>NW_026526754.1:16872500-17472500 GCF_024362965.1 Panthera pardus | reverse complement strand
CGTCCCACACTGGGCAAGTAATGCCAGAAGATGTTTACCCTCAGCTCTCTTTTGGGTCCCAGACAGCCAAGCATAAAACAGACCCTTGCCTGGTTTCAGAATAAGTAATCTTGCAAAGGTGCTCGTCTTGGATGTAGCCAACACTGTCTGACTCATCAAATACCCTTATCGTAGATGCAGCAGGAGATAAGGAGACGTATGCTTTCTGCCCAGGGAGAAACGTACGGAAAACTGGCCCCTCGATTAGCTATGAAGGTGAGGCTCGTTGGCTAACAGAACAATCGCAGCGTTCTCCTGACCTTGATAACTGAGATATTTCCTTTAGAGACTATCCTGTATATGCCAAACAGACCCAAGACTGCAAGACCTAGAAAGGAAGGGGTTTCTTGTTTGTGTTAGTGTTTATTTTTGAGAGAGAGAGAGAGAGTGCGAGCAGGGGAGGGGCAGAGAGAGAGAGAGACACAGAATCCAAGGCAGGCTCCAGGCTGTGAGCTGTCAGCACAGAGCCTGATGCAGGGCTCGAACTCACGGACTGCGAGATCATGACCTGAGCCGAAGTGGGACGCTTAACCGCCCTGAAAGGAAGGGGTTTCTGTGTCTCTGCCATGGCCTGTGGAGGTTGGGAGAAAATAGCAAACGATCGTTTGGAATTGGGATGGGCCGTGGCAGAGAAGCCAACGAGAAGCGTGTGCTTGAGAGCTGCCCCTCAGCCAGCCTGCGTGAAAGGCATACGTAGAGGTCAGCAAAATAAAATCAGACCCGACACCAGGGAAGATAGTGGCCAATATTATTATTTCCCATCAATTTTCTTATTTCATGCTTACAACGGCTCTTCAGCGTGGGGACCATCAGCAAAGGTACAGCTTCGTGGTTGCACAGGCCAAGTCTGGAAGGGCGTGTAGGAAAGGGTTAATGGCGAGTGTGCATCCGGGAAAGTTGGGTTAGTGATGGGGGATGCCAACTTTTACTGGTCCTTCATTGATTGATTGATTGGTTGATTGATTTTCCTTTTGCTTTGCACAAAAGGCAAGTATTACTTTTGTAATAATGCTACTACTAACAATGAAGGGGAGAGGAAGGAAGGGCAGATGGAGGGTGGAGGGAAGGGGGAAAAAAGGAGGAAGGGAAAAGGAACAGTCGTGAAAACCCAAAATTCAGACAAGCTTCAGGAGCTCCTCAAGGTCATTAGCAGTGGCGTCGTTGGGCTCTTAATCAGCACCTCTGCCCCTGAGCCTACAGGTCCCTCCAGGGCCATGTAGCCTTCTCCTGTGGGGCAGCTGAGTGCTAAGAGATCACCAAGGACACCGCTGGGGTCCCCCTCCGTCCCCCTCATGCCCCTGGAGACTCAGAACCTGTTCAGGACGCTGCTGTGGCTCAGCGGTCCCGGACTTGCCGGCCTGGCATCCCGTCCACACAGAAGTGGGCTGAGGGTTTGGGCAAAAAACCGTCTCTGAGCTGGGAAGTTGAGTCCCTGGAGTAAACCGGCAGACGTTTCTGGACTGAGAACCAGCTGCAGGAGGGGGTTCTCCTGGTGCACCTGGGCGTGGCGCCCTGCCTCGCCCACAAGGCTGGGGCGAAAGCTCTGAGGGCAGGTGCCAAACTGCCTCCTAAGGTCAAATACGCAAATTAATTAAAGAACCTCCCGGAGCAGATTTGGTAAAAGTGCAGCACCCCGTTGCCCACTAAACCCTGGACGTTCCAAACGGTTCTGGAAAACTCGTGTTACCCCACAAAGGATCTCAGAAAGGGCTGATTGCCACAGGGCTTCCATCTCACAAACAAAGCAAGAGGAGGCCATCCTTGGGGCCAAAACGTGCAAAATGAAGTTTAGATCGGAGGGAAGAAGAACGTACAGGCAAAAAAGCATGACGGAGGAGAAGGAAGCGCTTCGGACAGGGGCATTTTTCCTTTTTCTTGTGCTTAATGCGGCTTAGGGCCAAGAGGGAGGGCCCCTGGGGAGAGACGGCCTGGCAAGGTGAAGGAACCTAGGGAGAAACCCGGATTCGGGAGCCCGCGAGACGCCGCCTGGGGAGTGGCCCGCGCGGAGAGGGTGGGTGTTTGGATCCTGTGCATTTTGCAGGGAAGAGAAAATTAAAAGCGGCAGCAGCAGCCCGGGGCTTGGCTGGCGCTCCCCAGAGCAGTGAATCCAAAGCAGTTAGCTGAAACAGCACAGCCCTTACGAGAGCACCTGCCAGGCAGCAGACTCTGCCAAGACCAACTTGGTACCAACTTCAATCATATCGCAATTCAGTATTTAAATAATGCGACAAGACTCCTTTGGAACCCACCCAGGCACTGCTCAGGGTAGTAATTTTCCTTTTAGCAGCAGGAGCGAAGAATCTACAATTTCCCAAAGATAATACCGCCCCACCCCTCCCCGGAGGAGCCCCAAACGGCAGGGGGGGAGGAGGGAAGATCAGCCAGGCCAGCCCGACGGGTACAAGGGCTCACAGTTCGTGACCAGGGACAGTCAGGTGGCTTTGAGTCCACCCACTCAGTGGTGCCACAAACCACCTCGTCGGGGCAACAGTCGCCCAATCCAAACTTCAAAGGTGAGGGCAATCCACGAGTAAGGGCCGTCCACCTGGGCCTGGAGGGCTGGCGTTTCCAGCTGGCCTTGTTCATGAACACACTTATTAGCAGCCTTTTCCAGCTGATTTCCAGCTCACTTCATTTTGTCCAAAACAGCCACCGCCAAAGGTATCCCGCAGACTCTCTTTTGCTTGTTGACGACTCTTCCCTTGATTGGATCCCACTGACTTTCCCCTCCCCACACATGCGAAGTGAGATCGTGGGGGCATTCTGTGTTCCCGTTCACGGGCCCCCATCAGGATCGGCCTCCTCTGCAGAGAAGGGTACATGTGAGCCTCAGGCATAAAAGACCAAGATTGCGCATTGCCTGGTTCCATTAAAGGAAGAAAATGGGGGCGGGGCGGCGGGGAGGGAGGAAATCCCTAGGTTTTATTAGTGCCCGGTTCTGGGAGCTCATTCCTCTTTTGATATTTATCCATATGTTCTGCTAACTGACCACTGCTGGCCATGTGATGGATAATGCCCTTTAAGCCACCGTGTAAGTTACAGTAATGTCACCAGGCTATTAACCTCTGGATATTTGCATTATTAGTCAATTTTCTAAGCCCTTGGAGTTAAAGCAGCCACTGAGAATTTTTATTTCCATTTTGCAGGAGCTGGGAGTCGGGTTGTGTGAATTTCCCACAGCATGGAGATAGGGCTGATTTTCCTCCTTGTGTTCTTACAGCTTTGTTTGAAGTAGGCTGAGGACATCATCCATACCACGTGTCTGGCTGGGAGGGAGACATGCTAACTAGCGGCCGCCTCATAATTTATGGCAGAAGTTTAGCGCAAGGAGCACATTTCTAAACAAACTCAGCGTCCATCCCCTCTGAGGTTGGGGAACAGAATATTGTTTCATTGCTAGAGAGCCTATATTCAAGGGGAAGCGTTTTAGCTTTGGACAAGTGTTATGAGCCTCCTTTAAAAAAAATGAAATATACGTCCGGATAAAATATTCACACTCTATAATGCAAGGCCATGCGCCAAAATCTAGGGCAAAACAGTTTACATGTAAAAAACAACTTGAATATGAAAACAGAAGCCCTCGCTAAGGTTGCTCACTGTTAAGCAGGGAAAAAAAAAAAGTGGGGTAGGAGGGAAGATGAACTTCTGGGGAGATAGAGAGAGATACAGAAATAGAGAGAAAGAAGCAGAACAGGAGAAAGAGAGAACTGCAAACCTGACAAAATGGTAACCTTAAGTGAATCTTCTACAAATAGCCAATAAAGGCGATTATATAACAAGGCACTTGCTTGCCGTTGGCCGTGACCCAAGGCATCGGCCAATTGAGGCCATTCGCTGAATTAGCCCAGTGATTTCCGACCTCCACCCCCTTGCTCACCTTCTTCCTTTGGCCTCCGTCTCCTCACATACCGTAGTTTATTGAAATCGGAGCTCGGGTCACATACCAGCTTTGTGCTAAATTTTCTGCCCCTTCACCTCCCGCCTCGCCCGCGCAGGGCCAGCTCAGAGCCTCACCTCCTTCGTGTGATCAGATTGTACCTATCTCACGGTATCGTGCGCGTTTCGTTCTTTGCAGAGGTGACTCATCATCCGGTAGACCCCAAGCTCCCTGAAGGCGAGGGTCCTGTGTTCCCTCATCTCCCACTTTGCCACGGCTTTGGGCTTTAGGAGAGAATGTAGACGCCAGAGTCAGGAGAATCTGGCTTTATATCTACCTCTGCTGCTTCCTGGGTCTGAGGTCACGGGCAGGTTGAAGTCCGTTGTCTCTTTCAAAAACTCAACGTTATTCCGAGGGTTCAGCGGTGTCCTTGCTAAAGACAGACCTCTCTCAATACGGGCCCGCGCGACTTATAACAGGGCGTCAATATTTCCAGATGCCAACAGAAAAGGTCTTTTGAATGGGAGACAACTCCTACTCAGAGTAAGTCATACCAACAGCGATCACACTTTATTGAAAACTTAATACTTCCCCGACTCTACGCCTAAGCATTGTAATACCTCGTGTTACCACTTGGTCCCTGTGAGTTCTGGAGGCAAATACTCTTTCACCCCATTTTCCTGGAAAGTAAACTGAGGCTCAGAAGGGTTTGTCTAGCCTGCCTGCAGCCACACGGGCCCTTAGGCATCTTTACCTCTGCCTCCCAGAGATCCAACTCCCATCACCCAAGGACTTCTCAAAGGTCAAAGGGCTTTTCTTTTCTTTCTTTCTTTCTTTTGAATGTAACACCTTATATTTTTCAAAGGCTACGTCCTTCATTTAATGACGGCCTTAGTGACTAAAGTCCCTGAACCATGGCCCAGCTGATCCAACCATTCTAGGTGTCTTAAATGATCAATGTGGACCCGTGTCGGGTCAATTCAGCTGCAGTGATCAGTATTGATCGTCTAGACAGTCCCATCGATTGGGTCAGGAGGGCTGTGGGTCTCCAGGGACACCACAGACGTGACATGGTCTGACCCTTCCCGGTGCTCTGTCACATATTATCACCACTGTCATGAAAACAAGGGAAACTGAGGCACAGGCAAGCAGTCTCATGGCAGACCATTGGATTTCAAGAACAGGGAGGAAGTTCAGCTTTTGAAAAGTCCAATCCGCTAGATAGCGTAATAAAGGATTAGTGGGTCAGAGGGCTGGGTGTGGAGAAACTGGTGCATGGGGCTTGTCAGGGGTCTAGGAACGGCTCTCTGTAAAGGTAGGTGGCTTAGACGTAAGCTCCAGCCTCTGACAGCCTGGATTTGATGGTTCGCTCTGTTCTTCCCTAGCTGCGTGTCCTTGGGACAAGGTTGTAAGCCCCGGGAGCTGCTTCCTGCCCCGCTTCATGCAAAACTGATTCCGACTTCCCAATGTCTGCCTGAATGGTTTCCCACGAGCCGCTGGGAAAATTGCACCCCGGCCTGTGTGCACTCTAGCCCTTGACACAAGAACATGCACCTGTCTGTTGACACATTTTCCAGCCATCAAAATGGATCGCCAGATACCAGCAGTGCTGACCTTCCGACAAATTCAGGGACCTGTAAGGGGCAGATGCTCTTGTTTCTTGGCTGCTGGGGGCTTGGTCTGCAATATCACAGGCCACAGGTGCCGGAAGCAATGGCTGCTGCCTGTGGAACAGTGAGGGTGGTGCATCTACCCAGAAGGAGACCAAAGATCTCTGCCTGCACCGGGCTGGTTGAGCTCGGATGGCCCTGTTCTGATTACCTGGGGAAACTGAGGCATCTCGGTAGATGTTATGCCTTCGTATTATATTTCCATACATGTAAATGATACAGTGCCTTGAAATCACAGCCATCAGCCACAGTGCTGAGTCCCGTTCACGTGGGCTCTGCCTCCGATGTACCTCTGTCCTGTGCCACTTCTCCCGCAAACACCAGAGGATACCAAGACGAGACGCGACCCCCAGCTTCACAAAGGTCAGACCCCGCAGTATAGGTCACTGTAGCACAACCTAGGGGCTAATTGTTTTATACGCTGTGTTTGAGGTCTAGGTGAAGACTTCATTCCAGAAAAATGGGTGTGGAGCAGTGGGGGGGGGGGGTCTCCTTTTGTCCATCTGGTTAACCTGCACTGAGGCCATTTTGTGGTTACGTTTTGCTTGCTTTCTGTTGCATTGTCTGCTCTGTCGCATTGTTATTACTTTATTTTTATAAAATTTTTTTTAATGTTTTTTATTTATTTTTGAGACAGAGAGAGACAGAGCATGAACGGGGGAGGGGCAGAGAGAGAGGGAGACACAGAACCGGAAGCAGGCTCCAGGCTCTGAGCCATCAGCCCAGAGCCTGACGCGGGGCTCGAACTCACGGACCGCGAGATCGTGACCTGAGCCGAAGTCGGACGCTTAACCGACTGAGCCCCCCAGGCGCCCCGCATCGTTATTACTTTAGAGGGTAGCAGGGGGCTCTACCATTTGTAGTACAACTTCTCGTCTTTTGGGGGGGACGTGATGAGCGAGTGTGGGTGTTTCTTCACTTCTGGTTTCCAGTGGGTGCGGGAACCGCGGGCGCCCTACGATCACGCGGAAAGGTGCTGATGTGTTATTTCCAGCCAGGCTGGAAAGCAGAAGTCCAGCCTGTGTCCTCACACTCAGGAGCCCGGGCTGTGCGCCACCCCCCACAACCAACCCTCTTTAACCTCCGGACAGCTGTCCCACTTCTGAGACCCCCCCAGTGCTCACCTCCTAACCGAGGCAGTCAGGAAGTGAAGCTTGAAGGACTGTGAGCGTGTGCAAGGAGCTGACCATGAGCAGACCATGGGGTCCTCCCATCTGAGGTCAGTGGCCCAAACCTGAGCCACAGAGTCGCCCACAATCACCAAATTTACCACAAGCCTCCAGTTTATGGTTCATGGTAGACTTTCACGTCCTGTGGACTGGGGCGATCCACTTTCTCTCCCTGATTCTCAAGTGGAGGAAGAGGGTCGGATTTTTTTAGGATTCCTTTTGCACACGGGCAGTTTGGATGGCTGGGGTGGGATGTGAGTGATATGTGCACTAGGGAAATAACAACAACAGCAGACTCTGTACGTGGAGCTCGTATCGTGTTGCAGGCGCGGTTCTGAGGGCATTTTCATAAAAGCACATAACAGACCTGTGATGGAGCACATGTGCCCTTTACAGAGGAGGGGGCTGAGCCACAGAAAGGTGAATTCATTTCCCAAAGGCGAGCCAGTGGCAGAGTCAAGTCTGAGCTCTCATAGCCTGAGCCCACCCGGTAATCCCTGTCGTATCGAATATCGGACTTAATCAGTGAGGACTGGCCAGCTGGGGGTGAAATAAAAAATGAAGATGCGCACAGGATGACAATTGTGTTAGCAGTGAGCATTTGTTGAGCCCTTACTGTATGCTAAGGACTGAGTCAGTGACTTTACTGGTAGACTCTCCCAGAGATGAGATGTCTTTTGTTTCCTTCCTCTTCTTGATTCCCCGCATCCAATTCATCAGGAAGTCTTATTAAATCTACCCCCGAGTTACTGGTACATCCCCTCTCTCCATCCCTACTAGGAGGTGGCAGGTCCAGGTCATTCCACGGATGAGGAGCTCGCCCAACTATCTGCATCATTATGAGGCTACACAAAACCTTTCATATTGTAGGAGCTCAATAAATGTATGTGGGATGAATCGATAACGTGCCCAGTATCATCATCACCCCTGCCTGTGAGGGTGGTCCTGTTGTCTGCATTTTGCCACGAAGAGCTGAGATTTAGGATGGGAAAGTGACCTGCACAGGTCACCCAGAGATGACAAGACAGAGCAGCTGGAGCAGACATTTGACCCTTTGGTGCAGTCCTGCCATATTGAAGGGGGATTTTCCACCTTATGAATCCTTGGGAGGCAGAGACAGACACACCCCACCAATGTGGAAGCCAGAAAGTTCAATGTTACCATTCCCAGCCTGCCTTAGAAGCTGTCGGGCACATGACCTGATCTTGACAGCCCTAGACTTGGAATCGGTTGTCAGAGAAGCCATGAAGTGGCAAGAGTGACACCCGGGGCCCAGGGTGTCAGTGCTGGAGCCCGGGGTCTGGAGGGGGGGGGTGGCGTGGAAGGCAAGCCTGCGTCCCGTGGCTGTGTGAGGACAGTGGCCATGATCCTGTGAGGCCCCAGTACCCTTTCGGTAAATTCTTCTCTCCACTTAAATCTTCCAGAGTCGATTTCTCTTGCTTGCAACCCAGAGTACTGCCTATGAAAGCTCAGATTAAAAGTCCTATCTCATCCACAGGGCCCCAAATCGTATCCCATGTCTCTATTATCTCTCTGGGCTGCCGGGAGGGTCCAAACTCTCCATTTCCAACGCAGGCCCTCCCATTGACCTCTGCCGGCTTCGTGGCCTCCTTGCTTTGAGCCTTGCAGACCCCTCAGCCGTTGACTATGCAGAGAACACCAGGGGCATCTTCTGGGAGGGGCACTTTCCCATGGGCCCCTGGGAGAAGCAGCATCCAGAACCGTGCTCCCCCATGTGCTCCAACAGCAGAACAAGGCTGCGGGTAGGTGGGGGCTGGACCCACCTCTGCTTTCGTGGCCATCCTTTGCCGAACACTCGAGCCACCAGACACGGACAGGCTCGGTGACTGAGTCATTGAGGCTCTCCTGCCCAGTGCCGGTGGGAGCGGCCGGGGGCTCCCTCTTGGGTGAGGCCAAGTAATGGGAACAGTTCACCTGCCCTGCTGACTCCCTCTCCCCCCGCATGATGCTCCCCGGGACCAGCTCCCAGCCCGCCGTTGCGACCTTGTTTCTCTGGACATTCTAATACAAGCTGAAATGGATATTAGCTGTAATTACTCATTCCACATGATTCTGTAGGCCGCTCTTTGTACCAGAGTTGAGAACCTTCATTGTCCACGTTGCTTAAATTACTGAACATTGTGCCATCCATTCTGAATTAGTGCTCATTAATGAGCTGGTGGTTCTAGAAACTCCCTATTTATTATTCAGAGGCCAAGTAATCTGGGCAGCTGCATTGCAATACCACTCATGTGACTTTTGATCTGTCATGGAAAGAAATGGAAAAAGAAAACTCCACGTTTATTAACTTAAAAAATTTTTTTTTTCCTGACCAAAGGTGTGCTGGACCCAAAAATAGTCATTTAGTCTCTAGCTTACCAATGACGCTTTTGTTGTGAAACCAAATATATGCGACGAAGCAGGAGGAGTCTCCCCCGTTTTTGTTTCAGTGAGTTTGATGCTTCAAATTGTGAGAGAGAGAGAGACATAACAAAAAAACGGGGGGGGGGGGGGGGTAAACCAGAATTAATGGTAACAGAAGCCATTCAAATAATCACACACCAAAAGAGAAGTCAGAGTTAGATTTTTTTTTTTTAAAAGGACTTTGGAATGGGAAAATTAAACGCACGCGAAAGTCAACGCCTCCTCCTGGCATGTTATTACACGGTGATATCGCACAGTAAGACGATCCAGGATCGCCCAGTGTCCCAAGTGGTGCCACTGTGCATATTAACTGGTGTGACGATATCAGCATCTCTCAATGGAGGGAGAGCTTGCATGGAAGGGGGAGGGAGAGACTTCCCAGGCTGACATTATAATGTCTCTGCAAGGACATTCTGCCAGGGTGCGACGGGTCACAACCAAATGGATTGCTCCCCCGTGGGCCGGACTCTAGTCACATTGTCAGGTAAACACAGAAATATTCTGTCTTCGCCTGCCAAGCCTTGTCAAGTATCTGTATTTGTTATTGCAACTTGGGTCCCACAAGGTTCCCACCCATATTTCTTTATAGCGGAAATGTAAACCATATGCTTTTGCCTTATTTCCACTGAACGTATCCAAATGATGGTTGAGGCCAGACATATTCTTTTGCAATGAGTCTTTTGAGCCGAGCGCATCAGCACCCTTAACGTCCTCCCTCTCCCCCCCCCCCGCCCCTAATTTTGTCATGACTCGAGTGGATTTGACTTTCTGGTAGAAATACAGGAGTCTTTGTTGGATCCTGAACATGAAGAATTGAATGCTGGCCACCCTAACCGGCCTTTGTTTTGTTTTTGGTTTTGTTGTAATAAAAACACTGGCTTGTGAATAACCTCAGGGTCTAATAACCGATTTTAACACCCTTTTCTATGGGTGTGCCTCAGGCTCCTTCTCAACACAGTGCTCCTGACAGTCTGTATGAATCTGTAGGCATCGGCATTCACCATACCAATGGGAGGCACATTTTTTAAAGGCTGCTGCTGGGTTTGGCCCAAGCCCTTTGGGGGAGGGCACATGTCCGTAGGCACCAGAAGTCCGGAGAAAGAAGAGGGAGCCAGCTCCTGGTGTAAAGGCCCGTTAGAGCCCGGCCCCAGCAGGGAGCCTCCTTCAAGAGTGGCAGCCGGGGTAATGTTGAGAGCCCCATGCTTCCCAAATTGCACACTCTTTGAAGACGTAAGCAGTGCCTTTAACTCCCCACTGTAATCCCACGCCAGGCTCTGAAGCTATCTTAAGCCGCGCTATTTATCCGCCTGGTGAGGCACAACACTTACTTATTAAAAACATATCTATCATGGTTAATGACTTGATTTTTTCCCTTTAATACAGTACAATGACAGGTGTAAAGGGAAGATGAGAGTCAGATGCTTCTGCAATATGCTTCCTGCTTTAAGATGTCGAGAACATCAGCCTTCCTCCATGGTGCCGGGGCGGGGGGGTGGGGGGAGGAGGCGGGTGGGGGGGACACCTCCCACCCCCCACCATCCTTCTTCTCCCTCCCACCCCCCCCCCCCACCCGCACAGATTACACGCTTGTGTTGGATGGAAAATCGTACCATTTGCAGTTTCAGATAAAAGCATGTTCGAGTGCATATGGAAAGTACCATTAGGAGCAACTCCGGAGTGCCGAGTAAAATGGGTCATTAGGCTTTTGTTTGTTGGTGAGTGTCTCCCATCTGACAGTGCCGAATGGTGCCATTTTTAGCAGCTTATGTTCCCAGTTACATTAAACAGACAAACAGATTGACTATTTTGCATTTCTCATTTGAGAGCAGCTTGCCTTCATTTGCCACACACTGGTGGCAAGGCTGAAAACGTGGCGGATGACTGTAGCCAAGGTCCCGGTTTTGAATAACAGCAGATGCCAACATTTAACTTCAAAATCAATCAATTCTTTTTCCTGAGTACGGATAAAAGGTCTAGTGGAGTTGCCCGAAGGGGGATTTCTGCTCTTTACGGCCGAAGACACAGAAGCCACGTTCATTACCAAACTTTCCGCAAGAAGTAGCAAACCGTGGGTCATCTTCCAGAGGGAGGTGTTGGCAAGAAGCGTCCGCAGCGAAGGCAGGGTTGTCGTGTTGCCTAGGACGGGGCAGCTGGCGATTAGGACACTCGATCCGATTAAGGCGATGACCATATCACTTGATCTGATTCTGGCAGGAGGTCTTAATATGCGGTGGCAGAAAAGAGAGTCGTTTTCACACTGACCGGTTTTCTCAGGAGCCTGTGGTCGGTGGGTTAATTAAAAGCTTTCTCCAAGAGAGAGACAGTCCAAGGGGCCATTTCTCACTAGAAATCAGAGCGCCGACGGCCTGATTTAAAGTCAACCAGAAGGCAGTCCGGTACCTCTGGGTCTCTCGCTCATCACCCCAGCTGCCAAGGCTCCGCCAGGCTGGGGCTCTGAGTCATCCAAGGTGGCTGGTCCCCCCCCGGCCTCAGGCTGGTATCAGAGCCCCTGCTTGGCCCCGTCACTGGGGCCCCCGGGTTCAGGAAAACAGGTGTTTCGGGCACGGGAGCGATGCACGTGAGAAGCGGGTTCCGTGGGAGAAGGCGGGCCGTTGTGCGTCAGCTCTGAGGTCATTCACGTCTGTTCTGTGACGGTCAGGAACCTTCGTGGCTATGAGTGCCGTACTGTGGCATCAAACCATGGCTGTTTCCAGCTTTGTCCCTAAAAGGCTGTGAGACCTTGCGTGAGGAACCTGACTTCTCAGAGACCGTTTCCATGGGGATGATGGTGTGGTTTCCACTTCACAGGATTATTATAGGGCTTAGAAGAGATCAAGTGTGGAAAGCCCAAAGTGGTGTAC
Source organism: Panthera pardus (assembly GCF_024362965.1). Classification (NCBI taxonomy): domain Eukaryota; kingdom Metazoa; phylum Chordata; class Mammalia; order Carnivora; family Felidae; genus Panthera; species Panthera pardus. The sequence continues at coordinate 17,460,460 of NW_026526754.1, read as the reverse complement.
CTAGAACACAGTAAGTGCTCAATAATGGCTCCTGTGTGTGTGTGTGTGTGTGTGTGTGTGTGTGTGTATAAAATGTGTATGTATTTTATTGTATGTTATATATGTGTGCATCGATATATATAGCAGGATATATAGTAAACGTTATATGTTTGCATATATGCACTTACGTGATATATAGTCAAATACATATACATGAGATGTAAAAATGACTTGTATATAAATGTATGAAGTTTCAAACCCTTAATTACTATGTACATAGGTCTAAAACATAGTGATGATGCCTCATTTCTGTGGCCCTACCCACGACGTAGCAGTAGGACAGTCCCTCTTTGTCTTCCTTCAGCTTTGACATATGACAACTCATTCCTTTAAAAAAAATTTTTAATGTTCTATTTATTTTTGATAGAGAGAGAGAGAGAGAGAGAGAGAGACGCGGGACTAGTGGGGGAGGGGCAGAGAGAGAGGGAGACACAGAATCCAAAACAGGCTCCAGGCTCTGAACTGTCAGCACGGAGCCTGATGCAGGGCTTGAACCTGTGAACCACGAGATCACGCTTAACCCACTGAGCCACCCAGGCGCCCCTTTTTTTAAAAACTTTTTTTTAATGCTTTATTTGTCTTTGAGAGACAAGTCATTCCTTTAAATGGGAAAAATGTATGTCCTTAATTAGTAACAATAGCAGCGAAGTCTTGCCGCGGAGGATGGCCTGTGACCCTGAAAGCCAGCTTACAGTGGATGATGTGTCCCCATCCCACTGGAAGGCTGGGAGGGGAGTCTGGCCGGTCAGTGGCCAGTGGGCCTTGAAACCCCAGGCTTTGTCCAGGACACCGTCCTCCCCAGGGCTCCACACATGGGACACCCACAGGCGTCGTGGAGTAAGGAAAGGTGAGCGTTCCCTTTGTGAGGCCTCAACTTCGTTTTCGCGGGGGGCCTACTTCGTGACCGAGCGCCTCCCCACCCCCACTTCTGCTTTTCCATTCTTTCCTCTCCTGCCTTGTATTGATAAAAAAACAAACCCAAATACGAGCATTTTGATTTTATCGAAGCTTGCAGTAGACCATTTTAGTTTATTTCTTAAAAGTAAACTTTGCATTGAAGTTGAATTCAGTAGACTTCCAAATAATCTCTTAAAAACAAAGACAAAAGCAAACTTTGCTCGTGTCTGCCCTCTTCCTCCAAAAAATAAAGTAAAAAGGACAGTGCTTTGTTCTCATTTTCTTTTCATTATTTTTAGGAACTCACAGCAATCCTAGGATAATCTTAAAACCAGGATGAGACAGTCAAAGAGTTAACTCATTAACATGGAAATCATCATCGGGGCACGTGGGTGGCTCAGTCACTTGGGCATCTGACTTCGGCTCAGGGCATGATCTCGCGGTGTGCGGGTTCGAGCCCCTCCTCGGGCTCTGTGCTGACAGCTCAGAGCCTGGAGCCTGTTTCGGATTCTGTGTCTCCCTCTCTCTCTGCCCCTCCCCCACTTGCGCTCTGCTCCCTCGGTCTCAAAAATAAATAAACATTAAAAAAAAAAAATTAAAAGCATGCAAATCGTCAACGGTCAGTAAGTGTTGGCTGTTTGTAAATTTTTATGCCATACACCTGTCTGGCTCCAGAAAAATCATTAGCCCTCATGCCTAACGGGATACAGATGAGGAAGAGCGGAGAGGGACATCACACAAGCCATGCTCCCTGCCTTCGGGGATAGTCACACAGAAGTCCTAAGAGATGGATGATCCGAGCTGGGTGGACAAGGAGACAGAGAATCCTGGTTCTCGGGTTTAGAATTTTTAGGGGGAAAGAGATGGCCCTGGGCCAGAGTGGTTTAGCGGAAAACAAAAGGATAGAGCCTTTAAGAGTCACGCTGAGCATCAACAAAGGCGAGAGGAAAGAAGGAAGCCAGCAACTTTGACCATGTGATGTGAATGCTCTGGCACCCACTTGCAGCAAAGCTGCAGAGGAGGGGTCAAGGTCAAGGCGCCTATGGGAGGCCGAGTCTCTGTGCAGGCTACTCGGGGGTCCGATGCTGGGTCCTCCCAGGGCCTCGCCTTTGAAGTCTGAAATGCTCCGGGCGCCAAAACTTGTCAGCTGGGGACAGATTCACTGTGGATAATGCTAAAAAAGCCAGTTAATTATCAAGCTTCTCCCTCTTCCTTTTCTCCCACCCCCACTACCCTCCACTCTTTGTGCCCGGCCTGGCATTTAGGGTCTTTTGTTGTCTTAATAGAGACTGAAACCTGCTTAGGGCCTGGAGTTTGTGGTTTTAATTCAACAGTGGAAGGTTTTTTTTTTTTTTTTCCTTTTTCTTTGTTTGTTTTTCTTTCCCGTTTTCTTTTCCTAAGCCAGGCAGACAATGCATTTGCAGAGCAGAAGCTGTGTGCGAGGCGCTCCCCGGATCCTGAACAAAACCCTCATTAATGGGAGGTGGGATTTCCTGGTCACAGCTTTTAGCCAAAGGGCAAAGGTCGCCCATTAACCAGCATCCAGTCTAAACAGTGCTGTGTAAAATGACAGGGAGGGGAGGGAGAAAAGGGAGAAAAAGTCAAATATTTGCTCTTAATTCTCCAGTTAGTTTCTCTGGAATGGCAATCAGGGAAGTACGGTGAATGATCAGTGCTCTACTCTCGGGCTGCAAATCCGGACCCGCGTTTGCTAGGCTGAGCCGGGAGGCCAGTCGGCACTGCACGGGGCCATGGAAGGGGAAGCTGCTCTCTCAACGCACCAGGAGCTGGTACTGGTGGGTGGGGAGGGGGGCTCAGGGGCTGCGTCCACCACCCTTGGCCCCATACCACCAGCTTTCCGGCCCCCTGGCCCCGGGGGTCTCTCTGATGGGACCCCGGACAGAAGCAGAAATGTGCTGAGTAATGGCCCAGTGTCTGTTTGCTCCCCTGGACAGGGCCCCTTGGAAGGGTCCCCTTGAGGCCCTGCAGAACCAGCAAGGCATCGCCGGTGTGCCCATCACTTTCTCTCTCTCACGTGCCCCGTGCCCCGTCTTCGCCGGAGTGCCTCCCCCATGCCCTTCCCGTCCCCACACCTGACGCCAGCCTGGCTCCAGCTCCGTGCAAGCTCACGGGCTTGGGCAGTGCTCTTCCCACGATGAGGAAACTCTTCCCTGGCCCTCTGCATCCTGGCCTCTTGTTGGCGTCCGCTCCCTGACTTGTCTGTCCCCTCGAGCCGCAGTCACTGTTCGCCCCCGCCGATCCTCTCTGGCTGGATCCTGGCTTCAAAGGAAATCTTGGCTTCTCATATTCCTTGGATTGTCCAAGGGGGCTTGCGGAGTGGGCATTTCGGGATCAGACAGGCGTAACCCCCAGGGAAGGATGCCCTACCCGCTCAGGCCTGCCAGGGGGTTGCCTCCGTAAAACTTAGAGTGGAGCGTAGCAAAGCAAAACGCTGTCCACAGACAGGCCTGCCTCCCTGGACAGAGGAGGACAGCGGGCCGCCCCCGATACGGTTGCCCACTGCCCTCAGCTTATCACCCAGAGAAGCCGCTCTCTCTCCTCTGGGGACGGAAGGCTCCATGCGCGGGCAGAGGCTGCAAAGGTCTGCCCACCCAGCGGTTCTCAACCTCAGCCCGGGCCACCATCACCAGCCTGCAGCCCTGCGAGGGCATCGGCCCCGGCTTTAATGCTTTGCTTTCATTGCCTTGAAAATTCTTAGTAACAGGGAACAAGGGGTCCTGCATTTTCTCGGTGCACCGGACCCTGCAAATGATGCAGCAGGCCGTGACCTCGGCTGCCCGTTGCCGTCACGTGTGAAGCTTTCTAACCATATCCCGGGCCCCTTCCACGAGGCTTGGATCTAAAGAGGTGGGTCTCCCGGGGGACCTGGGTGAGAGCCCCTGTGCCATAGAAGAAACCTGTACCTGTGTATAGGAAGGACGCTGCAGGGTGGGGAATGCACCTTCTCCCCGACACTCCTGTGGAAGAGAAGCCACAAGCCCACAGCCCCATGTGGCCATAGAACTCACTTGGTGCCTGCGGGACCTGCAGAAGAGCTCTGAAGCCCTTGACATCATGTGATGTGATAATGATAGAGCTTATCGAGTGCTCTTCTAATTAGCTAAGTACTCTATGCACCCATCACATTCGGGTCTTACACCTTACGCGGTGGGTCACCTTATTTTCCCCACTCACGGACCAGAGCTGAAGCTCTCTGCACTCGAAGCTCTCGAGGCTGGTTGACTCGGGGCTCTGCGCCCCCTCTTACGGTCTGAGTCTCAAGGCCTGCACTGTGCCTCCTTCGTTTCTGCTTCCTCAACATCATGCCCAGCACTCTGTAGGTATTCGGTCGCAATTTTGCAATTTGGTTGAGGGGCCGGGTGGGAGGCTGGGAAACGTTATGCTGCTTTTACTACCATCAAGAGTAATCGCTGGGGCACCCGGGTGGCTCATTCATTGAAGCTTCTGACTTGGGCTCAGGTCATGATCTCGCGATTCATGAGTTTGAGCCCCGCCTCGGGCTCTGTGCTGACCGCTCAGAGCCTGGAGCCTGCTTCAGGTTCTGTGTCTCCCTCTCTCTCTGCCCCTCCCCCACTCATGCTCTGTTCGTCTCTCAAAAATAAATAAATGTAAAAAAAATTATTTTAGATTAAAAAAAAGAGCAATTGCCAAGAGCAATTGCCTCAGATGTATTTTTTATGTTGTCGTGCTTGGATCCCCTTTGCTACCCCATAATGTGACGACCGCCTTGAGCTAACTAGAGAGCAGGACCTCATGATGTGAACGCTAACACAAACCAGATCACATCCCCACAAATGTTATCCCAGAAAAGTGGCTGGTTGGGAGTAAGAAGTGGCCGTTAAACAGAGCCCTTGGCCGGAAACAGAGGACATCGCCATGTGGCAACAAAGACAAAGTGTGCAAACATCCTTCTTGCAGGACAAACTTCTGTAAAGGGCTTTTGCTTTTTCCAAAAAAGCAGAGTCTTGTGCCTGCCTGGAGGAGAGTCCATTTCGCAGGACGTGGAAAGCAGATAAAATGCAAGCTTGAGAAACGCAGGAGGGCAAACTGAACCATCTAAGTAGCCTTGAACTTCAGGGGGGAAACAATATGTGGGTCTGGAGAGAAAATGGACGTCCCATTTCCCACTTAGCTTAGTGTTTGTCGGGCAGAGCCATTCCTGGGTTCTGAGGTTTTTTTTTTTTTTTTTTTGCTTCCGTCGACCCCTAGGGCAGGTGAGGAACCCAATCAAGTTAAGGCAGCCCAAAGACTTAAAGAGCAGGAGAAGTCAAAAAAAAAAAAATCATGCATCTTTGAAACTTGGAGTGTATGTGCTGTGGCTGGGAAGCTGCTGAAACATGTATTTATGGAGCTGATTTCTTTTCTTGTTGTTGTTGATTTCTTTCTGAGAGAGAGACAGAGTGCCAGTGGAGGAGGGGCAGAGAGAGAGGGAAGCCCAGAATCCGAAGCAGGCTCCAGGCTCCGAGCTGTCAGCACAGAGCCCGATGTGGGGCTTGAACCCACAAGCTGTGAGATCATGACCAGAGCTGAAGTCAGAAGCTTAACCAACTGAGCCCCCCGGGCGTCCCTGGTGCCGATTTCTTTAATACATTAATCCCGTAAACATGCATAGGTCTCTGAAGTGTTCACTGCCTCTTCGACACCCGTCTTACCGAACAAACTCATAAAACTTACCACGGTTATTGCCTTGCCTTACATGTAATGATCTGTTTAATGCCCCAGAAATGCTAAGGGGAGGCCTTGGCTATTATCCCATTTTACGGATGAAGTTCAGAAAGATCAAGTTAGATCGATTCTAGAATCGACTCTGGACCTTCTTTAACTGTTCCACAGCCATCAGCCCACTTGGAGAGCGTCCTCGGCCAGTGGAGGGCTGAGTAAGTGGAGAGGTGGAGGGGCGGGCTCCCCGGGAAAGTCTGGCGTGCGGACCGAGGCAGGTGACACTCCGGCTTCCGGTGAGCCACAGAGCGAAGAGCACACACAGCGGCACAACACGAGCTAGTGACTAGTTGTCCTAAACGCTTCGAACATGGCACACGGTTTCAGTTTCTCATCTGTGAAACGGGGGCGCCGACAGCCCCTACATCGGAGTTGCCCTGGGAGGATTGAAAGAGGGAAAAGGGCCAGCCGAGCGCATCAGCTAGTTTTTAAATTGGATGCATGCTGCGTTGTCGTTGTTGTTTGGATGTGGGTCAGTCCCTGACGAGGTCAGGTTTGCTCAGCACTAGACAAGTGCGCTCTGGAGCTAGATAAACTAAGCCCGCATCCCACTACCCCTTCCACCATCTGGTATGATAATGGGCGAGTTCCTGAAGCTCTCTCAGACTAATTTCCTGTGTCAGCCGTGAAGAATATTCACCTAAAAAGCCTGGAGGCAGAGAATGCCTTAGACACCACTTGTTGATAGGACAACTACCCAAATATTTCCCAGCGATTGCAGTATGGTTAACTATTGAATCCCAGAAAGCTGCAAATTCCTTCAGTGGAATGGACATGAGAGCCCCCGGGCCGACCGTCTAGCCTTGTCAGAGAGAGAGGGTGGCCTGGCCGGCCCAGGGTAGCGTGTGTGCATTCTCGATCGAGGTCAGGAAAGAAGGTCTCCTACAGCAGAGGAATCCCAAACAACGACCACTGATAAAAGCAACTGTCCTTTTGAGACGGTGCATCTCTGAGGACGATGATCGTCACAGATTCCCAATCCTGTCCTTTCCCGGAGGACAAAGGACCAGTACAGAGAAGTTTAAGGCCATGGATGCCAAGCACAGTTCACAGAAAGGATTGTATGAGTTAAGTGCCCTTAGCATCCAAAGAATGACCCTGACATTGTCTCCGAAGGAGCTGAGTCCTTTCAGAAATACCTAAGCATACTCGTGCAGAAAGTTCCGTAGATCCCCAGGTAGACAGAGATGGAATCTCAATTACCCCCGGGGCCGCTCCCTCTTGCACAATCGCCACATCTTACCTTATTACAGAAAATCTTTGGGGAGAATCTCCCCACCGGGCCCCATGCAGGCGGTGACGTACCAGCTGCGGAGGGCACAGGACTGAAATTGATCACGTTCTCAGATAGAGGCAAACCCGCCTCTCCCCTCCCACTTCTCCCTTTCCGCATCGAGAAGCCAGGGAGACCATAGAATGCGGTGTGGTTCTTGTGTCTTAGACCCGACAATGGGATGCTCTCGTAAAGTTGTCTCTTCCTTCCCAGAGATACAACGCACAGTTTCACCTTGGGGAACACCAACGGAGACTAGTGGGAGGGTCAAGAGAAGAGAGGGATCACCCCAGGCCTGGTAGCCGGCTTCAGCCGGGAGGAGCCGACCAGGTGCCAAGGGCCCAGGTCACGCAGTCACATCTGATGACCATTCCCTAGCTCTGTGATGTGGCTCGCTCGCCAAATGGTGATCAGCACATATACCCTCAAGATTCTTAGCAGGAAAAAAAACATAGGATGTTCTGCATTCCGTACAAAATAGAGTTCCTGGAGAGAAAGTGTGTATCAACTAGTAGGCAGTTTTTAAAAACCATAATCCAGGCCTGTTCTCTGCTCCCCTTTTCTAAAAATTAACGCAATTCCTTGGGGCGCCTGGGTGGCTCAGTCTGTTAAGCGTCTGACTCTGGTTTCGGCTCAGGTCGCGATCTCACGGTTCGTGAGTTTGAGCGCCACGTGGGGCTCTGTGCTGATGGTGTGGAGCCTGCTTAGGATTCTTGCTCTCTCCTCTCTCTCTGCCCTTCACCTGCTGGTGCGCTCTCTCTCGCTCTCTCTCGCTCTCTCTCTCTCTCTCTGTCTCAAAATAAATACATACACTTAAAAGAAAAGTAACGCCATTCCTTTTAAGGATGTCTGTGTGGACAAAGCCCTCGAATCCACCCTCTTTCTATAGAATTTGTGTTTGGAGTGCCCTCCGTGATTAATGGCTTAGCATGAGGCCCAGGATCCCCCAGGAGGTGGTATTGGTCAGTGCATACTTCTGAGCGCACGCTCTCTGTTAGTGCAGGTTCCCTAAGGCCGCCGCAACGAAGGGACCAGAAACTAGGTGACTTAACACAACAGAAATGTATTCTCTCACAGTTCTGGAGGCTGGCGGTTGGAAATCAACGTGCTACCATGGCCACGCTCCCTCTGTAGGCTCTAGGGAAGAATGTTTCCTTGCCTCTAATGGCTTCTGGTGGTTTCCAGAAGTTCCCTGGGTCGCAGCCCCAACTTGACCTCTGCTGTCACGTCTTTTTCATGTGTCTGTGTGTGTCTCCTCTCTTAAAATGACAGCAGTCATTGGAGTTAGGGTCTACCCTCATCCAGTAGGAATTCTTCTTAACTCATTATGTCTCAAAGACTCTGTTTCTAAATAAGGTCACACTAACAGGTGCCAGGGGTTTGGGCTCCAACATATTTAGGGGGTGGGGATGCGAGGTGACCCATAGTACTGTTTGTAGCTTCTGCCTGCAAAACCTAACCCCAGCCCTTCCTTTGTAAGGGAAGAGGGCACACGTACCTTTGTGATGTCATCTGTTCCTTTCTGAGGCTCAATTTCCTCTTGGAAAGGGGGATGGTGCCACCTGCTTAATAGAGCTAAGCCCTAGGTCATCCACTCCCTTGCACGGTGCTCTTCCCTGCCGTGACCCAGGGACAATATATATCATTCCAGTGCATGACGGGCCTTCCCCATAGAGGGGAAGCCTCGTGAGGGCGGGGACCACCTCTTCTTGCCCCCACAAGGTAGCCCAGTGCCTAGCGTCTCATGGGTGCTCAGCAAAGACTTGCGAATGAATAAATAATGGATGTAAAGCCTTTAGTACATGCCTGGCCCACTGGAGGCACTTAATGGCCGGTGGCTAGCAGCTCATCACTCCCGCGATGTGACTTCCGCTGAGTTAGTCCCCGCGTCGATCAGGATACAGTCACCAAAACAGAAATCACCCTCAGGTAGTTGCAGAGGTGGAAATGTAATATGAGACACTAATTCCAGAGCATGCCTTGTTTGGGGACCAGAGGCAGTAGCCCTGTGGCAGAGGGGAGCCGGACCACGGCGAGCCGGCTGTCCAATGGCAGCTGGACCTATGAGGTGATGTCACATCCGAGAGGGAGGCGTAGGATCTCTCAGCCCCCAGCCTCCTGCCAGGACCCGTCCCCTCGTTCAAATCTATCGCCAATCTGGCAACAGAGATACTGGGAAATGTCATTCTCAGTGGTCAGTTTCCTGCCCTGCAGAGCAAGGGAGGGGTGGGCCCGGAAGACATCTTCAAGTAACAAGCAGACAACTGCCCCATTTCCCTTGTGCTGATGCTTCTGTGAACTGTGGCGGGTCCCACAGAAGATACGGAAAAGTCAGTGTCTGGATAGACTTGTCTAGACTCCAGTATTTATAGCGGGCGATTAGTGTTTCTTCCCCATGATCCTCGATTGTCACTGTGCTTCAGCATCTTGGAGAAAACATGTGCAATGCACATTCCCAGGCCCCGCCCGTAGACTCTGGTTTCTGTCCCTTATGGGGCAGGAATTGGGAATCTGTATTTTTTTTTTTTTTTTTTTTGCAAGAGAGAGAGAGACAGAACTAGCAAGCGAGCGAGAGCGCAAGTGGGGGAGGGGCAGAGAGAGAGGGAGACACAGACTCTGAAGCGGGCTCCAAGCTCCTCACACAAGCCCTCTGCGGGGCTAGAACCCACAAACGGTGAGATCATGACCTGAGCCAAAGCCAGACGCTTAACTGAGCCACCCAGGCGCCCCTGGGAATCTGTATTTTTAACAGAGGCTGCCCTCTCGTGGAGGGCCAGCCTGGCGATTCTAACGCAGGCGATAGAAGGTCAATAATTTGAGAAACGCTGAGTTAGCTCCAGAAGCTGGACAGTATTCTCGATTCCACAAGAAGGAACAAGGCACCTTTGGAAGCTGTCGTAGGGAACAGAAATCTCACGTGGTACCCGAAAGCACATCTATTTAATGCGTGACCCCGACAAGACAATAGGCCCCGTTGGGCTAACTCTCCAGCCCAAACCCTGCACCAAACATCTCTGGTTTTGACTCTAGAATAAATGGCACAGAGATAGCACAGAGAAAAGAGCGTTCAAGCTCTCGTGTCGGCTCTGCCTGGATTCAAACTCAGCCCTTCCTGGCTAACCTCCCCCTAAAACGATGACACTGGCGTCACCTTGTTTAACCCAAAGGATATTCGGAAAGAAAAGGTTTCTCCATCTTGGACACTGATTCAGTGACCCACGTAACTAGTCCTGGGGAAAGATAATCGTGCAATGGAGCCCTAATGACTTAAGGGAAATTAACATGTAAATGTTGCTGCCCATGTCTCTTACCAGATAAGAGTCAGGTCTTGTCCACATACCCTGCCCTCTGTTCTAAGCCACCCGGGAGACAGCTCTTCTATCTGATTGGAAGTGGCTTCCCTCCCCGGGGGTCCCAGCCTTGGGGTTTTAAGAAGACCTAGAAGCAAGTTATCTGGCCTCTCCTTCATCCACGATGGGGCAGCCTGCTTAAGGGAGCAAGCTGTGGACTCTGGGCACTTGGAATCCAACCCTAGCTCTGGTTTTTGCAGGTTTTGATGTCTCAGAAGAATGACTTGACTTCTCTAAGCCTCAGTTTGCATGCACATCCTTGACGTGAGTACCAGGTGCCCCATTAGGCTCCTTTGCAAAGCCGTTAGGCAAACCTTGGGTCCACCATGTTCCAACTCCTCTGATGGGCACGTGATGGTCACGGCCATCACACATGGTCTGTCCTCTTGCCTCACACAGAGGTCCTGGAATTGTCTAGAGATGCTTTGGTATAACCGTTTACTCTGGGCTCTCCTTATAGTTGTGCAAACCCGTTTGCTCTGCCTTTTCTCACAGTAGGTTGTCTCCACGCTGGACACCTGGATGTCATTCCCACTGTCCCATCCCTCTTCCTAACACCTCGTCTGGCCGTCCTTTGAGCCCTGCCAATTTAACCTTGTAGACATTTCCCGGATCTCTTCCCCTTTCTTGACCCTACTGCTATGTTCTCTCAGACCACACCACCTCAGACCGCCTCCTTACTGGCCTTCCCATCTCCATCACCCTGCTGCTGGGGAGACCCTGTCACTTCCTGCTTGGGAACAGAACAAAGCCTCTTCCGCCTGGGACATGAGTCCTTGTGTGGCCTCTCCTTGCCTGACACATCAGAAAGACAGAAACGCTGATGGACCCGAGTGTCCTGCTTTTCTCCCTCTCCATTTTGTTTATTCTCTTCCACCTGGAATGCCCTTCCTTCACCTTTACCGAATTCACTCACCTGGAAGCTTCCGTGATTCACTCATTATTCTGATTCTGTTTCTGCGCAGCAAATGGCCCCTCTCCCAAAGTGGCTTAATGATTCAAAACATTTTTATTTCTCAAAATTTGAGGGGTCAGGAGTCCACACAGGGTACAGCAGGGAGGGCTCGCTGTACCCTGGGACAATGACAATGGGGCCAAACTGGGATGACCCCAAGGGCCAGGGGACCCCAGAGCTGGGGGCTGAGGCACTCTGCACATGGCCTTTCCAGGGGGCCAGCCCGGGCTTTGTCACAGTGTGGCAGCTTTGGGGTGCAGACATGGCAGTTCAGGTTCCCAAGAGAAAAGCAGCAGAAAGTGTCCCTCCGAAGGCCAGGACTGGCACAGTGCCACTTGTTCCGTGAGCTGTCAGTCAACACAGATCAGCCCAGATACAAGGGGAGGGGACACAGACCCCACCCCTCAATGGTAGATGTGCGGAGAATTTGTGGCCATCTCTAACACACCCCAGTCCATACCTCCTCGAGGAGAAGCGAGGCTTTGCTCGCTTCTCCCTGCCCCCCCCCCACCTTGGCTGCCCCCCTCTCTGCTTTTCTCTAGAAACTGAATAATTATAAATGGTGTCAAATCTCCCTCTTAAACTGGGAGTGATTTTCTCGAATAAAGGGACTGGACCTCATTGATAAGTCATTGGTCACATAATGGGCGCTCAATCAATTAGTGCTATATTATCAGGAGAGTTACTGTTAGTACCACAAAAAGTGTGTCATATCTTTCTGTTTTGGCCACCGTCTCGCACAGAGAGGCTCACCTGTTGGAGGCTTACCTATCTATGGAATGAACGAATGAGTGAATGGATGCTTCGGCACCCAGTGCTGTTCTTGGCATTAGGGAACCTGGCTAACCAGAGAATCACGTCGGATTCTGGCCCACGTAGATGCTTCCGCCTTCATCACAGATGAGTCGTGGCAGATCATTCACTGGGACTTAGGGGTTTGGGGGCAAACAGTCGGTTCCCCTCCCCACCCACCCACACAATAGGCCAAGGTCTTCACTGCCAGCTGCTGGTCCTTAAGCCTCCAGCGTGTCCTCGCCTTGGCTGTGTCCGCTTTCCCCGCCCCCCGCCACCTCGCCAGGAAGGGGCTGGTTTGCAGAGTGAGACCCTCTCAAGGCCAAGGGCCCGAGTGCTTCCTCCCTGCGCATGCCGCAGAACAGCAGCTGGCTGGGAGCCTGGCAGGTGTCTAACAGCCCGCCGCAATCCTGCATAACAGGAAGTGAAAGAGAACACCATATCCAATTGAAACTGCAGTGGAATATGGGCTGCAATGCTTAATTAACCACCCTCAGTCATTTCACAGATTTCTGTTGTTGCCGAAGGAAAAAAAAAAAAAAAAACAACGGAAGGCAGAGTACATGGAGGGTGACAAAGCCATTTCTGGAATGTTCCTTGTGCTGTCTGTTCAGTCGCCTGCTGACATAATGCAGAGGGAATGCTCACTTCTGGCTTCGTTTTTTCATGTGTTTCTATAGTTTTTTGTTTTGTTTTTGTTTTTTTGCCGGAGAGTCAAATCTGTGCCATACTCCCAGGAATGGTCCTTGTATGTGTGTGAATCGGTACAGTTGTGTCTAAACAAAGGTGTAGAAGGCTGTGGTGCGGGTTGTGCAGAAGACGTGGAAACCACCACGAGGGACCAGAAAGCGCATGTGGGCATTCCTGAGGGCATGGGTTGTCTCACGTAGGAACGATGTGTGGGAACGGGTCTGTGGGCGGCTACAAGCAAGGTTCTAGGTGTCTACAGGGCACCGGTATGTCTGCGTGGATGGTTATTTCAACAGATGGGGTGGCGTCCTTTCAAACCCAGGGAACTCGTCTTCCTCCTCTAGCACAGGATGGTCAAAGGGACTTTCCAGAGAAGGCTTTACAGGTCCTGAAGGCTTCACTTTGCCCCACGCCTTGTTCCCTGAACCAGATTTGTTCATGTAGATGGACTTGTTGGGCGATCGTTGGAATGCTGTAAAATCTGAGGGGGCATGAATGCATTGAAATAAGAGCTAAGGGTTTGCTGTGTGGCCGGTATTGCCCGCAGGTGCTTTTCACCATTGATCTTATTGGATCTTCCCAATAACCTTATTATTTATTATTATTTCCTCTGTAGAGTTGATAGACTGAAGTAGCTAGGAGGCAGTAGAGACAGGGTTTGAATACACAGTGCTGGCCGTTAAGCCCCCTAGCTCTCCCAAGTCATCATCCCTGGGTACAAGGAAGGCACATCATCCCTAGGAAGGCGCCCCTGTGGCTCAGCCAACTTTGTAGGGGACGCAATTTGCCGCACTGCTATTAGGGACAGGGGCTACTTCTGTGAGCATCAAAACTGCTCCTGAAAGAGTACCGAGATGGATTTACGCTGGTGGCTTCTGGAAGCTGACTTCCGTTCTCGAGCCACCTTCCTGCAGGATGTCGGTACCCTCGCTTGGTGACCGTCGTGTCGTGTACTCCAGCCTTGCCTGGACTTCGGCACCGCAGCCCCCTAGCAGCCCCTCATCAGCATTTCTGGGTGGTTTCTCAGTAATGGATCCCCAACCCTTGGAGGCCATCACTATCACCCCGCTGAGTGCTGGGAAAGCAGTCTTTCCCAATCCCACTGCCAGAAATTTGAATTTAGTGATTCTGGGGAGGAGCCAGGAGCTTGCATTTTCCCTGACCCCTTCCCCCACGTGCCTCTGATGTGGGTGTCCAAGGATCACAATTTCAGGGAAAAAAAAAAAACTGCCCTCCAAATTTTCTAGATGTGTGTCCTAAGGACCCTCTTTCCCTGCACCTAAGAGAGCTCTCCGGAAGAAAGCTGTGATTCTAGGTCTGAGGCCACTAGTGACTGAGCAGTGCCCAGAACAAACCTCAAGAAAGTGGTGGCCAGTGTATTTCTCTACAGGCCGGTCTGCAAAGACGGGCAGTATTTCTTTAAAAGTAGCCAGGGAGAGGAGCAGACAAATGTCCATGTGAAGCCAGGCATCCCTCAAGGAATTTAAATGGGTCAGGAACTCTTAAAGAATTTCAATGAGCATGAAATAGGTATAGAGGGTTTTCTGGGCCAATATGCAAGCCAAATAGTAAATAACTATTTTCAGCACTGAATTTGGTTGGCAAATTTGCATATACATGTGATGCCGTGCGTTTCTATTTTTACCGTGTAAATCTGCAATCTGTACGGAGAGCCATGCGCCTCGGTGGAAATCCAGGCTCGGGCTGTTGGCCGCGAAGAGCTGATTTTCAGTCTGGCTGGACCGGGAGTTCGGTATTTTAACGAGTCCAGGTGAGAGGTGAGAGATGGGCAGAGAAGAGAGGGCACACGTGTGAAGTGTGCTGAGCCCTTGTAGTGCCAAGATCGCCCCCGAAGCAAGATGCCCGTGCCTGAAAAAACAGAAGTGAAAGCAGAACTTGGACACCGTGCCCTGACATTAGGCTTGCACGGCTCGTGCAACTTCCCAAGCTTTCTTTAAAATCTACCTCCATCTAGGATGCACTCATTATGATTCTTGTTGATTATTATACTCTAGTGTTTATTACGGTCATTGTCAAACTGTGGGTGGGGCCCTGGCTTACACCTGCTCAGCTAGAAACGCTCCCTGATTTATTTTTTTTCATGGTGCCCTTTTATTTTAGAGTGCAGTCGTGAGCCCGATTGAAAGGTTTCTGGCAAATCTCTTGACGCCTTTATTTTGGCTCAGCATGGGGTTGCCACTGAGGTAATTTTGTCATTACCCTACGGGCCCCTCTAAGGGGTGACTTTGCTGAGTGAATTTGGCATCCCTTTGGATCCTTACGTGTGGGAAAGTGGTACACTCATTTCCCTTCTTCCTGCTCCAAAAATGCACGTGGAGGAAAGAAGGGAGCGTGAAACCGTTTTTGTACCCAGATGTTGTATCTTGAAGGGAGCTCCGCCTGGGTCAGCTGGTGGTGGTTTGCTCTTGCTGGTTTCCCTTCTGCTGATAGGCTCAGAGGTGGCTGAAGGGTCAGTGATGCTCTGCTCAATTACCATTTGATGTCAGTAATTCCTAGCCATTGTTTGCCACAAATACTGGGAGATTCACCACCTTAAAACACCTTGTAGGTGAATAACGGGGTGCGTTAGTCAGATGGCCTCAAAGGGCCCCCTCCACCACCACTTGCCTTTGTTTTCTAAAAAGAAAATACCATTTCATTTAAATGGAAGGTTGGCAAACTGGGTGAGCTCCTCCAGCTAGCCCCCTGTACAAGAGGCTGGCACTTCTGTTTGAGGATAGGGTCAAACAGCATGATGAAAACTCAGCTGTCTTTGCCCAAGGTCTGAAAGGGCTGTGTAAGTGCCCAGGGCAGGGTGTCTGGAGCTTTGGTGTGGCCTGTGCTTGGTTCTCAGACACTTTCGTTTTCAGAATATTATTTCCTTTGTCACATCCAACCCTCAGTCAATAATGTTTGCTGGGCAATTGGTTATGGCACGCTACCATATTTGGACAATTTTAAGAAACTACCTAAGATTTTTGTGACCTAGCTTCAAAGACGTGCAAAATATTTTCTCAAAGCATGTTTTAAAACATTCTAAAGAACTTTGTGTTCCTCTTTCCCTTAGTAATTGGAAAAAAACATGTTAATGAACTAAAGGAGATCTACATAAAGTTTTGGGGCTATAAGCTAAGCTATTAGGGTCCTTTTAGAATGCAAAAGTGTCTGCTCACAGTACTCCAGAATAAGGAGCTTGAAACTAAAATACTACAAACTTTTGCCCAAGCTAGCATCTTTGAAATAGTCTTACTGTGAATTGTGAGGAAGTTTCTTATGTCTGATGTAATATGATGTGTTTTCCTCAGAAGAGTAGTTTCCTCTGCTCATCACTGAGTTGAAAAGAATTACTAGTCGTTATCTTACACACACCCTATCCATCCACCCATTCTTATCCATCTACAATCCATCCACCCATCCATCATTCATCCATCCATCCATCCATCCATCCGTCCATCCATCTATCGATTCATCCATCTATCGATTCATCCATCTATTCATTCGTCCATTCATCTATCCATCCACCCATCCATCCATCTATCCATTCATCCATCTATCCGTCCATCTATCCATCCATCCAACTACCCATCCATCTTTCCACCCATTTACTCATTCACAATGCCTATCACTATGCTAATTACCAGAAATACAGACATGAATCAGAAACATTCCCTAATCCCTGCCCCCGAGGAGCTCAGGATCTGGTACAATAGACCCTTGGCATGTTCAGGCTTAAAATTCATGGTTTGGACAATTTGTGAGTAACCCCAAAGCTTTACGATTTCACCACTTGTCATTTTCGCTGCTGTGTGGATTTGAATGGATTTAAATGGCATCTTCCTTGAAAGTAATGAGCAGAAGAAATCTTTGAATCAATGAGTGAGCATAGCTGACAGCCCAGCATCTACCCTGAGATCAACTTTGTGGTTTTGTACCTACAGTCATTCTCATCAGGGGATAAAACACGGTCTCAGGGGTACAATAAACTCCCAGAGAAAACCATCTGCCAATGCTATTTATGGAACTAAAGAGAAACTAAAGAGATCTACTTAAATTCTGAATGGAAAAGATTATATGACACACTGATATTGAGTAATTTGAGAACGTGCACATGAGCACTAATATCGAAGGCTAGAGGGAATGATTTCACCCTGTTCCCCCAGCCTTTGGAGAACTCATGACTCTCGAGTCAATTACAAACACTTGCTTCCTACAACTCCCAGGTTGCAAGACTTTTCTTAGCTCAAGCAGCTCAGAATCTTTGGCATTTCCATTAATTTTTTTGAATTTGCAGAGGGTACTCCTGCCCAAGAATCTGATGCCACATCTGTGGTTCCCCTAGTTCTGCTGTTGCTCTAATCTCAAAGCTAGAAGAGAATTAATTCCCCAAGCTCCTATCAGTCTTAGAACCCCCTCTCCCAGGGAAGTGGAGTGACTCCCCAAGGCCCAGGCCATGGCTGCTCATGAGACACCCCCCCCCGAATCTCCTCCCCACTGAGAAACCCACCAGTGTGCTGGGTTTGGGCACAGACTTTCTGCTTCCCAAATGGCAGTGTGTTTGCCTCTCCAAATGCCATTTCCAGAGTTCAGGGGCAGAGTTTGTCGCCCTTTACGGTGACAGTATCTTCATGTCATGATTCCAAGAGATGACCGTCTGCCATTTTCTTCATTAGCCTTTTTACCATGGGGCCCCTGTAGCCGTGTTGCCTATCAAAGCACCCTGGTGCGAGACTACAGAGTAGTGTCCTTGCTCTCCACAGAAATGCAGGATTCTGTAAGTAAAACCACAGATGAGAGCAGTGTGCCTTAGGTGTGAAGGATTGTAATGGATTTCCCTTAGAAAATGTCCTCAAAGAACTCTCTCGATGGGCTTAAGCCCCATGCCGACCCCCTCTTTTCCCTGTCAGTGCTCAAGTATTTATTAAATGTGCACACATCCTGTCCAACCTCCCAGCTCCTGGTTGTTCCTCTGGTTACCTCTGGATAATCACTCATTTCTTTTCTCTTCTCTTCTTTTTTTTTTTTTTTTTTTTTTTTTTTTCTTTTTTCCTTCTCCCTCTGGCTCTCTGCTCTTTACTCTTTGGTCTTATTTCCTCTCCCTTCCCGATTCTCTTGCTTTTTTCTCTTTGCTACTTGCCCCTCATGCTGATTTGGGAGACCTACTCAACTCATCATGGCCAGGGGTGGTTAAGAGTTGGACTGTCGTCACAATGGATCAAGGACAAGAGAAATCGGATGTTCCAGAGGAAATTGATAACCAATAAAGAATCAGCCTCAGACTCTTTGAACCTGCCCCACGCTGTCTCAGGCCCGGTTCCCTAGAAGTAAAGAAGGCGAAGGTGATTCTCCAGAGAGGGGGAGGGAAGCAGGATAAGGGAAGATGCCAGACAGAGATGTGGCTTCAGCTGCAGTGTGGTCTCAGCCTCATCCTATGGGGGGCTCTGGAGTTGTCCCCCCGGATCAGTCAGCCAATGACTGCTGCTGCCCTCAAGGGCAGGGCCTAACCTCCAGGCATTTTTAGACGGAGGCTTCTGATAGCCAAGGGCAAATCTCCGTACAAGGCGTGGCTGCACGCTCAGTGCAGTTGTGGGTCTTGTGCACCAACCCCACCAACGGAATCTGAGCGTCGCATCTGCAGCATAACGGCACCCACCCTTTCAAAACCCCCTCAAGAATCATCGGGCTCCTTATCTTCCCCATTAAACTTATGTATTCCCTCAAGGACCGTTTAGTTCAAGAGAATTAAGAACTCCCCCTTTCTTTTTAATTTCTACCCGCATTGTGTTTATTTGCATTAATTCCTCATCTTGTAATCGTCTGGTCCTTCCGGCTCCATTACAAATCTTGGAGGTGTTCCTGGGTTGCCTCCGGAAGCTTCATGCTCTTCTGACCGCGCTCAAAAGCCGTCTGTAAGATCAGGACGTGCCCTTCATTATTTCTGTTTCTGTGCGTCCGGAGCATTTATGTGAACGTTGTTAGTACGGTGACCTGTTACTACCCTTGAATCTCCTCCGCCCGACTAGATCATGCCAACCCTCCACCAGCTTCACGGCCATCATTGGGACCACCTGTGCCAATGCATCTCGGAGCACCTGCCCCTAGCCCTTCATGGGGCCCCTGAGACATGCTCACCCATTTATCCCTTCTAGACCATACTTTGGGGAGCCAGGAACCTGGCCTGCCCCCTGGCCTGCCTCGGGGTCCTGTGTGGCCTCTTCCCCAGGTGACGCTCCACAAAGAGCAGTGGGTGCACCCCTGGGTTGGTGGGTGGCCATCAGGAGAGGTCACGGACGTAGCTGGGTGTACACGCAGGAGTACGGAAAGGTGCACCTGGCTGCATAGTGTCTCCCCAAATTCACGCTCACTTGGAAACAGAGAACCTGACGTTATCTGGAAATAGAGTCTTGGCACATGTTGTTAAGTTGAAATTAGGTCCTGCTAGACTCAGGTGGAGCCGAAATCCATGACTAGCGTCCCTATACAAAGAGAGACAGAGATGCACGGGGGACAAGGACATGTGAGGACAGAGGCAGGGATTGGAGGGAGATGTGGCCCCAAGCCAAGCAACACTCAGGGTGGCCAGCCACCTCCAGAAGCTGGAAGAGGCAAGGAAGGATCCCCGCCCTTCACCCAGCGCCTTCAGAGGGATTATGGCCAGGCTAACACCTTGTCTTCCAACTCCTGGCCTCCAGAGATGTGAGGGAATCTATTCCCGTTGCTTTAAACACCCGGTTTGTAGTACTTGGTGAAGGCAATCCCAGGAAGCCATTACGATGCATCCACAGGAGGCCCGTTGTGGCAGGACAAGGAGTCTCATGTGGGAAAAGAAGGGTGACCAGCCCAAACAGGGTTCCCTGTACTCCGGGGTTTGGTGCAGAACTCCAGGGGTTCTAAAACCTTTCAGCTAAAACCTGGTCCTCTGGATTGTTATCCACATATATTTGCCAAGGGAAGAGAACAGAGATTTTTTTTTTTTTTTTTTGTATAAGTGTATTAGTTTGGTTTGTAACTTTTAGAAATTTAAGATTCCAGCCTTACATTCAGCCAGATCCCCTGCCTGCCCCACCACCAATACTGGGGTGAGCCTGCCCCGGACCTTTATTCTTCTAGTATTTACACAAAAGTAGGTTCATCACAAAAGTCCTATCTATGGAGTGCCTTCTGCTGTCCACCCCTGTAGCAACACCTGCAAGGAGCTTAACCCTTTCTGGATGTTCATAAATGTAATTCTTTCCCCCCTTGAAGGCAGCTGTACATTCCTCCTGGTTGGTAGAGGATCTGGATGTGGTCCTTACCCTCCAGTTGCTTGCGACCCAGCGGCGACACCAGTAGAGGTCAATCCCGGAGTGTTCCTCTCCCTGGGCCCTTCACCTGTGACCCAGGGATCCGCCCTCAAAGGGCACCTCCGCTCTGTCCCCAAGCTGAGCACGCCTGTTCTACCCCTGCCCCAGACCCCATGCCCCCTCAGCTGCTCAGAAAACAGACCCTCAGGGAATGTGTTCTTGGGAGAGACCCTGAGCAGAATGGAACGGGAGCCGCTAAGGCACACGCCCCTTACCAGAGGAGAGCGCTTTAAATGACACACCCGTTTCCTCCTGCCCCCAGTTTGGTGTTACCATCATCCCACTTCCCAGAAGAGAACAGGAAGGCCCAGGGAGGCCGCAGTGACACAGCCAGAAAAAAATGGACGGGTGACTAGCATCCTGTGTGTGTGTGTGTGTGTGTGTGTGTGTGTAGTCAGATGATGGGGTCAGGTGAATCGATACCCTACCATTCTCTGTGTGTGACCAGGGAGAAGTCACCTAACCCGCTATGCTGCCGGTGTCTGTGCAAGCGACGTTAATGACAGGGCTGTGTCTCGGGAAGTCAGAGGCGAGAACCAAAGGGTAACATACGGTTGGAGGGTCCACCGCGTTCCTTGGAAAGCAGGAAGCAGTGGTCTCTTTGGGAGGTGGTGCTGGACGGCGAATCCCGCGTCCCTCCTGCTGCGGGCTTTGTGCCACCCACCTGCCTCCCGGTCCCCGGCACGCAATCCGTGGACATTTAACAGGCACTTCAGGGGGCCGCAGCTTCACCCCGAGATCCCGGGGCTCGGCCAGGAGGCAGATCCCCGGGGGCGGGCGGGAGGGCAGGCAGGGAGGCCGGGAGCCGAGGCCGGGGCGGGTTCCTGTTTGGGCAGCTCCCCAGGCTTCCTGACTGCGCAAATCACACCCCCCGAGAGCCAGCGCGGTTGGCTTTCTGAAACCGCCGGTCCCCGGTCCCCACGAAACCCCGAGCCCTCCGCTCAGCGAGGCTACAAATACCCTTTGTGCTTTCAGACACAGGAAAAGGGTGCTTCAAGAGGGCGTCTTACTCCCCAAAGCTCAGTGTTCATACCAAGGGCCTCTTCTTTCTGAGCACGAGAAACCAGGTGCTTAGGTAAGGGGGTGATTGGATGGAAAGCAGGCTGGAGGATTTGTCGGAGGGGAAAATATCTCGGAGAAGGATTTCGTGTCGTGTCTTTTCTTCCCTCTACCCACAAGGCACAAAATTCAGTTTCGAGGAGGCACGTGGCACTGGGTTTTAAACACGCAATTTTTAAGCGTGGCGTTTATTTCCATTCGAGTAATGGAAAAATCATGAGCGCGCAGTTTCAGAAGGTTCGGGGCCACAGGCTCACTTTCCTCTCAAAAGACGCCCATCGAGCCTGCCAGTCGCCAGCAAGAGGGCTGTCGCCTGGTCCCTGAACTTCTCGCGGCTCTCTCGGAACTGGCGGGATACGGGCACCTGGACCTCTCAACCTAGGCCTTATTCGACCTCCGCGTTTGGTTCAAAGGGATGAAAGACTTGTGTTCACTTAGTGCAACAGTTTCCTTATGTTTTCAAGCAGAGGACTCACGGGAACCCCAAATAAATGCAGATTTCCAGGCCCCGCTCCCAGAGATTCCAATTCAGCAGCTCCGAGTAGAGACTGGGAACCTGCATTCTTAACAAACGCCCTCAAGCCCGGCCACCGGGTGATTCTTGAGCATACTGTTCCCGGGACCACACACCGCACTTAAAGCCACCCTGAAGGATGCTTTTTCTAGCCTCCAAATCATTGATCTGACTGTTGTATTGATACATACAAAACCTCATCACAAAAGAGTTTTTGTCTGATTTTATAGATGGAGGAATTAAGGCTCAGAGGAGGTAGGTAGCTTCCTCCAGTTCATCTCTGTAATTCTTAAAGCCACCACTGTTCCACCTCCCTGACAAATACAGGTGCCTCTGTTTCCTCATCTGTCAGCAGATACAACAGGAAGAGCATAGTAGGAGCAGATACTAATCCCAAAAGGCTAAATGAGATAATACTAAGTTTAGCCATATGAAGTTGTCGACACTCAACCGTTTATAACCTACAAATGCGGCAATTTCAAATGGATCTATTTAATAATTGTAAAATGTTGGGTACAGTACCTGACATAAAGCAGTATTCAGTGAATGTTAAGTATTGTTAGACGCTATTGTAGGTAGAATTGTATCCCCCCCCCCCCAAAAAAAAAAAGATACGCTGACAACATGGTCCCTGGTATTGTAAATATGACCTTTTTGGAAATAAGGTCTTTGCAGATGTAATTAAGTTAAAATGAGGTCATACTGGATCATCGAGAGCCCTATATCCAATGGCTGGTGTCCTTGTATGGGGAGAGATGTAGATACGCAGACACACAGAGGGGATAAGGCCCTGTGGACAGAGGCGGAAATTGGAGTGATGTAGCTACAAGCCAGGGAAAGCCAACAACTTCCAGTAACCACCAAAAGCTGGAAGAGACCGTGAAGGATTCCCCCCAGAATCTACAGAGGGAATGTGGTGCTACCAACACCTTGACTTTGGACTCTGGACATCCAGAACTGCGAAAAAGATAAATTCTTATTGCTTTAGGCCACCAAGTCTGTGCTAATTTGTTAGTGTGGCCCTAAGAAACACATATGGAAGCTTTATCCCTCTTCCTATCTTTGTCAATACCCAAGACCACCACCACCACCATCATCATCATCACCAACACCACCATCAATACCCAAGACCACCATCACCATCCATCACCACCACCATCACCATCACCATCATCATCACCACCATCATCATCACCACCATCGTCATCACTATCATCATCACCACCACCACCAATACCCAAGACCACCATCACCATCCATCACCACCACCACCACCGCCGCCACCATCGTCATCACCACCATCACCATCATCTTGTAGACTGCGAGGCAGGGCATCAGACTCAGATCAGAGAACAGTGACCTCAAACTGGTGCTAAGGGGTGGTGATGGGGCTGCCCAGTCTCAGTCATATCCTCCACTTGGACTCACCCGATGCAGACTGGTTTGATTTCTATCCAAAGTTTAAAAAGATTTTTTTTTTTTTAACGATACACACACATTTGTGCTTTTTGATGCTTTCCCAAGCTCCTTCTGACTTGTGTAATGTAGACTTCTCCCCAGGGAAATGTTCAAGAGACAGAAAGACGGAAAAATGGTAGCCGCAGAACACTGGGTAAACATTAGCTCCTTTCATAACCTTCCTTTCTTGGATGACAAATCTGTGGTGGGGCCCCCAAATCCCAAGGAGGCCCACTTCAAACATTTATTTGGATCAGTCTAAAGGGTCGAGGACCTGCTATATAAAAAGTCCCTTAACCTACACTGTTTGGATAAAATCTGCTTGCACATAAATTCCAAAATGGGATCTGTGGCCCATTTCATATGCTATTATTTTCAATCCACATAAGGTAGCCAGTGACCTTTGTTTCAGTTTTTGGACAGAAGAGACATCTCACCATGGTTTCCCCCTTATTGTCCCCTCTCACCAAAAATGGAAATAGAAAATCATGATGCCGTAGGTTCTCTCGTCTCAGTGACCATAGTTTCCAAATAAAAAAGCAGAAAAAGAAGCCGTGATTGACAGTGGGACAGGAAATTTAAAGTGTGAATTATTCGAGACAACCTGCTTATGAAAGCATCCTCTAGACTCAGTCCCTAAATTGGGGTCCCATCTTAGGCCTGTGAGTCTTGGCAAGTCACTTCACCTGCCCATGTCTCTGCTGCCTCCTCTTTACACAGTTGGCGCTGTTATATCACTTTCATTTTAGAGTTATGAGTAGCTAATATATAATGAACAAAAAAGACTTTGATAAAGTGACAGAGTGACAGTCATGTCAGCTCTCAATAAATATTAATTACTACTATTTTTTTTTTATCTGAGAGAGAGTGTGCTAGTGGGGGAGGGGCAGAGGGAGAGAGAGAGAGAATCTCAGGCAGGCTCCATGCTTAATACAGAACCCAACATGGGGCTTGATTCTGTGACCCTGGGATGGTGACCGGGGCCAAAATCAAGAACCAGACGCTGTTCAACCGACTGAGCCACCCCGACATCCCTACTATTTTTTTTTTCCTCTGCAGAGAGATAAGGCCTTTACTTTGCCCATTCCATATGTCAGAATGACCTACATCTCCGTTAGAATTACTACCTGTAATAGTAGGCATTATTTCCCAATGAACAGGGTTTAAGCAGTGTGCCCAAAGTCACACGGCTACTCGTGAATTGAAGCCTGGCTGGAGCCCAAAGTCTTTATCCTTTCCTGTATACCATGTTGGACTGTTCAGAATATTTTTACTCAAAACACATTTCCTCCATATGAAGATAACCCATGGTCTTGACCCTTTATAGTGAGCCTTAGAAGGCTCTAGCCTTCTGATCACCCTCATCTGGCAGCATTGGGGTGCACATGGCACATAAATAATTCTTTGCCCCTCAGGCTCAAACTCCTGAGTTCTCTCTGGGCTCCAGAGGCGACCCATGTGAGGCTGGACTATAGACTGCAGTGACTGCCAGCCTGTGGTGGGGCCACTGTCCTGCCCTGGACAAGCAGGCTTCTTTCGTGGAACTAGACTGATGATCCCCAAATCCATGTGCTGTCCGTGGCTCCCCAGAAGCCATGGTCTCCCAGGGTGTGGCTCTTAGACCATTTGCATTCGAATCCTCTAGGAGGTTGGTTAAAATGCAGATTCCTGGGCCTCTTTTTAGACTTGCTAAATCTCAACCTCCATTGGTAAACTAGGTGTCCGCATTATTAACCAGTGGCCCAGAGACCGGGTTCTCCTGAATCTTTGTGAACCGTAGATGTTCACTGTTTCTCTGCCAAGACAGCCAAAGGTGGGGGGTGTGTGAGCGGGGGGGATCTACCTGAAAATGAAAAAGATAGGTATTAGTCCATTCAGGCTGCTATAACAAAAATGCCCTGGACTAGGGGAGCTTAAGCAAGAAACTGATTTCTCACAGTTCTGGAGGCTGGAGAGTCCAAGATCAAAGGGCCGATAGAACTAGAGTCTGGTCAGAGTGTGCTTCCTGGTTCATAGATGGCCCTCTTGTCACCGTGTCCTTGCATGGTAGAAGGGGCAAGAGAGCAATCTGGAGGGTCCCTTTTTTAAGGACACTAATCCCATTTATGAAGGTTCCACTCTCGTGAACTGATCCCTCTCCAAAGGCTCCACCTTGAAATGCCATCACATTGGGGATTAGAATTTCAGCTAAATGGAGGGGGGGCTGCAACATTCAGGGCACACACAGCAGATGAAGTAGCTGGAACCCAGCTGGATCCTACAGACACCTGCGTATGGATAATGATACCCCAAAGATATCTGTGTCCTAATCCCCAGAACCTGTGAATATGCTGTGTTATACAGCAAAGGGGGATTAAGGTAGCTCATTAGGGATTTTAAAATAGAGGGACTATCCTGGACTATTTGGGTGGGAACAATGTAATCGCAGGGGTGGCTTATAGTGGAAGAGGGAGGAAGAGGAGGTCAGAGTGGGATGTTGGTGGCCTTAAAGATGGAGGAAGGGGGCACAAGCTAAGGAAGGCAGGTGGCCCTAGAGGCTGGAAGAGGTGACGAGAGAGATTCTCTCCAAGAGCCTCAAGGAGGAGCACAGCCCTGCTGACACCGTGATCTCAGTCCAGTGAGACCAGTTTTGGACTTCTGACTTCGAGAACTGTAAGATAATAAATCCGTGTTACTTAAAGGCATCAGATTTGTGGGGATTTGTTACAGCAGCCGTAGGAATCTAATACACAAGAGAAGTGGAGAGTGGGTTTGTGTGGCTACAGCACAAAGGGTAAAGTCCAGTCCCTTTCTGAGTAATAGGTCGCTTTTTCTCTGCACCGTCTGAGCTTGGGTCCATGCTCGGACCTTCGCAGAAGCCAGTGGATTGTTTGGTGCCCAGCAGGGCTCAGGGCCTCTGGAGGTTCCCATGTGGTTAGAAATAGGCGATGGAAAATAGTGTTAAAAAAAAAAAAAAAAAAAAAAAAAAAAAAAAGAAAAAAGAAAATAAAAAACGTTGAAAAAAAAAATAGTGTTAAAAAAAAAAAAAAAGAAAGAAAAAAGAAATAGGCGATGGAGGGGCGCCTGGGGGGCTCAGTCGGTTAAGCGTCCAACTTTGGTTCAAGTCATGATCTCACGGTCCATGAGGTCGAGCCCTGCGTCAGGCTCTGTGTTGACAGCTCCCAGCCTGGCGCCTACTTCGAATCTGTGCCTTCCTCTCTCTCTGTCCCTCTCTGCTCATGCTCTCTCTCCTTCCCTCCCTTTCTCCCTCCCTTTCTCTCTCTCTGTCTCTCTCAAAATAAATAAACATTAAAAAAATCTTTTTTTAAAGGAATAGTGAGTGGAGAGTGGCCCTGGATAACCTGAGAATCGAACTTAGGGCCTCGGCCAAAACAATGACACTACAAAACAAAACAACAAAAAGAATTTCAACGTGGGTGAATTCTTGCAGCCTTTATGATCAATAAGTCCAGAGGGACCCTATTTTGATTTCAGCATAGTTCTTCCTTTTGCATTATGGTGCCGTGTTTTGAAACATTTTGGGTTGTGTGAAATGCAGGTGAAGGGAGAGGGACAAAATAATTGCACCCTAAGTTTTAGGGCCTCTGATCAGCTTTTGGCAGAGGGCCAGTGGACTAACATCAGTTGTGGGGAGCTAGTGAGGGAGCACCAAGTCCAAGGGACCAGGATGCGCCCGAGAATTCTGAACATAGAGAAGGGAACCAGGTCAGAGCAGAGGGCAGCAGGCAAAGACACGAGGCAATAGGGAGAAAATAGCCGGGGACCCCTCTCCATGGGACAGCGGGTGGCCCGGAGCAGCTCTGTTAGTTACAGGTGACCAAGACTCTTGACTCTTGGCCTGCTTTGGAGTCTTCACTGGAGGCCATAACCCTTTCCAGGTCTACTCCAAGTCCCGGGGCCTTCTGGGCAGGGTGGGACGGCCCAGTGACAAATGAAAGCTGTCCTACTTGGGGCCTCCGCACGGGGCGACGCCATGGTCTGGTTCTTAGCGCATCCGAATCTGGGTGCAGAGGTGAGAGCCCCTCAGGCACGCTTGGGGCCTCCAGGGAGAGGGCAGCTGGGGAGCCAGGCGGCACCCCTCCCCACCCTTGGCTCTGTTCCTCTTGGGCCCAGACTACAGGGGGCTTAGGTTTCTGCACTTTTCATGTGGCGTCTTTCAGAATTGAAATCCACTTGAAGTGGTTTGGGTTTTTCTCTTCCCCGCCTGGTGTCTGCTGTAGAGAAATACCTTCAAACACAGACGGCGCTGCTCGGTGCCTGTCGCTGAGCGTGTTCAGAGGAACCCAGAGAGGCCACATCAAGCTGAACGTTTTCATCAGAGACGCCCCGGCTGCCCCCCCACCCCCACCCCCTGCTGCTGCTCCCTGGGCCAAGGTTTTCTCTCCCCCACCCGCCCGCCCTCTCCCCTCCAGCCTCGGCTCACAGGCTTGTTCTCTGGGAGAACAAGGCACCTTTGTTTCTCGGAGCAGACTTATTTGGAGGGTTTGGAGGCCACTGAGGGGGCCCCCCCATCCTGTATGGCCCCCCGGCTTGCTCTTCCTGAGCCCGCAGGGAACGTGATAGACCCCCACCCTTTATTCTACGGCTTTGAGATCGCAGCTCTTTCCCCGTTGCATCCCACGTGTGCTGCGAGACGCCCTTGAGTTTTCTGGGTCTCCCGCTGAGCTCCTTCCCTCCCCATTGAGGACATGTTTGAAAGAAAAGAATTAGTCCCACGGGCTAACAGGAGCAAGAAAGCTGGAGAGAGAGCGCAAGTCATAACCCACAGTGACATCACAGCTTGCCCCGTGTCACATTTGAGGACAGTTTTAGCCACGGAGACGTCTACTGATAGAGATGTATATTGATGGCCCTCTATCCATGCCAACTGTCAGTCCGTATCCACAGACCTGTGTATGAGAGGGAAGAAGCAACTGAGGGCTCGTGCGTATTATTTTTTTCATTACCCAGAGCCTGTGGCCGTCTACTCATATGTACATAATTATAGAGGCAGGGCGGAAGGGGGGGGGGGGGATGTTGGAGATTGAGTAATTCAGCTCAACCTCTTTATTTTGCAGCCAAAGGAATGCCATCCCAAAAGCTTTACGTGACCTGGCCAAGGTCACCGGGCACTGGCTCTGCTGCACTGAAGGAAGGGTTTTATGCGTATTCTGAGATTTCAAGATATTTGCCTACAGGGGCGCCTGGGTGGCTCAGTCGGTTAAGCCTCCGACTTCGGCTCGGGTCACGATCTCGCGGTCCTTGGGTTCGAGCCCCGCATCGGGCTCTGTGCGGATAGCTCTGAGCCCGGCGCCTGCTTCGGGTTCTGGGTCTCCCTCTCTCTCTCTCTCTGCCCCTTCCTTGCTCAAAAATGAATAAATGTTAAAAAATATATATTTTTAAGGTATTCGCATACACTAGGAGGGTTGGAAATTTTCACAGAAACCTGTGGAGGTTGTGGGCTTTTTGAGGCCCCTGTGTCCCTTTTGTAAACGGAGTGGCAGGGACCCTGCGGTGAGTCGTACTCACAAGACTTCACCATGAACTTCCAAATCCCAGTGGGCAGAGGCCTCCCAAGCCAGACGGGAGTCACTCAGTCAGTTGGAAAGCTCGGCAGGAAAGGGGCCCGTGCATCAGTCCACACAAATCAGGGCCAGTTTGGACGTTCTCCTCCCCATAGTCACCAGCGCGTTTATTTCTTGAGAAATGGTTGAGCCAGAAAGCCACTGAATCTGGATTTGAGATTTTTTATTGGGACCAAGTCAGTCCTGCGTAAGGCAAGGATGGGGCCAGGACCAGATCTCTCCTTACTGGCATGCCGATGAAATAGAGGACTGGAGAGTTGGTGTAGTCCAGCACCCTTGCTTGCAGATGGGGAAACTGACGCCCCAAGCCCAGAGGTTGAAGGCCTCAAGGTCTCACAGACTCAGTACAGAGGCGGGACTGCCGGCTCTTGGCCTGCTCTCCTCTGTGTCCTTGTCCACTTCTCCTTCCTGCAAGGGCGACCGTGGTGCCTTGGGCTCTCGAGGAATGTGTCCCACTAAACTGAAGCCAGCAAAGGGAAAAGCCCCTGCACCCTTTGGGTCAGCACGCAAACTCCTCCGTCGGGATGATTCTTGCTGCGATGTCCTCGGTGGGGGCTGGCTGGGAAGGGGACCTGTTTTGGGAGGGCTCCCTCGAGCCCCCTCTCCCAAAGGCTCCATGATCGCCGGTCTCTGTGCCTGTTAGCTCAGTTAGGCCCTTACTCTCGCAGCCCCACTCGTCAGGAAGAGGCAGTTTCGAGACTCTACAGATGTGGGATGACGAGAGGACCAGATTGCAGGAAAACCCATAAGCCCCTCAGAGCTGTGATCTTTCTCTGAATGGGATGGATGCATTTATTTCTTGAGAGAGGGATGGATGGGGTGTGCCCGTCCAGGTTTGGGACTTTAGTGGAAGCAAGCAGGCCCTTACTGAGGCCGTGCTGGGGCTCGGGTGGACCCCTGAGAGGTCTGCCTGTGAGACAGAAAGTAGGTCTGGGGAGGCTGGAGTTTATTACTTCCCTCTGCTCTCTCCTCTCTTTTGCCAGCACCCCACCCCCCAACCCCACACACCCCTGCCTGGGCCAATTTGCATGAGAGGAAGTCTGAAAGGTAGGGACAGCCCCGGGCCTTGAAGTCACAGGCCACAGGGAGGGAAGATGAGCCAAAACCGGAGTGATTACCACTCTGCGCTGGTCCTTGAAGTTCACCAGGGTTTCAAAACGGCCATATCTTCACCGTGACCTTATTTCTGCACCAGGAACCTCAGAAGCTCAGGCTGCTATTAATCTAAGAACAACTAGTTCTTAGATTAAAATAATAATAATAATAATAATAATAATAATAATAATAAACAACTCTTGGTGTGGGAGCTGTGGTTCAGGTCCCTGCCACACACACCCCCCCCCGACACCCCCATTTGCCAGGGAGAGAGAAACGTGTAAAATCTGTGGCCAAGGTGACCCACCTTCAAACCTGGACACTGGAGGCTCAGCCCTGGGGGCAGCCGGCGAGAGGGGGAGGGTGGACCCCCTCCGGATCCTAAGGCAGAAGCGTAAGGTGCGGTTAGCAGCCACTCTTTGGCTAAACAGCCCCTGGGCCTGACCCATTTTCCGTTCCGTGAGTCGGGCTCTGTTTTCAGTTCTGACAGGCAAACACAAGACACCTTGGGGTGATCAGCAAATCTCCACAAGCCCTACACCGGGGACAGAGCCTGGGGTACAAAGAAATTAAAGTGGCTTTCCCCAGGCCCTTGGGCAAGCGAAGGCTGAAAGAATGGAAACTAGCTAAAATCAAACGCCTGCCTGGAACAGGCCCCATCGCAGGGTTTTTGTCCCAACCGCTACGCTCTAAAGAGGTCCTGATCAGTATGCCCATTTCTCAGGGAGAGAAACGGAGGCTCGAAAGGGGGAAGTGACGTGCCCATGGTTATGCTGCTAGGAAGTGACAGAGGAAGAGCCCCGATGCAGAGGAGTGGGGCCACCCAGCTTGTGAGTGAGTTTGTTCTGTGACCGGCAGGGTACTGGGGACTTAGTTCTCCCGGCCTTCCGTCCTGGTTTTTGGGTGCCGTGCGGGCTCCCTGCTGTGATGGCGCTTCTGTAGCTGGGTTTCCTTCAGCTGAGAGTTTGGGCTGATCATTTCTCCAGGTTATTTTCAGTTAGACCAGCCGTGCTCATCTTGAATCCTGAAGTTTGAAGCCACCCCGCGCTGCAGTCTCTGTATCCAGCTCACTTCTCCCTCAGAGTCAAGAGGCTGACAGGTCAAGTTTAGAGACCCCGAGGAAAGAGAGAGGTGGTTGGGGGGGGCGGGGTGGGGTGGGGCAGGTGTCAGTCATTGCCGTGACCCAGTGTCCACCAGTGAGCATCAGGTGAAAACATTAAGGGACTTAGGACTGAGAAAGGCCAGGGGACATGTGCCTGAGGCTTACAGTCAGGATTAAATGACTATCTTTACACCATGACGTTTTGCCCACCATCTTACACGTAACGAGTTTAGGTGACGCAGAGGGAACACTTCCTAATTCAATCAACCAATGGAGGTAACAGTCCATTTCTGGAATATCCACGTGGGCCTACGGGCTTTGACTTGTATTCTCCCCAATGGCAGATGACGAAAGTCATCTTGATTTTAAAATCGGTTGGTTTTTTTTTTTTCTTAGAGCTTCTCAATGGAAGGTCAAGGATCAGTAACAGGCAAGTCCTTATTCCCATGGTTTCTCTTCCTCTGAGTTTCCCCCGTGACTCAGCACATCTTCTTTGAGCATCTCCTAAGAGTTTGGTACTGAATGAAAATGTGGGAAGTGCGGGGTGCGGGGAACTGGGACCAGGAAGTCTGAAGCAGGCAGTAGTCAACTTTAAGATGTGGACATTCAGATCCATGGGAAACAAGGTGGGAGAAAGCACATTGCCTAGGAGTTTAGACATCTGCATCAGGAAGATGCTTTTGTGGCTTGGCGCATTCAGGGAAGTCTTCTTGGAGGAAGGTTTGGTTTCCTCTCAGAGGATGACTGTGTCTTAAGAGCAAAACAACGCTCATGTTGTCTGATCCCCTGAGGGCAACATTTGCCTTCGGGCGCCCCATGGCTTTGGGGTTCCAATCACGGCTATGCCGTGTTCTCAGTGGGAAGCTTCGAGCAAGTTATTTAACCTCACCCATAAAATGGATGCAGGTGAAAAGGCTGAGTGACCGAGGCAACGGTGATTTTCAAGGGCAAGCAGCTCTTCTTGTTCCCTTACCACTGGCCACATCTCCTGGGGGTTTCCTCTGGTCTCTTCTCTCTTTGGACTGGGAGGCAGAAGACCTAGGTTCAAGTCCCAGCTCTGGCATTTATGACACCGTAGTCTCGCGTCTCAAGCTTCCCCTTCCTTTCTGTCAAATGGGCCTGAGGGATTACAAGCTTGCTGAGATCTCTTCCTCTACAAAGAGTTTTCCGTTCAGAGTCCTGCTGATGGGGAATGACTTCAGACGTTCTCACCTCCCAGCCCTGTCTCCCCACCTCTCCATCCCGCATCCGCTCCCGAGCCTCTCTCCATCTGTCTGTCACGACACAGACCAGATGTGTTTCCCCCTGATCTCGTCCATCCACAGACGTGAAGCACGTGTCTGGTGTGCCTGCTGGTGGGCCTGGGGCCCTCCAGGAGGAAACAAACATCCAGGTGCCAGAACCAGCCTTTCAGGAGACCAGAGGAATAAAGAGGTCTGGGACCACCTAGAAATGGTGGTCGGAAACCAACACGAAATAACTTGAAACCTGCTGTGTAGCCTAGGAGCGGCGCTCTTGCGAAGTGTGAGTTGCCAGAGAGAAGACAGTGGCGAGAGTAGCATTGGACAAGCAGCCAACTCCCAAGAATCTCCAGGCTCCTCATCATGGAATCTTAGAGTTGAAGAGACACCCTCCCTCCCGTATATCCCTGAGAGAACATGTTGAAAAACCTGTGGTTCAGAAAGTAGCATAGACACTTTGACCCATAGTGGAGGGAGGAAGAGAGAAAACAAAAGTATCCTGCAAAAAAAAAAAATCTATCTATCTATCTATCTATCTATCTATCTATCTATCTATCTATCTATAGAGAGAGAGGGGGAGAGAGAGAGTTAGAGAGAAAGGCATTAGGAAACAAAGTTAAATTTCAGAATGGTCCTGCCTGGGCTGCTTCAGGGTGGAAGACTCTGTCCTCAACTCTAAATATTCTTGTATTTCTTAGGGCGAATGTGAAAAGAGATGATGTCTTAAGAGTAGCCAGAGGCAGAAATCAAATGATATGGCTCCATGAACCGTTTTAGTATTTCTCACCCTATATACCTAGTCCCCAGCCATCTCTTGACTTCACTCACAAAATAACCCCCATGTTGTGGGCGAAAAGACTAAGGTGGAAAAGTAGCAATGGCTTGGCCAAGGAGCTCGAGTGTGATTGCTTCACACCTAACTTACAAGCTCAGTGAGAGGCTGTGTCTACAGGGTTCACTGCTTGTCCTCCGGGGCAGGGCCAGTTCCTGGCACACAGGAAGAAGTTGGTAATGCGCGTTGAATGACTTGGCACTGACATTTGGCCACGCTGTGTTAGTACAGAAAATACCAGTCACGTCTCTATTTCTGTACCCAATTCCAGTGTGTGTGTGTGGGTTTTCCCACACCACCGAGCAGTTCTCTGACACCAGCCGGGTGTTCTACAATTCGACTCAGGACGCGATCTACCCAGAGGCAGCGTCAGGTTCCGCAGGTTGAGGGCTCGGTCCTGCAAGGCTGTCCCCCCCACCTCAACTTCAGATGCCAGTCTCAAATCCAGGGGCCACCCAGGCTTTTGACTAAGTAGCTAGAGATCAGAGGTTACCACGACTCCCTGCCTGGGTTCCATT
This sequence comes from Panthera pardus, assembly GCF_024362965.1. Classification (NCBI taxonomy): domain Eukaryota; kingdom Metazoa; phylum Chordata; class Mammalia; order Carnivora; family Felidae; genus Panthera; species Panthera pardus. The sequence goes on along the minus strand of NW_026526754.1, from coordinate 17,427,001 downwards.
AATTTGCTAGAGGGGATCACAAAATTCCGAGAAACGTTCTACTTACCAGGTTACAAGTTTGTTATAAAAGGATATAATTCAGGAACAGCCAGTGGAAGAGATGCATAGGGCAAGGTGTGGGGACATGGGGTGGAGCTTCCACGGTCTCTGAGAGCCCACTCTTCCCGAATCTCCGCCTGTCAGCCAATCAGGAAGCGCTCGAACCCTGTCTACCAATCAGGAAGCACTGTGAATATTGTCTCCACCAATCAGGAAGCTCTCTGAAAGCTGTCCACCAATCAGGAAGCAGGCCACACCTGGTCCTTTGGGATTTTCACCGAGGCTTCATTATGGTCACAATGGATTAAAGCATTGGCCATTGGCCATTGATTCAACCTCCAGCCTCCTCCTCTCACAGGCAGTTGAGGGAGGGACTGAAAACTCCAACCTTCTCATCGCATGGTTAGTTCTCCTGGCAACCAGCCCCATCCTTAGGTGGTTCCAAAGGTCACCTCGTTAACGTAACAAATGACACCTATATCACCTTCCTCCCCGGAAATTCCTAAGGTTTTAGGAGCCCTGTGCCAGAAAAGGGCCCGGAGACCAAATATTTATTTTTTATTACGACTCCCAACATCACGCATCTTATGGGTGAAACGGCTGCCTTGGAACTTCCGCTCGTTTTCTTTGCACGAGCAGCAGGAGACATGTGAATCTGACTTTTTTACTCCTTATGCTGCTTGAAACATACATTACGAGAGAGCAAGACACCGTGTCTACATTCTTCAGACACTGCTACGATTATTTTTTCCCTTCTCTTCGATACCGTGTACCCACTGGCTTGTAGAGGAAATATGCCAGCCTCTGATATTTGGGAGTCTGTCACCCACTCGGATGGTCTCCGGGCTGAGCCTCATTACCATCAGACGCGCTCTGGAGAGCACGGTCACCGGATCGTTTTCCAGGGCACCCAGGAGAATGGCCTGATTCAGGGCAGAGTCTACTCCAGAAAGAGTATGACAGTAAGGGTCCAGGAATCCAGCCCAGCTCCCTGGCCACACCTCCTACCGATTCCTCATTTGCTTGCTCTGCTCTAACAGCAGCGAGCACACTTCCGCTCTTGCGTCTCCAGGCCTGGGCACATGCTGTACCTTCTGCCTGGAGCACCCTTCCCGATGGGTTGAATGAACAGAGGAGATGTCTGCCCAGGCCCTTGTCTTACCAGATTTGTCTGAAGGCTTTCTCCCCCTAGGTCCAGAGCATTCAGCCACAAAAATGTCCCGGAATATTTCTGTCCCAAGTCTGATGTCCTTGGTCTACATCTTCTATTGCTTTAGGCACAGAGCCCAGAGGACTATTTTGAACAGAGCCAAAGGCTGTATTCGAGAGGACACGAGTTGTAGAATGTTGGAGAGCCAGGTTCAAATTCCAGTTCTGATACATATTGGTTGTATGGCCTTAGCTACGGAGCTCAACTCTCCAAACCTCAGAGGCTTCCTCTGCGAAAAACACCCATCCTGCATTGTTGCCATGACAATGACATCGTAACGCGGAAAGCTGACGCTGTAGTAGAACGTGGTGTGTAGTAGGAACCCCACAAACGTTAGTCCCCTTGCATTGCTATTCTGACTGCAGGATGGGGGTGAGGGGAACTGATTTCTCTCTAGAGAAACATCTGCCGCCCTCGCCCTTCCTGGGAGGAAGAAACACGGAGTCTCACATATGTATAGAACGTTTCCTGCAGCCAGTCTGGAATGGCTCCTGGCAGGTCCGTGTGAGCAACCGAAGGAGAAGCAGAGTCCTTGGTTCCCCCTTTCCACTGCCAGGAGAGAAGCTGCTTAGTCCGGCCCTCTCAGCCCTAGACAGGGCTAATGGGGGTGTCAAAGAAGTTGTCCTTCAGGCCAGGCCCTGCCCTTATCACTTTCCCAGTCTGCTGTGGGACCTGCCCATCTTGTGAACCTGTCACTCTGCCAAGCCCCCGAGGGATGGCAAGAAGCCAGTTCCCCTGCGCCTGTGGAGCCGTGGGGGGCTGGCCAACCCTCTACAATGCCCCCTGACCCTTTTCTAATTGCCCCCTCCATGGGGGCATGAGAAACCCCTGCGGATTATGAGTGAGGAGGCTCGCAGCGATTCATCCACCCACTCACAGGGTCCCTCACCGCGTATTTGCTGAGCACCTACTACGTGGAAGGTCCTGGGCTAAGTCTTGAGACAGATATGGGTGGGGGCCACGGTACCGCCCACCCTGCCCCAGCGTCCACACCCGATCAGGGTCTGCCAGCTCCCTCCATCCCACTGCCCCTCACCACACTCCACTGGCTCAACACGCATTTTGTCTTCGGGCCCCTTAGAATAGCCTCTCTACCCTTTTCCCTTATCCTGGCACGCCGGACTGCTGCCTGAGTCACCTTTCCAGAATGTCCATCTGGTCTTGTCAGTCTTGGGTGGGGCGGGTTGTTTCCCACCTGGACCTTGTCCTCGGTTACACCTAAGGTTTTCTTCAAAAGAGTGGACTTCCCCCCGCCCCCCACTTGGCCTTCCTCCAAGCAGTATCATCCATGAAGCCACACATTGGATGCCAGTTGACTATTAGACGAGCGTGGGTTTTTTAACATAAGTAATAAAATGAACATTTGCAGACATCTAAGGCTATCAGGCAATGATGCTACCTTCCCTGGGCAATGTTGCCGGAGGATGACCATCAGCCCCTCCTACATGCCCAGCAGTACTGGGGATAGAGTTCAAAAGTGGCACAATCCTTGCCCTCTTAGAGTTTCTTTTCTGGTGGAAAAACAGATAATAAAAATTAGACAAAAGAGTCAAGTGCATGCAGGCTTTTAACTAACTTCCTCTTAACTATTAAGAGGAAACCCAAATAAGAGAAAAAGGGGCAGGAAAACCCCAGTTGTACTAAATAACCCTTCCCGCTTTTCCAGCTCACCTACCCCTACCCCCTTATTCCAGAATTTGTGCAGAGGATTCCCACAATTCCCTGTGCTCATAGCGCCCATAAGGCACCGGTGCCCTCAAAGCGCCTGGCCCACGGTTCCCATGATGCACTGGTGCCCACCTGCGCGTGGCCTGCAGCTCCCACATTGCTTCATGCCATTTTCCCACCATGCACTGGGGCCTGTAGTTCCCATAATGCTCCGGGCCATTTGCCCACAATGCACACGTTGCTTCCCACGTGCCTGCCCTTACCTGTTAATTTTTTTCTGCCAGGACCACCCTTGTCACATAAGCCTCTGGCTAAACCATCGTTATTGTTCCAAGTCCACCAGGACATCATCTTCCCTGACCCCTGGTCCCCTGTCCCCATTAGAGTTAAACCTGGGTAGCTTGGGCCGTTTCTGCAGTCATCCTTCTCAGCCAATTTTGTGCTTTATTCGTCTCGTGCCTGCCCCTCCGCCTGGGCCCTTTAAGGCTGGGGCCATGCCACCTACATTTTGCCTCCCCACCCACAACTAGAGGCCTGGCCACGGAGGACTGGACCACATCACCCCGCCTAGCCCAGCAGCCTGCCTGGGCCCCTGCGGTCCTACTCAGGCTTTCGGCCAAACCTCAGTGTTTATGGGCGGTGCCTTGTTGGGGGGCGGGCAGGATGCCCGGCCCCTCCCTGTTATCACCTCCTCGGCATCTTTCGGACAGTGTTGCCTCTTTTGAGAAGTTCGAAATGAATAATTCTACAGAAACAAGTCATTTAGAAAGTACATGCCCTCCCCCGGTTCTTCTCCGCCTAGAGATGAAAACATGCACAGAGTGAGGAGATTCTCTTCCAGGGCAGGGCAGGTAGCATGACCTTCACTAGGACAGTCTGCAGGGAAGCCGTTTCCTCAGTCTGGCTGCGTTAACCTGCCTCCTTTTGGTAGCTCGTGCTTTCTTCACACTGTCCCCTCTGCTCCTTCCCACTGTCCCTGCCCCAGTCCAGTCTTACCTCCCCTCGCCTGGGCCCCAAGGTGCCCCATGCCGGGTGGGGAGGCCCACGGGAGCTGGGAGCCAACCCACCGGATCACAGCGATAGGGTCCTCCCATGCTGCCAGACAGAGGCCAGGGCAGTGCCACCGGTACCCCCCACCCTGGTCCTAAGGCCCCAGGACAGGCACCACCTTCTCTAGGGAAGGAGGTTTTCCCATGCAACAAAGAGCCACCGAGGGAAACCTCTTTCTTCCATTGTTTCCTTCCGTATCTACTACATGTTCTGCCCTGTTCGTAGCCCTGGGGAGATGTATGGATGGTTCGACAGACTCGGCTGTCTTGGAGCCCACCTTCCAGTAAGGGGAGGGTGCAGGGGAGTAGACACTAATCAAACAAACATATACGTCGTATAGTTACGTGTTGTGACCCGGACTATGAAGAAAGGGGTGACCTTGCGGGGCCCCGGTGAAGTTCTGAGGTGATAAAACCTGAATGACAGGACTCCATGCTGCTAGGTGGGGAGACAGGTAGGAGAGACAAGTTATCTGGGAGTAGGGGCAGCATGTGCAAAGGCCCTGTGCTGGGAAGGAGACTGATACATTGAAGGAGCAGAGAGGAAGCCAAAGGGACCGGAGCTACTCAAGGAAGGGAGAGGGCAAATCAAGAGGAGGCAGGAAGCAGTAGGCCTGGTAAAGATTTGGCTTTTTTTTTTAATGTTTATTTTTGAGAGAGAGAAAGAGAGACTGAGCCCAAGTGGGGGAGGGCAGAGAGAGAGGGAGACACAGAATCGGAAGCAGGCTCGAGGCTCTGAGCTGTCAGCATAGAGCCTGACGTGGGGCTCGACCCATGAACCGCGAGATCATGACCTGAACCGAAGTTGGACGCTTAACTGACTGAGCCAGCCAGGTGCCCCAAGACTCGGCTTTTATTCCAAATGTCCTGGAAAGCCACTGGTGACTTTGAAGTGTACAAGTGCCCCAAGTAGGCACTCGTCCCAGGAGTTAGGGGGTGCCTGTGACGGTAGAGAATGGAGAGAATTTTGAACCTCCAAAATGGGATCTGAGGGGATTTCCCTCCCTTTAGTGTGGTGTGGTGGATGCTGGGGTCCTCCAGGAATGGGGAGTCAGCTCTGAGGCTGTGTCCCCATCTCCTCTCCACTCCTCTGGCCAAGGGACACCAGGTTGGCGGACTGAATCTGGGCCTTACCCAGGCTGGAAGACCTTGGGTTGGAAAGGGGCTTCTTGAGCGTGTTCTTGCCAGGGTGGGGGCAGCTTCCTGGAGGGACAGGGGGTGTCTATTTAGATCACACAAGCTCTCTGTGTTCCTGCCTGGCCTAACCACTGCAGCCATGCGGGGGCCTGACCCCTAAATTCCTCTGCACCCCCAGGGCCTGGCATCCCCTTGTTCCTTTTCCAGAGCCTGCTGAGGGTCATTGATAGGGTTAGAGAAGGAGCCAGAACCCCGGACAAGGATGAATAGGCGGCCTGAGTGCCCACAAGTGCCCATGAGAGACCTTCATGAGAACAACCAGGCCCCAGGAGAGAAGCCCGGCCACTGTGGGCTGGCCCAATTACAGGAGAAAAGAGGACAGTGTAAAAGCCAAGAAAATGGGATTGGGCCCCAGAAGCATCTCCCTTGAGCAGCGCAGAGGGCAGCCCCCCTTTGCTAGCCTGTGTCCCTTGGCTGGGAACGGGGATGGGAGGGTAGAGGCTGGGGCAGGCCCTGGTCTCCAGGGAGCAGGTGACTGACCCGTCCTGCCAGGGCCAGCTCCCTGGACACTGCATCTTACCAGCCTCTGGAGCGTGGCACATGTTTTATGGGCAGACCGTGTGCACTTGGGGCCCCCAGAGCTCATAGTTAACACTGAGAGTCACAATAGCAAATAACCAATAACCGTGCATCCAGAGGGTTACATGTACTCCTTCTTTCTTCCCGAAGTAAGGGCATCCCCGAAACTGACGTCTGGGCCTCACGGGCAGTGGCGAAGTAACTTTTTAATTTTTTTAAATTTAATTTTTTTAACGTTTGTTTACTTTTGAAGGAGGGAGAGACAGCATGAGCGGGGGAGGGGCAGAGAGAGAGAGGGAGACCCAGAATCCGAAGCACGCTCCGGGCTCCGAGCTGTCAGCACAGAGCCCGACGCGGGGCTCGAACTCAAGGACAGTGAGATCAGGATCTTAGCTGAAGTTGGACGCTTAACCTACTGAGCCACCCAGGTGCCCCAGTAACTTCTTAAAGTTTTAAGCACGGAGCGGCTGAGGTAGCATCACGTCTCCTCTCATTTTATCCAAGGGTCACCTTTTATCCTCATCTAAGAAGTTCAAACCCCTAGTGCTATTGAATTATTTTTGGAAATCGTAACAGGGAAACAAAAAAGCACACCTGAAGATAAACACTTGTCAGTATTTGGTAAGACCGACCAGTCGTGACCTCGTGCACCTCTGTGTCCTTCAAAAAGAACATCGATATTTTACATATAGTTTGATAGCCTCCAATTTTCACTAATAGCAACATTTTCTCATATCATTAATGCTCTTTCACACAATTGTTCGTGTTTATTGGGCACATCAAGGTGCCAGATTCTGTTCCACACATGCGTTGCATATATAGATTCAACACAAACAGTGCGACAGGGTAGACCTTATGTTCGTTTCACAGACGAGGAGTCCGAGGACAGAGATGCTAAGTAGCTCACGTACGGTCCCACAGGTCCAACGTTGCAGAGCCCGCCTTCGCCCCTCACTGTAACCACCGTCCTCCCCACAGGGCGACTTAAGCTCAGTACTCCAGCGACTAGCTGGATGAGAATTTACTTTAAAACTTCCTACGGTAGATATTAGGACTGTTTCTGTACGCATCTTTATTTCCTTAGGATAATTTCCGGAAGGATGGGGCAAGGCACGGGGACTTGCATTTTTAATTTTTTTTTTTTATCTTGAAATAGTTTTAGAGTCACAAGAAGCAACAAAAATAGTACAGAAAGGTCTCAGCTCCCTGCAACGATCATATCTTATATAACCACAGTGCACTAGCAAAATCAGGAAATGAACATGGGTGCAATACTATTCGCCAACTACAGACCTTATTCAGATTGCAACAGTTTTTACGTGCGCTTTTTTTTTTTTTAATGTTCTATGACATTTTATCTCATGCGTAGACTCATGTGAGCGCCGATGGGGAGATATTTTTAAGGCTCACACGCGTGTTGTCAAAGTTTCCTCCAGACGGTTGGCGGGGAATGGTGCCTCTAACCCCTGGGTCCGCTGGGCATTGTTGAACAGAGCTGGGAAGCGGCGTCCGGAACTCAGAAAGGGCGGTCAGGTTGCCAGGGAAACCCAGCCGTCCTTGGCCAGAGACCCACGTCCACGGTTCCGACCTCATGCTGGGGACGTGACTTGTCGGGCTTTGTAACGGCTACTCTGCTACCTCCCGGTGTGTCCTCGTCCGCAGGGCGGGATGGTGGCCTGAATGTTTGGCAGGCAGTGCAGGAGAACAGAAAGAACCAGGGCTGGGGGTCAAGAGAGCTGAGTTTGAGTCCCAACATGACCTCAGGTCGGCCATCAAGTCACCTGAGCTTCATCGTCCTCACCTGTAAAGTGCGAGTGAAATGGATGCTCCCGGGTTGGGGGGGGGGCGGTGACCCGCCTACGTTCATCGTCCTCTTGGCCGCTGCGGTCACCAGAGGATCTGCGCAGCCGATGATAATGATTCCCAGCTCTGGTCCACTCTCGCGCCCAGTGCCACACAGAGCCCTTGACAGATGCACCTCTGACAGCAAACTGTTGCAGGGGAGAGGTTCCTCTTCCCGCCCACAGGTGAGGACAGGGAGCCACCACTCATCAGTCGCCGTCTTCATAGGCCCAGAGGCCACGGCTAACGGCCAAGCAGGGCCCCCTTCCCTCCCACGCTGCTCGTCCCCCCCTTAAATCTGTACCAACAGTTGAAGACGATCTTTTCCCCAGACCAAGGACGGCCCATCAGTCAAGAGTTTAGAAGTGTGGCTGCCTGTGACCCCCAGCTAAAATCTCCAACGGCCTCTCAAGATGAGCTCCAAGGCCCCTTCCGGCAGTAAAGCAAATTTGATATTGCTGTAAGGTAAATGCTGCCTAAATATAAAAGCGTGGAGATCAGTTCCGAATGGATTTTCTGGATGGATCAGGTTTTTATTCATTCTGAAAAGGAGGCAGGTAGCGAATTTCACTGCTGTCACTTGATGCAGGAGGTTGCTGTCTCCCAAAGCGAGAAGAGAGGGCACCCCAGTCACTTCTCATAACCGTCGTGTCCCGGAATCTTACACCGTAGACCTGTCCCACAGAGGGAGTGCTACAGGTTGGTGTCACAGAGCCAGTCAGGCAATTTGACAGAAAAGGCAAAAAAGCCAACCCTTCTGGGATTGAGGTCAACCCATCATTTGCAGAAGTCAGTCGTATACTTGGACGTGGCCGGGTGTGTTTGAGGGGGTGTGTGTGCAGTTACCTGATTGGATGCCAGAAGCCTGGAAACAATCCAGCCCTCGGTACGTTTGGAAAGAAGGTATTTCCAGGGCGCCCTGGTGGCTCCGTCGGTTAAGCGTCTGACGTCAGCTCAGGTCGTGATCTCACTGTTCGTGGGTTCAAGCCCTGCGTCGGGCTCTGTGCCGACAGCTCAGAGCCCGGAGCCTGCTTCGGATGCTCTGTCTCCCTCTCTCTGCCCCTGCCCCACTCACACTCTCTCTCTCAAACGTAAATAAACATCAAAAACATTTTTTTAAAAAGAAAGAAGACATTTTCAGGACACACGAAACCGGACCAGCGAACAGTGGCAGAGAAGGGGCCAGAGCAGTGGGACGGCTGACCTCCCAAAGGCATTAGCAGGACAATATTCTGGCTCCGCTTACCGGGGGAAAGGCTGCACCACATGAGCCGATTTGGGGATTCCGTTCTTGGAATTTTTTTTAAAACAAAGCAGTTAGTTTTTGCCATAGATCAGAGACAAGTTGACGAACTCGGAAAGGTCAGGCGAGATGATAAATGCTCGAGCTGGTATTTGTGTTCTGGAACAAAAGTTGGTCCGTGTAATCCATCCGGTACAGTTTGCGGGCAAGTGAGCTGAAAGGGAAGGAAAGAGCACGCTTTGGTGTAAAGGTGGCGAACTGGGTGGGAGTTTTCTTGAGGATTATTCTGGGGGAGCAGTCCAAGACCGAGATTCTAGACTCATCGGAAAATGGCAGCATGTCAGTACCGAGCGCATCATTCGACGCATACCCTGACCATGTTTCCTTAAAAAAATATATAACTACCTTTAAGATGTTCGTATAGCTATTCCATCGGTAGCAATCACCCATAAATAAGTGATTGGAGATACAATAAAAAGCATCTATGCACAAATATGTTGTTTTGAGTATTATTTATAATGGTAGATTCTGGAAACAAATGTTCAATAAAATGGAGACAATTAAATACAACATAATGTGATCCCTGGTTGAAGTATTATGAAGTCATAGAGTGATGCTCGCTAGGAGAGTAATAACGGAAAAATATTGGTGCTACTGTGTTAAATGACTATATCAGCATCCACTCCTCTACGCCCGGAAATACCTCTAAATCCTTCAGTAGGAAATCATTTCCAAATGCCGAATAAGGGCATGGTTGATTATTTTTCTCTTCAACTTTTCTGCACTTTGAATAAGGCGTATGGGTTACTTTTATAATGTAAATATACAAGGATGCGCTTTAGTTTTTAAACAAAAAGGAAAGTTTAGTCAGAGTTATTTTTAAAAGGCTTGCGGAGGCATCTTGCAGATGCCCCAGCCCTATGGGAGGGGTGCGATGAACTTGACTGGGGATAGGCGTGTGCCTTGAATTTCGAATGCACAGAGCCAGCCGTCATGGGCAGAGTTCTGGTGGGGTCTGGGGGAGAGAAGAGAGAAGGAGCTGAATCCCCGGGCATCTTTCGGTGATCCCAATAAAGGGGTCAGAAGCAACTTAACAGGACTCAGAGTGGGAAGCAGCCCAGACCCGGGGTCCCGCACATGGGACAGGCTGGGCATGGCCAGGACAGGAATGGGAGGCTCCACGTTTCAAGGGCAGAGAGATGCACGGAGAAGCAGCAGCTCGGGGGCCTAGGGTAAGGAGTGGGAAAATGAAGGAGTAGTATCAGTGTGTGTACGCGACCCCCACCTCCCAGGGAGGTGGCTGGAGGAGGGAGGCCACGGCGACCTCGGCAGCGGGTTATATATAGATCTCGCTGCCAAGATGGTGAAACCAGGGCAGGAGTTGGAGGCAAGAGCGATAAAGATGCTTCAGCGAACACTGCCCAGGCCTTTGGGAAAAGTTGCAGAACAAGGAAAACAAGCTTGTCGCCCAGGGGAAAGGCCCCAGAGTTCAGCCAGTCATGAGATGGGAGGCGGGAGGGGGGGGTTCACTTGTGAGTTTCATCCACACCGATTCTAGGTCAGCTCATTGTGCCAAAACCAGCCCAGGATCCAGTTCGTTGCTGGGGGCTCTGGCATGCCGGGGTCACAGCTCTTTGAAGGTTAATCAGGAGTCGGGCCGAGAAGGGCAGGTCTGTGTTTTCCAGGAGCGCTCGGTAATAACGGTTTAAGAGTGCCTGGCAGGTGCTAAGAGTTTTCCTCGTCGCATCGCTCTCGATCCTAACAATAAACTCACGAAATAGGCTTTACTTGTTGGTCTTTAAAATAGAGTTTATATTTTAGAGTAGTTTTCGGTTCACTGCAATACTGCGTGGCAAGTGTCGAGAGTCCCCATATATCCCTGGTCCCCTAGGTTGTATTTTATGCCCCTTTCACATATGAGGAAACTGAGGCCTGCAAGGCTTGCATCGCTCTCCCATGAATGTGCAGATGATAACTGTCAGAGGCAAGCCTCGAAATTAGGCTACCGACACCTTTCGGTGTCTCCTATGAATGACGAGGCTTTACAACGGGTCCACATGCCATGGGCCCATGTGCCAGATCAAGCCTGCCACCTGTTTCTACATGGCCAACCAAGAACAGTCTTTCCATCTTCAAATGGTTGCGGAAGGAGGAGGGAGAATATTTTGTGATGCTTGAAAAGTATGTGAAATTCACACTTGTGCCCCTAAAGTATTATGGGAACTTGGCCACATCCATTCTTTTCTGGATTGTCTGTGGCTGTTTTCATGTTATAGATCAAGGACACAGATACTTAATGGCCCACTGTTGTTTTTTTCTTTTTTTTTATTTACTGTTCAGCCCTTTTCACGTAATCACTGCATTACTGAACATTTCTTTCAGTCTTGTTAGATGTATGCTGGCTAGGATGGCCTAGACCAGGAAGTTTCCAAAAGATGCTATTTTGGGAATTCTTGGCTCTCTTTTACACGAGAGCCGCTCTCTTTAAAGGTTTTGTAAAGTTCATCATCTGGGAATATTTCATTTGAAGAAAAGATTCCATGGCTAAACAAATAAACACTAAGAAGTTTGAATATCAAGACTTTTCTCCCCCCCCCCCAAGAAAAGTTTGTGATGATTATATCTAAACCCAGGCAAATCGAAAATACGTATCAGTCACAGTTTATAGTCTATCAAAGAACCCTCATACAGAAAACTGCCCCACCAGACCCAGGCAACTGACATCACTCAGCCTAAGAAGCACACAGAATGGGCATGGAAATAATCACGTCAACTTGCTTAATTTAGAGGCCAAAGGGGACCAAGTGACTCATCCAAGGTCACTTGGCTTATTAGAGGCAGACCCAGCACGGGCCCGGAGTTTGGCACTTGGGCATTTTATTTTGATGTGTGGGATTGGTGCTCGTGGAGATCACTCTTGGGAAATTGAGCCTGATAAGACTTAACTGACCCGGGTTTTATTTGATATTTTTTTCCATCGGTAAATGTTTCTAAATGTGTCTCTGAAAGATACAGACTTTTAAAAAACAGTACCCATGATAACATTATCACACCAAGGAGCAATTAACAATTATTACTTACTGTTATGAAGCACCCAGTTTTCATTTTTTTTAGTTAATGAATTTTTAAAATTTGAATCCAAGTTAGTTAACATAAAGTATAATAATGATTTCAGGAGTAGAATTTAGTGATTATCACTTACATATAAGACCCAGTGCTCATCCCAGTAAGTGCCCTCCTTAATGCCTATCACCCATTTAGCCCATCCCAATACCTCTCCGGCAACCTTCAGTTTGTTCTCTGTATTTAAAAGTCTTTCACGAGGGCGCCCGGGTGGCTCAGCCCATTAATCTTTCAACTTTGGTTCAGGTCATGATCTCATGGTTCGTGGGTTCGGCCCCGTGTTGGGCTCTGTGCTGACAGCTCAGAGCCTGGAGCCTGCTTTGGATTCTGGTCTCCCTCTCTCTCTGCCCCTCCCCTGCTCACACTCTGTCTCTCTCTCTTTCAAAGATAAATATACACTAAAAACAATTTTTTGGAGGGGAGGCTGGGTGGCTCAGTCAGTTAAGTGTCAGACTTCAGCTCAGCTCATGATCTCACAGTTCGTGGGTTTGAGCCCTGCATGGGTCTCTGTTGACAGCTCAGAGCCTGCTTCAAATTCTGTGTCTCCCTCTCTCCCTGCCCTTCCTGGCTCATGCTCTGTCTCTCTCTCTCTCTCTCTCTTTCTCAAAATCAACATTAAAAAAATATTTTTTTAAAATCTTAAAAACTTTTTTTAAAGTCCTTTATGAAAACATCCAGTTTTCAAATCTCCAATTTTGACACAAAGTGGAAGGTCAGGTGGGTCAGGGTTTAGAGTTCTCTGTAGCTTTGTGACCTTGAGAAAATCATGTAACCCTTCTCAATCTTTGTCTCATCATCTATGAAAGAGGATGATTCTAATGTAGAAAGTGCTATTGTGAAGGTCTGATGATCTTGGTAAAGTCCTTATGAAAGGTAACACACGGTAAGCTCTTAATCGCTGATGCTAATGATGTGATAATCATAGCATTGTTAGAGATAAGTTGAGCTGGGTCACCAATGGCCACGCGTTTGGCAGTGTGCCAGTTTTAGCATTGGGAGCCTTGAGTCCTGGCGATCCACCCAGTCCCTGCAAACCAGGATGGTTGGCCACCCTCCTAAAGCCAGCCGGGCTAACAAGCCATGAGAGGTGAGCTGGTAACCCAAGCTCACGGAACTGACACGTAACGGATTTCTCAAGCACGTTTATTATTTGGTTGATGCAATCGGCAGGACTGCTGGATGGGATCTGGATGGGATCCCAGATTCTCTATAAATAGACATGAATTGTTCAAGAACCTCAGACCTGGTGCTCATCGTCATGGAATTATGGGCTTTAACTGCTCCCACCACGCAGAGGTCGAGTGCCCTCCAAGTGCCACAGTAAGGACTGGTGCCCACCTGAGGAATGAATGCGGCCCCTCGCTATAACGGAAGCACTTGCAAAAGGCTAGCGCATTAGAGAGAAACAATACGGAGTTTACAGGGTCCAAGCCCCTCGATCTGGCGATCGAAAGACTGAGGCCCAAAGAGGTCAGGTGACTTTCGGCAAATTGGAGACAGCTGAGCCGTTGAGCGGTTGCTTTGACACTTTTGGCTTTCCGTAGATCGCCTTACGTGTGGCATGCAAATCGTGGCGCTCTCTCTTCCTTGGACAGCCTCCTCTGCACGTTTACATAGCTCTGAGAAATGTGTGTGCTCTAAGTGCCAGGCCCCGGAGCCTGACCACAGGGGAGGAGGGACCCTGGAGGCCTGAGATTGGTGGTGAGTTTCCCCACCTGGGAGGGAGCCGATGTGAACACCTCTGGTCGGAGAAGTGAAAACTCTGCCTTCTCAAATGGACTCGGGGCGCCTGGGGGGCTCAGTCCGTTGAGCATTTGACTTCGGCTCAGGCGATGATCTCGCAGTTTGTGAGTTCGAGCCCCGAGTCAGGTTTTGTGCTGACAGCTCGGAGCCTGGAGCCTGCTTCAGATTCTGTGTCTCCCTCTCTCTCCTCCCCCGTTCATGCTCTGTCTGTCTGTCTCTCTCTCAAAAATAAATGAACATTAAAAAAAGTTTTTAAATGGCAGCAGCAGAGGAGTGAGAGTTCATTGCCACCTGCTAACTGGGAATAGAACAATGGCGCCATGCTGGTCACTGGCCCATTCAGTTAATGTAGGAAGTGAGATCAGAGAATTGAGGAGAAAATGCCCCCTCTTTGAGGCTCGCTTTTTTTTTTTTTAATTAATTTACCAAATATTTATTAAGCACCTGCTTTATGTCAGGCACTCATCTGGGTTCAGTAAGTTCTGCAACCATTATGTTACCAACTCACAGAACGTGGAGTCGTGGCTAAGACAGACCACACAAAAAATAAAGCAACTGTAATAAAGCAAGCTGTAATTAGGATCTATGATGGAAGAAGGAAAAAGGATGGAGTAATAAGGAACCCATTATATCTCCAAAGGGGAGATTTTTTTTTAGCTGAATCCCAAGGCATGAAAAAGAGTCTAAAGAAGAGAATTAATGGAATTTTAGATAATTAAAAGAAATATTTTAACTGTCTTGCCAAACTCAGTGTGTTTTGTATCTAATGATAAATGACTATACCACCGAATTTTTGGGTAAAATTTTACTGACTTGACCACGTGCTTAATTCACCGGGCTGAGTGTTGTTGTTTTTAAAGGATCTTGGACTCGTGTTAATTTCAGGCAATCTGAGCATCATCTAGAATCCAAGTCAGAAACACTTGGCAGGAACCAAGCATGTTCCCAGAAGTAGAATCCCTATCTTCAGAAAACAGTGTAAGATACCCTACTGAATGAAATCAGATTTTTTTTTTTTTAAGTGGAAATGAGATGAAAAGGATTGCAGTGGAGCCAAATGATAGTTAAGTTAATCTTCAGGGGAGGGAAAACATGTCAGAAAATGTAAACCAGATCAGGCCAACCCACGTTACAATTCTGCAGAGGGAATTAAATTCCTATGGAAAAACAAGTCTCTGATTATGAAAGGATTTGACTGTGTGGAAGAATCTGGAACATCCACCCTATTAAAAATACTTGTAAAACCAGGGGAATCATGTAAGAAATTAGCTGAGAGAAGGGGGAGAGTCCAGGCTGCCTGAAATAGAGTTATTATTTCAGACACTGTATCATATTCGTAAGACTGCAACGCAGAGAAAATTGCTTTATTACAAAAAGCAAAATTTATGATCAGGTAGTACCATTTAATTCTAAGTGGCTCCGTTAACCCTTTCTGCATGAGCCTGTGCGTCTTCACCGTGAGAAGTTAAGGAACAAAATAATCCCAAGGTATGTGACATGTGGTGCGTTTGTATTCTGATCCAAATAAAAATTAATCCAAGCACAGGGGTGAAACTTCTTTGCAGTTTCCTAGGGACAGAATAAAATAAACAAAAAAACTACACGTATTGTTATGTGTCAGGAGATGTTGAGATTAGCAAACACGTGTCCCAAACTGGGTGGGTAAAGCAGGAACTATTGAGAAAAGTCTTGAAAATCACCGTTATAAGCATTCTTAGAAGGAAACAGAGTTTTAGCTCATTCCAGAATTGTGTAGACAGCGACTGTTTTCTAAACAGAATTGTTTCAGCAAGTGAGTGTTTGCTTGGGGTGTGCTGAAAGAGTACCCCATCTTCCATTGTGTCATTTGCATAGTTTTGATACAAAACACCAAAGGGAGTTAGTTAAGGCAGGTCCAGATAAAACTTTTGTTTTGTTGCGTTTTAACCAACAGAGCCTTCGGAAAGGTGCCTTCGTTCCAGATGCAGCTAGCTAATGAGGGTTGGTTGATGGCGGTTGGGCCGGCTAAGCAGTTTGCAAATGGCCACCCATTACTTCCACTGGGGAAGTGGTGCCTCGGGAAACGTTTGCACAGAACGTTTGGGGCTGTGGCGGCAAAAACCCTCTTCCCTCCTCCCTAATGCCAGTTCACCAAGTGCCTGATTTCACAAAGCTCAGCAAAGAGTCAGTTACTGAATCAGACTGGTTTCATCTGGCTGAGCCAAGGGAAGAGCACGTTTTCCGTGGTGCACGTGGGCATCAGCAAGGAGAAGGTGGGGGTGCCCTCTCTGTGGATGCGGGGTTCACTACTCCTATAAAAATAACCCACGTTTTCTTTCTCCACTGATATGCCATTGATCCCACAAGCTTCTTCCTTCTTAAACTATCCTCCTTTTGATTCACTTTCTGAATCTTATTCCTGGTTCAGTTGAAATATCACCAACTCAGGGAGGTCTTCCCTGACCACTTGTTCCAAAGCAGTCCCCCCTCCCACTTCTCCATTGGGCTCCATCCACCATGATTTATTTTCTTCATAGCACTTATTACTGGCTGATGTTTTCTTGTTTATCGATTGATTTTGTTTGTTTATTTACTCTGCCTTCTGTCTACAGAATGTGAGTTCCGTTAGAACAAGAGCCATCTGGGAAGCTAAAACGAGTACCTGGCAAATTGGCAATCAAAATTATTGAATGGTGGATGGATGGATGGATGGGTGGATGTGTGGATGGATAAACATAAAACATTTCCAGTTTGGGTAACCTTCACTCTTTGGCATTTTTCTTGGGCAAAGTACAGGTGTTGAATTCCTATACCACTGGATATTTTTTCCACATGTCAAATGTCTCAATGCACCAAGACATCCACTGAAATCCACTTAAAATTTAACCATTTCTTGTTGGAAATTGGGTTTCCTGTCCAATTTCTGGGTTTTCTGCTCTGTTTTCCCTCTCGTTTCTCATTAACAGCAAACTGGAGGCTGTATTGAAATATTTAAACATAGCCACAAAACAAAACAACCTGGCAAATAAAGCCAAGCATAGAAGAGGACTCAACCTTTGTTTTACAGGCCTCTATGGTGGGTGTCTGTGTGAGGGGTCACCGTGTTGCTGGAATCAATCCCATGAAATCAGTTATAGTGTCAGGTGGTGGTTTGGTATAATTTGTGGGGTTAGAGACTTTTAAGCAATGGGAAAGCCAGACAGGTAAATGCTTCCTTCTTAAAAAGCAGGCAACTCTTTAAATTTATATAGGGCCATGCAGTCATTTACAAATTAATATGAAATGATGAGATAGGTGTGCTCATTGCTTCCCAGCAAACTGAGAGAACAGAGGTAGAAGAGGGGTAAGATGATGTTGGCTAGAGACGTGCTGAGGGGCAAATGGAGTCCTGGTGGCTTTTCAAAGGGGATGAGGAGGTTGATCAAAATGGCACCATGAAGACAGACTGCAGGGAAGAGAGGGGCAGTGTGAGCGAGGCGGGGGACCAGAAGAATCTGGCACATCTTGACAACAAGATGGAAAATGTGTGACCAGGAAGAAGAAGAAGAGTAGGAACTGGGCTCTGAGTAGGAACTAATGTGCTTGGGACTTCCGGGTCCCCGCACTCTGAAATCCTGGGAGACCCGCCGCGAAGGAGAAAACCCCTAAGCAGGAAGAACCATCGGAAGTGAGAAAAGAACTGTGTGTGTGTGTGTTTGTGTGTGTGTGCGCGCGTGCGCGCGCGCATTTGGGTGGGGACTCCTCCAACCAGTCATCCCCAGTGGTAACGTTGCCAAAGCGTATGCTTATTAACCAATTACGGCCGAGATTTACAGAGTGAAATTACATTTTCATATAAGTAGGACCGATACCATTCCCTCCCAAGCACTAGCAAATTCTATGGGGCTTTAATGTGACCAAAGACAGAGTCAGCCTAATAGAGCCTGGGTGTTAATGGGTGCTTGGGATTTATACTTTAATTGTTTCCACGGCTCCCTGTCTCGCGGAGGTATTTGTCTTGGTACGTGGACACCCACATCGTGCCGTAACATTACACACGGGATTACGAGGGGTTTTTTAATTATTATTTCATCTGTAATTATAGGCAAGATCAGTTTATTATTTAGAAATCCTTGAAAACATTTTAATTGAAACGGTCAGTGGCCTTTAACTGACCCTGTCTTAAAATATACCCTGGCAACTGAAGTGTGTTCAGCTCCTGGATTACTAAGGAGAGTCGCTCTTCTAAACCAAATCGTAAGCATTATTTAAAATTTTGGATTTGAGGGTTTTTTTTTTTTTTTTTTCAGATTTATGGCACAGTTGAAATGAGGTCAAGTAGAAGGCACTAAAGAATTTAATTAGAAATGTCCTCACATGCTCCCTATCTCTGTGAACCTCACATAGGTTGTCCCTGGAGGGCTTGGAGTCATTGGAGATGGCATGTACTTTTTTTTTTTTTAACTCCTAATAAGAAGGAGCTACAATCTGCTGCTACATCTTCAACAGGGAATTCTGGGAACCTGGAGAACAGGGGGAAAGGGAAAGATGGAGAAGCCGGGCTGGGTCGGCAAGGAAAAAGGCTAGGGCCTCTCGTCTGGCCTCAGGAGCTGGCCCCAGCTAGAATATTCATTAATTTATTCACCACGTTTTCTGAGCCCCTCTTGTGTCTCTGGGCTGTGCAAGGGGCTGGGCACCCAGAGATGACTGCGACGTGGTGGATGTTCTCAGAGAGGTCATGCACGAATGCCACAGACAGAAGGACGACCCAGAAGAAACCGAACGGCACTTTGGTTCACTTAATCCTACAGAAGTATGCCCAGGTGTCCGTGGAACCAAAGGGCTGGAAGGCTGGGCCTTTCCCTGGGGAGTCAACTGGAGGTCTTTTCCCAAGATGTGGGTCTTGAAGGATGTGGACCTGGGTGGGCCTAGAGGAAGGGGAGGGAGGGAAAGGCGTCTCCAGGCAGAGGACATTGCCTGTGCCAACACACAGACATGAGCTGGGATGGTTACCAGAACCCAGGATGTGCAGGTACTCCTCTGACCCAGAGCTATGGCAGGGAGAGATGCCAGGAAGTGATTCAGTTTGGAAGTCAGATGCTCGGTTAGAAGAACTTCTACTTGGTGAAGCCCGCTGTGCGACCCCACCAGCCCAGGTCTGGCTAGGACGGACTGTGGAAGTGTTGGGGTGTCAGGCCAGTGGTGTTCCAGGGCAACAGCACTGGCACGGAGGAGAGAATCTTGGGAAAGGGACAGAAGGGACATCTGGATTCTGGGGCAGCCAGACGGGCAGGGGATGGGAGAGGGTGCTTCTGGTCCTTCCCTGTGCACCTGAATTCCTTTGTCAGCAAATAGTTCAAACAGTAACAACTACCATGATTATTATTGCTACCAGCACCACTAACTGGGACCTTTACGATAGGTAGTTTTCTCCATTGTTATTTAATACTTATAACATCGCTGCTTGGTCGGGTGTTTATAAAGAGTGGCCTTCCTCCCATCACTGCGGTGGAGAATCGTAGCTATCGAAGAATTGTAGCTATCATCAACTAAATCCGTTCCTCCTGTGACCTTACCCTAGTGAGTCACAAAGTGTGGGAAGCAGCTGGATACACATCAAGGCTCACAGGGCACTTGCCCCACTGGTTCTCCATCTGAGGCTCACATTTGAAAGACATCTGTTTTCTTTTGACACCGCACGCGGTTTCTCTCTTGGGTTTACACCCCCACGGGCCAAACACCCTCCAGAGTAGGTGCAGTAGAGGTGAATTGACTGCCAGTTGCTTTGAGGAATCCCTCAGGGCAGCCCAAAGTAAAATTTGCAGATGCCACATGTATCAGTCAGCTTTTGCTGCATAACAAACCACCCCCCAAAATGTAGAAGATGTAGTAGCTTAAAGCAGCGATCATTATCATCACTCACTTATCTGTCTGTAGGCTGAGGGTCGGCTGATCCAGGCTGGGTTTGGCTCCAGGCTACGGATTAGGTTCCTGTCTACTTTATGTGTCTCTCATTTTCCTTGGACTAGTGTTCCCCAGGGAGCGCTTCCCTCACGGCAAAGGGCAGGAGTGTAAAAAGGCACATCTAGCAATGCAAGAGCGTTTCTTTTTTTTTTTTTTTAACATTTATTTATTTTTGAGACAGAGAGAGACAGAGCATGAGTGGGGGAGGGTCAGAGAGAGAGGGAGGCACAGAATCTGAAACAGGCTCCAGGCTCTGAGCGGTTAGCACAGAGCCCGACTCGGGGCTCCAACTCACGAACCGCGAGATCATGACCTGAGCCGAAGTCGGATGCTCAACAGACTGATCCACCCAGGGGCCCCAAGAGCGTTTCAATCCCCTGCCTGTCTGCCTGCTCATATCCCATTGCAAAACAACTCACATGGCCAAGTTCATGATGAGACTCAGGTGGCTGAACTGCTTCTTAACCATCTCCATCAGGCCTGGTGTAGGCACCGGGTGAGGTCTATATCTGGGGCCGGGGCGGGGGGCAGGGTAGTGTCTGCTAGCCCTTTGCTGGATGGTCCAAGGCAGGGGCTGTCCCTGCCTGTTTTTTGCTGGGACAAAGATGCTGACTTGACTGGTTTGTATTTTCAAGCTTGAGAAACACAGCAGTGGCTCTTTCTTTGAAAGCATCCTAGAGCAGACGAGCAAAATAAGTTGCTTTTCTACATGACTATAACTCTTATTGCATTTGAAAAATAAATGTGCACTAAAAGTAATTAACACATGTTGGTTCATGAATAATACACTATTTTACAACTATTTGCTGAGCATAATGAGTCAAGCTCCGAAATTGACAATGAACGCTCTATTATGTGATTGCCAACTGTTTTATAAGATATTGAACATATTCATTACTTCTGCCATCATGCACATTGTCGAGCTATTGCTTTTTTAATAAATTAATTTCCCAGGCATCTCTGGGGTCTTTGTTTGAAATCTGGCTGAGGGCAAAAATGAAGTTAATTGTGTGGTCCGTGCTGAACTACCGATGTTTGGTGGCTTGCAAACAAGCGGCACAGCTGGCAGGCCCTGCAGCAAACACTGCGTGTGACTGACACGCAAGTGTGAAGGGAGATGTGGCTGCAGCCAAGGACAGCGTGAGGAGATCCAGTGGTGCCTTGAAGATGAACAGGTGGCTTCCCCATGAGGGTCTTGGGCGGCCGCGAGGTGTCTGATCAGTTTCTTAAACTAGCGCGTGAAAGCAAACATTAGCGTTCAATCCCGTTCTGTTCTGCATACTTACTCTTGAATCTGCGCGATTTTTCCAGGGTCAGTGTCACCTTTGATGGGGAGTTTTATTGGCAACCCGTCTCCTCCCGGCCAGGCAGAGCTGGGTCCTCTCCTCTGATCCCATTGCGCCTCTGCTTATGCCAATCAAAGCGTTCATCACGTATGCTTTCATTATTTACGCAGCCCCGGTAGCAAGACTCTGGGAGAAGAGATCCCATTGATCTCCATAAACTGAACCCCTATTTCAGAGTCCAGTGTACTCTTGCCCCTGCAGGTGTGCAAGAGTCTCTAAGTCACCAGTTTATGGATCTGTTTCCAACCCTCGGTCTGAGATCTAGAGCTCACACAATACATTGCCGTGCCTGTATTTCAGGGTATTAAACAGGACCCATGTTAGGAGAAGCTTAACAATTGTTTGTTCAGTGAATAAACCACCCAGCCTGTAAATGGGCTTTCCCGTTATTGAGGCAAGGGCCCTTCTTCATCGCATGAAAAACCTGCGTGGGTAGTTGCTCATTAAGAATGGCCTGTCTTTACGATAACATTTTTCCAACTATTACTGAAAGTTGGATACACGGGTCGCTTTGGAAGGAAATCTCAGCTGTCCTCAGGGAACAAATTTGTTTCAGAGAGCAGATAACTTCAGACACACATTTACCTGGACTTTCTGATTTTTAATTGTCCTGTAGCCAGACCTCACGCAAAGCTTACGGGCCACGGGTGCCAGGCAGGGACAGCATCAGCCCCAAACCTCTGTGCACTATTGAGTGAAGTGTGTTTCTACGAGCTTTCTCAGTTAACTTCTCTGTGATCCAGACTGGGAAGTCAGACTGGATCGGGAGTCCAACTTCCTTTCTTTAAACAATAGGGGAATTGGCAAGTCAATTAGGGAACACCCACATTCTGGAATGTTATACAGGTGTATAACATTAGTGGCGTTAGGAGCGGCTGGGTGGCTCTGTCCATTGAGCATCCAGCTTCGGCTCAGGTCATGATCTCATGGTTCGTGGGTTTGAGCCCCGCTTCGGGGTCTGTGCTGACAACTTGGGACTTTGGAGCCGGCTTCAGATTCTGTGTCTCCTCTCTCTGCCCCTCCCCTGTTCGCGCTCTGTCTCCCTCGGTCTCTCAAAAACAAGTAAGTGTCGAAAACATTTTTTTTCAAAGTGGCATTAATAACGTGGAAATGTTCTTGTAGAAAGTTGGTAAAGTGTGCTAAGTGTTTCAAATAAGTGGAAGGGAAGGAAGGAAATGCGCCTGTATTCATATCTCCCCACATTCAT
Organism: Panthera pardus; assembly: GCF_024362965.1. NCBI lineage: Eukaryota > Metazoa > Chordata > Mammalia > Carnivora > Felidae > Panthera > Panthera pardus. The sequence continues at coordinate 17,404,893 of NW_026526754.1, read as the reverse complement.
CTCTCGCTGGTGCAGCCGTTTTAATAGATCACAGTGTATTTTCTTTGTGTTTTTTGTGTGTGTGTATATTGTCTCCATAGCTATCTTTATACTTCTCTAATACTTGCTTTCCTGTTTTCTTCGTTTTGCCGTGTGAGTGCTCCTATTACCGATGGGTTGGAGTGAGCTGATAGGTAGGAAGATAGGCGGGCCGATGCCTGATAACTGGACGCGTAGATAAAAACCACACTTGAATCAAATGGGCAAAGCATCTTCCCTTTGTGCTTGGTGCTGAGATCAGTGCCTTTTGTCCAGTGACGTAGGTCATTTTATTTTCACTTCTTCCAGCTTTTGGGATCTCGACTGCACTCCTGTAGGACTTCCTTCAGGTACTTATCTGATACTAGGGTAAAAGACATTCTGCAGCAAGAAGTCATGTCCAGTTTTACCCTAGAAACTGGGTCGGAATACGAAAATGGCGGCATCTCCCTCCCGCTCGCCTGGGTCATTAACAGTCTGCGCCCCAAAGCACTGGGCTTTGGAGACGTCCGTCTCCTGTCCCAGAAGAGCCCAGTGGCAGAGTGAATGGGCTGCTCTCCGGATTTTGGATCCAGGTGGGAACAGTCCCTTGGCTGTTCCTTTTTTTCTGCCTGGAAGCTATTTTTCCAGAGGCCAAGCTAATGGCACTACACAGAAGAACTTGACGTTTCTTATTTTAATTTGCTTTTTGGGAGATATTTAAAATAGACATTTGAACCAGCCCAGCCCGACAAACCTCAGCCAGCATTAGACAAGGGGTGATTGTAAATCGGGGGCAAAGAGATATTACAGACTGCAGCCCTACCCTGTCGAATTAGAAAAAGACATTCCTGAGGAGAGGTGGAGTTAATGAGTGTGCTCGACTTCACCCCCAAATACAAGGGCAGCCGAGGATCTCAGGGGACCCTCCTGCTGTTAAATAAGGGCAATTTGTTCAGAAAAGTTGGGATATCATCTTAGCATGTTCGATTTAGAAAGGATACTCCACGATGGGAAATTGACATCCATTTCAAGCCTGAGTGTCCACTGTTCTTCCCCTGCTTGATTGATTTTTTTCAGTCTCCAAGAACAAGCATGCGGAGTGGGCATTTTCAGGCAGCTTCTTTGTAGACACAGCGAGGCATTTTTTTTTCTGGCTGAGGGTTGATCACCTGTAGCACCAGGATTTGACCTGTGCTCATTCCATTATACTGCAAGGTTTCTCATGACTGTAGCAATTTTTTTGAAGTCAGTGGGTCTGTTTTCACAGATGATAAAACTAAGGCTTGCCCAGTTTGCTCAAGGCCACCCAGCAAGGCAAGGGTGGGGTCAAGGCCAGGCTTCCTGTGCCTGATGTCTAGTCCAGTGCCGAAACAGTCTCTGAGCCATAGCGTTTATGCCTCAGTCATGTCTGTGGGTCACACATCCTGCACGTCCTGTCCGTCGCTGCCAGTGGTACCCGCATAAGCCGCCCACCTTAGCATGCCAAAGGACAGAAGTCCTGGCCAAATTAGGGCGCCAGAAAGGGCTACCCTTGTCATTACCTCCTCCTGCGTCCGATCTTCAGAAAGGCTCTGTGCAGTTCCATTCTAGAGAGTTAACTGTTTAAGAACCGGGGATGTTTCTCAAGGCAAGAACGTTTCTACAGATTCGCTCAGCAAGTATATGATTAAATGCTAATATTCTCACTAGGTGATTGATGTTTACCTCTTCAGAACGGAGGATTTGGTGTAGTGTTTTTATTATAATGCCTTCCCATAAGCGACTATCCTGCAAATTGATAAGCGTTCCTTTTAATTAGATGGTAGTGCCCTGTGCTTCACACGGCGTGCAAAAGGCCTATAAAAATGGAGTTAAATTAATACACGGGCTGCTGCTAGCTCGGAGCCACAGAAATCAGCTCATTCTATGGAAGAGTGAATTTAGGACCTGACTCACCCTGAGGTTAGGATAAAACCCCCAGCACCTTGCACTCTGAAATGGAGAGGTGAGGCACCTGGGTGGTTCAGCTGGTTAAGCATCCAACTCCTGGTCTCGGCTCAGGTCACAATCTCACTGTTGGTGCGTTCGAGCCCCGAGTTGGGCTTTGCACTGATGGTGCAGAGCCTGCTTGGGATTCTGTCTCTCCTTCTCTCTGCCCCTCCCCTACTTGTGCTCTCTCTAGCTCTCAAATTAGAAAAAAAATTAAAAGGAATAATAAAATAAAAATAAAATAAATGGAATGGAGAGGAGAGGAGTCCCAGAGGGAGACATTTTTGTTAGATGCTTTGTGCAGCGCCAAGCTCCAGCCCACGGCCACTCCTCTGGATGGCTCAACAGCAACCCCAGGGCTCGAGCAACTCGCCATTCCTGGGCTCTGTTGGCCTCGTCCTCACTCCCCTCTCCACACTCTCCCACCTCCGCCGAGGTACCCTCCATACTGCGCACCATTAGTGCCCCGTCCCTGCCCGGCGCAGAGCATCCGGCCCTGGGCTCAGGCTGTTCGTAACTTTCGGACACTTTCATGGCTCTGGTGCTCTCGGCAGAGCAGGAGCCCCCTTAAAGTGCAGGGTGAATCCCAGCTACAATGGGAGCTCAAACTGCAGATACAGGGACAGGGCCGATCTTTAGTAGACCATCAAGGAGATGCTCTGCAAAATGCCTGTCTTCTAGATGACTCTTGAGCATCCATGAGCCCACCCCCCACAATTGTTACTGTCACTGCTGTTTTTATGGCTCCATCAAGCCCTGTTCCCAAAAGGGAAGGACATTGATTCTGGTCTAAGGAGGAGGGATTTAAAATTAATAAATAGGGGCGCCTGGGTGGCTCAGTCGGTTGAGCGTCCGACTTCGGCTCCGGTCATGATCTCACGGTCCGTGGGTTCAAGCCCTGCGTCGGGCTCTGTGCTGACTGCTCAGAGCCTGGAGCCTGTTTCAGATTCTGTGTCTCCCTCTCTCTCTGACCCTCCCCCGTTCATGCTCTATCTCTCTCTGTCTCAAAAATAAATAAACGTTAAAAAAAATAATAAATAAATAATAAATAAATAATAAATTAAATTAAATTAAATTAGTTACTAACCTGCTTCTATGAACCAGGCTTCATCCTCACAAGTCCCTGGGCCTGGGCGCTGGGGGAAGGCAAATGATGCCCCAGGGTCACATCACTGGGCAGGTGAGGACGGAAACCAGGGCCATCTCACTAGGCTTTCTCTTCTGCCTTATATTCTTTCTCCAAGAATATTTTTGTTCTTCGTGATCCCTCTGCCGACACCTAATATCCTGCCTTGGTGTTACTGACTTGCCCCATCTCGGACCCAGCATAGTGTTGCTGGGACGTGAAAAGGGGATCCACTTAGCACAACCGCTGGGGTCGTCGCCCTCTGGGGAGTCGATGTAAGTGATCTTCCGGCTCTGATTTCCACAAAAGTGCACCGGGGTCGAAGCCCTGAGAGGGGCCGTCAGCTACACCCACACCCCGCCACCATGGTCGCATTGGTCTCCCGGAGCAAAGTGCCTCGTCACCCAGCCTGAGTGGACGCTTAGGAGAAAGGTTTGAGGTTTCATCCACACCGAATGTGAGCAGAAGGCCCTTCCGTTCTACCTTCGCACTGTGTGTGTGTCTTGTGAAAGTGTGAATGAGCAGAGATGCCATGACTGAAAAGGGCACCGGCCGGTGAGAAGCGGGGTCTCAGGCATCGCGAAACCCAGTCTGAAAAAGTGCAATTGCGGTCACGCGCTCGGGCTGGTCTGTGAGGCGATGCTCTCCAAAGCCTTGCGAAAGATCAGTTCGTCATACTGTCCTGGAGTTAAAAGTCAGAGCAAGGGCTGGTGAGGCCATTTGTCACTGATCCTGCTCTCATTTAGACGGATAGTTGTCGGATGAATTATTTTTTTAGTTTTTCTTTTTTTTCTAGATGGTGTACTTTTACATTTTTTTAAATATTTATTTTGAGAGACAGAGACAGAGCACGAGCTGGGGAGAGGCAGAGAGAGAGAGGGAGACATAGAATCTGAAGCAGGCTCCAGGCTCTGGGCTCGAATTCACGGACTGTGAGATCGTGACCTGAGCGGAAGTAGGGTGTTTACCCGACTGAGCCACCCAGGTGCCCCTAGCTGGTGTACTTTTCATTCTTTTCTTCCAAATAGAATGTCATAAAACTCAAGAAAAAGTCATTGTAAGTCCCCAAATCCTACGTTACCGTCCAGATTCCAAGACAGGCTGTCGACACCTAGGACTTGTCTCTACTCAGGAGCTATATGGCCACTGGTGATATTTTTATGTCCTAATCCTTTTTTCAAGTTTTTTTTGGATGATTATATTTATGTAGTATAACATAGCATATCTAGCTTTACTTTTCCAACAAGCAATATTTTAAAAGAGACTTTGCATTAGCAGACATCAAGTGGATGGACAGAATCAATACTTTGGCTTATTACTTAGTACAAAGTTTTAATAAGCAACACTAGAAGGAAAAGTGAGGCGGGGGTTGGCATAGGACCTCAGTCCGGCGTCTGCAAGAGCTGGATATGAATGTTCAAGGTTAAGGGGAGTGCACGGAGGTGGAGAGGTGAGGAATTGAACAGTGGGAGCTTGTGTTTCAGCCCTGGCAGAATGTCAGGCTCAGGCAGAGAGAGACTCTTATTGGCCACTCACCTGACCAAAGCCACAGGGACGTGGTATTTGAACACACACGGCCACGAGAGTATCATTCCGACCGCCGGCCAGTTATTTTAAGACACGAAGCGACCCAAAAGAATGAAGCTGCTTTTCTTTCTCGTGTGTACTTCCTGTCAGGCAGTCCCAAAAGTCCCCCAGCCTCTTCCATTCTGTTTGTGTCACTGTGCCAGCCCCGGAGAACCTTCTGGAGGACCCATGACGGGACTCGAATCAGCCCCCAGCTGTGCTCTAATGGTTTAGGAAGCAGCTGGGCACGTCTACAAAATCATTGGCACGTTTTGTCTTTTCTTTTGATAACTTTTCCTTTTTAAAATGTGGCGGGACATACTTGCTTTGTCGAAAATGTGGGAAATGCAGATAACCGTAAAGACAAAAAATCACTTAGGTTTCCCCTCGCCAGAGATAACCGTTAGTAACGCTGTTCAGTCCTTTCTCTTAATACATAATTTATAGGTACAGAAGCACAAATGCCCATGTGTTTCACAAAAATGGGATCATGCCTTATCAACTCTTTCATAACCTGCATTTTTTCCACCTAATATGTTAAACGTCATTTCAGCCAATCACATTTCTTCCACAACATCATTTTGTGGTAATCAGGGAGGCCTGCCTCCAAGTTAGAGATTTCAATTGATCTCAGTTTTTCAACATTTTTTTTTAAGTTTTAAAAAATTTTTTTGAGAGACAGAGCATGAACAGGGGAGGGGTGGACAAGCAGGCTCCAGCCTCTGAGCTGTCAGCACAGAGCCTGACGCAGGGCTCGAACCCACGAACCACAAGATCATGACCTGAGCCAAAGTCACATGCTTACCAACTGAGCCATCCAGGCATCCCTCAACATGATTATTATTCGTTATTATTATTATTATTGCTCTAAGTAAAACATTTTTCCACCTGTGTCCTGGAGAACAGTATTGTTTCTGTTAGTATCTTAAAAAGCAATGACCTGTGTTCAAGGGGTTTGGGGTTAAACATCGTTAAATTGCTTATTTTTAAAAGTAAGCCTTTTCAGATCCATTAGTATGTTAGTGCAGTTTTCAGATTCCAAAGCTCTTGACATGTCTGTGTGGGTGGCACACACACACACACACACACACACACACACACACACACTCACTCACAAACACATACTCACAAACACTGCTACATCTGTCCAGGCTGGGAGAACTGTCTTGTTTTAGGATTAACATTTAGAACTTGAATTTCTGGGTCAGAGGGTCTGGTTTTTATTTTTAAAAATGCTCACTATAATTTTATTTTAAATAGTACTTATTATCACTAATAGTGCCTATTTTTACATTGAGATTTAACATATCGAGATAAAGATAGACATGTAGGACTGTATAAATATAAAGCTGTATGTTGCTGCTGCTTTTCCATGTCTGTTAGTTCTATGTTTTGAGAGTGCTGAAGCTTTGAAGTCGTCGGGAATATTTTGGGATGTGTATGCAGGCTTCTAGAAGGTTAGGGAATCTTGTTTGGGAAAAAGGGTGATCTGAATGAAAATTTTCCTAAATCATCTAGAAGGATCTGCTCAGCCTGTCTCCCTGAAGTGGGTTTGAAGGCAGCCACTAATAAGAGGGAGAAGCCAAGTGCTTCATCATAAAATCCTTCAAATCTAGGCCACACCAGTAAAATTCCCCCGGACCACGTCTAAGGGCGAGCTCTGTCTCAGAAAACCAGGCTGGGAATTCTGAGCATTTACCAGCGTCGCCAAGAAAGTCTTCAAAGTTTCTCAGTAGGTTCTGAAATAGCAGAACAATTAATACTGTAACACTACCAGAAGCTGGCAAAGCCGGCTGACCCAAAATTTAGCTGGATTCTTTCACATTCAGCCTTTTCGATTTCGCTGACGCAAAGCTCCTGTCCTCTTCCGTCTTGGTTCCAGAGGGAAAGAGTGTTCCATACCCCAGGATTTTAGTTTTTAATTTTTTTTTAGGTTTATTTATTTATTGAGAGAGAGAGAGAGAGAAAGGGCAGGGGAGAGAGAGAGAAAGAGAGGGGGAGAGTATCCCAAGCAGTCTGCATTAACAGTGTGGAGCCTGATGTGGGGCTTGATTCCCATGAGCCTGGGATCATGACTTGAGCCGAAATCAAGAGTCGGATGCTTAACCGACTGAGCCACCCAGGCGCCCCCATGCCCCAGGACTTTGACAGGCAGCCCTGAGTGAGGTCAACACTTCCAAGCCCCAGGGGCAGAGTATCCGGGGAAAATGAACTGGTCAGCAGCAAATGCACCTGGGTCAAAACACACCTGCTCTTCTAGAAGAACACTTGGCAGGGATTCCAACCAGCCTTGTGGGCAGCTCAGAAAAGGCATCTTGCCAGGAGCCTTAAAAATTTCCATACTTGTTTGACCCTGCATGCTCTTTGGGGTCCATGCTAAGAAAATAACCAAACCACCTCCCCCTGAAATCTTATGCAAATATATTTATATTTTATTTATATTAACGATTATGGTCGTGGAGGAAACTTAACTCTCCAATAACAAGAAAATGATCTTGCCACCACAGGATATCGGTTCACTGAATGCAGGATCGTAAGTCTTGATAAGAGATTTATCAAGAATTTATTTTGAAATCTATAAAACCGTGTACTGAGTATGATCAGAACTATATGATGCTAAAACTTAAAAGATACTAATACAGTGTAAAATGCATTTTAAGAGAGAGTCAAAGAAAATATCTCAGAATATTGGTTGTTTTTGAGCGGTGAGACTATGGGCGGTTTCGGTTTTTCTGATTTTTTTCCACCAAACTTAAATGCCGAGGATTCATTTTCACTTTTAATAAAAACAGCAACGAATTTTGTTGAAAAGAAAATCATTCAGCGATGGTTTTCAGGATGAACTGTACTTAAATACAGCAATAGGACTCCCTGCCTGCCCCCAAACCAATCTCATAAGTCATATTTAAGGATGTAGAGAACGAATCAAACCACGTTCAGGTAGACTACTGATGAAAACCACATTTGTTCCGTTTAGAGGAGTCCGAACAAGTCTGAATGTAGGAAGCAAAACAGGGAGGGATGACATCGGAGGGGCAAGAGAAACCACAAATGCAGAGTGGTTTGGAGCCTCGTGGGCTCAGCCAGGTGAGATTTCTGGGACGGTATCACACCGGAAGTGCTGGCCCCAGGATTCAGATGTCCCCCTCACTAGTGAAAAGGGGACACTGACGTTTAATTCAAAAGATGTGAGGTGGGAAAGGACAACGGAGCATTCCAGTTCAACGTTTTGCACCAAGCGTTGGCAAGCACTCGGGCAACAATACTTGATAAAACTGGATTTTCTCATCTGGGGTGTCCAGTGTCAGACAAGCAGTGGTCATAGCTCCAAAGAACAGGACAGACTTCTCATGAGCATCAGATGGAATCAGGAAAGCCGGAGGAGACAGAGAGCCTCTTTAATCTGAAGGAGGGATGGAGATCCTCCTGTTGCATATATCTATTTTGAAAATGAAAAGCAGCTTTGACTTCCTCCCATTCAAGATGCAGCAGGGCACGGCCTCGTAAACAGATCGGCTTACAGGTGTGACAGTCTACCTGAGTGGCGCGGCACATTTCACAAGAGCGGACTAGTCCTTTGGCTCGTGGGGGAAATGCAGAAGCCGGAAGGAACCCAAGAGGTTTGAGTGTTCAGTTGTCGTGTTCACACGGCATGCAGAGGGGGTCCCCGTAGTGCTCCAGCGGTGATCACAGAGGAAAAGAAGTCAGGGAATTGGCTGGTTGAATAATGTGGTACAGATGTACCCAAACCAAACGTAGGTTTGCCTGGAATTTCCACTCTAATTAAAATTGTGAACGTGGTCCAGTGGGGAAATGAAAGACAAAATGCTTCTGCCTTAAATAAGGAGACCGTCTGCGTGGGAGTGTTTTGTATGAATAGTTACAGATTGTGAAAATGTGAAGTCAAAATGTTAAAAAAAAAAAAAAATGGCAACACCCAACACCGATGAGGTTGTGAAAAAACACAGAAACATGCATGTTCTGCTGGTTGTAGCCCATCCAGATGACAACAGGCAATATACAGCAAGAGCCGAATAAGAGCTCTGAGACCCAATAGTTCCCTATCTGCAAATGTATGCTGAGGAGGTAAAATGACAGAAGGGAAAAGCTGTGCGCGTAGAGATGCTAATTAAGCCATTAGTTCTAACAGCAAAAACTAGAAATGACCTAAATGCCCCATCGTGCGAATTTCCAAATGATAACCCCCCAGCAGGAGGATATATCCGGCATCCATTACAATTACCGAAAACTAAGGAATGAGATAATTTGAGGAAGGAAGAAGGGAAAAGAGGGGACAGGAAACCCAATAGTCTGAAGGCTTCCAACGTAGTAAACAAAGAAGAAAATGTCTGTGTTGGAATGGTGGTCTTGGAGCCTTTCTTTCCCTTTTTAAGAACTGCTTCAATGTTAGCACATTATCTCATCATCAGGCGAAATTCAGAGCAGTGTTTTAAGTGATCATGTGGAAAATACTTTGTGATATCTCTTACTATTCTTAAATGAACCCAACCAACCTAGCTTGGGCATGTTGAAAGGCACAAAGAGTTAACACATGGGAGAAGTATCGTGATTTTAGATGTGTTCTGTGTGTGTGTGTGTGTGTGTGTGTGTGTGTTTAATGCAAACTTCTAAAAATGGTCCCTCCTGGTGACCAGAACGGGCAGACAGTTTACAAGCCAAGGCGTTCTGGCCTAGTGCTGACCTTAATGAAAGTAATCAGGCCTCCTTCACTGAAGTTCAAAACAAAACCACCCATAACCCCATTTGAAAACAGCGAAACCACAAGCCACAGCTTCAGCCTTTACCGGGGATGCTTCAATTTCTGATTTCCTATTGATAGAGGGGTCTCTCTTAATCAGCCATGGAAGTGAAAATCGGCTGCCTTTGGGGGAGAGAGGGCCTCCAAAGAAGATGGCTGTCGGGAAACTGGCTCTCTCCTCCTGTTCTGGGTGGATTCTATGGCGCTGGGCAATGGTGGAGTACTCTGGACTTTGAGTCCATTAGAAGCTAATCCTAGGGAACCAAGGCCAGATGCAGACCTATTCACAACCGGGACAAGAGAAAAGGTCCGTGGGGCTGACGCCGGATAAATGGCACGTACAGAAATAATTTGTCAGGTCTATACTAGGCGCTGGGCACCGGGAGGACGGCCAGGTCCCGTGCTTGGGTAACACGCCAAATAATCTTCCTTCGTGAATCGTTCACTCGTTGTATAAATTCAGTGCGCATCGACCGCTGGTCGATAGGCTACTCGTTAAACAGTGGGATGTAGCAGAAGGCGCGTGGATTTGAAGGTGATAGACCTGGATTCCAATACAGATTCTGCTACAGATTCTGCTACTCCCCAGCTATGGGACCGTCGGAACGTTACTTTGTTTCTGTAACCCTCAGTCCCATGATGTGAGCATGAAATGAGCTTGATGTGCCTAGACCAGCAAGTGGCACATATTCGCTACATAGTATCTGCATTTAGTACTGACAGTGGTAGGGTAGGATCACTATTATAGGATTAAAATATATATTACCTGTACATAAATATTACATATATGCTCTTTGTAACACACACACACACACACACACACACACACACACACACACACACACACACACCTGGCCTCTGGTGAGCACTGGCAGCCTCGGACTTAGAATAAGCTAAAGAAGGAGTGAGGCTCTTGCCCACCTGCTGGCTCACCTTTGCACCTGCTCATCTCGTGCAAGGTGAAGACGCCTACAGACCTGAGATGTAAATTCTTTTATAGTTACCCTAAACCCTGGGTTTCCACAATGGAGCACAGAGTATATGTTTGTTGAGTGAATGAGTAAATGAAGATTTAGTCTATCTGACTTAGAGAGCCTCTTTTTTTTTTTAAGTTTATTTATTTATTTTGAGAGAGAGAGAGAGAGAGCGCACGCGCAAGTGGGGAAGGGTAAGAGAGAAAGGACAGAGAGAAAGAGAAGATGCAGAGCTTGAACTCATAAACCGTGAGATCATGACCTGATCCAAAGGCAGATGCTTAACCAACTGAGCCACCCAGGCACCCCGAGAGGTTCTTGATTTGGGTGAATACTCACCTCAGGTTCCCCCAAGCCTCATCTCATCCTCCTGATGCAGGATCCACATGGAAATCAGGCAGCACAGCAACCTTAACAGTGCAAGGAGGCAGGCAGGCAGCACATTCTCCCTTAGTTCGCTTTGATATGTTGGATATCACCTCATCAGAAAGGGGTAACATCTGAGCAGAAACCAGAATGTGGTATGAGAGGAAGCCATGCAGGTCTCTGGAAGAAAAGCATTTTGGCAGAGGGAACAGCAAGTACAAAGTCCTTGAGCGGGGAGTGTGCTTGGCATATTTCAGGAACCCAAGAAGGCTAGATTGGCTTCGTGTAGCAGGTGAGGAGAAAGTGCTAGAACATGAGATTGAAAAGCTAGCTGGGAACCAGTTTATGAAAGAATCCCTAGGGTAGGGTAAAAAATGTGGACTTTACTCAATGAGATGAGAAGTTGTATCAGTTAGTATCTGCTGCGTGACAAGTAATGATGAAACTCTGTGGCTTAAGATGACAAACTTTCATTTTTTTTCCATTCTGTGGATCTGGGAGCTGCTTCTCATCTGGGTTCTTCTTACTGGGGTTGGGGAGCTTCTCATCTCGGTTGGCTTGGCTGGGGTTGACTAGTCTGGGGTGGCCTCACTCACAGGTCCAATGGTTAGCTTGATGTCACTTAGGGTAGCAACCACATGTCATCGTCCAGCAGGCTATCCCAGGCTCATTCACCTGACTGTGGTTCCAGAGTTGCAAAGGCAAGCCCCAGTGCACAGGCACTTTTCAAATTTTCTAAAGCAAGTCATGTGGCCCAGGCCAGAGCCGGTGTAGTAGAGGACTGTCCAAGGCGTGGGGACCAGGAGGAGAACTGTGAGCACCACTTTGCAAACAGTCAACCTCAGAAACTCTAGAGGGTTTGGACCAGAAAAGCGACATTATCAGGTTCATGGTTTTAAAGGAGCTGTGATAATAAGGATTTTGTTAGGGAGACTGTAGCCAGAGGAGAGGATGTGCCAGACTCAGGGCCCTGGAAAGCACCGGTGTTTGCCCGTACCACAGGGCCAGGGGCCCAGAGACTCATGACGTTGCCTGACCCAAAACTGCCATCGTCAGGGTGAACAATGACACACACGTACCCTACCGCTTGGTATTTCGGCCAAAGCATTCTGTCATGCCATTGTGGACTTGCCTATATCCCTGCTGGAATGGGAAAGGGGGTTAGTTAGAAAGAGACCTCCATCGCCCCCATTCTGATGCACAGATAGAGTCTCTAATCACGGAGAACTTGGTAATTGCAGGGGGAGCAAGCCATTGAGGACTGAAATAACCCGCTAGTAATAACAAAACCTCTCAAGGTGAAATTAAACAATAGTCATTTTTCTTTTTCTCTTCTTTCTTCAACAGAAAATATGATGCTGGCATGCTAATCGCGGGAGACAACTTGGCCCACAGACAGCCACAAAGCACAAAAACAAAACAAACTCAGAGAAGAAGAAACAAGAACGTGTTTTCCTGGCGTCTACAAGAAGCGCTTTATTTTTCCTCTAGATTTCTTTTCTAAAAAAACAAAACAAAACAAAAAACAAAACTGAAACAAACATTTAAAGAAACAGTGCGAACTTCAGGTGATAATATTCAAGCATGTTCTTTTATTAAGCATAGGATGGGAGGAGTGACAGGAAGTCTAAGCAGAAATCTCCAGCAGGATAACGCAGAGGTCTTGAACCTCTGTGATCCGGGTTACTTCTAGAAACTGCAAATGAGGAATGAATGGAAAGGACTTTTTATCCTCTGCTCCCGCAAATATCCTGTATATTCTCACAGACGCAATGCTTCCTTTCTTGCCTGCCAAGGTGTCTAGGGCATGATTTGCAGAATTTGTTACAATCTCTAAAGAATTTTGGGTGCAGCTTTGGCGAGGGAGTGGGCGGGCCAGCCCTTCTGCGACCCACCAGCTCTGTGTATGGCACCCATTTCTAAGTGTCACCTCCCTCCTGGCTGGCTGGAACAAGGGTCCCCAGTCATCACCGCGCCTGCCCAGGCTTGGTCAGGGTGAGTCAAACAATGATCTCCTGGATCCAGGCAGCAAAGAAGGACAGACACTCGCCTCTTCTGCCCTCAACGGGAGAAGACCAGCTCCTGGCTACAGCGTGGCGATGGTAAGGCCGTGGCTGTGGTGGTGGCCAGGGTGGGGAGAGACAGGGGGCACCTGGCTACTCTAAACAGTGCGAGAGAATTGCTTGGGCTTCCACAGTGAGACAAGGGACCCGCATACCAACTAAGCGTTCGCTTTCAAACAGGCCGCCACCAGGAAAGCAAAGAGACCCGGGCCTCACCCAGCCCCAGAGAAGGGAGATTGTCCCCCTGGCCCTGCCATTCCTAGCTTCTCACCGGCGCTTGGCATTTTTCCCTCTGTTGTGACTGCTCTTACTTCCTTTGTCTGGTGGATCTGGGTCAGGGGCGGGGGTCGGGGTGGGGGGAGGCTGGGGATACCTGGAAAGGCCCGGGATCGTAAATTGGCAGGGGCCCAGCGTCGGCAGCTACGCGCGCACACACACGCAGTGAGCGCGCGCACAGGGCGGGTGTGTGTGCCGAGCACGCTCACGGCCGCTCGCGCTCAGCCGGACTGGCTGCCGAGAGCTTCCTCGATTAACCGCTCGCTGAGCACCCACAGGGCGCGGGCCGTGTCTTCGCTCTGAGCTTCGGGGGACGGCACGCATCGGCAACAGTTGTTGAAATACATCCCTCCCAGGCCCTCGAGCTCTGGGGCAGCAGCACAGTAGACGGTGGTGGCAGCTCCTTGTTGCTGGAAATCAAAGAAAAAGAAGGCCAAAATCATTATTACTCTCCTTATTGTCATTGTGATTATTTTTTAAAGAAAAGAGGTGATGAGCTGACTTCATTCCGTCTGGGCATGAGCAAGCCCCTCCGCGTCGGGTTCGGCTGCGAGCACGTGACCATAAAAGGGATGCGGTGACCATCCTGGAAAAAAGCAAGTTCACAAACGCTGCTCGTAAAGCTGGTGTGACTTTTTACACCTCATAGAGGAAAAGGCTTCAGAAATAAATACGCGCCCCAATAAATCACATCAAAGGTCTCTTCTGAGCCAAGAGAAAAAGCTGGTATATGCCTTTGAACATGCAGGAACAAGTTCATCCAACCCGTTGACTTCTGAATGCATGATGTGATTTGACCCCGAGATGTTTCCAGAACCTTCTGTCTGAATGAAACCAACCACTCTAATGCCCATCAGATAGAAAACCCACGGAGGGCCTGGTGCCAGATCCTCTCTTTATTTATTTATTTTTTGCCCATGGCGCTGCTAGGAGAAGGGTTTGCTGGGTGAACATGTTTAAAACACGCCTACACACGTTCTTCTTGCCATGCATATGTGTCTCAAGCAGACACAGGACACGTGTAGTAATTCATCCAGATCCCATGAAAACCTTTCTTCATATTCATCCCATATTTGCAAGGGGACAGTGACTAAGGGGGTACATTTCCTCCCAGGCCACTTCAAACTGTAAGTTGTAATGAGTACAATTGATTACTTTCGATTCACCTTCTGAGTAACAGTTGGTGCTGTGGCTAGGGATGTGTGTGCCGATGGGGCACCATATCATCCCGGCTGACACAATGCTGTCAGGGACGCTGTAAAGAGGGCAAGAAATCACTTTGCTTTGCAAGCCATAATTAAAAATAATAGGCTGGTGTTCGTAGGGAGACACGATAGGCACGGCTCTAATTTAAAACCAATACAGTTTATCTGGCATCTTATGATTATTTATGTGGATCACAGCCCTTGCTGCATCAACTAATTATCAGCTGATAGGGAGGGGGGGTTGCAGAAGAGGATGGAAAAAGGTAATGGGGATAAGGTCACCATCAGGGGAAGACACTAAAGATATTTGAGAGGGAAACGCATTTCTGTCCAGGTGTCGTCATTTTAGGACAGTGCTAAAAAGTAGACTTGAGTATTTTGCTCGTTTCTGTTTTTTTGTTATTTTTTTGGTGGGGGGGAGAGAGGTTCAGTGTCGGGTTCTAGGGTCACATTTGAATTGGTCTGAAAAGCAAATGGTCAAACGCAGTCAAGCGACAGGATTTTGTGGGGAGCACTGTGGAGTGGAGAGCAGTGGAGAGCGTCCGACTTGAGTCCTAGTGATAGCTGGATGCTTGACCGGGTTGGACAAGTCCCATTAGTCCAGAATCCGAACACCTGACATGACTCCAATTTAATTAAACAGGAATGGGTGTCTCATTTCCCCGACCCCCTGGCCATGTCCACTCCCCAGATACTCAGTTATTTTCTTGGATTCAGCTATTTCTTTTCGAATTGATTTGTGTGGCTCAAGTGTAATGGAAATGAGTGTGTGTCATCCAAATTCCCTCTCACTGAATTATCCTTCCTAATAACCCTTAGCTTAGCACCTGGCACATTTATCGAAAGAATTCCGAGCGGCTGATCTGACTCCTCTTCAGGCCACGTGGGGAAAAAGGGAAGCGGACGGCCTCTAAAGACAAATTGAAGAATTGAGAGGCTCGGCCTGGTAACTCAAGCCAAGCATCACTTTGGCCTCGATTCTTAGCAGAGTTCAGGTGGAGATAGTGTTTTGCTTCATTTTCAGGATATCTACGATTTCCATTTTACTTTGCAGCTGCCAAAACCACCAAAGAGTGGTCGGGTGGTTTGCCATCAGTTCCCAAGTGGTGAGAAAACCCAGTGAGCTCATCCCCAAACTAAGGCTCCCCGCCCCCCGGCGAGTGTGCTTACAATATCAGCATTCACACATCGTGGGAGAGAAGATCCAAGTAGGTGGCTTGGGAAAGCGAAAAGCGGAATTCTTCTGAACCCAAGGTAGTATCTTGCTGCTGTGACCTTCTAAAATGGTATCGGATGGCGCTCTTGCATTGTTGGGATGGTATTTTTGCAAAGAAATTCGCCACTTCCGTTGATTCAGAATCAGGCTGATGAGGGAGCTTGGGGGCATGCGTCTTCCCTCGGTGGGTTTTAGAAAAGCCCAGTCTTTTCCCAAGAGCTGGCTTTGATTCCTTTGCCACGAGGCTCGGGGTGGTGATCCACAGTCCTGATGGCATTCATAAGTAACTCCGGCTCTAGAGAAGAACATGGGGCAGTAGGGATCCCTGAAAGCAAAGACCACCTCTGCTCTGAAGATGAACTACATCCATTTGGCACATCCACCCTCCCGGGTCTTGCTCGGTTCGGCTGGTGCCCGCTTCCCTTGCCTCTCTTGTCGGGACACTTAAGTAGTGACCGTACCTTTCAGTCCCAAGCCCACTCCCCTTCTGGCTTCTCGGGGAATTCTCTTCTCTTTTCGGCTGTGCCAATGGCAGCCTGAGTGACATCTTGATATGATCGGATGTGATGACAGTTTAATAACAAGTTCTCATTTTTGGCTCATCAGCTTTTTGGTCTGCCTATCATCAGAATGAGACAGAGCCACATTAGGGAAATCTCATTAGTAAATAAACCGGTACTGCTGATACAAGATAAAACATTTTTTAAACGGATAAAAAAAAAAAAAAAAACTTGTTTCAAGAGCGCTTTAATCACCATCAGATGGCTTTCATGCCACTTTTTGGGGCATCAGTACATAATTCAGAAAAGATGAAAGAGCCACATAAAGGAAATAATGTTAACAACTGTGCTATGAAATATCTGAAGCGACGTCCGGGTGGTTATCACCACTGCTTACTGATCCAGGGTGATAAAATAATAGCGATACCTTGACACATCAACACCGGCTGGAGCTGTGGGTTCCCCTAAGTGAAGTTTTAAGAACAGCTCACCCAAAGCTCACAGGTTCCAGGCAGTTGCGATCCCTGGGAACTGGGGTGCAGCGGCCCCTGTCCTGTAGGCACGGCATGAGTTGGGGTGCGGATGACGCAAGACTGAGAATTTCGGGTAAGCCCAGCAGAACCTTTAATCATGCCTGAATGCCATTTCGGATCGAGTCAAACATTTGTGAGCTGCCAGAGGAGAAGTATGCCCTCAATCTTTATGTAAAATCACCTACGATTCTTTTTTGGGGGATTAAGTTAAGAGTATCTTGGTAATGAGGGTGCGTCATTCTCTTTCAGGCATCATTTGTCAGATTGGCAGCCCAGTCTTCAACTCCAGAAAGGTGGGCTTTAAAAATCAGTTGTTTATGTAGAGTTGAGACCCTGAGATCGAAATGAGCCATCCTCACAAAACCCTTTGTGGGGATAAAGATGTTAAGTGGCTGCTTTTCATCAACCTTTATTTGAGAAGCACCGGCCATCATTTTGGAGCTGTCAGCATGGAATACAAATGAATATGGACTCTTTCAAAGGAAAGGTAGAGAGGTTTCTGATAGACGATATATGGTAGAGGGAAAAAAAAACCCCACATATTCATATTTGTGATGCATTGGTTAGCAACTCTAATATAACTTGCGTTTTAATAAGGACACATATTACACGACGTTCAGTTTTCAAGTTTCTCTGTTTTAAAATGCATGCTTACTTAAAAGGAAGAATATATTCCTGTCTTGCCGTAGATTTAACTATGAGACGTATAAAAAAGTAGACACACAGTCACGGAACATCTGTATATTCAATGATTTCGAGCAGAGTAGATGTTCGGAGATTGCTTTATTATAGACATACTGATGCCAGGACATGGCACAGCCAATGTTGAGTGAATCGACTCAACAGAAAGTAGTTGGGTAAAGAAACCCGTCATGAAACTCAGCCCGAGCTTGGAAACCCAAGGGCGGGGGAGAAGAGCCCTCTTGGAAATGAGCGGTGACTATCGTGCTGAATTCCCGGACAGTGATGGCAGGAAGACAACAGAGGTGCCTCTTGGAACCCTCAGAGCTGTCCCCGTTACTCCGCCAGGGTCTGCTAGGCAAACATGTGCCAGATACAAAACCAGCCACCTGTCTGGTGGCTCCGGAATGCGGCAGAGTGACTTATCACAGACTCGGTGGAGAAGAGGGAGTGAGTGCACGTGTCTCGGGTGGAATCAGTGGCTGCCTCCACACCCTGTCTTTCCCTGTCTCCCAAGAACACTCCCGAAAGAAGAGTCTGTAACCATTCTGCTGGAAAAACTCAATGCAGTGTTTCGGAATTCATCTCCGGATACCTTGGTACACATCTGTTCCTCCAAAAACAATTACGGTTTGAATCTCTGATTTGAAAGGCAAACGAAAGCAAACTGGCCCCCAAATGTTATCAGTTCCCTCCTTCCCATCTGAGAACGATCTTTTAAGCCCCAAAATGTGCTGCGTATTTCATTACACGGAGTAAGGGAGCTTGCAGAGGAACGAGGCTCGTGGGCCTTCCCCGGGAGCGCAACCACAGCCAAAAAGTCACCCCCTTCCTCCACCGTGATGCTTGTGCAATCGAACTGACAGTCGTGAAGTAAGTGCTAATCAACCAACACACCGGCTTCTACCTAAATTATGGGAGACGCTAGAACAGAGAATTCCAAAGGACCCTGTCCTCCAAATTGTCATGCTCTTCTAACGAGTGGTTGCAAACAGGGACTATTCAAGGGGTAACAGTGGCTAGCATGTACCGAGAGCTTATAATTCGTCAGGCCCTGCCAGGGAGGTTTATAAGCATGATTCTCTAACCCCCACGCAGCTCTCCAAGCCAGAGGCAATTATCATGTAGCCCCATTTACAGAGAAGCCCAGTTAGCATCAGAGATTAAAAGCAACTTGTCCAAAGCCACACAGATGACCACACGGACGGAACCACCCGGAAGCCTTACCAGGTCGGCATGCCAAGCCTCCTTCCCAAACAGGTGACACAGATGTTCGCCTATTGCCTGCTCCCTGTTGCCTGTCTCCCCCCCTTGGCAGAAGCTTCCTGATGAGGGCCTCCTTGCCCTCCTCGCAGCTGAGCCATGTCTGGCCACGGTGTGATACCCCAACGTGGCCTGCAATTAAGTGGGGTTGTCATGCTTTCACCTGAGAAATGTTAAAAGGAGATTTTTTCTGTTGTTGGTTTAGTCAGTGAACTAAATTGAAATTATATCCATTTGGATTAACAAACCTGAAGGCTCGGCACCATCTCAGAAGATCCAATAGCAAATGACCTTCACGAAAAGGTCACCTGATTCAAAATGCCACCTCCAAGCTCCTCTTGGACCCTAGACTTTGTATTTTTTTTTTTTTTCAGTGCAGGAACTGAACCACATCAAGACCAGTGAAACCTAAGCAAATCTCCATCCTATAAGTTTGCATACATGTAAGATGCGTGTGGCCTTCTGGAAGACAATACCTGACATGTGACATCAAGTGTTCAGAGGAAACTGTGGTCCCCATGCCCCATTCTCCCCCTGCCCCCCAATTAATTAATTCCTAACGATTGATTCCCACAAAGGCTTCAAACCATACGGGCTTGGATACATGTGGATACTTCCTGTTGGCGTCAAAATAGAACTTTTTTCCAGTACTTTCAGGAGTTTCGCTCACAGGCTGTTCTCAACATTGATTGTAAACCACACTCAATTTCTCCAATAGAGAAAAGTGGAGAAGATCAGGAATGTGCAGATACCTGTTTTTAACTGTGGAGGCTTTAAACGTCTGAGAGAATGTTCCAGAGCATCCATTTTGGTCCCATTCGGACTCCTAGCCCTACAGAGGAGAACACGTCCTGCTCTAAAGCAATGGGCTTTCTCCTCTTGCCACAGGGAAACCGCTTCTTTGCTAAAACAGGTTCTCAAGTGCGGAAAACCTCAGAGGTTCCGCTTGGTTGACTTGTCTCCCCCACAGCAGGTGAAGCAGTGTCATTCCCCAGGTGACAGTGAGGACACAGCCTTGGGGGGGGGGGGGAGCTTGATGGCAATGGCTCCAGGGGAGGACCAAGCAATAGGGTAGGCCAATCCATTGCCATGAGTGCAGCTGGTCCCAGCAAACTCAAAGGGTCTCCTGAGTGAAATGTTTGAGGGGGAGCAGTTGTGGTACAGCTTTCAAGAAAAAGCCACATGTCCACAGGCCTCCATTCAGAGACAGTCCACAAGGTGACACAGAACCTTTCCTGTCTGTTTTCAGGCATCCCAAATAGGTCCCCAAATCCAAGTCAGACTACAAGGACCACAGCATTCCCCTTGACCAAAGACATGAATTTCTAGCAACGTCATTATGGAGTTTTAAGAGAATGACTTGGAGACCAGGGCAGAATGAGATGGAAAGTCAGGAGGCACATCACTGCTATTCCTCTGAGAAACATTTGCAGGAACGAGTTCAGATACTGGTCGGTTCAGAACAGAAAGCTGGAAAGGTTTTGTTTTTGTTTTTAAAGACAGAATATGTTTGTCCTCACTAGCCATAAGTTTTGGGGAGCAAAAGGCAGCCAATCCCAACCATCCAAATAGGCCCGACGCCATGTTTGTTCTGGGCAGGCCAGGCACGGGAGGATTTTCACTTAGGCTAGCAGCAGGATTTAAGGGCGCAGTGACCTTGGTAGGGTTTTAGGACCTGCATTTTCGATTCAATGAACTGTTCTGAACTTTCCCTTGAAATAAATGAGACCCTTTTCATACCTCTTCCGTGTTCCAGAATCCCTGCCATAAATGTTGCCAGGGCTCCATGACAGATTTATGTCTGGTCTCAAAAGAGCGGAGGCACAATATTTAGAATGGTTTTCATCTTTCTGAGACCTGCTGTTTTCCGAGGCCTGTAGACCTGCTTTGGGCAGGCATCCAGGTTCCTCCGAATGAGGGGAAGGAAGAGGAACAGCACAGGTGCATTCCAGGTGGGCAACTCTAATCCTGCTTATTCCCCCTTCGATTCATGCCCACCAGAACCTAAAGAGGACTGGGCCTGAGAGATGGTGTCCTTAAAAATAAGAGAGGATAACACTGATGGCCTCACAGCCATGGAAGAATTCCCTGGGCATTCCCTGCCAGGGCTGCGCGGAAAACCCACACTGCTCAAAGTACAGTTTCTTTTCCAATGGGGAGTTCTCTGGGATGGAAAAATGCACTGGGGTAGCCACGCTTCCACGGGTTAGTTTGAAACGGCAAAGCAGAAGAGCCATAGAACTTTGCCACCTAAAATAGCATCATGCTTCCGTACGGGAAAAATCTGACGGCTGGAAACTGAAATTTTCCAACCAGGTCGCCTCGACTCTAGTGCTGAAAGATGACTGGGTGTTTTAAGAGGTAAAAGAAAATACTTAGCCTGTGTTAATTTGAAACATTTTACATTTTTACTCTACTTCCTATCCTCAGTTCTAAGTAGCTCTGTATACTGTATATAAATGTATGTCTCTGTATTTGCCATGTATACTGAAATAAACCTTTGAAATAATTGCCAGGCAGAATTAATGGGTTCCGTTCCAATATAATGATGCAGAGAATATCTTAACAGTACAGGTGAAACAGAAGCTCCCCCCTTCCTTTCCTCTGCATGGAATCACTCTGCCGAGTTGGCCTGCCACGTTGGATCTTTTAGAAAGCCAAGAGCTGACTGTTTTTGCGAGCAAGCCAGATTGCAGGGCAAACCCCAAACAAGCTGTTTGTTTAGATTTTAAGGTTGACAGTTCATTTACACCGAGGTCATGTAAATATTCCACAACTGTAGCACCGAAAGGCATGGGGAGGGGGTGGAATAAAACCCACAGGGTCTTGTGATGGGACCACATCATGGCAAGGCATTAACTCTTAACTCTGTCTTCCAGAAACCAATGAAAAGAATG
The DNA here is from genome assembly GCF_024362965.1 of Panthera pardus. Classification (NCBI taxonomy): domain Eukaryota; kingdom Metazoa; phylum Chordata; class Mammalia; order Carnivora; family Felidae; genus Panthera; species Panthera pardus. The sequence continues at coordinate 17,383,500 of NW_026526754.1, read as the reverse complement.
GACTTTGCGAGAACTCAGATCTCACAGGCAGGCACCCATGTCTGGCCTGCTGTTTGCATTAGGTTTGCGCGTTTTTATAGCGAGCTCTCTACAACGGATCATTTCTCAGGCTCAAAGACGCTGGCCTTGTTAATATTTCATTTAGAACATACTGTGGAGAGCATCTCATTTATATTACTTCCATAATTAATGGTGATAGCTTAGGCACTGCCTTTATACAGAGAGATCTCGTCACAGTGGTCGATGGGTAATGAGAAACAATAGATATTTCATTCACCAGCAGCTTGTTGCTAGTTAGTAGGAAATGATCACGTGTGCTGTTGCTTTAATTGCCAGGGTAAATAATTCTGCCTCGGTGTTAGTGAACATTTTAAAGCATTTGATGCAAATAGACTAGAAACAAAACAAACAAAAAAAATTACCTTGATTATGCAACACCTTAGCATAGAAAGTTACAAAGGTATGTCTTTTTTTTTTAAACTGTATTCTATCATGCAAATATTATCTAAATATGCATGTGCTGACGACTCATCTACTGTATTTTAGGAAATACAATTAGGCTGCCTTTCTCTTCTCCTATGTAGACTGTAAATAGCTGTAGATCTTTCTCTTTTTTCCGTATGTAAATATATGTAAATACTAACAAGCTATGCATGCTGATATTCTAGGCAATTTCAGGTACTTTTATAATCTGAAGGCATGTACTTGAACTGGTTTGTTTAAAGGAAAAAAAAAACTCTCTCAAACTCTTTAAAGCTGAATAGAAATTAAAGATTTCTTCCTAGATGGTTGTGGTTTCTTTTGTTTGCTGTCTCATCCCTGAACAGTGCTCCACTCAGTTTCCCTTGCCTGCTCCCAGGGAGGAGACACATGGCCAGGCACCGGCACCTGGGCCAGGAATAATGTAGAACTGTTTGGCTTTTGTGTCTTCCCACTTTCCTTGAGTTTTCTAAAGAACTTCTAGAATCATAAGCTAGGTGGCTCTGGATTTTTCTAGCAAAAGAATCTGGGGTAAAAAAAATTCATATTTACTGCTCCCCTAATAGGTGCCAAGCACAGTTCTAGATCATTCACATCCCCAAAACCCTATGAAAGGATCCTGTCGTCCCCATTTCAAAGATGCGGAAACTGAGTCACAGCGAGATTAACGTGTCCCTAAAGTGCCTTCCAAACCCTGATGCTTTCCTGTATGCCAAGGGTAAGTAAACTTGTTCTGCAAAGAGTCTGAGAGAATCTTTTAGGCTCTGCGGGCCATATAGTCTCTGTCACAACAAGTCAAATCTACCACTGTTAGGAAAGCAGCATGCACCGACAGCATGCACACCGGGGAACATGGCTGTGTTCCGATAAAACTTTATTTACAAAAACGAGCAGTGGGCCGAATTTGCCCTACACGCCCCAGTTTGCCAGCCCTGCTCTACTTGCCAAAACTCAGGTGCTCTTCAACAGAACATTAACATTTCCCTTTCGAGTATGTTTATGTGTTTGATGGACTGGGGAAGCCATTTGATCAATTGAAAACTCCATTTCTTCCCTGCAGGTAGCAACACTATTTGTCGAAGTCATGAAATAATAAGGAGGTGAGCAAAAATTGAAGTCCCTTGAGCTTATAAATCAAGCTGTCTTTCTCAGACAAATCTCATTGCCAGGTTTCAATTTAGTTATCTTTTGTTTTCATAAATGGGGACGGAGGGAGAAAGTATGAAAGGGTAGGTTAAAAAAAAAGAAAGAAAAAAGAGAAAGAGAGAAAGGGAGCGACACTCACTCTTCAATGAGAGGAAGGAGCCTATTACCTCAGGTATCTATGGAAACCAAGCAGCACGCAAACTTTTTAATGGCTGGAAAACAGCATTGGCGTTTGAAGATGTTTTTCCCAAGTATGATGCTTCAGTGTAAACGCATTAATTGACAGTTTCCTTCGGGACTTTTTTATTGAAGTGTCCAAACTTAATTTGATGGCACAGGGAACTCTCTGGAGCCCTTGAAGAAGGCGGCAAAGGTAGGTCTTTAGAAAACTGAGCCGGCTCTGGCATCCTGTACAATATCTGACTCTCCTGCGGATCAAGTGAAGAGCCAGCCCTCACTGCCTGTAGTTCTCCCCTTAGGAAGCCCTCTGAATTCACCATGGGCTGGGAGAGACTCCCTCTAGCCTCTGTTCTAACAAGAATCAACATCGCCTCTTGGGGCCTGTAGGGACTGGGGGCGGGAGGGGGAGCAGGAGGAGGAAAGACCGCGTGTTCTGTGGTCCAGTGGCACCATGGGAGGGTAGGGAAAGACCAGGAGCTGAAGCCAGAAATACACCCGAATCCTGAGGCTCGAGCCTCAGCTGTGAATGGGCATAGTACCAGCCTTCACGTGGTCTTGGGAGGATTCGTGATAACCTCTGGCCATTTCCTGAGTTCACAATAGATAGCTAGTTCAAAGGGGCCTGCTGTTCTGTTCAGAGTTTTAAGAAGGAAGCATACAGACCAGACTGCCCTTTCCTTCGTTTGAGGGACGTTCAGTTGTAGGGGGCAATGGATACTGCCTTCAAAATTCAAGTGGCAGTCATCTTTCTCACTGTCATTATCCAGCATCTTTGGGTGCTGTGCTGGCCATGGATTCCACTGCTCCTCTGGTTCCCTGGCCGCAGCAACCAGAGACCCAAATTCACCTCCACATCCCTAGGACACTTATATTTGAACAACGGCCACAAGTGTTTGTTAAGCACTCTAAAATTCCCGACTCCACTGCCTACCTCTCACCCGGCCCCTAGGCCCTCGACACATAACTCCTTCAAATCTCCAAATCTCCCTGTGCAATGGTGTCTAGAGAAAGGGACGCACGGATGGACCCACAGGTGAGCAAGCAAGTGCAGTTAAAAAAGAAAAACCGCAGGAGGCACCGGGGTGGCTCAGTCGGTTAAGCAGATGACCTGACTTCCGCTCGGGTCGTGATCTCACGGTCGGTGGGTTCGAGGCCCGCATCAGGCTCTGTGCTGACAGCTCAGAGCCTGGAGCCTGCTTCAGATTCTGTGTCTCCCTCTCTCTCTGCCCCTCTCCCACTCACACACTCTCTCTCAAACATAAATAAACATTTTTTAAAAAGTGCAATAAAAATATAGACTCTAGGTGTTGGGTAGATGGGTGACTGCTACAGTATTCTTTCAAGTTTTCTACTTAAAAGTTTTATGATATAATGTTGGGGAAATATTCACATCCATCCCTGTGGGATATGATACCCATTTCACAGATGGGAAAGCTGAGGCACAGAGGTGGCACTGAGTGGCCTAATGTCTTCTGCCTGGTAAGTGGTGACATCTGTCTTGAAATCCACTTGGCTCAGGTGTTCCTTCCATAAAAGGCCCATATGCATCTCTGTAACACCTCCTAGTGGCAATTAATCCCATCCCTCTGATTCTACTAGTCTGGTTTCTGCTTCAAACATGAAAACTGGTTTTCCCACAGTATTCCCACCAGGATGGCAGTTCTTGGGGTCACCAACTCAGACCCCAGGAATCATTGATCTCGAGCAAAAGTGACCATGTGTGCAGGGATGTGGACTTGTATCCATTCGTTTGGTGGCTACTTAATTTGGCTTTTGACTCTGAGTTCCTGAAGGTAGAGGGTTATTCTCCCTGGCTGAAAGCATCCCACTCAGTAGAGAAGTGCTGATGCCTTCTGGCATGTTTAAAGTGTCTGCGATTTGGACCCAAAAGTCTGAGATGGGAAGCTGGGCAGAGAGCACAGGAGAGCAGCACAGTGGGACAATCAGGGAACCAGCATCAGACGCAGGGGTGAGGATGTTGCAGGCAGGAGGCAGGGGCCGCTGGCATCGGGGCCACACGGGAGCATGAGATGGTCAGATGAGCAACCCTCTGGCCAGGCCTCCTGCTCACAGTTCCGTCTCACTACGGTCAACCCCAAATTTTAGAAGCTATGAGAGGGGACCCTGAGTGGCTCAGTCGGTTAAGCATCCAACTTCGGCTCAGGTCATGATCTCATGGTTCGTGAGTCTGAGCCCCATGTAGGGCTCTGTGCTGACAGCTCAGAGCCTGGAGCCTGCTTGGGATTCTGTGTCTCCCTCTCTCTCTGCCCCTCCCCTGCTCGTGCTCTCTCTCTCTCTCAAAAATAAATAAACATTAAAAAAAAAGAGAAGAAGAAGCTACAAGACAATCTCAACCCAGTCCTGATGATTTGGGCAGGTGCCCCCTGTCAACCATGCTCTGCTTCATATTAACTTCATATTTAAATTTTTCTCTGGTTGGAAATTCTCCTCTGGGCTGACCCAGCACCCTCACCTCTTTCCTTTCAAACGCTAGAAGATACGAAGCCTACGTGTCTACCTCTCGGTCTTCCCTCTGGGGACTCACGGGTCACCTGCCCCGGCCCCTCGCCTTTGGCCGATCCCCCAGCCCGGTTATAGTCTTTCCTCGGCAGGTACCTTCCAGCCTGTGAATCACCTTCCTTCCAGACACACCCCGAGTTCCTGTGTCCTTGGCTGGGATGAGTGGGAGGCTGGACAGCCGCCTCAGAGAGGGCGAGTCCCATCCCAAGTGTGACGCAAGCAACAACACGGCAATGGTGATGATGGTAATGACCGATTGGCACTTCCGACCCTCTTCACCAGGTAGGGCTTACCCTGGAGCCAAAGGCTAAGGAGGTGAAGCCGCTCGCGGCCACGCACCTGGGAAGCAGCGGAGCTAAGATCCAAACTGAGCGTGTCTGGGTTCGAGCCCGTGTGCTCGTTCCTGACGAATGTTCCTGCTGACTCCACACCCTGGTTGCTGTACAGCTTCCTGGAATGACGCGCAAATGTGGAAAACTAGGCCCATCAGGCTGTGTTCACGTCCCCTGCCTCAGTGACTGGCCAAGTGGCCATTCGCAGAGCCTCAGGGACCTTCCTCCTCCTTTCTTCTTTTTCTTTTAATGTTTATTTACTTTTGAGAGAGAGACAGAGAGAAGGGGAGAGGGAGACAGAATCCAAAGCAGGCTCCAGGCTCTGAGCTGTCAGCACAGAGTCCGACATGGGGCTTGAACTCAAGAGCCATGGGATCCTGACCCGAGCCGAAGTTGGACACTTAACCTCCTTCTTTCTGATCTCCATTTCTTAGTCCTTCAATCCCCAGCTTGTGGCTCGGTGTCCCCTGCCTCTGGGGATATCATTTCTGCCCACAAATGATTTGGGACATACCCCAGAAGGAGTCTGAGGCCCTTCCCCTACAGTCTTCCTCTTTTACCAATTGCTTCTCAGGCAAAGCAGGTCTTGCAGGCTGGCAAGCCTTGGGTTAACAGTCGGGCGACTGTGGACTGTCTCCCAGCAGCCACCAGGTGGGCCTGTGACAAGCCACCTGCGGCTGGGACTCTCCTGCCCTCAAAGTTCAGAGAAATGTTGAACTCGGGACAACCGGCTACACCAAGGAGAATCTTACCCTGCTTTCTCCCCTTCTAGCTGCCACACCTGATGGGAGATGTCCTGATAAGAGAAGGGACACAAACACGCTCGTACCTACCAAACAAGGTGGCAGTAATGATACAAGCCAGTGGTGTGGCCGGCCCTCAAATTGTCAAGGGGGTGGAAAATCTGTCCTCTGCTGGCTGTGCCCTCCGGATTCCCAATCCACCGGCTTTACAAGGCAGGCCCCTTAATGGATGAATCCACATGGGGTCTGATCCCTTCTGTGGCACTTTCCAGGTGACAAGCCCTAGAATATTTGCCGAATCCTTGCAAGAGCCCTATGGAAGTATCATTATCCCCATTTTACGGATATGTAAACTGAATCTTAGCAAGTAAAATCACTTAACAAATAATTCTTGATTATTGAACTTTGGTTTTGTGCCACCTGCTCACCCCCCCCCCCCCATGCTAAGGGATGCATGTGAGTTTAATGCTTCCAGTAAGGGTCATCCCCCCACTCCTCCAGATCCTTTCTGAGGCCACTAACCCAAATTACGGGTAGGGCTCTGAGTCCCAAAGAGGCAAAGCTCAAGGCATAAGTAGCAGAGTCGGGAGCTGAACCTAATCCCTGGGGCTCCGGAACCCCACTCTTAGCAATGGTAGCGGGAGAAAGGGGAAGGTGCCAGAGGGACACAGGAGCACTGCACATCTAGTGTTCAAGACTTTACACTATCATAGTAGTAGGCCTTTCTTTTGTTCTTATTTTTTAGAGAGAGGTATAGCACGAGTGTGGGAGGGGCAGAGAGACAGGGGGACAGAGGATCCAAAGTGGGCTTTGCAATGGGAGCAATGAGCCCGACGCGGGGCTCGAACTCAACAAACCATGAGATCGTGACCTGAGCCGAAGTCAGACGCTCAACCGCCCGGGCTCCCCAGGCACCCCACTGTAGATCTTTCAACAACAACAAGACCTTTCAACATCCTAGGCATTCCACCTTTCACGGGTTCTGTCTCATTTATAATACTCCTGTTGAACACACACGGCATCCGAGGGTCAGGGAAGTTAAGGAACTTGCCCAAGGTCACACAACGAGTAAGGGGTATCGCCGAGATCTGCACCTGAGCTGCCCATGCCCCTAACCTCTTTGCCGCTTGGCATCTTGGGCCACAGAAGTCAGGCCCTTGCCATGACCTTTGTCATTTATCCTGCGTTAGGAGAGATGTCTCCAGTTGGCTGCTCACAGACTCTGGACCGTGAGGCTAAAACTGGGATGGAGGCCAGGGGTTCAGCTACTCGTGAAAAAATAATGAAAAGTGGCTCCTTGTGCTGGTCACCTTGAATCTGTGATCAGAGGAGGGGGCAGTCCTACGAAGGATAGCCTTTTAATGGGAAAAAAAGGGGGAGGGAGTCACTTTCCCCCCTTGTTTTTAATATTTACTATTCTCTAATGCTGCTTCTGGTTCCCAGATTTGGGGAAAGGGCCAATTGATTTAAAGTGTAATACAGAGAAGGGCAGATCCATAACTGCTCCAGATTTCAGTACCATTTAATCCCTCCCTAGAGGCTGAGAAGTGTAACTTCCTGCTAATTGGGATGCGAGGGCCTGAGACTCAGGACCACTGTATCTCTAGGGTCCACGCATCAACCACCTCCCACTATCATGGGGGAGACGTACCCCGTCCTTTGCCTTGGGTGTTCACGCTTTCACCGTAATGAACAGGCAATGGGGGAGAACAAATACATGAATTGCTAACTGTAGGGTTTGTCTAAAGTGTAGAATCGCCTTTCTAAGCCCATAAAAAATCCTGGGTTACTGCCACGGTCATCCCTTCGGCGGCGGGGTGGGGGGCAGGCGGGGAGGAGTCAAGCAAGATAACTACAATTTACTTTCCCGTGGGGAGCTTTGCACGTCTGTGAAAAGCAGCGTCGGTGACAGTTTAACACCTGGCTCACTGGAACACGGAGGGGAGAGAAGACGATCCACAGTGTCTGCCCAAACCCGTGGTGTAAATACTCTCAACACGACCGTCTGAACGTGGGGTCGGGAAGAGGTCCACACACTCAGCCTGGGCAAGCTTGTGTGACACTGCCGCCGGCGGGGGGTGGGGGGCACAGAACGCATCACCAACAACAGTTTGAAGGTCATGAGGCAGGACAAAACAGGTCAGGACCCCAAGTATAACCGCACTCTAACCGTTGGGGCAGGCACAGCGGCAAAGTAGAGACCCAAGTTGGTTTGGGGGACCCGGGGGCCACAGTAACACAGACCTGTGACATTTACATTTTGTTCATGTTGGTCCCCATAATCTCAAAGCCGATTCCACTCAGGTGGCGCCCGCAGCCTGAGGTGACCATAGTTGCCAACATATATTGAATTGGTTATAGGTCCTAAACATCCTTCTAGAAACTTGGAAACACTGGCGCATTTACGACTGCAACAATTCTTCAAGGTAGAGAATGACTTCACCTTAAAGATCAGGAAACTGGAGTTCAAGGAGGTAGAATGTGGTCAAGGTTACACAGAGCTCTTGAAAGGCAGCGCGAGGATCCAAACCCAGATCTGCCTGACTCCAGACCTCGTCATGTCCCTGGCTCACTGGGAACTGTGATCTCTCTGACTTCAGCATCCTTGGAAACCACATGGTTCTTGTCTTAGGTTCTTTTTTGCAACATGTGGCCAGCCATATATCATGACAAATACATGTGCCCCCAGCATGTCTCCCATGGAGCAATACCGGATCTGGGAACCTATGGGGTTGTGGGTAAGAACAGGAGGTATGAGAGGAGGGGAAGTGGGGGGGGAGGGGTGTCAGGGAGAAGAGGAGATGGGGACCGCTTGGCGGATTGGAAATCTCAGGACAGCGAATTATTATTTTTCAGATATTAACGAAGCTGGGTATAGAGACTCAGAATTCACTCCTTTTGCCCAGCATCACAAGCCTAGTGGGCAGACACAGCCCCCTGGTACTCAGGAGCTTCGAGTACATGGTTAGGGCACACGTTCTGAAGCGGAAGGCCTTTCATCCAGTTTGTCCACCGACAGACGAAGACACGGAGAAGGGGAAGACGTTCATTCACGCTGCACTTTCGTAACTTCATCAAAGGTGCTAAACCTCGAAACTGCTTTGGTTTTGGTATTTCCTCAGCTGAACGCACAAACAGGTTCCTACCGATGAAATTGCACAAGGAGGGTCTGTGCTGGAACTTAATGATGTTGCTGTCCCAGCCTTAAAAGTGGCTATTTTAAACAAAGGGAGCTTTGCCACCTGAGTTACCCAAATCTTTCCTGCATGGGAGGACTACCGTTTTCAAACAGGGAACAGAAACCAATGACGTCGGAAAGGAGTGAAATTGTCTCTCCCTTCTCAGCCGAGAAGGGAGATACATGAGTATTCAGGATGTCAAACGAACCCTGCCGGCCGAATTGGCTCTAGGGTCCCGTGTACCCCCAAGCGGACAGTTTTCCCCAAACACAGTACTCGTCTAATCTGACATAACCATTATCCCCGCTCAGTGCCGGCCCCTTTGCCACCGGCCAGTTCTTGGTCTAGAGAAGACAGCCTACCTTTCTAGCTCTTTCCTCTCCCTTTCTTCTATCCCCGTACCCCACTTACATGAACAGACTCAAGTGACAGAGGTATGGCTTCCAAGGGTCGCAGGTGTTGCGGTGTGCTGCTGAGACCCCCATTCTGGACAGGGGGTGGGAGGGGGGTGGGAATCGTTTCCCCAGCTGCTGGGCTGGTGTCTGCTGGGGGCCGAGTCCTTCCTTGGAAACGGCTGTCAGCCAAAGGGACCTGCCCTGCCCAAGGACACACCCCTCCGGGAGGCAGCCCACGTCTGTGACTGCTTGGCCCCTTGGCCCCAGATGACGACATCTCTGAAGGGTCGCCCCGTTTCAATCTCCTTACGACTGGCTGATGTGTCTGCCCCCATCGCAGCTCAGTCCTCTCCCTGTGCCCCTCCAAGGCCACATGGGCCCTCACGCACGGATCCCAAGAGCACCGCCCGCCGATCCTGCACGCCAACCCCCGCCGCAGCCCGCTGCCCCGACAGCCGACCTCCAACACGCGACAGCTGTCTGACTTTGGGAAATACACTCAGCCACTGTGCGGCCGTCTTCTCAGCCGTAAATCTGAGATTCCGATTCGATTTTGATGGCTAAGTCAGAGCACGCGTGCAACGCACGGACACGGAGCTGGCGTGTGCGACCCACTCAACATTAAGAGCGGCAAGGGGGTCGTAGACGTATCAGCCATCCCGGGGGCTCGTGTTCCTCTCTGCCTGCAAGATCCTTTCTCGCCCTTGGGCTCGGCGGGGAGATGGTGCGGCGAGAAAAGCACAGACTTCGGGGAGCTTCCAGTTGGGACATTGTATTCAGGCATGTCTGCCAGAGATCCCTCCAGCAACTCTATTAAAAGCATGATAAAGAGGGCACAACTTATTTAACTCCAGGATCAAGAAACATCAGCAAGAATTTTGGAAGATGAGAAGCAGACGGACCAAGGGGGACTCCTGACCCGGCAGAGCTCTGGCCACGGAAGGCGGAGGCGCCCAGAGACGAGCCGTGCCCACCGTGGAACTCGGGAACCGGAGGGGGCGGCAGAGGCTGGGACCAGGAGGAAGAGAACCAGGAAGGCTTGACCACACGGCGGAGAAGGTGCGCACAGAGTTCTCATGCAGGGCGTGTGTGAGACACCTTCCGTCATCACCAAGTTCAGATGTCACCCCCTAGAATGGACACCTCTCCTCACCTTCACTGCCAGTCCTGAACCTTGTGATGTGGTCACGTGTGTGCTCTAGACTCTGACCTCGGTGAGAGGGGTTCCTGGCACCCCCTCCAGAGCCTGCCCCAGTGGGTACTTAGCATTTCGAAAGATATGAGTGCAGAGTGATTGAATACCCTTTGTGAGGCAAAGGAAAACCAAAATCCATCAGTCCAAACTCAGTTGCTGCCTAAACAAAATCGCAGGTCGATTTTCTTATTTTCCTTTCCAAACTGTCGTGGGTGTGACTTTGACAGAGTCGTTCTCTGCAAGGTATGACTCACAGGAAAGCTGCTTTTACACGCTTCCTACGTGCCCCACACTGACCTAAGCTTGCTTGCTTTCTCTTTCTCTTTTTCAACACACACACATACCACACCCGTGTCGTCCTTGCAACAACGCTGGGAAATAGGTTTGTTCTTATTTCCCCAAGTTTACGGAAAGCCAGGACCCAAGGAGGGATTAAGGGACTCTCTCGGTTCTTACTGGCAAAACTGGGATTCGATCCCATGCCCTGTGACTCCAGAGGCCATGCTGGCACAGCAGGCAAGGGGCTAAGGATGCTTCTGTGGGGTCCCAGGGAGATTCCTCTTGTCCCTGAGCTTGCATTCCTGGTACAGATTTCTGGGCGGCTCCGGGCCCATGGGCTCAGCTGTTGCCTGCAGGCACTCAATAGTGAAGGAAAGTGGGCTCAGGGGCTGCTTTCTGGAGCCCTGTCTCTCTGTCCCGAGTCTCAGTCCAGGAGAAGAGACACCACCTCAGAGAAGGCCCTGCCATGTTGACATTTTGATGTCTCCTCTTACTCTTGAGAGACCAGCGAAGCCGGAGTCCTGCGCCCCAACCAAGCAGAGGGCCAGCCTCGATGCACCTGCAGAACCTGGGGCTGTGGATAAGTGGACTCTTTGGGGGAAGAACCGACATGAGTCACATCCACAGGGGTCTTTGCGGTAGGTCGTACGGCAGGTGCGAAAGTGAGCTCAGGCCAAGGTATGTTTTAAGGGAGCCATAATCCCGCCTACCTATCGATTTAGCTTCCCCTCAAATTCCACCCTTTTGACGAGGGCTGGACTTAGCGATCTTCTAGCTTATCCCGCCTTGTCTACGCTCTGAGAGGAGGACTTCGCTCCTTCTCCTTCAAATCAGTGGGGTCTGACCTAAGGTCCTTGGCGGGTTGGGTGACCCACAATGAGAAAAGGGGGTAGGGTACCTATTTACAATATTTTTAAGAGCCGAATGAGAAACACGCTTTATCCACAGAGCGACCACGCGGGCCATTATTTACTGAATCTAATTAGTTGGGAGACCAACGCCTCTCATAATCTGAGGGCCCACGGAAATAAGACAGGGGCTCTTCTGTAAAGACAAGGCTCAGAAGCACCAGCCCGCCTGCGAAGCTTTTCTCATCAGGCCTCTTTCCTGACCCAGGTTCCAGAAGGACCTAAAGAGCAAGAACAGCAGGGAGGAGGGCTGCAGTCCACTGGCACGTGGGGAAATACCTCACAGCGACTGAGGCCTCCTTGGCTCTCAGTCCCCTGACAGCTTCCAATGTACAGCTCTACGATCCTGCGGGGTCACATGGTCTCTGGATCAGACAGGCTGGACACAGCAGAAAATAAGCAACCTTTCGGGGGTTCACAGCCAGGGAGACCAACTTCTTTCCACCCTTCATCAGCCAAAATGAAGCAGCAGAAGGAGGCGGGGGTCAAGGAGTACGGGGTGACCCTTCTGTCATTAACCTTCTTCCCAGTCACTGGCGACGGCCGTGGCTGATCCCTGACCTCAGTCCCGCAGCCACGTGATGAAGCTGGAGCTCAGAAAGGTTACGCAACTTGCCCAAGGACACACAGCAAGTGGCAGGGTTAGGACTCAAATGTGAAGAGGGACGGTTGGGCCCCAAGTTCATATTCGCCTCGCCATTCTCTCTCTCTCGCACTGAGAATAAGCACAGGGGATAGGCTCCACATAGGAAATTAAAATGAGGGGTACAAAAATAAGTGAACAAAACCAATTTGAGAGGAAAGCTGCCTTTATAAACAGAGTCACGTGGATGAGCTTTGCCGGTGCTTCCGAATCACCTTGCCACCAAGAGGGACCCTTGACCTTTAGGTCATAATAGGGTCTGCTTTCCGCCCTACCCTTGACCAATAGGGACCGCACCACGTACAACCCCACATCTCTTTCAGGTGTCCCAATGGGCAAAAAGCCCCTTGAAAATGAGATTTTATTCGCCCGTGCCTCTCCGGCACTTAGCACTGAGCCTGGCATACAAGTGTGCGTGGGAATAGCAACCATGTGGTGAATGAATGAATGAATGAATGAATGCCTGAACAGATCACCCAACAGCCGTGTGGGGCTCTTTCTGCCCCATTTCACACCCAAGGGAGGCATATTGTGGAAATGACTCATCAGTGGCTACCCAGACTTTAAAAATACACACATTCCTTATTAGAACTGGCAGGAACGATTTTGGTCCCGAGAGCACAGCTCCCTGCCCACCTAATATTACACGAGGTGTTAACTACATTATCTGGAAATACCCTATGACTAATTCCCCATCCCTTATCTTGAGGAGAAGAAAATTGTCTCTAGCATGAATGCCCCAGATTCCTGGTCAGTTTATGTAAGGCGTTTCAAGTGATTGCGATATTTTAAGCCATTTTTAGCTTAAATCACCTGATGTGGGGGGGAGTCTGGCAAACTTGATCTCTTGTTCCCTTAAACTCCCTGTTTTTCCACTAATTTTGTTTAAACTCCTTACTGCACCCTAAGTACTTCTCTACTGAAGAATGGGTTTATAAGTGCACATCCCCTTAACTATGCGATTTTTTTTTTAATAGACGATTAATTTAGCGGATTGCCCATTATCACCCTCAGTGCAAAGCTCTATTGAGTAATTCCACATTTACCTGGGCCGAGGGTGGGTGGCGTTTATTCTTTATCATGGCCTATTTGGTGGTTTTGTCAGTTGACAACTTTTCTGCCTGGTCCGCATACGAGTTGATAGAAACTTTCTCCAAATCAGGTCTCAAACGATCCCCAGTGATCGAGCGAGAAATCAGATTCCACAAGGCCTTCGTCTAGCTAGAAAACCGGGCTTTTATACAGAAGCTGGAGAGGTGGGCCTTTGCTTTGAGCGGCTAAAGCTAGTTTTAAATAAACAACATCCACAGCAAAGCAAAAGCCAGGGTGTCAGATAGACTCAGCATCGAGGCCCCGATTTCCTGCAATCTCAACGGCCTTTTCCTCTTATCAACAGAACCCCCACTTTACTTGCCTTCTGAGCGTCTCATTATAGATACAACACTATTTTGTTTAAAGGTGTGCACAAACGAGAGATTTAACAACCATTCAGAAAGTTGAGGGACCACCATCTAGTTAATTTTCTGAGTCAAGGGTCCTTGAACTTTCTAAAAGAGCAGGAAGTAAGTATTTTAGGCTCTCGCGGCCCTGGTGCTGTACTACACAAGCAGCCTGTAAACGATACAAAAACAAATGGGCGTGGCTCTGTGCCAATAAAACTTTATTCACAAACACAGAGAGCCGGCAGGCTTTGGCCTGTGGGCCGCAGTTTCCCCTGCCCCTTCTGCCTAATACTAACTACCTAATCATCGAAGCAACGCCAACGAGTTTACCTTCTAAATGACTTCCCTCCCTTGACCAAATGGACTTGCCATTTGACTAAACTTCCACGCCAGTTTAATCCAGGAAATGTGTTGCTAAGCCCCCTCCGTGGGCCTGAATACCCAGAGACACGTCAGTAAGTCCTGTGGTCTTTGGCATTCATATCCAGGCTCCAGGCAGGAATCCGTGCCTAATGGTTCCACATTAATTCCTGTGAATTTTTCCCATAAAAAAAAAAAAAAAACTTGTTATGAAATCATTTTCATGGGAAGACAAGATGAGGAAGAATTCGAATGCCTTCAAATGAGTACATCTTTATCTTCCTTCCCCACCCTCACCCCCAGATCTGTTTCCTAACACGAGATAGAATCCAACACCACTGGCAATTTTTAGAGTTAAATTTCCAAGAAAAATCACTCGGGTCTTAATCGTGAAATGTCAACTAATCACCCCTCCCAACCTCAACACCCTCTCCAGGAGGAGCAGGTAACAATGTTCTAGGCCTGAAATTTCAGTAGGGCCAAGCAAATCAGAAGAGCAGGACGAAAAAACCCCCCCAACCCCTCACCAACACCTCTAATCTCTTCCAGTTAACATCTGGTGTAGACAGACAATGCAGAGCCCCTTCCTGTGGAACGAGGATTGCTATGAATAATTATTGCTGCAGAAATATGCTCTCCTAATAGGTGCCTTTTCAAGATGCTCAGTTTTTCAGAAAGTTGACGCTACTTGGGAAGACCGTGAACCGTGGAGCGAGAGGAAGCCCGTGCGTCCAGGCTCAACTGTAGCTCTTTCCCTGTGCAAGTGTTCAGAGAAAGTTTCCTCTCACCGTGTGTACGTTTTCCTTTCCTTCCTCCCCAGCAAATGTCTGTCGCCGCTTCCACGCAGAACGCGAAACCCTTCCAGGACGCGTCACGATATAGATTTGGATGCAATGAAGACTAATTATTGAGCATTGATGAGAAATACTATTTTCCCTCTGGTGCGTGTTAGCCCGGCTGCCCGCACACAAGTGTGAATACCAATGCTTCCAGCTTACGTTGGCACTGGCACGTGGGGAAGTAGAGGAACAGCAGCAAAGGAAACAGGGCTCAGCTCAGCCCCGGAAAAGCGAACACTGATCCCCACCGCTGTCTCTGGAGAGCAGGGAGCATTTGGGGGAGAATCAACGGTGGCAATTTGTGTGCAGGATGTAAACATCAGGCCCTGGGGCTAAGAGGCTTGGACGACCCAACCAGCAAGGCCATCAAGAGTCAGGTCCCAGGGGCGCGCGAGCGGTTCAGTTGGTTAAGTGTCCGACTTGGGCTCAGGTCATGATCTCATGGTTTGCAGGTTCGAGCCCCGCGTCGGGCTCTGTGCTGACAGCTCAGAGCCTGGAGCCTGCTTCGGATTCTGGGTCTCCCTCTCTCTCTGCCCCTTCTCCACTCACACTCTGTCTATCTCTCTCAAAAATAAATAAACATTAAAAAAAAAAAAGAATTAAATACAAGAGTCAGGTCCTGCCTCATGATGTGGCCCGGAAGGACCACCTTGCTATATCAACACTGAATTGCAGGTTTGATTTCCTAAGTGTGGAAATTAGGTAAAGCAGAAGGAAAATGGTTCTCCGGGACACTTAGATTAGTAATTTGTAATTTCTCGACAAAGTGTGCTTAGCCCAGTGTCCCACCAGATATTCTGCAAAAAAGGGACTCGGGAAACCTTTGAAAAGAAATCTGCAGTGTCTTCTCCACAGAAGGGAGAACGTACCCTTGCTACAAAAGGGATGAAGCCTTGGCAAGGGAAATATGCCTTTGCCAGGGCACTCACCGGGGAGGGGAGGCTGTCTACAACCACACACGCCAGGCCGCCCCAAGGCCCGCCTCCCTTGACATTTCCTCCTGGGTACCGAAGGCCAAAGGAGGTGTGTCCATTTTTCTTTTTAATTAAAAAAAATTTAATGTTTATTCATTTTTGAAAGAGAGAAAGAGACACAGAGCATGAGCTGGGGAGGGGCAGAGAGAGAGAGACACATACACAGAATCCAAAACAGGCTCTACGCTCCGAGCTGTCAGCACAGAGCCAGACACGGGGCTCGAACCCACAAACTGAGATCACGACCTGAGCTGAAGTCGGACGCTTAATCGACTGAGCCCCCCAGGCGCCCCAGGTGGTTCCATTTTTCTACAAGAGACTCACTGCCCCCCACCCCCGTGCCTTCTCCCCAGTCTCTACTTGTTGAGCTCAACACTTGGGTTTTCATCTGAAGCACATTCCAGGAAGGAGATGAGGGAAAAAGTGACCCCACAGCGGTACTGTCCACAATTAGCAGCTTGGGTAGGAGGGGGCAAGACTACACAGGAAGCGGGAGGAGGAATCTGTGTTTGAAGAGCACAGCTTGCCTCCCTGTGTGTGGAGAGATCGTCGACAATTAGAGATAAGAAGGAACATTATCAATTATGCCTTGCTGCCTCTATGGCTGATGCAGGGAGAGGACTCACAGCTCAAACAAATTCAGTCATAATTGCTTTTTTTCCTGTTGTCAAAAATACCAGAGAAAGGAGCAGATTTTGAGTACTTTGCCCATCAGCAGTATGTGATAAATACGTGCAAAATCCATGTTTGTGAATAGGGAAATATTATTTCTAGTAGTAATAACTTGTACAGATGAGTTTACTTGACTTTCATAAAAAGTCTATGAGGTAAGTCATTTTATGGAGAAGGAAACCACAGTGCACAACTTTTACGTAACCTGCCCCAAATCTTCCAAATCGGTAAGTGGTGGGGCTGGGATGTGGACCTGGGGAAGTTCTGTTCAAAGTCTGTGATTTTTTCTTTTTTTCTTTTTCTTTTTTGATTTTTTTTAATGTTAATTTACTTTTGAGTGAGAGAGACAGAGCACAGATGGGGGAAGGGCAGAGAAAGGGAGACACAGAATCTGAAGCAGGCTCCAGCCTCCGAGCCGTCAGCACAGAGCCCGACGCGGGGCTCAAACCCACAAACTGTGAGATCACGACCTGAGCCGGAGTCGAACATTCAACTGAAGGAGCCACCCAGGTACCCCTAAAGTCTGTGATTTTCTAACCACAACCCTAAGAATCGCAACCCCCAAAATGCTGTTCAAGCTCCTGTTCTGAACACTTAGAGTGCTGTCTTTCAGTGCGTGATTTATGTTTCCTTGAGCAGCTCTGGTGATTGAAATTCTGCCACATTGTGATACTATGACACCTGTCAGACCACGCGTCTAGTTTTGGGTTCCGGAATCAACATCTGCCACAGTGAGCATGTGGTGAGGAATCGGCACATCGGGAACCTGGCCTGGGGAACAGGGGAAAAGGGGGAAAGACAAGAAATGGGGATCAAGGCTCCCAGGGCCTCATTTTCCTCATTTGTTATAAGACTGAGGTGAGGCTAAAAGAGAGAGTTCCTAGTATAATGGCCAAAGTACAGTAGACGCTCCATGAACAGCAAGTGTACTGCTAATACCTGAACTATTATTATCGTTCTCACTGGTTATAGGTTGAATTGTGTCCCCACCCCCCAAACAATGCCTCAGAATATAACCTGATTTGGAAATAGTTTTTAAGGATATCATTCGTTAAGATGAGGTCACGCTAGAGTAGAGTGGACCCTTTGTCCAATATTACTGGCGTCCTCATAAGAAGTGGAGGAGACAGAGAAAACGTCATGTGATAATGGGGTGGAGAGCAGAGGGCTGCAACAGGACAGACACCGTCAGTGAATGACCCAAAGCTGGACGAGGGAGGGACAGACTATTCTCCGGAGCCTTCCGACGGGGCATGGCCCGCTGGTACCCTGAGCTGGGATGAAACCTTCATGCTGTGTAGCCAGCTTGTACGCTTTGTTACGACAGATGCAGGAAGTAATATTGTACTTGTTCTATTACCATTCAGCTCACATTCCTCCTTATCAACCCCAAAGAAGTCAGCACAGCCCTAAACATACACTAGAGGAATATGCACCCCCACAGCCACAATGCAGAAAGCACCTAGCATCAATTTATATCCCTACAGGCCAGGTACAAAAGAATCCAGGAAACCTGCATGAACCTTACCAAGGCCAGCAGACATATTAATAATACACACACATGCCACACACAGGCACGGGGACATCTCTTCTAACTGTATGTCTCACTGCGTTTCTCCTCGCGTCAGCCCTCAGATGTCCCAGCACCAAATTTACCTTCTTTTTGTTACTTCTTAGAAAATGGATGAGTCCCTCCTCACGCAAGGCAGTGTCCGACCCAGCCCGCCCCATGTCCTGTACGCACTCTCATGTATCCTCATCCCCGTTTCTCTCCTGATTCCTTTCCCCTGCCCCCTTCTCTGCTCCCGAGATGACAGAGAAGGAAATCCATGATACGTTCCAGAATGCGCTGTGCCAAATGTTCATCGGCAGGTGTTTGACAAAAGGCCTACCCTGAGTCTTGGCAAACCAAACCTTGGAAGATGAGCACACAAGTCATTGACAGATCTAGTGGTGAGCTCTCGGTCTGTTCCAAGGCTACCTGGGTGACAAATGGGTCTTGGCTGTTGGGAGAATCACACCTTCTTAACCCAACAAGGAACACACACATATATAAAAGGACTTGTGTGTGTGTATGTGTGTATTTTTAATTTTCTAAAAAGTTGATTTATTTTTGAGAGAGACAGAGAGTGAGCACGTTGGGGCGGGGCAGAGAGAGAGGGAGACAGAGAATCCCAAGCAGGTGCCACATTGTCAGTGCAGAGCCTGATACGGGACTCGAACCTCTCAACTGTGAGACCATGACCCCAGCTGAAATCAAATGCTTAACCGACTGAGCCACCCAGGCACACCTAGAAGGACTATGAAAAGGGGAAATGTCTCCCACTTAGAAAATATGGTCAAGCACCCTTTACAGTATTAACCTTTTCCCTACAAACTATAAAAAAGTAGTGATGGGAAAGTGAATTGCCCATGAGCCATGCAGAGAGTAGAGTTGGAATTCTGTTTACCACTGAGATTTCCTCTACTCTGGGATTGGAGGGGGCAGTTTCCTGTCAGGTTCGGTGGCTGGACCAGAAGGTGGTGATATTTGAGAATCTGATTCTAAGTCCAAATATTCCGAATCCAGGTAAATGATCCACTGTACCCTAAATTCACAGATAGGAGGAACCTCCCCTCCCTTAGCGACACCCAGTTCGATAATTCAATAAAGTTCATCCACGGTCTTCCTCATCTTTACGTCTCTAGAATCACAAAAGGACCAGAAGGTGAGAGCTGGCCAAATTATTTTTGTATTTCCTGAATTTCATAAATAGCACACATGTTTAATCATCAGTGCCAGGGACAAATTTCACCTTATACTCCTTAAAGTCTGAAATTTAAAGGAAAGCCCCTACAGCCGATCAATTATCCAAAAGTGTAACATTTAAAAAACCTTTTCTTGATGGTTTTTTTCTCTGGAGTCAAGTGCATCATGATGAGGAGGCGTACGAGGAAATCAGAATTAAATTAGCTGGGGGAATTAGTAACCCCAGTCAGCATTCACACCTCCTCTTCTAACTCTTATCTTTGTTATTTGTCTTTCTTCTGTGAAAGCTTATCCGTGAAAGATAGAACACAGATTCATAGATATGAATTGCCAGCGTGCCAGGAAGTTTAGCCAAAGGTGGGTGCCATCTTGAATCCCACGGGGTGGGGGCAGGTCCACGCTGGCACTGCTGGGGTGGGCATTGGAGAACCCTCAGGGTGGGTGCAGGACACCAGAGAGGTGTGAACAGGGAAAGACGCTGAAATCCGAGTGGACAAAATCTTGGCTGGTGTCGTTTGGTCAACTGAGGCAAAGACAATAAAAACATACAGGGCATAGAAATCAGTGGTCTGGATAGTATCTTGTCTGCGGTTTATTCCAGGTCTTTGCCCCTGTAGGCGTGCTTTGCTTCTACAGACATTACCACTGCCGACCACAGTGGTGAGTGTTTAAAAGCATTTGTTGAATAAATGAACGGTAGGCTCTTAGTCCAAAAAAAAAAAAAAAAAAAAAAAATCTTGATTCGTCTGTCTAGGCTATCCAAACTCACTGCCTTTGACTCAATGAATTTAAATTATTCAATTCAGAGGTCAATTGGAAGGTTCGTTGGGAGGGCTCAATTTTCGAAGAAGATGGTCAGTGATTGTGTCTGGCAATGGTTGCGACTTCCCCTCATTTTTGGTGTCCCCTTGACAGTGTCCACGTTGGCCCCTTCCAGAGAAAGCCCTGACAACAAAAGTGTCGTAAAGAAAGAGTCTGAGGGGTGAGGAGAGTGAGTGGAGGAAATGACAAGGATCGGTCCCATCAAAGCATGCTCTGTTCTGGGACCACCTGACCTGGCAGGTTTCAGGATTCTGGGTATAGAGAGCAGAGCAATGAGGAAGGGATTCAGTGACGGGGTCAGTAGGGAAAGAATACGGACGTGGGGACCACAGAGACCCTGGGTCACATCCCAGACCCACTGCGGATGAGCTGGCTTATCTTGGCAATCTTGCCAAATTCCACATCTGCCTCTAACCCAGCTGTGGGAGCCAGGGCCCACGGTTTAACTTTTTGTGCCTCGGTTGTCTCATCTGTAGAGTGGGTACAATAATAGAATCCACCTCACTGGGTTGTGATGGG
The DNA here is from genome assembly GCF_024362965.1 of Panthera pardus. Lineage (NCBI taxonomy): Eukaryota > Metazoa > Chordata > Mammalia > Carnivora > Felidae > Panthera > Panthera pardus. Next base: position 17,363,123 of record NW_026526754.1, on the reverse strand, counting down.
TATTAAATAAACGAATTAGATAGCACTTAGTTACTTTCTATGTTTGTTTTGATAATAATTATTATCACAGCTCAATGTGTTATCAAGTGTAAGATGTGCTACTAATTTGCTCACAGCATTGGGGAGGGAGGGTCACCGTGCAGCAAATACCCGCATGGATTCTAAGATGCCCACTGCTCTCAGAAATACATATGAAATGAAATGTACATCTTCTAACAGAGGAAAACTTTGGGCTTCTATGTCTGCTCATAGGACTGTTCTGAATTTCACGTGCTAATATTTGTTCGCACAGTGTCATAAATAGGCTTCTTTTTCCTCGTTCTTTCTCCCTCCATTTTTTTGTCCTTCTGGGAGGACAAAGACGAGGGGCTTGAAGGTACAACCCAACCCTCGAACGGTCACCTGGATCTTGGGCTTCCCTAGGCTCCCACGAAAAGGAAGAGAGTCAAGCCGGACACGCTTGGTGGGTGGGGCCTGCCACAGGCCACAAGGGCCACAGCCCTCATGGTACCAAGGTCCTGCTCTGAACAGCCCTCTTTCCTCTTAGGTAGGGGGGGTCGCAGCTTTAGTCCAGCTGGCAGCCAGGACAACGATGGGGTGCTCTTCACAGCTGCCAGAGAAGTACCCGCACAAGATGGGTCACGTGACCCGTCTCAAATTATGTGCATCAGACCAGGGATGCTGCCGTACTGACTGCCTATTACGTGTATCTTACCTTCTTAAGCTTTCTGCCCTAGCAGTTTCCCTAGACTGCTTTTGGATATCCTCACTACTCTAGAAGATTTTTTTTTTAAGTTTCTTTCTTTATTTTGAGAGAGCGGGGGAGGAGCAGAGAGAGGGGGAGAGAGAGAATCCCAAGCAGGCTCTGCGCTGCCAGCACAGAGCCTGATGTGGGGCTCGAACTCATGAACCTCGAGATCATGACCTGAGTCAAAACCAAGAGTCAGATGCTTAACCAACTGAGTCACCCAGGGGACCCCTAGAAGATCTTTCTCAAATATCCCTTTGCCTTGCTGGAATAGTGGAGAATACACACACACACACACACACACACACACACACACACACACACACACACACGGCTTGTTCTGTGTCAGGCACGAAAGTATCTCAGAAATAGTGACTCATTTACTCCTCACAACAAAACTATGCAGTCTGAACAATAACAATCCCATATTTACGGTAAAGGAAAGGCGTAAAGAGGTTAAGAACTTGCCAAGATCATGAGCTTGTAAGAGTAAGCGTCAGAATTTGAACCAGGTCTCCTGGTTCTAGAATCCCAGCTTTTAACCACCAAGTTATCCTATTAAAAAATACATGAACACCCTCCACCCTGTAACCCCATTAGCACAGGCCATGCTGATTACTTTCCCTCCTTCCAGCCCTTTCCACTCCCAGCCGAGAATCATCTGCATCAGCACAGAGGTCTTACAGCAAAAGCCCATAGAACAAGATGCCACATGGTTATATAAAACACATGAAAAAGGATTTGGAAAAATACATGTTTGAATATGATTGGAAGCAAGGGGTGAAGTGTGTAAAAGGGAAGCTGGGAACATGAGGAGACACCAGTGGTTGTTACAATTACTAATGTGCTCCTGGGGTACAGTGACCAAGGCCAGGTGCCCAGAATGCCCCATCACGTGCAGGACCGTCCCTCCTGCCAAACGCCAACGGTGCCCCCTTGGGATACACACGGCATGATCCGAAGATAGAAATGAACCAGAGAAGGAACCAAAGAGACTTTCTCTTATCTCCCAGAAGGGAAGCTCTCGTGTCCCCCGGCTGGCAGGTGTGGGCTGAGATCATCTTTCTGGTAGGATGGGATTGGGACGCTCCCCTGAGGATGTCCTTTGGCTCAGGCCAACTTGTCTGCTGCAGAATCCACAGGCTGCCCTGGGGTTGTAAGGAGGTTGTCTAATGAGCTGTGGTCAGGTTCGACAAAGCTTTCAAAAGAAAGTTGTCTGTGAAGTTACATTAATAACAGTGCTCTGTCCCTGTGGGGCACGGGATTATTCCGAGGGTTTATGCCGCGGTTTGTAAAGTGCTGCTCTGCGTGTGGACCGAGAGGGCGGTGTAAACCTGCCACGGGATTGTTTGCAGCCCGGGATTTAAAAGGCCCCTCCTTTCGCGACTTTCCACCTGTGATCCTGCTTGTAGGACACCAAGGAAGTCAAGAGGAGGGCAGACGTTCATGCAGAAAAGATGTTCTTCTTGGTAGTATTTATAAAAGCAAAGACAAGGGGCGCCCGGGTGGCTCAGTCGGTGAAGCGGCCGACCCTCAACTTCTGCTCAGGTCATGATCTCACGGTTTGTGGGATCAAGTCCCACAGCAGGCTCTGTGCTGGCAGCGAGGAGCCTGCTTGGGATTCTCTGTCTTTCCCTCTCTGGTCCTCCCCTGCTTGCACTCTCTTTCCCCCTCTCTCTCTGCGCCTGCCCCACTTGCACTCTCTCTCTCTCAAAATAAATAAATAAACACGATAAAATGTATGTGTGTGTATGTATGTGTGTGTGTGTATATATATATATAAAAGCAAAGACATGAACAGCACCCAAAATTTCAGTTATGGGAGAAATGGCCCTTGAACTATGGTACAACTATAAGACAGACTATTTTGCAACCAATTAAAAAAACACACACACACACCTTACAAAGAGATCCCATTAACATAGAGAAATGCTTGCGGGTAACATTAAGTAAAAAACACAGGATGCTAAATTATGTCACCTGAACTTTGACCCCAAAATTCCACCTTTGGAATCCATTCTACAATATTAAAACCAGCAGTATGCTAGATAATATTCATAAGAATATTCATTGCTGTAGTATTAATAAGGGCAAAACAAAACCAAGAATAATAACAATGCTGAAACGACCTGGATCACTCTGGAGAAAGTATGCAGGTTCCCCCAAAATGCTAAAAACAGAACTGCCCTATAATCCAGCAATATCACTACTAGGTATTTACCCAAAGGACACAAACACACTGATTCGAAAGGGCACATGCACCCCGATGTTTATAGCAGCACTTTCAACAATAGCCAAACTATGGAAAGAGCCCAAATGTCCATCAAATGATGAATGGATAAAAAAGAGGTGGTAGATATATACAATGGAGTATTACTCGGCCATAACAGGGAACGAAATCTTGCCATTTGCAATGACATGGATGGAACTAGAGTGTATTATGCTAAGCCAAATAAGTCAGTCAGAGAAGGACAAATACCATATGATCTAACTCATGTGGAATTTTAGAAACAAAATAGATGAACATAAGCAAAAAATAGAGGCAAGCCGTAAAGGAGACCCTTAACTGTAGAGAACCGAGGGTTGTTGGAGGGAAGGTGGGCAGGAGGAAGGGCTAAATGGGTGATGGGGATTAAGGAGGGCACTTGTGTTGAGCACTGGGTGTTGCTCTCTCTCTCTCTCTCTCTCTCTCTCTCTCTCTCTCGCTCTCTCTCAAAAATAAATAAGCATTAAAAAAACTTTAAAACAATACTGAATGTTTGATTAAATCAGGGCTATTCCATAGAATTATATGCAATCATTAAAGAAATTCTTTTGTTTACGTATGGTGTTCCAAAAATATTGTTAACCAAACAAAGCATGTTTCTAAATGATGGGCAAAATATTATGCTATTAAAACACAGACATACAAACTCCATCCCTCCAAATGCATATATACTCTGCATGCTTGCGTGGGCAGAAAAGGTCCATCATAACCATTTAACCAAAGCAACAGCGTAGAGTGTAGATTATTAGCTTTTTCCTCCTCATATCTCCATACTGTTTGACTTGTTCCTTTTTTTTAAACCACTGATATCTTTTTGTCTTAATGTTTATTCATTTTTGAAACAGAAAGAGAGAGACAGACAGACAGACAGACAGAGCACGAGCAGGGAGGAGCAGAGACAGAGAGGAGACACAGAATCCAAAGCAGGCTCCAGGCTCTGAGCTGTCAGCAAAGAGCCCGACGCGGGGCTCGAACACACAAACTATAAGATCATGACCTGAGTCGAAACCAAGAGTAGGATGCTTAACCCACTGAGTCACCCAGGTCCCCCTATGTTGCTTTTCTTAATTAGGATAAGTAAATGGACAACGGATGGATGAATATTCATAGACAAAGATGGGACGGAGGTGAAGGGAAAGAGGGAATAAGCGGGGTGGGGGAGGGGGGAGAGAGAGAGAGAGAGAGGGAGAAAGAAAGGAAGGAAGGAAGGAAGGAAGGAAGGAAGGAAGGAAGGAAGGAAGGAAGAGAAAGAAAGAAAGAAAGAAAGAAAGAAAGAAAGAAAGAAAGAAAGAAAGAAAGGAAGGAAGAAAGAAAGAAAAAAAGAAAGGAAGGAAGGAAGGAAGGAAGGAAGGAAGGAAGGAAGGAAGAGAAAGAAAGAAAGAAAGAAAGAAAGAAAGAAAGAAAGAAAGAAAGAAAGAAAGAAAGAAAGAAAAGAAGCAAATCCAACAACTGAATGAATGTATGACTTCCTTCTTTTCTTCCAATTCCTTCTCCAAGGAAAGCAAGGGCTCCATGTTTGGGTTGACCTGATGCCAGTCTGTTACCCCATGTTCAAGGGCCCACATGGAGGTTCCCGCAGATGCACAGCTGAACCTGATTACAGAGACATCAACATCTGCACGGCATGGTTTATGTCAATTCCATAATGGGTGAAACCCTCTGGAATTAATATCTGATGAAGAAATAAACCTGTTAACAGGACAGATTTATAGTATTCAAATGACTATTGATCCATTCAGTACACAACTAATAAAAACCTTCCTTGCGTGCACCTTCCACCTTGTGCACGCTTAAGCAAATTATCTCTAATAAACAAGTATTATGAGGACCCAAGGAAAACGTCAACCTATAAATTACTGATTTCAATCTCTCTCCCTCTCCCTCTCCCTCTCTCTCTCTCTCTCTCTCTCTCTGGATGAAAGTGGAAGTTAAGCACCAGTATCTGTCTTTATGTACCTTGTGGTCAAGCCTTGAGATCCCCCAAAGTCTTCCAACATAGTAGTGATTTTTCTTTGATGAACTGGGCACACTAACACGAGGGCATCCTGTCTCTCAACAAGCAACTCAATGAAAACCACCAGACAATAACCATCCTCTAAGGAGTAATGGGAAAAAATAAACTTGGTCTATGGATTCATCTCTTGGGTCTGCACGCCTTTACCTGCATGACCTTGGGTAGGTCGCTTAACCTCTCTGTTGCGATTCCAACCCAAATTAAAATAAAATAAATAGGATGCTTAGCCTCATTTGGTTAAGTCCTACGATCTGTGCTGAAATGTTTTAAAATAGCTTGCACACAGCCCCTTCACAAACCTCGGGGACCCAAAGTTGGTAGCTCCCAGTCTCCTCCCATTTGAACATTTCCTGGATTCACTGAGCCTAGCGATACCCAGCTCCCTCGCATGCTAGAACGGGATCTAGTAATAAATTCATAAGGGCTCAGCCACAGGGGAAGAGTGGTTCTGTTCCACAGAGTCATTGAAGGAAACCAACAGAAAGATCCTGTCTCATCTACTTTTATAAGATTGCCCTGACTGTCATCGTTACTCTAGCTAGACTGAAGAAGAAAAAAGAGCGCAGATAATGTGGAGATTCGTACAAGTGGAGGTTTTCCATCGGTCCAGACTGGAGCCGCTGGGCATCATTTTGCATGAATTGCGTAAATTAGGATTCAGTCACTTGGCCAGGAATTACTGCCAGAGCGGCCGGGAAAGATAGCGGAGATGCATGTCCTGGGAAAGGCTAGCATTATCTGTCACACTCAGCATTTGAAAAACATAAATATGGGGAAATGTTGTAATGGGTCCATATTCATTCTCCGCCCTAATCCGTGCCACCACACTCACTGCTTACTTGGACTTTGGACAAGTTATTTTTCATCTCTGAGCTTAATTTTGCACTTTTGGGATATAGCATTCTAGGTTCATCACAGTGTTCTTACGAGGTTGAAAGGAGATTATGACTTTCTGGTGTTCCCACGCATGTCCTTAGCGGTCACAACACGCGGGTGCCCTTCCCCGTGGCCACTAGATTCACAGAATACTGGTGAGGCAGTGGCAGATTTAGGGCAGTGAACTGCTTCCTCTCATCACTGCGCTTACCTCCCAGGGATATGATAAATGCTCATTTTCCAAGAAGGTCTTGCACAATTAAGGGGAAACATAATATTCACGTTTCTAAGCAGCTCTGTGTGGCGCAATAAAATTATTTTTTAAAGCGAAGTGCTTAAGGATACATTAAGTAAAAATTTTAAGTTTCTACTGCTCTAGACAAAGAAAGTAAATAGGGAAAGAAAAAAGAGTTGGAAACAAAGTCAGGGGACCAAGTTTTCTTGGTACTAACATTCTACTATCCAAGCAGAGCATTAGAGAGGTAGGCACCATACCTAGCTTTAGAGTTACTTAATTTAATTAATAAATTAATTAGAGAGAGTATGAGCTGGGGAGAGGAGCAGAGGGAGCGAGAGAATCTGAAACAGGCTCCACATGGAACCCGACGTGGAGCTCAATCCCTTGACCCTGGGATCACGACCTGAGCCAAAATCAAGAGTCAGACGCTAAACTGACTGAGCCACCCCGGTGCCCCATAGCCTTAGAATTACTTTAAAGGAGACTAGGAATTCTTGGAGGGTGGCTCCTGAAGGATAGGACAGATGGAGCCTTAACAGCTAAAGTAGGTGCTGGCAAACTAAAGCCCATAGCCAAATCTGGTCCACTGCTTGCCTTTTGTTTTCTTAACATTTATTTATTTGTTTTGAGAGAGAGCAAGGGGCACAGAGAGGGGAGAGAGAGAATTCCAAGCCGGGTCCTCACCATCAACACAGAGCCTGATGCGGGGCTCGAACCCACAAACCATGAGATCATACCCTGAGCTGAATTAAAGCGGGTGGCTTAACCAACTGAGCCCCCCACGCGCCCCCCCCCCCCCCACTGCTTGTTTTGGTAAATAAAGTTTTATTGAAAAACAGCCACACTCACTCGTTCGCATGCTGCCTAGGAGTTTTTTGGGGCAGGTGTGTGCTAAATGGCAGAGTTGAGTATTTGTGACGCAGACTCATCTGTAGAACCTAAAACGTGTATGGTCTCTCCCTTTACGGAAAGTTTGCCAATCCCTGTTCTAAAATAAAAATGAAGGCTGAGATGGCTCAGTAGGGCTCAAAGTTAAGTGAGCCACAGCCTAAATAGACTTTGACAAACCTTGGTCCAAATGAAGTGGGTCTTCAACCGGTCTCTAGCCCCTTCGCTCCCACTCCATCGCCCACTCTCAAGTAAAAAGAGCTGGTGAATTGATTAGCGGCGAAAGAATTATTGGAAGCTGGAAGGAGAGGAATTTAAGGGAGCTGTAATGACACCATAAAAGCTTTGTTGAGTTGCTTTTATGAGCCCGAAGCCGCTTAGAGGAGCCTGACCCTAAGAGGTTAGCGGAAGTGTGTAAAAGGCTTGCCTTTGGGATAAATGCATATCAAAACCCATCCACGGAGGGAGAGCGGAAAAAAAGGGAAATAAATGACAAGTACAGTACTTTAACAGGGAAAATTTCCTCCGAAAGGAAGCAAGCAATGAGGCCAGGCAGGAATAAATGGTGTAGAAATGACAGTCGCACCTCCGTCGGGCCACAGCAGCACTCGGGGCTGATAAGACCCAGCACGTGTTGGTTGCCACGTCTCTCTTTTCACACTTCAATGTGAACTTTACAGCAAAAGGGGGACAGGAGGCAGTGAAGGGGAAAACAGTGGCTCAGAAGGACTTGTGCACGGAGTGTGAAGCCATTTCAATTTTATATTCGAAAGGACTCTGTAGGTGATCCCATGAATGCAATTATGCCCACCTAATAAAAGCAACATATGCTAAGACAATTAAAAGATTTTATTATACGTCTCTTCATTGTATTCCATTTCAGGCAGGGGAGTGGCAACGGAGGAGGAGCGGGAAAGGGTGCATTTAGCGGGAAGGGGAGTCAAAGGCCTGGAGCATGCTAGTGGGGAAATGAATGGGGTGTGATGTGTTTTTAACATAAAGATGAATTATTAGATTCCTCTTTACCAGGGGTCTTTTCGCCTTGCGAACACCAGCGCTCTGGTTTTGTGCCTCTGTGTGATGAGAAAATGTATCTGAAGACATCGCTCTGCCTTCTTCAGCCCTTGGTATTTTGGTATTCAACCATAAAATGAAAGCCCCTGAACAACGCCGGAAAGAAAAAACTATGTCCCTCGGTTCAAAGTTTAATGAAACATTGGGCACCTGGGGGGCTCAGTTGGTTAAGTGTCCGACCTTAGCTCAGGTCATGATCTCGTGTCTGTGGGTTCGAGCCCCACATCGGGCTCTGTGCTGACAGCTCAGAGCCTGGAGCCTGCTTCAGATTCTGTGTCTCCCTCTCTCTCTCTCTCTCTCTCTGCCCCTCTTCCACTCTTTCTCTTCTCTCTCTCTCAAAAATAAATAAAAAAATTAAAAAAAAAATTTAAAGTTTAATGACACAATGGCAAATGGAAATCAAGTGAGCGTTCTCTTATCTCTTCATTCCACCTATATTTATTGGGGACCTAAGTTGACATCGGAGACTGGAGGTTCTAAGTGGGAGAAAACCAGCTGGTTCCCCCAAGAAGCTCACTGGGACAGTCAGCCGGCTCCCCACCCCAAATCCACTTCCTACCTTGCCACACAGAGCCTCTTGTCACACAGAGCCATGTGGTTAGCTCTTTTCCATGAGGCTGAGGCTGGTAAGAGATACCCGCTAGCTGGCTGCAGTTAGCCGCTGCGAGAATGCAGGCACAAGGTGGCTGGAGCTCGGGTCCCTGAGTCACTTCGTGGAACAAGGCAGCCACTGGCCAGGCATACCCACGTATGCTGTTTCGTGAGTCAGAAATACAGCTTTGGGGGTTTAAGCTAGTATGCCTTTGGGGAGTCGTTTGCTACAGCAGGCCTATCTTGTCCTGATCCATATGGCCGCAACATGGATGTGCAGACAATTCACATCAGGGACATTTCAGCTAAAGCTGAAAGGCATAACCCGTGAGGAATTTAACAGGCAAGAGTGGCAGCAGGAAGGGAACTCAGGCAGCGGTGACAGCATAACCCAAAGTCAGAGGTGTGAAGGGATGTGGCGTGTGCACAGGGAGCGAGGGGCAGGAAGTGTGGGAGGAAGAGGTGGGGCTAAAGGGACTCGGTGGGGTCAAAGAGCGCAGGGGTTGGTATGGAAATAAGGGAATCGCAAGATTAACTCTGCGAAAGTATCTTTTGGTTAAAGGTTGGTGCCAGAACGCAGGGCAGGCATACATGTGGCCTCTACTGCTAACCATCCTTGACCAGAATCAGGGCATGTCCTCACAAGGCGGGGGCCCCAGCTGGATTAGATAAGGCACACGGAAGGCCATGAGTCCTGTAAACAAGGGTCGCTTCTTCCTGAGATGCTTTTGCCCAGGAATGAAGAGCAAATCAAGGCCAAGGGAACAATCTACCCAAGCATATCCATCCAGCTAATAACAGGTATAGGTTGTCCCAGGATTCAGCTGAAGGGGACCAAAATGGCCAGAACCACAGCTTTGTGGCTGAGCTGGTGGCCTCATGGAAACACAGATGAAGCCCATCCGAAACAAGTTTGAAACCTACACACAGACTTCTAGGACACGGCACAGTAAGTGTGAGTGCCTGTCTTTGGGCCTCAGAGGGACTCGGTTTTGTGAGATTCAACAAAGTCTGATTTCAAACTTACTTGTAACACATAATCATGGAGAAGCCACTGAGCAATGGAGGTCCAAATGTCTTACTTTTATTCAAGCGACTAGAATGAGGCATATTAAGAATGAGAGCCACAACATCAGAGTTGACCAATCTTTATGGATCTTAGTTGGGCTCCACATAGATGCTCTGAATCCTACATGCTATCATTTTTTTTAATGTTATTTTTGAGAGAGAGAGAGAGAGAGAGAGAGAGAGAGACTGCATGAGAGCATGGGGAAGGGGCAGAGAGAGAGACACACACACAGAATCCAAAGCAGACTCCAGGCTCTGAGCTGTCAGCCCACAGCCTGACACGTGGCTCGAACCCATGAACCGGGGGATCATGACCTGATCCCCTAAGTCGGATGCTCAACCGACTGAGCCACCCAGGCGCCCCTGAACCCTACACACTATTAATGTGAGGCGCACATGAATTAATGCGAGGGGGATCGTTGAAAAAAAGAGTTAATAGAGATAAGAGAAGTTAATAAGAAACAGGATGCCAAGTGAGAAAAGGCGAACACGTTGATGTGAGACATCCAGGCAAGAATAGCAATTCTTCTGGACTACGGCTAATATTAAATGGGATAAACAGTGCAAAATGAGAAGCATTAAAGCAAAATGGCATCCAGTAAAGGCTTGATAAGTAAAGTCTACTCTACCCATCTCTTTTCTTCTTCTTCTTAATGACTTAGTATGAATCTTTCTGTTAATGTTATCAAATGTATTACTTAGTAATTCCTAAAATGAATCATTAGTCATTTTTGTTAATTTTCTAAAAGAGCAACACCCATGTTTCATTCCACCTCAGCCCTTTGGCTGAGAGGAGAAATTCACCAGACACCAGTACACTCTTAATCTTGAAGGATGTGTCATGGCAGTCTGGCCAAGACATTAATTGTTGTATTTTGGGGGGGAAAGACAATTTTTCAATAACTGCCTGACAGTTAAGGCAACAGAGAAAAGTGCAGAGCATTGACAACCCAGAGGCATTTTCTCCTGACGTTCGCAGCTAAGCTGAGTAACGCGCACTTTATCTACGAACCACAATACCTGTATCAGTGTTGCTATTAACCTGCCCCTCAGAACCCTTCACTCTGCAAAGCCATGGGGACCGAGACTTCACAAGACCAAGTTCAAATAAACAGCCTGGCTGAATGTGAGGGCTACTTATAAGTGCATATCTTGAAAATACCACATATCCAGCCAGTTTACAAGTTGTCACAAGATTTTACCGGCGACACATTTTCAATTAGACTTTTTCAAGTTATCAAGGCAATGCAATACGTTGACGTCTTTGAAAAGTGAAAAATGTACCCAGGTACATGATATATCCCCACTACCTCAACCCCTATTCATCTGTCTTTTTTTTTTTTTTTTTAACTTAGAACAGTCCAGTTTTTTTTTTTTTTTAATGTTATTTTTGAGAGAGAGAGAGCGAGCACACAGAGGAGAGGGGCAGAGAGAGGAGAAGACACAGAATCTGAAGCAGGCTCTAAGCTTTGAGCTGTCAGCACAGAGCCCGACGTGGGGCTCGAAGCAGCTGTGAGATCATGACCTGAGCAGAAGTATGATGCTTACTGACTAAGCCACCCAGGCGCCCCTCATCTGTCCTTTAATATAACTTTAGTCAGAGAATATATTCCACTTTGAACCCCACTTTAGCCATTAAAACTTTTATCATAAGTATTTTTTCCAACTGTCTATTTATTTTAGAGACCATCTAATTCAGGGGATCTACTGTGATTTATGGAGTCGTTCTGCTGTTGAACCCTGAAGTCGATTCTGAAGTTTTATTGTGTGGGTTGTTTTTGTTTGTTTTTTGTTTGTTTGTTTTGTTTTGTTTTTTACATTTTTGAAGTGGGAGAGCTTTATTTGGTAGGAAATACTTTTTTTTAGTGGTCTTAACTCTTGGTGTCTGTAAGCTGCAGTCTCCTTTCGTGTCTTTGAAGATTGAGTAAGACAAGCTCATTATGAGGCCTTCAGGGGTGAACAGTTCAACTGTTTTCTTGGAATTGCACTGAGCTTCTGATGCCAATCTCTGCCTGGTAACTGGCTTGGGTCGTGCACGAGGAGGGGTGAAAGAGGCCCATATGGACCATCTGAATAATCAAATATTTGAACCAATGGGTCATTCGGTGGTGCCTCAAATGCACCAGGCGTTCTTGTGCATCTAAGATGGTTCATGGATAGTTCCGTCCATCTGGAATGTGCCCCTCCCACTCCCCTGAGGAAGTCCAGGAGGGGAGCAGATGATACAAACCGATAGGGTTCATTCTGCAGTGACATACATGCATATAGGCATGGGCCTAGAGACGTGGACACACATGTGTTTTAAGTGTGATTAACATAGTTCTTGTGCTGGAAAAGATTTTTCTGGAGAGAATCCTGATGTCTTTGTAATACGATGAGATGGATGCATCAAGGCACTCAAGTCATAATTTTAAACTTCCATAGCCTCTCTCTCTCTCTTTCTCTCTCTCTCATACACACCCACACACACCCACACACACACACACACACACACACACACACACACACACACACACACACCACACGAAAGAAGTCAACCATCTCTTACAGTCTGTCTTTGCTATTGGCAATGAGATTGCCCAATTTCTGGGGAAACCAAAAAGCATGCTCCCAAAGAAGTTCCACAAATTCTTACGGTTGGCATCCTGGACATGATTCAGAGTCACTCAATGGGGAGCAAAGATTTATTGAGGGCCGACTCTGGGCCAGGCACCGGAGCTATAAAGATGGGTGGTTGCTGCCCTCCAAGAGCTTGCAGCCCAGAGCAGAAATACAAGGCCTTGAGGGGACTCGGAAACAGTTGAGGAGAGCTGTGTGCTGCCAGATACACGTGTCTTTGACTCTTTCTGGAGTCTGTGCGTTCTGTACTATAGCAGCTACTTTAATGACACACGCACTATGTGCCAAGTACCGTGCAAGGCACTGGGGGTACACACAGTTCCTGCTCCCAGAGGCTCAATGTCAAGTGGAGAAATCGCAAAATAAGGATGTCATTAGGGCACAGAGAGAAGTTCGTGGAGTATACAACTGACCACGAGGAGCCCACTCGAATGCAGCTCCTGGCCTCGGTCTGCTACCTGGTGACAGATCACGGTCACGTGCTAACGCAGGGGAGAGTCATGCCCTTGCCCTCCCTCCACAGGGCTCTGCAGAAGCTCCATGTTCCTAAGAGCCAGGATGATCTGCCTGACTTGTGGCAAACTGCCAAGTGCATTTGAAACCCAAGCCTACGTGTGTATAAAAATGCAGGAAGCCATCTTAAAAGGATACGCTAATTAGTTTCCTGGGATTTCAGATTTTAAAAGCTTTTGTGATCGAATTTGTTTCGGTAATTTTTTTAAAGGATTCCAAAGATTGGTTCTGCTCTCAAGACACCACAAAACAACAACAACAAAAAAGGAGATAACAAACTTATTGGTTTCCACAGCAGAATGCTTTCAACGTGAACAGAGCGAAAACATCCGCTGATTGGTTGATAAAAAGCAATATGGCATTAAAAGGCCATGATGCATAGCGAAGAACCAACCTCCCTTGGGTGGCTTGATCTGACATTGAGTTGCTCTTGAAAAGCATTTGTGAGCCCCCGGCAGAATCAGGACCCAGTGTAAGAGGACCTGGGGGGCGGGTATCGTTTTCACTTAGACGAAAGATACAAGCAAAAAACAAACAAAACAAAAACAAACAAACAAAACCCACCACACCAAAAAATGGGTTTTTACATATTGAGTAGAAAAATGATGGGAAGGGTCACACAAGCATTTTTCTCATAAGCCACCCTCCACTCTTTTCATTAGGAATAAAAAGAGCTAATAATGGAAAGGATGCATACGATAATTATATTTGTTCAGTGTGGGGAAATAAATAATAATTGGAGTACTACACTATTATGAAAGTCTATAATCATATTATTAGAGGTGTCCTATAATTAGAAAGCCATTATCGAAATACTTCCTCATAGAGTTAATCCCTCCCTCTGTGCCATTCCTGAATCTTCTCTGTGTTTCCCCAGGGGTGCATTCACCCCATGTTGTCATCATCTGCTGGCATTGCCCGTCCCCGAGCTCGTCTGTGACCTCGAAGGCAGCTCTCCGTCAGCTCCATCCATATCACCCTCTGTGTGCCTGGCACTGGCAGCTAACCATGGAGTTGACTGCGTTCCACCTCCTTTTCAAGTTCCTTCTCCAGGTAGGCTAAGCCTTTAGTCTATCCTTAGAAACATTTTCCAACGTCGCACGGTTTTCTTCAACTGGGGAGTGCAAGTGGGGCAATATCTAGATAAGTCCACGTACTTGAAATTTGTAGGCAAGGCTAATGATCATCAACCCACAGGAATCTGCAAAGGCTTGGCCAAAGTCAATAAGGAATCATGAGCTGTCACCCCCCAAACTGGGAAAAGCCCCATCTCCTGCTTATATTTCTTAAAAAAAAAAAAAAAAAAAGAAAGAAAGAAAAAAGGATGGCCTTGCAAATTACAGCCTTATAAATTTGACTTCTAAATTTGGAAAGATACTGAAAGAGGAAAAAAAAATCATGAAATGAGCTTGCAAAATCTTCAACAGGGCATTTACTGTAAAAGAAGTAACTCTTCACTGAAAAGTGAGTTCTGTTTTTCTTTTTTTTCTCTTTTTTGGGGTAAAACTTTTATCTTCTATAATGGAATCATGCAATCATTGGCTCCTAGGGAAGTACTCTGTAGTCAGATTTAATTTTCTTAATCAGCCATTATTTAGAGTATGAATAGAACTTGTTGGCTTATGAGACTGGCACCATTTTGAACCAAACATAAAACTAAGTGGTCATATCAGTTTGGTTGTGAGATGCTCCTTGCTCCTTACAAGAAAATATATCAGGAGGCAGATGAGGTCAGACCTGGGTCAAATTCCAACTTTGCCACTTTGCTAGCTGGGTGATCTTGGGCAAATCACTTAACCTCTCCGATCCCCTGTTTCCTAAACTATAAATTAAAGATGATGTCACCAACATAATTGCAGTGAGGATTAAATGAGGTGATATTTGTTTTTGTTTTTGTTTTTTTTTTTTATTTATTTTTTTATTTTTTTTATTTTTTAATATATGAAATTTACTGTCAAATTGGTTTCCATACAACACCCAGTGCTCATCCCAAAAGGTGCCCTCCTCAATACCCATCACCCCCCCTGCCCTCCCTCCCACCCTGCCCTCCCTCCCACCCCCCATCAACCCTCAGTTTGTTCTCAGTTTTTAACAGTCTCTTATGCTTTGGCTCTCTCCCACTCTAACCTCTTTTTTTTTTTTTTTCCTTCCCCTCCCCCATGGGTTACTGTTATGTTTCTCAGGATCCACATAAGAGTGAAATAAGCCATACAGAGAAAGACAAATGAGGTGATATTTGTAAAAAGAAACATAGAATGTTCAACAGGGAACTGTTTCATCTGGGAAAACATGGATAGATTGGGTTATTGAAGGGTATTACAGAAATGTCTCCTGAGATGGTGAAAAATACAGGAGGTCTCAGCCTGTCTGAGCTGGTGTGTGCTCATATAAAATTTCCTTTTAGGAGGGGTAGTGAGGATATCCCTAAGACTACAATGCCCCACAAGAGGGCACCTAGTGCTGGTCAATAGAGCCAATTCTGCTAAGCCACTTAGGATGGTCATCAAGAGAAGGACCTCCCCCCTCCCATCTTTATTTCTGGGACCAGTTCTCTTTACCAGGTGTGTTCTAAGAACCTCCCCAACAGAGAACAACTCTATCTAGACCCCTCTGCCTGTTTACACTCAGGAAAAGGGTTCAGGGAAGAGAAGGGAGGTCTCCAGGGTCACATGGGGAGTCCATGGTAAGGATGGGCGAAAGACAAAGCCTCTGACCCTTGATCTGGGTCTTTCCAGCCACCCGGTTCACCGCCTACTGAGCCGGTCTACTCCGGCTGCACCGTGTCTTGTACACCCTACTTTCTAGTTGTTGGTTAGGACTTGTGCAATCGTTTCTGGCTTTGGCTATTTGTGTGAGGAGAACGGGCGGACTCAAAATTGCTCTTCCCCCATCCTTGATTCGGGGCTGTGGTGGCGTCCCTGGCTTCAAAAGGACAGCTAGGAGGTTGTGAAAGGAGAGGCCAAGGAGGTCTGGAAGCCCAGTTTTTAGGAAGCCCAAGACTTTTAGCAAGTCCAGAGAGCGTCTGCAGCCCCGGGGAAGCTTTGCATTTCTACACGTTCCTCTAGCTTACAAATGGAGAAGTGAAATGAAGCCATGCACACAGTTGTTGCAATTTATGGCCTTTTTAGCCTTGGTCTTATGACCTAAGTCTTTTGGTGCTCTCTGACACATAAAAGGTCTCAGACATGTGACACGGTGAAAACACGCTGCAGTCTAGATTTGGGAAAATCTACAGCCAGAAGTTCCTGCCTCCAAAATGGGAGCCTTCGGACACATCACTTGATTTCTCCAAGTCTCGGCTTCCTCATCTCTACCATGGGGCCAAATCCACTCACTTCCCAGAGTTGTGAGATGATGGAGTCAGGAGGATAGCATTTGTGAAATAGCGCATGCCTTGCCCATATTATTTTACATATATTCCATTCTCCGCAGCTCTCCAAAGGGGTTCAATGATTTCTAAAGGAGCTCTGGGGTCAAGATTTTTACTGTGGGCCACTTTTCAAAGTTGAGCAGTTCAAACCTTGAAAAACCTTTTGACTTTTTAAAGGGGTTTTTCACATACATTTTTCTTAGTTTCATAAAAGGTGAAGGGACTAGAGCCACAGCAGCGGATGGGGACAGGGAGAGACCTGTTGTGACCTCCACTCAGTCCAACAAGCTCGGTCAGGGGACTTGTCCAGGACTCAGTAGGACCCTGCCCCGTGTGCCTAGGTTGTGACTGAACGTGCCCCCGCTCAGAGGGGCCCGGCAGAGGGAAATGGGAGTGACCCGGAGGTAACAGTGCCGGGAGCTCTGGGAGCACTGGCAGCAGGGAGAATTCCTATTCCCTGGCCTCCCTCCTCTTTTCTAGGCCACCCCTCCTCCACTCTTGGGTAACCCGGAGCCAGAGAGTGGTGGGAAGGAGGGGAGGGAGACCAAAATAACAGGGACACAGGGACCGGATGCCTCCCGGCCATTTCGGTTGCACACACGCAAGCTAAGTGAGTCCCTGGGGGTTGATTATAGTTACCTGAGAAGACGCCTTCCCTCTTTCTGCAGACGGAACTTAATGAAAAGTCTGGTGCCTCAGAAGACACTGAGAAGCATTAAGAGCAGGCACCGGGCAAAATGGGGCAGCCACCGTGGAAACTAGTTTGGTGGCTGCTCGAAAAAGTTAGGGTCATCGTAGGACCCAGTGATACCGTGCCTTATCCCCAAGAGAAATGAAAACACACGTCCAGACAGATACTCACATCCAAACGTTCACGGCACAACGATTCGTCACAATCTACCCGAAAGAACCCGAGTGCCCATCAGTGGCTGCAAGCACGAACACGATGTGGTATATCAATACAACAGAATATTATTCGGCCTATAAGACAAAGAAGTATTGACCTTTGCTACAGCACAGATCAACTTGAGAACGGTATGCTAAGTGAAAGAAGCCAGCCACAAATGGTCATAAAGTATCTGACTGCCCTTATAGGAAATGTCGAGGACTTGCAAATCCGTAGAGACCAAAAGCAGATTCGTGGGCTGGGAGGAATGGGGAGTGAGCAGTTAATGGGTGCGGAGTGTTTTTCTGGAAGGAGAGAGTATTAAGACTATAGAGAGACGGTGGTTGTGCAATGTTGTAAGTTTACTAAATGCCCCTGAATTATGTATTTTATGTTTCTTTTTATTGAAACAGGGAATTATATATTTTATTTTATTTTTTTAATGTTTATTTACTTTGAGGGGGGAGGGGCAGGGAGAGAAGGAGAGCCAGAATCCCAAACAGGCTCCATGCTCAGCACGGAGGCCGACATGGGGCTCGATCCCATGAACCCAGCACAGAGCCCGACACGGGGCTCGATCCCATGAACTGTGAGGTCATGCCCTGAGCCAAAACCAAGAGTCCTGCACTTTGACTGAGCCACCCAGGCGCCCCAAGAACTGGCTATTTTAAGTGGTTGATTATACATTATGGAAATTTCACCTCAATTAAAAAATATTTGTGTGGGGGAGTGGCAAAAGGAGCAGGGATTTTAAATTCACTGTGGCCTGAGTTTGAATCTCACCTCTGCCTCATTTGACTTGTGTAACCTTGGGCTTTACTGTCTTTAGGGTGGTGGAAATGAGAATCCCAGAATCCCTGAGGAATCCATGAGACTCACGAAGCAAAGCACCTAGCTAGGCCCGGGGCGCCGTAAGCCCACACAGATGTCGGCTCCCTCCCTCCTGTGCCATTAACACACGTGTGACCTTCCTCAAAGGTATGGGCCAACCCAGCCTTCTGCGTGCTGGGGATAATAGGGCAACCACATTTTCACCCACCCATCTAACACAAGGAGAATTGTTAGCATTTTGTCATATTTGCTTCGTGCTTCCTTTTTTGTTTGTTTGTTCAAATAATGGACAGAAACGTTTCCGATGAAGTTGAAATGTACTTTGACTCCTCTGCGCTCAGCTCAATGTCTCTTGTGAGCGAATAAGCAAGTCCATTAAACATGCGGAAAAGATTTTATTCATGCAGGGTCTACTATGGGCAATGGAGGTAACCACAGGATCTAGATACCAAGCTACGGAGCTTTGTGTTAATTGATAATTTGAGCATGTGTAGAGGTGGCCGTCCAGAGGTGCTGCGGGAAGGCACGTGTGCCCCGGTTAGCAACGTGCATTAAATAACATCAGTGGTTTGCTTTCAAACTCAGACTGCCGCTAACCAGCATGAAAACAAGTCCCTCCTCCCGCCTCAGCCCCGACATCCTCAAGGCACTGGCTATCCAGCAAGTGTGCTGCTAGTTAGGACATTGTCAAACTATGGGCTATTGGCCCAGTAGTATGATTTTGGACTCTCATAGACCCGCTACCGTAATCGAAGGACATCACATGAAAAAACATTTGGAAAAAAGAAGAATGCTATGCTCACGTACTCAGCGGCTCTCAAACAAAGGAGGGGTCTATGTAGGATGGGGTGGAGAGGAGGCAAAAGGGGGGACACAGCTGTAAACTAACGAGGATTGAAAATAAAAACTTCGAGGGGCATAATGCAATTCCAGCTTCTTATGTCTCTGAAATCGGAGCCTGGAAAAGCCCGGGCAGAAACGCCCAGCATGATGAGTTGGGAATGGGGTGAAGAAGGTAGGGAGGAAACTCAGTGCTCTGCTTCCGGAAATGACCAGAGTAACTTTCTTTGTAATTTTCACGTTTCCCTAAAGACAAAGATGATTGGTTTGCCCTGCAAACGACAACGACGACGACGACAAAGTCTAGAATGGACTATGGCAATACATTACGCTGGGACGTAAAGCCAGTTTGGGCTGCTGGGGATACAATCTTTTCATAGGAGATCACTGTACCTGAAATGCAGATAGTTATAAAAATGGCATTAATTTGCTTAGACCGAGAGATTTTCACAGGAGAGCAACTAGCAGAAAACATTATGAAAATGTCCGAGAGGACTGGTAATTGAGTTGATTAGTATGACCTTGGTTATGAAGGTAATAGAAGAGAGACCGGTGCTTAGACTGAGTTATAACCCTGTTCCCGGTTCGGCGACGGAGTGAAGGATGTAATTTGTTCGGGCTGACGCGGGGTAGCCAAGCTTCCTTTGACAAAGTAATACACTGACTAGCCGAGCTTGGCCCGTGCTTTTACCCTGACAGAGTAAACAGGACAGGGTCAAATAAGAAATGATGGACTGGGCTCGTGTGCTGGCTCGCTGCGTAGACATTCGAGGGGCAGAACCTTCCGGACCATGAGCCCTGAGAAGCATTAATTCACTGCCTCTGAAGTAGCAAAGAGGGAAAATAATACAACTGCTCCCCAGCTGAAACAAAAGAAAGCAAAACACCAACATAAACAAAGAATAAACATCCCGAGAAGGTCTGTGCTGAATCTTCTCTGGCTCTGTTTTTCATATTTTTTATAGGCATTTAGGAAGCAATATGCCACTGGCTGCCGTGGGAAATTTAACTGCATTAATCATAAGAAAGGATCTTGTGTCTGGCCCCAAGCCCATGTTCTTTCTGCTATACCTGCTTAAAATAGGCAAATTTCTCTTAAAATTTATTTTTACATTTATTTATTTTTGAGAGACAGAGAGAGACAGATCACAAGTTGGGGAGGGGCAGAGAGGAAAGGAGACACAGAATCCGAAGCAGGCTCCAGGCTCCGAGCTGTCAGCACAGAGCCCGATGCAGGGCTCGAACTCACGAACTGTGAGATCATGACCTGAGCTGAAGTCGGACACTCAGCCGAGTGAGCCACCCAGGCGCCCCATAAATAGGCAAATTTCTCTTAATCACACACACACACACACACACACACACACACACACACACACACACACAGAAACACACAGGAGCCTGACCCCACAATAATATATTCAACATGTGTTTACTGGGTTGGGTCAATGGGTGCCCAAAGCCCTTACACGGACTGTATCAGGTCACTAGCATTGTAAGGATTTGTACAAAAGTCCATGTCCTGGGAGCTCTATCCATTTCTTAACTGTGATGACCTTCTTCATCAAGCTCACTGCAGAAGAGATCGGATCTGGAGCCTGGAATGTCTGAGAGATACTTTGGACACTGCTATGGAGCCCACAGCGACCCTCAAATATAGGTTCTAACTCTGTACACACAAGTCTTGATCATTTCACATTTTTCATCCGTAACGCACACATACGAGATCTGAACTAGAGGGTTCTACCGGGTGAATAACAACAGTGTGCATCCGCCCGCACACTTCGTTCTCTCTGGGGTGTGTGTGTGTGTGCGTGTGTGCACGTGGATATTTGTATGTTCCACCAGTCTCCGATTTCAGGGCTGGGGCTACGCAAATGACAAAGGGCCCAGAATCCCTTGTCTCCTTGCCTCTGTCACCATGCTTGCTGACCCTCTAGTGAAAAGGATCTGACCACCACATGCGAGTAGAATAAATTATCGCTGACACTCCAATATTTAATTATGCAGCTGTCAGAGCGGCCCTTTTGAAATTCATTTTAATAAAGTGGGAACTTTCCCTTTCAAGGTTAGAGTGAGGGGAGTCACCTTTGGTGTCAGCCGAGGTCTCCACCATGAGCTCTGCATTCTTGTTCCGGACGCCTGTCACTTGGTCTGATAGAAGGGCCTGATAACAGCTCTGATGCCTGGTGGCCTCCCCCCGTCCCTGCCTGAATGAACATCCTTCATTTAAACCCACAATAATGAGGACCTCAAAGTCAGAGAGGCGGGCACAAGGGCAGCCTGGAGGGGAAAAAATGGCTTCTTATTATAAAATTCACTCAATGTGGAAGCGGTAATCTAAAAGCAATCATGGTCATCTCCCTGTTTTAACTGGTTAACCAGAAATATCTAACATGGCGGAAGGGAACAAAAAACGAAGGCAATCCTGGGGGGAGGTAGGAGTGCCCAGATCCTGGCATTCTGTCGTCTCTGTGTCTCCCAAACTCATGAAAGAGACGTGAATGCACCGATTTCTATTTTGCTGTAAAACAACAACAACAACAACAACAACAACAACAACAACAACAACAAAAGGTATCATAGTTTTTGCAGTTTGGTTTCTGGGCCATAAAGTTGCCCCGAGGAAAAGCTTTTTACATGGCACACTCAATGTGTGAATGTAGTCCCGCCTGCCTGTTGTGGATGTGCCTAAAGTCTGTGTTTAGCTGACATTCCATGTTTCTATGTAAACCATGCCTGCAGCAGCCAGGAGAGAGGGAATCGCGGCTGGGCTAGAAAAAGCCCAACTAACTCCATATATACAGACAGACTGGTGCCTCTCTTCTCTCTCTCTCTCTTTCTCTCTCTCTCTCTCCCCAGCCTTGACTTTTCACTCTACAGTCTCCCCCTTGCCCTCATTTTTATTTTCCTCTCCTTTCCCCCTCTGCACTCCTTCTTTCTCTTGCTTTAATAACATGATTAATATTTATTGATTAGCGACTGTATGCTGGGCATTGTCCAAAGTTCTTTGTATGCTTATCTCTTGTGGTGCTCAAAGCAACTCTATAAATTAGGTGCCTTAATGATGGCTCCCCCTGTACAAAGGAGGAAGCTGAAGCCCAGAGAGACAAATGGTCTTACTCAAGATCACCCAGTTAGCAGAAAGCACAACAGAACCCAGGCAGTTCCCAGGGCAAAGAGATTTAACTACTCTGCTCTGTATGTGTTGCCTTATTTTCTCTTATTCTGGTCTCTCTCCCACTAACTCTCTCTCTCACTTTCTTCCCTCCTCGCTCCTTCCTCTTTTCCCCAACTCTCCCTCCTGGGTTTGTATACACCGTGTCTCTCAAAGAATATACAACAGCTCCAGGGGATGTGTGCCATGACCGGCCTCAGGCATAATATACTAACTCTCGTCAACAAACACTGGTTTTGGAGAGAGGCCTTGTCGTGTGTGTGTGTGTGTGTGTGTGTGTGTGTGTGTGTGTGTGTGTGTGAGAGAGAGAGAGAGAGAGAGAGAGAGAGAGAGAGAGAGAGAGAGAGAGAGAATAAAGGCCTGAACAAATACTTGTGTGTGACTGTTGAGAGGTGCTTTCTTTAAACCATAAGTAATAACCAGATCTGTCCATAAGCAATTTTTCTGGAGAGAACATTCCCTTCCCAGAGGCTGGGAAGATGGCTCAGGAGATGAATTACAGACAAACAAGGCAGCAGGAAAGCAACCTCTTTGCTTCCATTCTGCAGCTTTCCCAGGAGACCTGCTTTGCAGGAGCACAGGGAAAGACCCCCAGACTCAGCCAGGGCCAACAGTCAGGCCACCAGCACAGCCTCAAAGTACTGCTGATTTGTAGGCTGTACTTAAAAAAAAACTCTTGAGCTACTTACTATGGGACTCATGACAGCTGAGGACACAAGACCCTGGCATGGCCTGAAGAAGCTGGAAGGACCAAAGTGGAAGTCATAGCCCAACGAATGGCAAACTGTTCACTCCTCCCTAGGCCTGCTCTTACCTGTGTCCTGCTCCATCCTAGGGTCAATCTTAAGGGCATCCCTGTTTCTCAAGGGCCAGTGATAACTGACGATGCCCCTCCATATTTGCCAACAAAATCGCCTATTAGGGGAACACCAATGGTATGGAGATCGGTTGAGAGTGCCCAGAAGAAGCCCCTCAACTTGAAAGAGACAACTGGGGGTCACTTTGACCTACATGACATTAACTCAAAACTTACAGGGCAGGAAAGTGTACTTCCAGGAAGTAAATGCCTCCTTGGAGCCCCCATAACTCTCACATGGGAAGCCCTCCATGGGGATTTATTGAATGAATAAGTAAATGAGTGATTCATATTAGCATTCCAACAACCCAAAGACAAATGCAAACATCTCTCTCAGCCTGTGAAAACAACTATGTAAAACCAGACACCTTTGTTATAGATAGGAACAGTCAGCAAGAGATCACGGGATGATTTGGGGGTGAGCCACTATCCAATAATCACCACGGACTTAAAAACGTTCCCTAGAAAAAGACAACTATAGGAGACAGGTGCACTGGGGCCTGGCCACTGCCAGCTTACTGAGATCTTTAGTATAGGTTGAGTCACATCTCTAGGCTGTGGTTGTTCTTTATGGCCCCTGAGAGGGAAAGTCAAGGATTAGAGTTTCCCACCTAAAGGGACAACTGCAAGATAACCCAGGGAGGTTGTAGAAGGAGTACTTGTCAAAGTAAACAGTCTAGATATAACTTATTCTAAAACTTTTTCCATTCGATTTGTCATTCTATTTGTAAATATTCTATTTGGTAATAACAAATTCTATTTGTTAATATTCGTTGGCTATTGGATGTATGCGCCTCACTCATGCTATGGGCTCCCCATTTCAGCCTTGCAATGGCCTTGGGTGGAAGGGAGGCACAATAACAAACTCCCTCGTAGGGATAAAGAAACTGAGATAAAAAAACGAGTTCAAGGCCATTTAGCTGGTACAGGGCAGAGGGAGGATTGAAGCGAGCTCTGCTGAACTCCAGCAGCAAGGCTCTTAAACACCGTGCCGTGTTTTTATCAAATACACTGGCACTCCTCTTTTCCTCGTATTCTGCGAGCAAATCGAGGGTTGCCTGTATCTAACTTAGCAACCCTGTTTAATAAGGGCTGTGTTAAATAAGACACAGAAATTTTTTTCTGGAGGCGCAGAAAGTGGCCTCCTCTATCTGCAATGTTGACACAGTCATAGTCATGGAGATAGGAGTAAAAGCAGCAGTACCAACAACAGCCACCACTACTGAATGAGATTAGGTGCCAGGAGCTGCGCATGTGTGTGTGCATGTGTATATGCACGTGTGTGCACCTGGCACACGCATGTGCATGTGTGTACATGCATGTATATGTATATGCACGCACCTAATTTTGTACATTTTATGTATGTTACATGTATTCATAAACACACACAACTGTTTTCTCTAATCTGCACTAATATTATGACTCCCATTTCATCACTAGATAAACCACAGCTCAGAAAGGCTAAACATCTTGCCTGGGCTCATAAAGAAACTAACTGCTGGGCCGAGTTTGGTATGCAGATCTGACTCAAAGCTATCGCTCTTGAAAGACAAAATAAGTTAAATAAAATCCTTCTGTCATGCCTCTACATCACTTTAGAATTTATATGGGAGATTCGAGTACCTCATTTTATCTAATCCTTATGACAATCGGATGATTGGCTGTTACTGATATCTACTGAGTATTCACATGACCCCTCTGCTACAGGTGATGAAATCACGGGGCCGCAGGTCACATGGCTTGTCGAGGGCACCTCAGCTAACCCAAACCAGCCCCTGAGACTTCCACTCATCGAGTCCCAACGTGTCTACCTTCCTCAATGCAGAGTAGCTTGTCTCTCTGCTCGGTGGCGCTATAGACCAGGAACATCCACCCATCAAGACGCTTGTCCTGCTGAGGTCCTAGGAACTGACAGCTTCCATCTTGAACAAATAGACTAGTGTTCATTTGGATGTTCTCGGGCTCACGTGGCACCCACTCCAACAGCTGCTTGCCGAGTGAATTTAGACAATGTTCTGGATGCCAGTTCTCTCATTGCAAATGGGAAGAGATTTACAAAGCAGCAGCCGCTTGTCATGCGGAAATAATTACGGGTCAAAGTCTCCAAATCCCTGAGTTGCCCCGGGTATGTGTCTCAGTCCTGGGAGCCAGAGCACCCCACCCCAGGATGACCCTCTTCAGAGAG
Source organism: Panthera pardus (assembly GCF_024362965.1). NCBI lineage: Eukaryota > Metazoa > Chordata > Mammalia > Carnivora > Felidae > Panthera > Panthera pardus. The sequence continues at coordinate 17,338,082 of NW_026526754.1, read as the reverse complement.
TGAGGGTGGCATACACCCCAAGATGACAGGCAAAGGCTAGGAGGCTGGAAGGGAGAAATAAATCCCGAGTCAACGAGAAGGATTAAAAAGTCACCTACCATGAGGAGAATTCGCACTCCACAAATTTTTCTCGATTGAGTAAATTTAAAGAAATAAAACTAGATTGAGCATGCGTTTAATACTGGCTGCTATCTTTTGCTCTGCTCTGCTCAGTGGCTTGTTAAATATAAAAAGATTTGCCCTGCAAGGAGACGTGGGGAGAGGCAATCTCAGAAGGACCCATCAGCCACCCCGCCCCTCCTCCTTGTAACCCAGGGAAGACGGACAGCCCTGTTTCATTCTAGCGCCCCAGCGCCCCGGTCTTGTGTACAGGCCCCACATGCGATCACCGGTATCCCCACTGTCTCTTAATAGAAGGTGAGATATAAAAAGCTCATTCAAGATGCCAGGAGCTTCCCTTTCTGACCCTGGCTGCCTGAGAGGCAAATTGCATTAGAAAAATGACATGCCATTCATCTCGCGAGTACTTGCAGGAACATTTAGCTAATTAAATGATTAATAAATTTAACACTGCTTTATAATTTCATTTAGCTGTGTTGGAAATCACACGGTGAGCTGCGTATGCACCGAATGAGATTAGGTGGGAGTGAGGGTTTCGGAGGCTGCCCTGGTAATTGAGATTAGTCTATTACTACAGTGACCTTTTTAACTTTTATATTCTCTTGTTAAAGCGAAATAAAATTTTATTCACTTTTAAGGAATATTTACTTAGAGAAATTTACATGAAATTAAAGAAACACCAAGCCCAGAAGCCTACTGGGGCCAGAATCCATGCACTGTTCCTTTTCTAATTTTCAGAGGCTCTTTAGGAAATTGTTCTTGAGCTAGCTGGAGGCAGAGTGTAGAGCACTGTGGTTTTAGAGAGCTCAATCATTCATTCATTCACTCAGTAAACACCCAATCCCTGCTGTGTCCTGTAAATGCCTCTAGGTCCTGGTTCTACAGCAATAAACACAACCTGGGTCCCTGCTTCCCTGGAGTTTAGGTTATAGCGGGAAAATAGAAATGAGAAGCAAATAAATAAACAACAAAATAACAGACAGTAATAAGCACAGCACAGAGAATTAGAAATAATGATTTCTTTAGACTGGGGAACCCAAGAAAATCTCTGTTCAGAGATGACCATTCAACTGAGATCTGAATTATAAAAAGCAGCCAGCCATGCAAAGCTCAGAAGGAATGGCACACCAGAATAGAGGAGACTGGGGGTGAAGGTCCCGAGGAAGGAAGAAGTGGATGTGGTGTGTTCAAGAAACAGAAGAAACAGGGGGTTTGGGGAGCTGGTGCGTTGGAGGTGACGCAGTGAATGTAGGAAGGGTCAGACTAAGTAATCCATGCTGGTCACAGTAAGGAGTTGCAGTATTTTTTTATAAATGCAGTGGGAAGCCACTGGAGGGTTTTCAGCCAAGCAGTGACACCACTTGTCAAGTGACTCCATCTAAGCCAAATGTTTCTGCATCCACAGCTAATGGTAGGACCATGGGGACCTTCCTGCCTTTGTAAGAAAAAGAGGCCTGACTCGGTTTCCTTCACCTTCACCTTCCTTTGTAAATTGTGCTTTTTTCCCAACTGAAAATTGTAACTGCTGGTCGTACTTCTCTCTCCCTTTCTCAATATGTGGTACTTTGTGGTCCCATGTATTCTGAAAATATTTTCAATTATCCCCAATTTTTGCTATCCTCGCCTATAAAATCCAGAAGCATATATATGTAAACTTTCAGAGGTCTCTGCTTGGTTCTCTCCTATGTTAAACACTTCTTTTATTTTTCCATACTCTGAGGCTTTGACATTTGGGGCCTCACTGACCCCAAAGACACTCACTCTCCCTGACAGTCGATTCCTAGAGATAGGAAGCAACTCCCCTGTGCCTCACAAATGCAAACTGACCAATCCTGAGCCCATACCTCCAAATCACCTTCCTTACCACGTCCTCACATTCCCGGCTCTAACTATCCTGTCCTCACTATCTACCTGCTCTAATCACCCCAGGGCCAGATGCTGTAGCCCTGGGCCTGCTGAAATTATTCAAAGTAGCCAATCCTCAGCTTACTTTCCCTGCCTTGCCTGTTCCTTCCTGCAGAAACCACAATAAAGCCTCCTGCCCAGGGTCCCATCTCCCTCTGCCTCCTGACTGAGGCAGTCCGGGTACTTCCCCAGGTGATCTTCCCACCCTAGCACAGTGTGTCCCTTTCCGGGGACCTGTGGGTATTGCAAACTGTCATTGCAATGGCAACCATCTCTACAGCTGTTGGTCTTACCATACCTAAGTAATAATGAAAGTTATATCATAAAACATCTCCAAATACCCAGTTTCATTGCACACCAGGGAATAAGACCTATCGTTTGCTGAGGTCTGACTTCGCGCCAGGCACTTTAGAGACACGGCTGACTTTAAGAGACTCTCACTTAACCCTTCCTCCCACGACACTGCAAAGAAGGTAGTTTGGGGCCATTTTATAGATGAGGAAACCGAGACAGAGTTTAAGGAACTTGACCAAGACCACTTGGCTCTATGTCAGGGTTAGGAGTTAACCCCAGAATAGAGATGGTATACAGTTCATAAGTTCAAAGAAAGAGCAATTTCCTTCTGATGAAATGAACTAACGGCCACGCTGGACAGACTGCCTCTCGGCAGACGCTTGGATGACTTTGTTCTGTCTGCTTGCTCGTCCGGCCAACCTGGTTTGGAATCACCATTTGTTGCCCAACCACTGTTTCTCCTGTACCTGCTCTGCCTAGTTTCTCATCCAGGCATATTTATCCAGAATTTCACCATTTCTCCTAACACCTTCTTACAAGTTAATATAAAGACAAAGAGAACGTCTCGAGAAATGTCCAGGGCCCTTTTACCAGGGGCCCCTTGCCATTCTTCCAGAAGGAAGGCCAATTCCTCAGAGCGTTGGCAACAGTCATGAAAGAACTTCGCTCCTCTGATGCTAACTCACATTTTACAAACCTACATATTCAACATTAAAAGTTTTTGCTGTTCCTTGTTGGTTCTTCCCCCCCTACCAACCCATAGGGAAGATGAAATGAAAGGTCTTCCTTTCAGTAAGTGTTTAAACTACACAAGTTTCAATTTCAGGTAATTATGCATACATCCCTCGGATATTCTTAAGACTTTGAACACACACACCCCTTACATTTGAAATCCTGTGATACCTGCTGTAAACCCTAAAATTTGTGAGCGATTACCTTTGTAAGCAGCATTTCTGGAAAATAACATCTGTGTGTGATTCACACTTTTTTTTTTTAACTTGTAAATTGTCTGGTTGTTAACTCTGACTCCAAATCTTAGGATGCTTAAGAATTCATAATTTTCTTTCCACTGTCTTCTACATGGTGTACAAAATTTGGGCACCCCTGTGTAATGAAAACATTTTCTGCTTTAAAAAAATCCCAGTTGTTAGACCTATAGACAACACATTGGCACCTGTTAGTAGTAACAGACGAAGTAATGAGTAGCAAGAACATACACAGGCCCAAGAGGTGGGGACCTGCCTGATCTTCTAGAAATTGTGAACTCAATATTTTACTCTTTCATTTTTTTCATTTTTCTTAATGTTTATTTACTTTTGACAGAAAGAGAGAGACAGAGCAGGAGCGAGGGAGGGGCAGAGAGAGAGGGAGACACAGAATCTGAAACAGGGTCCAGGCTCTGAGCTATCAGCACAGAGCCCGACATGGGGCTTGAACTCACGGACCCCAAGATCATGACCTGAGCTGGAGTTGGACGCTCAACCGACTGAACCACCCAGGCGCCCCACTCTTTCATTTTTAATAATGACATAACCATGTGAGGTATGAGAGTTTAGATGCTTTAAGAATTTCCTTCCTCTTTGTTAGATGTTTAGAAATCATCAGAGGTATTTGTGTCTAGATTTTTTTTTAAGTTGCAATTCTTCCTGCCTTCCTCCCTCCCCCTCTTCTTTCTCTCTCCTCTCTCTCTTTCTGTGTATTAGGCCACTATGAACCTGACATCATATTAGGCACTGATGATAAGACAAGAAAAACATTCTGGCTGTCTAGGAATTTATAATATAATCCTTTCTGTTCAAAACATCTTCCATGGACCATCGGCAGTGGCATCTCAGAGCTTGTGAGGAATGCAGAATTCATTCGCATCAGATTCCAGACACCCTGATCCCAAATCTGCGCTTTGAGAAGGATGTCCGAGTGACTCATGCACATTCTAATTTGATAAACTGCCTAGATCAAGGGTCTGCTATTTCCGGCAATCAGGTAAAATCCCACTAGCTGTCTGGTTTTGTTATTCCTGTTATTCCTGCTTGTTTTTTTACCGTCCATAATCTAAGAATGACATTTACATTTTAAAACAGATATAACTTAAAGGACTGTATGACTATGTACAGAGTAGCCTCTGTTTTGTGTCTTAGACCACAAACTGTAAAATATTTACTATCTGGATTTTCAAGTAAAAGTTTTCTGACCCCTGCTCTATAATGCAGGTGAATCTAGAACCCAAAGTCTAGAGAAAGCATACGTTTTGAAACAAGCAATGACACTATAACACTAATTCCGCTGAAAATATTTGTTAAACTACCAAATGTCAGAGGAATGGCCATGGTTTTGTTGTTTTGTTTTGTTTTTTAGACAAACCATGACATATATTTAATAGGAATATTGGCACTGAAAGCTTACGTCGGAATCAAGCCCATAGAAACTACTGGTGTAACGTGAATTTCATAACTCGTGCTTAGAGATCCATCAGGACCCACAAAGCAGTTATCCTCAGCTACAGAAGAACCCAGAAAACATGAAAGTGGGTGCACCTGGTTTTGTCCAGATTCACCGCACACATGATTAGCAGCAAACCGAAGATGGTTGTTTTACCACGCATGGCCCTCCGCAAAACTGGCCAGGTTTTTTTTTTTTTTTTTTTTTTTTTTTTTCACATTTACGAAAAGTTGTGAACTTTTTCATTTTCTCAGATCAAGAATATACCAAATCGCCGTCTACTATCCTCATCATTTCAGAGAAAGAGTGGTTATTTCTTTCCAATGGAACGAACTGTCTTGGACAAAAGAGTTTTATTTTTTTCATATGGAAATACCCACGTCTGTCCTTCAGGGGCAGGTTAGCTAAGGAAATGTAATGTGGGGCCAGTGATGAGGCTGGATATGGGGTAAAAAGAGGAGACAAGAAATGAAGTCAGAGAAAAGGGGGAAGAAGAAGCAAGATCAGACAACCTTCGAAAAAACTAAATTCAAATAGGGAATATGAGGCCGTGTCTCCACAGGGACAGCGACCTGACCACTGTCCGGTTGCCACTGATAAATAAATACTTGTTGCACTAGATTAAGTTAAAAGGGTCGAGTAGGTGGATTTGCGGTGGCAAGACCCAAGTTACCTACTTTTCATACCATGTAGGTTTTGACATTGAACAAATAGGAACCTGTTCTTTGAAGATCATCTGTGATACATCAACTCAGCTGCTTAGAACAGGGGCCCAGAGGAACCATTCGTGGCTTTGGATTGGGGGTGTGGAAGCTTTGCTCTCTTTTCTCCCAAGCTCTAAATGTTTGCGGAACACAGTCTTGGCTAGCATCAAGGATGACGGGACAATGGTCCGGGCAGGCCACCCCGGCCCATCCACAGGCCTAGAAACCCATGCAAAACTTGGGGGCTGTAACTGGGTCAAGAGTGTCTCCCCCGAGTGTAGGTAACAAACCTGTTCTCTATCTGAATGCGTCGCCCTAAAGGAGCAGGCACTTAGAACAAAACAGAAACAGATGACACTGAAGTCAGTTTCAGCTTACTTCTAAATGGTACTGGGAGGGAAACGCAGTGTGCATGATGAGATTAAGGCCTTCTAGGATTCCCAACTTATAATTAATCTAGTTACAATAAAAGCTAGAGGTCCTTCATTGTTTTTCGGCTGGGTAACCGATGGTGGGCAGGTATTATGAGTATTGTCACAGGCTAATACACAATCTGAATTTCCAGAAACACTACTGTGGGGTGCTCTCCAGGGGTCCCCGTGTAATGGCAAAACGAACCACCTGACAGTATCTCCCTGGCCCCCTAAATAGATACCCACAGTCGGAGAAGGACTCTGCTGGCTTCCCTCTCACCGGACAGGCTGCTCAGAATGACCCGAGTGACTCTAGACCCTCCAGAAAACTTGTGTGGAGGACTTTCCCAGCCAGAGGAGGGAAGCCGGCTGGGGCTAGGTTCGAATCCCACACACGCTGTCAGGAAGCCAGTCCACCTCTCTGTGTCTGTTTCCTCCCCCTCGAGCGGGGATGACAAACCTGCCTGACAGGCTTTTCAGGAGGTTGGATGAACAATATAGCGATGACAGGTGGTGTGGCTCGGCGGATTTCGTTTGCTCGTATTGTGCTTCGTAGAAGCCAGGCCTCCGCTCTTGGCGTGCGCTCTGCCTAGCGGGCTCGCTTTGCCCCTTCGCTAGCTATTTTGCATTCTCCTCTTTCCAAGCGTCACCTCCTCCAGGAAGCTTCCCCTGATACATACTCTCAGGCGAGGAGCAGTCCCCTCTTTCCACCGCCTTCTGAACCCTGGGTGCACTTCTACCCACACCCTTGACTCAAAGAATGGAACCAAACGCCTCCTGGTTCTATTTCCCCGGGGTGAGCTCACAAGAGCCGTCTCTGTCTTCACCTCAGTGTCGGCCCATCGCCGACACGTGGAAGCTGCTAGATGTTAGCTGAACTGCAGAACAGCCCCTCTGCTCCGCATGCAATACACTGCTGGTGAAGTCTGGGGCTCTCTGTGGTTTGGGCCACATAGCTGTTCTCTAAAGCTTGGGTTGCTGCCACGTGGCTTTGCCCAAGACCCACTTCTGCTCTTGATTCAGGAAGGAGCCTGTTCAGCCCAGACCCCCCTCGGGTCCAGGCGGCGCGTGCTCCTCTCTGTCCCATCCATCATCCGACTGTCAACATGGGTCAGCGAATCCTGCTCCTTGGGGCCTCTGGCCTTGCACCCGGCGGAAGGATGCAAACAGAAGCTGCAAGGCAGTGCTGAGAAAAATAAAATTGCCAACCATCTTTCATCTTACAGGAAAAGGGAGAAGCCAAAACTTCTCAGTAGTACTGGAGAAATAAAGCACAGTAAGATGGAGGGCTTCTAGGATTCCCCACCTTAGGGTTACTACGGTGACAACAAAATCTAGTCTCTCTCCCTATAAAAGGGACGATTTGTTGTCTTTTCAAGACTCAATCTGGATGCCCTCAGCTATTCAAATGTGATATTCATGACTGAAACAACAACAGAGATAAATAAAGGCCATTCCCAAATCACAGGGAAGAGAATTAGAATCACATTAGAGCCAGAACTTCCAAATCGATGCAGGAGGCCTGGCTTTTCCCTGCAGTGACGGGAACTCTGGGGTCAAACAGACCCATTAGGTGGCTCTACCTGTCAGGACCCTGCATGGGGCTCTAACAATAGCACACCCAGAGCACCAAACACTGTGGCAATTTTCTTCTCACCTGCCCTCTGTCATCCTTGAACTGTAGGCATGGGCTTCATGTTCTGCATGATTTCCACGAGAAAGTGATACCGTCCAGAAGCAGACAGTGAGTACCCAGCTCTTTTCCCTTCTAAGCTCAGGGTAATTGCATAACTCTTTATTCATTATAAACCTGAAACAAGCCTTCCAATGCACGATGGCCCCATGCAAAACCATTTGTCCCCAGCCAGGATACCAATCAGTGGAAGGACCAGTATCGGTTGCTGTCCTCTCCCTCCCTAACCTCCTGCCAGTGCCGTGGGATGTCTGGACCCGTGGAAGCAAAGAGAACGTGAACATGCTTCCATGTCTAGGAGAAGTGAGAATGTACAGACTTGGGGGGCGCCTGGGTGGCTCAGTCGGTTGAGCGTCTGACTTCGGCTCAGGTCATGATCTCGCGGTTCTTGGGTTCGAGCCCTGCCTTGGGCTCTGTGCTGACAGCTCAGAGCCTGGAGCCTGCTTCGGATTCTGTGTCGCCCTCTCTCTCTTCCCCTTCCCCATTTGTGCTCTGTCTCTCTCTCTCTCTCTCTCTCTCTCTCTGTCTCTCTGTCTCGTAATAAAAAAAGAATGTATGGACTTGGGAGAGTTCACCTTATATCTGCTTGACCTGTGTTTTTAATGGCCTTCAGGTGCTCGCTATGAAGGATGATTCTTCACTTAGAAGAAACACCAAAGGCAGTAACATGTCAACAATCACAGGACAGAATGTTCTAGATTTCAAATGATTAAAAGAGTTGGGTATTTAGGAAGTAGTGCCATTTTTATGGTAACTGTATAATATATACAAAGCAGGGGGGTGCATTTTCTGGGGAAATTAGTTTTTCCTCTTGAACACAAAAGGGATAGATTTATATATTTAATAGATGTGCCAATAGTGGGTTGACTTGTATAAAATGACAAACTTTAAAAAGGAGAAATAATTCATGTGCAGTGCCACACAGAGCCTCAAATCAGGAAGAAACGTACAGTGCTGAAAATTTAGGCAAAATGATGTCCTACCGGCTGAATCTGGCCCATAGACGTATTTCATTTGGCTCCCTCCAAGTTGCCTCATGCAATGAATTCGCTGCCAACATTTAAAAATTGGATGACTCTACGTTTTAATACACACACACACACACACACACACACACACACACACACATATATTGAACTGAATGGAACCAAGGTTCTCTGGAAAAATTCTAAGCTCTGGCAAAATTGGACCTAATTTCCACTTGGCAACATTCAGCTGGGATTTAATAATGGCTGCCCGTATCACAGGGCACAGACAGTCCCTGACACTGACACTTTCGACTATCTTCCCTGCACCGGGGACTGGGTCCAGGGCCCACCATCTATCATTTCATACACACATAACCTCATTCATTTATTCTACCAGCCTGGTACCTAAAGGCATCTTCGTTTGCCCTCCTCTGTACTATATAATTGTTACTTATTAATAGGATCTTACCTCCCGTTCCTGATGCAGGCGTCAAGATAAACGAACATGCCACTTCAGTGCAAAGTTCCACATGTAGAAAAATGAATGCGTTAAAGGGCAAAGTTGAAAGCTACTGTTTGGCAGTTTCATGAATCTATGGTTTGGGAAAGGACCTCTTGTACCAGTAATGAGAGGAGCTTTCGCTTTTAATCTTCAACCGAGAGTAGCCTGAGCAGAACTAGTCTTGGAGGAACAGGATCATCACCAGTGGATCACACCTGTGTGTCTTCTCAGTTGCCTTAAAACAAGGGGCCTAATCAGAGAGAAGAGTCCTTGACCAGGAGAGTAGCTCTTTCCTAGATTCTCTTCTATGAATCCTGTGTGATCGGTAACACTCATGTTGCAAGATGGCTGATTGAGTGTAGAGGGAGCGTCCACACCAAAGGAACTGAGTCGTGCACATTAACCAATGTGAGGCCAGGACTGGTATCTGGGCTTCTGCCCTGACCCACTGGCTGTGGGCCTAAATACAGTCTGTGGCTGAATGCCAGCTGAGGAAGAAGAACGCCCTAAACTATAGGTAGACAGATTATTTATGAGACGTGAAACTAAATGCTTACTGGTTTTTATGTCATTCAAGCTGAGCTCCACAGTGGCTGATGGGGACCCAGTAGAGACCAGCCCATAGGCAGGGACCTACGTTCCATTCTCATACGTTCCTAACCACAAAAATGGAACCCAACCGACAAGTATTTACTAAGTATCCTCTCCATGTGAGGCATTCCACTGAAGCGGATGTTTGCTAAAGAAAAGTCAGTGGACTGTTAACAAAATATTGGCAAACTGAATCGGACAACGTATAAAAAGACTTACATTCTGTGAATGGGATTTATCCCAGACATGCAAGGCTGGTTCAACACTCAAGAACCAATCAACATAATTTACGAAATCCATAAGCTAAGAAAATTCATATGATCATATCATTTGACAAAGAAAAAGCATTTGACAAAATCCAACACGCATTCATGATTTAAAAAAAAAAAACTCTTAGCAAATTAGGAATAAAGGAGAATCACCCCAAGTTGATAAAGCCTATCTATAAAAAACAGCCAGCATCAATCATTTAATGGTGTAATAGTGAATGATTTCCCCCCAAGACTGAGACCAAGGCAAGGATTTCTCTTCTTGCCACTCTTATTCAACATAGTAAGTTCTAGCCACTATAATAAGGATAGGAAAAAGAAGTAAAAGGCAACCATATTGGAAAAAAGAAATAAAGCTCTCTATTTGCCTGTGAAATGATTGGTTATATAAAAAAAAACCCAAGAATCTAAAAAAAAATAAGAAAAAATTCTAGAACTGATAAATAAATTAAGGAAGGTCACAGGATCAAGATAACATACAAAACACAATCACCTTTCTATACTAACACTGAACATGTGGAAACTGAAATTAAAGACACAGTATCACTGACAATCACTCCAAAGAAAATGAAAACTTAGGTATACGCTCCAGAGTCATACCCTAAACAGATGGGAGTGTCACGTCACGTCCATTGGAAGACTGAACATAGTAAAGATGTCAATTCTCGCCAAACTGATCTACAGGTGTAATGTGCTTTCTACCAAACTTGCAGCAAGGTTTTCGGTAGACATAGACAAGCTTATTCTAAACTTTATGTGGAAAGGCAAAGACCCAGGAAGAGTTAAAACGCTCTCGATAAAGAAGAACACAGTGGGAAAAATCACTCTACTTCATATCAAGACTTACCCTGTAGCTACAACAATCAAGACAGTGTATGACTGGCACAGACTCAGACACATAGATCAATGAAGCAGAATAGAGAACCCAGAAATAGAGCCACACAAATATGCCCAACTGGTTTGTAATAAAGATGTAAAAGCAGTTCTATGGAGGAAGAATAGAACTTCAATGTCAACAAGAGGTGTTAAAGCAACCGGACGTCCACGGGCAAAAAATATGAACCTTTACTGACTTCACACCTTATATAAAATTTAATATAGATATTCAGTAACTCCTGTTAAATATTTTATAGTTTTGGTAATAATGTAAATGAAATCTTTCTTTTATTTCCATCTTTAATTACTGCTAGCATAGGAAAGGTGCGTTGATTTGCAGATCTTTACCTTATATCTAGCCAACTCTTCGAATTACCTTGTTACTCTTAATTTTTCTGAGACGATTTTAGCTTCTCTAAGATTATAGTTATATAATTTTTAAATGAAGTACATTTTGTTTCTTCCCCCTTAGTGAAGTCTTTTTTGGGTCTAATACTATCTGCTGAAACTTCCTGAGCAAGATGAATCGTGATGGGTATTGTGGACACACTTATCTGCCTTCTGATTCAAATGGACAGCACTCTTTGGTGCTCTCCCTGTTGAAAATATTTGTGGCAGATTTTAAATAACATTCTTGATTATACTGGATGAATCTTCTCCCTCTAGTTTACTTAGCAGTATAGTTATTGATGTTGGTTGGTGAATTGGTTGATTTTGAGCAAATGCCTTTTTGGCATCATTGATAGAACCGTAAAGTCATTCTTTAATCTGTTGCTATAATGAATTAAACTGATAAAGAATAAAAACAATAATAAAGAAATGGCATGGAAATTTAATTAGTTCTAGTTAATAATGCATTAATACCATTTTGTAAGCTCCAACCCATAGCAAGGGGCAACCTTCAACAAATCTAGAAAAGCTCTCATTTATAGGCAAATGCATCTAAAGAGTGTTTTAAAAGACTTTTTTAGTGTATAAATTAATAATATTTTTATAAGAATCTAGAAGATACATCATGAATGAATTTAAGACTGAAAAATCAAAAGTATTCATTTTCCCTAAAAAACATCCCCTTTCGACCCAAGACGTTTTATTTTTAATGCAAAGGAAAATTCAGCAGCCTGGTGCTCAAATCATACAACGAACAAGAAGCTGAGAGAGAGCAGATAAAGAACTAGCATGTGTCCTAAGTGGCAAGATGATGCCAGTTCCTTTTATGTATATTATCCCCTTGGATCCTTAGAATACTCCAGTTCTCTCTATACATGGACATGAGGAGCAGGTAACACCTAACAAGTGATGGGGGTGCAGAAGTCCCGGGTCCAGTGGACAGCCTTCCCAGGCAGGTGTTATTAATTTCTCCCACGTAACAGTTGAGGACACAACTCTAGAATGGCCCAACAGATTATCCAAAGACACAAGGACGGTAAGTGGCAGAACTGGGAGGCAAATCCTGGTGCGTCTGAGACAAAAAGCTGATCTCTTTTTAATGAACACTGGTAGTTATCTGGTGGCCAAAAGCAGGGGTTTCACATCAACAGACAGGGACTTGAATACTGGCTCAGGCCCCACTGGCTGTATGCTCTTGGGACAGTTACTTAACTCCTCTGTACCCCAGTCTCTCCTGTATATAATCAAGACAACCCAGCACTCCATCACGGGGCTACTATGAGGTTCCAATGAGCTACCACACACAAAGCCTAAGGCATGGAATATGGTAAGCCCTTAAAACCTATTGGCTAATAGTCTATTTATTATCATTATTATTACCATTATTTTTATCATCCTTGAAACTATTTTTCTAATGGCTCTGAGTAAATCATCACTGATATCAAGAATAAAACTCCAACAGAAGCCACTCAAATGACTCTCAGTAGCTAATAAAACCTAATAAAGTCAATGTATCCACTTAGCCAAGCCACAGAATACACCACTGTTCAGGTAAGTCATAAAGTCTTCCCTGAAGCTGTTATAATGATTGATCCTCAGGCACAATTAAAACTCAAGCAATACATTGACATTTTAATAGAACAAATAATTTAAATACATTCAATATGTTAGGCAGGAATGATTTTTTAATACATACTGATAAAGTTGGGAAGTTACCCCCAAAAAACGTGTAGAGAAAGTCTTCATGCAAGAGGGTGAAGAAGGTGAAGAAAATAGGATTGAAGTTCTTTGAGAGAAACCATAAATCCTGCGGCCACTTGGAACGGAGCAGTTAATTTTGCAGACCAGGTCCTACGAAAAATGGTCCCTTAACTATCTATGGGTTTTCTTTCTCTCTCAGTTTTTTTTGTCCTGTCATCTCCAAAATACCATTAAAGATAAGTGATAAGGCACTTCTTGTGTTTCTATCACCCATAAAAGAACATTTCCAAATAAACTGATTCAAAGAGGAGAACAACAACAACAAAAAAAACAAAACCAAAAAAACAATTTTCCTGGTGAGAGCCAAAACGAACATACTTTCCAATAAAAAGTGAGATCAATGGCACGGCCTCCTGCATGCATACCAGGGATGTTCCAGAAACTGTTTCATGATCATCCCTGGTGGGGAGGAGGGAGCCCTGGTTTGCAGCACTGGCCAATTTCCATGGTGTAAGTATTTCCACCATGGCTGAATTCACGCAGTGGATGCGATGTCACTGAACGTGGGGGATGGGTATAATCTGCTCTCGCTGGCACAGCATGGACACCATTTCTACCCCAGCTTTCTACATTACTGGCTCGTTTGATTGCATTTAGGCGTCCGTCATTTCCAGAAATCGTCTGATCCATCTGATCGTCTCCATGTGGATCAGACAAGAGCTCCTTGAGCATAAGGGACGTCCGCCTGGCCACCTCCATACATTCCCATGGCTGCTCTAGACAGCGGCTGGACACAGCAAGCATTCACTAAATGTTTGTAGAATGAATGAATAAATGGCGTGGGGTTGGTCAGGGGAGGAGATGGAGAAGAGGAAAGAGCAGAGGAAGAAAAGGAGGACAAGATACACCTAAGACAAGTGGGTCAAATCCCGACTTTGCTGCTTTTTACTTTAGCAGGTGGGGTAACGAGACCCAACAGTCGGGTCGCCTCTTCACTGCTAGGTGGGCTTATTTGGAGAGCCAAGTGCCAAAGAGTGGACCTATATGACACAGCTTCTTACTGGACGAGTATGGACCAGAAATTGTGCCATATGTTTTTTGTTTTGTTTGTTTGTTGTTGTTTGTTTATTTTTTTAACAACTTTTTTTTTACATTTTATTTTTTTTGATTGAGAGAGAGAGAGAGAGAGACAGAGCACAAGGTGGGGAGAGGCAGAGGGAGAGGGAGACACAGAACCCGAAGCAGGCTCCAGGCTCTGAGCTGTCAGCACAGAGCCCGGCATGGGGCTCGAACCCACAAACCGTGAGATCATGACCTGACCTGAGCCGAAGTCGGATGCTTAACCGACTGAACCACCCAGGCGCCCCTGTTGTTTATTTTTTTTTTAATCCCACACTTTTCTGGAGCCTTTTCTCTTAAGTTGTTATCACCACTAAAAGTTTATGCTGACAGGTCCTTTAAACAATGCCCCATACAAGTGCGTGCCTATTTTTTTTTCCCCTTAATTTTGATTTCCTACTGTTGGAAGCCAGAGGTCCAGCCATTTGTATTCTAAATCCCAGGCATCAGCATCCTTCCTAATGGATAAATAAAGAAGTGCTTCATAAAACGCATCTGTGAAAACCCTTTGAGTGACAAGGAGAATCTGTGGCTAAATACGAGTTCGTTCATTGTAGGACTGATGTAGAAAAAGAGCCTCCCCCCTTGGGCAGAAGTATGAATGTCAGCGTAATGAAGGAGTGTACGTCATTGTGTCTGCACGACTCATGTTGCAAGCTGACGTTTAATAGACAAAAGATAATGTCCGGCTTTCGCGCGAGATGTTCTCTGAAGGCTACTGGCCCATAAATCTAGATCTAAAGAATCTGGGGTGGCGTTTCTTCGTCACCGCACGGCCAGCTGCCTGCCTCGCGCTGTGCGCCCCCTCAGCGCAGTCACAGCAGGAAGAGATTTGTGAAGTCCAGGGGAAATCGAGATGTGTTGGCATTGTTTTCTGCTGATTTCCCCAAGAGAGGGAATCTGCTGGACTCTAAAGCAATGGGGCTTCTCAGGTGCCAGTGCTGCAGGGCACAGAAATTGCAGCTATAAACTCACCAGCATCAAAGAGCAAGTGATTATAAGAGGGGGAAAGGGGGGCAGCCATGGCGGGGGGGAGTTGCCTCTGATTCCCTTTGTACCAACAAAGGGAGAGGCCAAGACCAACCGCATCTCACGTGTCACTCCTCCAAGAACACAGTGGTTCTAAGAAGTTAGCAGCCACCCCACTCCGCTTGATAGTCAGCTCTGAGCATGCATTTTGGGGAAGTGTCCAAAAGGCCATTTTTGTTCTCACTGCTGACTTAGGCATGCCATCGGCCGGGAGGGATGCACTTTGTTGGTTTCTCGTGACTGCAGGAAAAGTGCTTTACCAAACAACAAACAACCCCCTCCCCCCAGATCAGGTAAGGAGCTTGATGTTTCCAATGGGGTTGAGACCACGGGGCACCGCGAGTATGAAAAATCCAAAAATGCTTTATCAGGCCCCATGGCGCTGACAATGCAGCAAAGCCCAGCTGGAACCGTGGTCAGCTGCCAGAGGTGAAATCGATGTTGGGCTCAAATGATCAGAAATATAACATGCAAAATGTAATTCCCCCTAAAGGGGGGTTGCAGCCCGGCTTCTTCCAAACAGTTTCTGGGGAGGGTCTTGGGTGTTTGCCACTATGTGTAACACAATTAATATCGGTTTGGGACACTCTCTCAAGTCACCTGCGCAAATGTCTCGAGCCATTCCTAACTCTTTTACTTTGCCCCTCCTGTGAGGAGCACAAACATTCTGATGAAAGTCAGCTTTCAGAAACAAACGCCATAAACCTATTTTATTACTTGGAGAATTTAAAAACATTTCAACAGAACCATCACCGCGTTTGTGTTTTGTTTTGTTTTTTCTTCCCTGTGATTCTTAAAAAGAGAGGGAAAGAGAGAGAGAGAGCAAGCGAGCTCACATGATTTCCACAGCTAAATTCTACAAATCATGTTTGGACATCAGTAAAAATGACGGGCAAACCTTTTCGCAAAAATTTCAACCTGGCTTGCCTCGAAAAACATAAAGAGGCTCTCTGGCACTAGATGTCAAATTAATTGCAGGCAAAGTGTGTTACAGTAATTCACTTGGCAGTTTAAGCAAAACCAACGGAACGGCATTAAACCAGATCCCCATATGCCAACGGGGCACCATCACTTTGCTCCAGATGATGAAATTTGACTGTAAATCTTTCCTGCCTTTAGTTGGTCAGCATCGGCACCAGGAAGATACGTCCTCTCCACATTGTGCGAAATGGTTTATTTGCCCTCTTAGGAGGCATGCTGATATATAAATCCCAGGTATGATTATTATTATTTTGAACTATTATTATGAGTTACTATTATTACCTTCCTGAGAGAGTGGGAATGGGGCACGGAAAAGCAGCGGATGAGACAGGACTGTGTGCAAACGCTAAAGGGAGGCCGTCTATCTTTGTTCAGGGCTGTTCCTGTACTGTTTCAGGACAGAGAGGTCATCAGCACTAAAGGGGGTTCATTCGCTGTGTAGACGGGGCAGACAAACTGTGCCCGGGACGGCAGTGCCCGTAAGCCTCACCCTGGTTGAATGATCCTCGCCAGCCGACCTGTTCTGCTCTCGGCTTGGGGGAACCAGATACCTTCGAGGCCCTTGCTCTGCTCCATTTGCTGAGTGCCTACTGTGTGCCTGAGTCTGCGTGACAACCGGAGGGGCAACGAGGAGTGAGACGTGAGTCTCTCCCCGCCGAGGCTGTTTCCTCACGAGCCAGGTAGCGACGTGCAAGGCACACGTCAGCAAGGCACCACGAGAGGAGCTGTGACAGGGGCTCTCACTCAGCAGGCTCCTCGGGCGGGTTGGTCGTACCCACCGTACGGGAGTCTCAGGTAAGCGTAACCTGCTCACGTCCCACAAGTGAGGCGCCAGCAGGATTCTCAGGCTGGTAAGCTTGAGGGCTGTGGTCTCTCACCTGTCTACTCCAGAGGGGGGCTCCAAGGGGTAAGGAGGCAGGTCGTCCCACAGGAAGGAGGTGGGGAAAGGGTCGGGAAAACCTCCGCAGACAAGGTGATACTTCAGCTGTGTCAGAAAAGCTCCATCAAAATGGGGAATGGCATCCCGAGAGAAGGGAGGCACTGGGTAAGGCCCCAAAGGGTCCCCTTGTGACCCCCTAAAAGGCCCCTGGGCTGGGAAGTGGACCAGTGCCATTCCCGTCCGGGCAAAAGGCTCATGACTAATTACACATTTTCCTATGAGGACAGCACCTTGCTCTTAGAATGTAAAGCCTTCCCAAACTTCAATGACTCCCTGAAGCAACTTCTGGCCTTTGGAAAGTGGGGCATCCAAGAAAAACAATCAAGGATCACTTGAAGGCACACGCAGTGCGCTCAGAGAATTATTTCTGGCCGTGGTCTCTGCCGTGGATCACAGGCCCTGGGCTTTCAATCACAAGGTTGAAAGGTATTAACAAGAACTCACGCGGTCCAGGGCAACTGTTTGTGTAAAACATTTTCCTTCCTTGGAATGTAAACGGGTCTGTCTTCATCTAGAATTATTTTTACCGATTTCATCGCCAAGACTTCAAAGTGATTTTTCCCCTGATGTTGTACTTCTGTTGTGTCCCCCCCACCACCCGCCTCCGCCTTCTCCCCAACTTTGTCTTGTGTTTGTGGAGGGCACAGACCCAGCATCCCCAGGATGGGGCTTGACCCACAGGCACACCTGGAAGTGATTAAGGATACCGGAGGAGGAGGAGGAAGAGGAGGAGGGTGGTGCAGGGAGAGGAAAAGGAGGAGGCAAGAGGGGAGAGGGGTGGACGGAGGGGGAGAAGAAAGGGGGAGAAGGAAGGAGGGGCAGAGGAGGAGAAGAAAACCACTCCTTTTCCAACACATTGGCGCTCTTTTTCCACTATGGCGAGTCTGAGCCAAAGGTGACGATGTTCAAAACAAACAGCTCACAGACAAACAAATACTTTCGAAAAATTCCACAGAGTTGCCTCAGGATCATGCCAGGGGTCAAACATGTCATTCCTGGAGAAAGGGAGCAACCTCAACAGTGACCTGGACTTTATGATATTCTAGAGCATTCTTGAGTGAATTATTGTATCTGTCAATGCTTAATTACCAAAACTTTCCCAAGTTATCAGCGACGATAAAATTGACTCAAATAAAACACGCACTAATTTAAGACGGATGTATGTGAATTTTCCTTTGATAAACCTGGCCAGGATTGTCAAGCTGCTTAGCTCCTACTCAATTTGATACTGGCCCCGCCCCCCTTTCTGAAAGGAGGGAAGGTGACTTTTATCAAGCCCGTCTAGGAAATACACATATGCCGTGAGTATCAGTGCTGGCGATACAGGGTAGAAATGCCTCGTTCCGAGAAGGGGGACATTAGATGTTGCATGTGCCCGCTGTAGAGATCCATAAAATTCAGGGAATTTCCTTCCTGAAGCTTGAGGACATTCATATGAATGAAACTGAAATCAGCCGGTGGCTGGAGAATGGCAACTAACCCTTGGCAGTGTATGGAAATAAAAATGTCCCAATAGTCTCAACTCAGGGGCGACCCTCCCACCTCCCCCAACATCAGAGCTCTATTTTCCCACCTTTTCTCTTTAAGACAGGGAAAGGATTAATTTTACTGATTCATCTAGTATCTCTTACCATTTGGACACTTTACGTACATCATTTCAAATTACGGGTTGCAGATTTGATTATACGTATTCTGGAAATGCAAAGAAGTTCCCAGCATCTCATAGGCATGTGCCCGGCAGATGCCAGGTGAACTGTGTGCCATAAGAGATATCAGTATTCCCACTGTCAATCAAGCCAAGGCTGAGCCACATTCGGTCTTCTGCCCCAGATCACACCCCTGGAAAAGATTGAGGTCCATGCTCTGTCCATCCATCGGGGGGGCAGAAGGTCAGCTTTCCATTGCTGGCCCTGGGGTCCTGCTACTTTTTCTCTCAGTGACTATCTCACATAAGCATGAGTGACAAGTGGCCTGAGTATGACAATCACTCCCCGTGGCTTTCCTGATTCTCACCTGGATACTTTCAGGAGCAAATATTTCCTGTTCAGGTGAGGCTCGCAGTCAGACACTGATGTGCTTTTGGAAATACAAGAACCCAACGGTATTCTCCCCAAATCACTGTGCAGTCAACCATATATGAATACATAAGATTAAAATTGCTGCATGGAAGAAAACTATTACGAAGTTGAAAACAAATAACAAACAGAAAAAAAAATATTTATGACGGAGGGAGACGAACTGGTCTCCTTAATTTACACAGAGCCTTCACTACAAAGTGAGAACAATCTAGTAGAAAACTGGATCAAGAACATGGAAAAGTAGTTCCAAGAAGAAGGAATACATATGGGCAATAGAAGTATAAAACTGACCCCCACCTCAACTGCATCCATAATTAAAATGTAAAATTTAAAAATAATGGTGAGATACTTTTTTCACAAGACTTATTGCTATACACTTTTAACATTTATTTTATTTAAATTTTTTTAATGTTTACTTATTTTTTGAGAGAGAGACAGAGACAGAGACAGAGAGAGAAAATCTGAAACAGGCTGCTTGCTGTGAGTTCAGAGCCAGACGTGGGGCTTGAACGCACAAACTGTGAGATCATGACCTGAGCTGAAATCAGAGTTGGATGCTTAACTGACTGAGCCACCCAGGCGCTCCCAGATCAGCCTTTTAGTTCAGAGTTCCTTCCTCACGACAACCGAATCTCTGTGGCTGTGGCAGTCGCGGTCAGGATAAAAGAGACTCTTCCTCCAGGCTTGCTTAGACCATCTGGCCTAAGACCCAGGCTTATTCATCTGCTCCTGAGGTTTTCTTCTTCTTCAAGACTCACTCAACGTGATCAAGTTTTACATTAATCCAAGCCCCTCCCTGGCAAATGCTGACAACCTACTGTCATGATTTTTGCTCATTCTCAGCGCCAAGGCTTTGGGAAGAGACCTGTAGAGGACTGACCGATGCCGTTTCATTACTTAACGTGTTTCGCCACAATTCTACATGCCTAGTTAAGTAATATGTTTGACCAGTTACTGTTAGGAAAACTTCATGAACTGGTAGAACACTTGCCAACCTTTAAAATTACTGATACAATATACAACTCCCCAGCGTGGGCCATGGGCAAGGACAGTAGAAATATACAGCAGTGCTTAGCTTTTATAAGCCTGCATTCCACCTCATCGAAAAGACTGCACCTTGCGCTCCATTAAAATAATAATAAAAAAATTGAATGAAGGGGAGAGGAAGGCCTATTTGAGGAGCTGAAGTTTCACTGTATTAAAAGGAGAACCACCTGTGTTATGCCTCATCCTGGGAAACCACATCTCTTCTTTTTTTTTTTTTTTTTTTTAACGTTTTATTTATTTTTGAGACAGAGAGAGACAGAGCATGAACGGGGGAGGGGCAGAGAGAGAGGGAGACACAGATTCGGAAGCAGGCTCCAGGCTCTGAGCCATCAGCCCAGAGCCCGACGCGGGGCTCGAACTCACGGACCGCGAGATCGTGACCTGAGTTGAAGTCGGACGCTTAACCGACTGAGCCACCCAGGCGCCCCCCACATCTCTTCTTTTTAAGGACTTCTTATCCCTCCTACAGCTGCCATCTGGGCGTCTGCTCGAGAAGCAGATGTTAGGGTCCCCTGTTAACTTTGAGGGGGACCTCAAATTTGGCAAGATGTAGAGTGGATGAGTGGCCGAATGGTCTCATTTAACATCTACTAAAGCAAAAGACTGTGATCTGAAGGGCAAGGGCCGAAGATGAAGGGCAGGAGAAACCATGAAATGTGTTTCATGAGATCAATAAAATGTATGACTTCACTCACTTAATTACATAAATAAAGTTGTTAAAAAAAAAAAAGACTGGGGCACATACCATGCTAAATTAGCGGGGGCTTTATGTAATACGGTGGAAGTAGAAAAAAAAACTGGAAAGGTCACTCACATGCATGAAGCAAGCATCTTTGTAAAAGCTTCGTGCAAAGCCAGAAGGAAAATCTCGCAGCATGGTTGTGTCTGTCAGGACCGGTAAGATCCAAGCTATAGAACAGACCCAGGAATACCGAGGGGGCTGGGACTCAGGATCAGCCAAGACGCCCCACCACTAATCAGTTCTCTGTCCATCTGTTTTAAATCATGGTTTGAAGCATATTTATGTGATAAAGAATTAAAGCTGTTTCTCTTGGCCGTGGAAATAATTGGGACACTCTCTTTTGGAAAGCCACTGACATCGTACAACAAGCATATTCAAAACTGAATTTAGGATTAAAGAGGCTTGAGAGAGCTTACCTTTTTTTCAAAGCATGCTAGAGACCCCTTTCAAAGTTCTTTTCTTTTTTAAGACAAATGTAAGTAACAAATAACCTACCAAGGTCCTAAAGGACTTTCTTGTTTAAAGAGAGAAGGGATGCTGGAGGGCCAAAGACGTAGAGAAACCACAGGGAGAGAGAATGAGAAAGTTGCTGCTAGTGAGCCCAACAAATAAACGTGGAACATTCCAGAAAAGACCTTGCCCTCTCTCCAAAGCACGTGAAATGTGGCAAGTAACTGTCCTGAATAAATACTATTGTTTTAATAATGAAATACCATTGAGGTATCCCCTACTGTGGCTTTATTTATTTGGATTACCTCTCATAAACAGTTCTGCAAGGACAGAATTATTCTGGGGCAGGATTCCCCCAGCTAGAAGTCTCAACGCTGGCCCCCCACTGCAGCCCTGCCCCAATACAAAGCCCACACACGCCCTTTCAATTTTACCACGCTGCCTTGTTTATAAAAACTGTAATATGTAAAGCCAACTGGAGTTCGGCTGGCAATGATATAATAGATGATCGCTCCCTGAGCACAGGGATGCAGGAATGTGGATGTGTGTTTCTGCAAGTGTGTGTGGGGGGGGGGGGGGGGGAGGGGGGGTGCGGCCGGGTGGGGCAGGGACAAAAGGGAACCTGCAGCTTACCCCCCATGCCCTGGTTTTGAAAAGTTAAGACGCCCTGAATTAATTCACCGATGCCAAGACCATGAAAAGAACAAAACCTCAATATATCCTTCCAGTGTGACTTTAAATATGACAAGGTTATCATTTAATATACTATTGTTCAAGAACTGATTTATGGGCTTCTGGGTGTCCCCCCCCCCTCCTTTATTCTCTACTCTAGACTTAACTGGAATGACGGCATTCAGGGATATTGCTTACAATTTCGTACACTGACCGAAAAGTATTTGCTAGATCTAATGTCCACAGAATAATACAAATGACATTTTCATTTTTTCATCTGGGTTGGGAGACTAGATCCTGAAATATGGAGACTCGTGTTCTTGAACTTTCCCTTTTTTTCCCTCATTGACAAGCTAATGTCTTTTCCAAGCATATATTTCAGTCAAAGACTAATGACTCTTTGGAGTATAGCGTCTTCTTTTGCTATTTTGTGTCTCCCTCTCACAAACAGACCTTGAGAAAGGGAGCGTCCAGCAGGAGTCTCGCGGAATTATCTTCCTCGTTAATTTGAGAAGGAGGCAACATCCCCACTTGGGAAGAAAGACCTGGAAGGGAGGGGTGAGATAGGGTCTGGCCAACTTCTACCCGGAGCCCATTTTTTTTTTTTTTTAGGAGTGAAATCAAATAGGAAATTATACCTGCTGGCCATTGTGTGGTCTGTTTGTGAGATAATCTTATCCAGAAAAGAATTACGTAAACGTCCTTTTTATGAAATCCTACACATCTCAGTAGTTCCATTGATGGCCAAGAAAATAGAGGCCCCTGGTTGGCATGCAGCCATCGTCCCCTTTTCCGTTTCAAAGGCAACAGGTCTCCCTTGGCCAACACACCAGCAGTAGCTTATGTCTGTACAGAGAACGTGGGAATCTGTAAGCACCGCCAGGGAGCATTCGGACAAGATCACAGCCCAGCAAGATAGAGATTGCATCTGTACCACAGAAGGCGTGAACCTGGAGTTTTTCATCACACTTAACTGGTTCTCCCTTGCTGCACTGCGTTCATTTGTCCTTTGCTCCCTCAATGCTGAGCCATACGACTACAAACCCCATGAAGGCAGGGTCAACGTTCTCTGGGTGTTCTGAGCGTTGCTGGAGCACGAGTATGTGGCACCCATTCACTCTGCAGTCCTGACTGGCCTCTGGTGTCTCAACACCCAGCCCGATGACACCTTCCCTAGGAAGCCGTTAGAGACTCTGTCCTGTGCAAAACCGACCCCACCCTCTGCCACACCTGAACTTGGCTTTCCTTTGCAGCCTTCTGTCCCTGTAACACGAACACACTTACTTATAATTAGTGTTAACTAGCATGCCACATATTATTTAATATTTAACTAATGGGAAAAAAAAATCTCTTGAGAGCTAAGCGGCAGGCATTGTGCTAAGTTAGTCCCCCTGCCTTAGGTACTGCTGGAGGAATAGAAAAGTGCACAGGCTCCTGAATCAGATACTCTGGGCTTGAAATCCTGAGTCCACCAACTGGTGGCTGTGAGCTCGGGCAAGACCCTTTTCTGTGCCTTGTCTATAAAGTGGGAGTGGACATAAAAATGGAACCTTACAGGGTTATGCAGAGAAATACATTAATTAATTCATGGCAGGCACTAATACAGAGTGAGTGCTCAATAAATGTTAGCTATTTTTGTGCTCTCTATTCTGTAGGTAAGGAAACTGAGACATAAGAGGCGAAGTGACCCCCGTCGAGAAGACCCAGCCTGTGAGCAGCGAAGCCGAGAATTCACTCCAGGCAGGCTTGTCCCCACCTTTTCACCAGCGGGACCCACGAGTCCTTCTCTTCCCGCGGGACCCATGAGTCCTTCTCTTTCCACAGGCCCATGAACAATTTGAGCACTGAACTGTCTTTGAACCTCAGAGCCAAGCATGGGGCCTGACACATTAGGAGCTAGGTAATCATTTAATTGATTGATGAATGAATGAAGGAACCTGTTAAAGGCTGTAGATTCTGATAAACCGTAAGCATAGGGCCAGGCACAGAAAGCAATGTCTAAAGGAATATTGAACATCCCTGAAAATTTCCCAGGTGGAAGTCATCCAAATTATTTAAGCATAAATATAGCATCCTTTAAAAATAAGCTGCCATTTTCTCCAGTCTAAGCCTAACGTGTGCAGCTTTTAAGACACAATCACGCACTTGCTTTATTATTATCTGAAACGATTTTTTTTTCTACCCACGCTGCATGGTTTTCTCCTGTTTTTGGTATACCCAGATTGTTCCATAGGAGATAGACTGTACGGGCCCTGAACTCGAAGGCAATGAGAGGCACGAGCCTCCACGCATGGTCAGAAAGCATGCATCCCTTATTAGACAATCCCTTAATACTGGTGAGCACCCTGAAACTAAACCTTAATGTTGTGTTGGAGATTTTGCAAGTGCAGGACCTACTGGTTGGTTTCTCGCTACTCTCTGTGAGGTTCATCTGGATACTTGTGAAAGTTAAGCGCTGGGACAGCCCCTTTCAAAGGTTAAGCACTGGAACAGTCCCTGTTGTGATATATACTTGGCAACATGTGGCCACCGGGATTGTTCAAGAGCATTCCTATCAAGATCCGAACTTGCAAACTCTCAGCATAAAAGAAGAAACAGAGTTCTTTGTCGGGACAATGAACTTGGGCTGTTGTTTACCAGTGAATGGAAAACAACATCTCTAACCCAGAGAAGTGACACTCGGCCCCATTTGGTGACGCCTCCGCTCCCTTCACGCTGGGCAACAATGGTGCCTTTGTGCGGGGGGAGTCAGGCCTTCTTGCCTGGGCCACTGAATGACCACCTTCATACTCTGTGGCCTTTCCCAGTCCCACTGAACTAAAATATGTAAGGAGACCGAGCCTCCCCCACAGGCGCGGTTATCCCCAACTTCAGACCGAATCCTACTGGCTCACAAATGGACTTTTCAAAATTTGGCAAATTTGCCCCAACACTTTAGAAATAAATAGGATGCTGTTAACAGATTAGAATTTCACAGTCAAGTAAAATTAGCCTTTGGAAACAAATGCGCAGACCCCTCTGTCTCACTGAATTTGCTACTGAAATCAGTAAGTTACAAAGCTCGAGATTTCAAGTTACCTTGGATCCAAGCCTTGGCACAGTTCCTTCATAGCTGCGTGACCTTGGCCAAGCTATTTAACCTCTCTGAGGCTTGGTTTTCTTTCTTGCCTTTAACAGGAGAATGATGGTGACTTTACAGGGTGGCTGGGAGTCTTAAAAAGGCACTTTTGGGGCGCCTGGGTGGCTGTCGGTTAAGCGTCCGACTCTTCATTTCGACTCAGGTCATGGTCTCATGGGTCATGAGTTTGAGCCCTACATCGGGCTCTGCAATGACAGTGTGGAGCCTGCTTGGGATTCTCCCTCTCCCTCTCTCTCTCTCTCTCTCTCTGCCCCTACCCTGTTCTCACTGTCTCTCTCTCAAAATAAATAAACAGATTTAAAAAAAAAAAAAAAGCACTGTTTTCAAAAGCATCTAAAACCTGGAAAAAAAATCTTTTTGGCTCTTATGAGATTTTGAACTATAAAATTAGGTGCTTACTCAAACCCATAGGGATTAAGAGTGATAGGAAAGATTTCTGGGTGGGATCAGGAAAGAGTGGAGTTGCTACAAAGAACTTTGAGCCCCTGCTCAAATGCTTCTGGGAGGGGGGTGGCCATATTGTCATCAAGCCAAAACCAATGACTTCTTCCTAAAAACTCTTCCTGCCCCCTGGTCCCTATTAGATAACAGCCTCAACGAACGCCAAAATTATCCTTAGGATTTCCCTCCTCGTTCCCCACATCCCGCCTCTCACTCATCAGTGACGGGTCTCTCCGATGCCTTGGATCTCTCTTGCTCCGCTAACAGCCCCGACCTTCTTCTAGTCTCACCTGCATTATTGCAGTCTATACTCATTTGCTGCCCCGAGTCCAGCCTTCTTTGTTGCGCGGCCCAACTTCTGTGCTCCCACCAAAATAGTTCTCCTTAAAGTACATTTGGGGAGGGCATTCACTTGCAGCTTCCCATCCCCATGTGGTCTCTGTCCACCCCTCCAGTTAAAGTTCCGCCCTAACCCTGGTTATGTTGCTTATTGGGAGCGTACATCAGAACGACCTCTGTGGAGGGCAATCTGGCAATATCTGTGAAAATGCCCCAGTGCATCCTCTCTGAGCCAACACGGCTACTTGGAGGACTCTATCCTGCAAATACACTCGCGCACGGGAGGAATGATGTCAGCACAAGGTTACGGGCTACGGCACAATTTGTGATAGCAAAGGACTGGGAACGACCCAAACGTCTATCAATGGCGAATCGGTTCACTGAATTATGAAGCATCCACACAGTGGAATACTCAGCAGTTGTTAAAAAATGAAGAAATCATTTATATGCTGATTTGGAACCATCTCTAAGATGTATTGTCAAGGGAAAAGAGCAAGGTGTGAATAGTGTAGTGAAGGGGAGGGTAAAAGAATATATAAACATATTGTCTTGTAAATGCATAAAAATGTCTAGAAGGATATACAAGGAAATGGTAACATTGGTTCAGAAGAGGAATTAGGTGCTAAAGGAAAAGGGTAGAGAGAGATCTGAAAATACATAAAGAAAAATCACATCTATGGATTTGATATATATATATATATATATATATATATATATATATATACACACACATAAATATGTATACATACATACATTTTCTATCTCATAGTTTTGACTTTGAACCGTGCCAAAGTATGACCTATTAGAAAGTGAATGGTTTAATTACACATATGTTTTTAAAAATCTAAGTTAAAAAAAAATCTCGCTTAAAACAAAAAGACTGAGCACGTAAGCCAGGTGCCTACTTCCTGCCTTCTCTAAACAACGGCAACACACAAATGGCACCCCCACCCCTCTCCATCTCACACCCGGGGTTCCACACTGACCTCCTTGGAATACAGCCTTGAGCACAACAGATTCCTGTTCAAGACGCCCCACATTCATGGATCCAGCCCGGAGCTCATCCACCTCTCCAGCCTCTCCCATTTTACTCCACTCCCCACCATTGTTTCTGTGCCCAGCTCCCAAAGCTACGTTACCTACAGTGATCCGTTTCTACCCGTACTGCCGTCCTCCCATCCTTCTACTCGGAACGTCCTCCCAAACAAAGCCCAAGCCCTACTTGATTCCAAACCTCAGTCCAAATCTTCTTTCTCCGTTAAGTCATTTCAGAATCTACCACTCAACCTTCCATCCCCTGGCCTGGAAGAAATCCCTTCTTTTTTGAAATCCCAAGCACAGTTTTCTTATCTCCTTATGCTGTTTATCACTGTACAGGAGATCACAGATCACTTTGTGTGTGTTTATCCACTATCATTAAATGTTTGCTAGACACTGACTTTATGCCGTGTATGGAAAGGGGTGATGGGGACACAGGAGAAAGCCAGAGTAGCCGGACTCCTGCCCTCACGGAGATTACAGTCTTCTGGAGAAGACAGGCAATAAACAAGACACCAAACCTTTGATGATCACTTTCTGTAATTTCAACGTGGAGGAGTAAAAAGTTTATCCAAAATGTTAATTGTTTGCCCAAAGTGACATCATAATGCTGCAAAGGCTAATAGACCCATATTTACATTTTTTAACGTTTATTTGTTTTTGAGAGAGAGGGAGAGACAGAACACCAGCGGGGGAGGGGCAGAGAGAGAGGGAGACACAGAATCGGAAGCAGGCTCCAGGCTCTGTGCTGACAGCTCAGCACACAGGCTTGAACTCAACCAACCCTGACATCATGACCTGAGCAGAAGTCAGAGGCTTAACGAATGAGCCACCCGGGCGCCCTCTAACCGACTCATATTTAAATCCCAACACTGGAGGCTCCTGGGTGGTTTAGTCGCTTGAGCGTCCGACTTAGGCTCAGGTCATAATCTCACGGCTTGTGAGTTCGAGCCCCGCGTCAGGCTCTGTGCTGACAGCTGGGAGCCTGGAGCCTGCTTTGGAATCTGTGCCTCCCTCTCGCTCTGCTCCCTCTCCCGCTCGCACTCGCTCTGTCTCTCAAATATAATAAACGTTAAAAAAAATGATAAATCCCAACACTGCCCCAAAGCTATGTTACTCTGAGCAGGGTTTTCAACATCTCCACAGTAGACATTTGGAACCTACTAATTCCTGTTGCCATCACGGGAGCTGTGATGTGCATTTGCAGGACACCGAGCAGAACTTCAGTGCCTGGGTGTTTGTTTGTTTGCTTTGTAGAAAAACCCAGGAACCATTTGAAAAATGAAAAACTTGAAAAAATGGAAAACAGACAATTACCCACCTCACAAGATTATGACAGAAATTAAGTGCAAAAAAAAAAAAACGTGTTTGAAATGCGTATGAGTGCTTTTATCAATAAGGATGCTAACATCGAGTTGGCTGATTTGTTTCCCCCTGTGCCCGTAGAAGCGAGGACAAGATCTCTTCTTAGGACCTTCTCAGTCCAAACTAGTGTTCAGTCCAAGAAGTGCCCCAATTGCGGCCATGATTTCTGCTCTAAGAGAGTCGCTCTAGAATCATTGCCCAGAACTTGACTCCCTTGGGAGGATGTAGGAAAGGTGTTGTCAGGCTGCCTTTCTTTGCCAGACAGATGGATTCAACTCCAGTCAGAGTCCAGGCTCCCGGCACTTGGACAGAGAAGCTGAAATCAACATAATCTGACTCTGGGAGTTCTGGATTCTATAAAAATGCCACATTAAGGAAGGCGGGATTACCTGGCTGTTACGACGTCAGGCTTTAAGATAACATGGTCTTTTCAAATCTTTATTTGCACCTCCAAAATCATCCTCGTAAGCCATTTACTTTCCCATGCTATTGGGTGCTGTGAGCATTTAGGAAGTGTTCTCGGGGTGTTGGGAATTAACAAGGCATTTAGGGAGGTTTTAAAGGAATAAAAAACCACAATCAACAGTGACTTGGAAGTGTCCACAGAATTCTTGTCCTGGCAGATCACTGCTGTCGGGTACGTTTGTAAGGAAATCTTAAGATGATCTCAAAATAAGTAAGCATCGTTCTGAATTCCAGGATATATTTTCAAAATGGAGAAATGGATCAAGTGAGGGCTGTCCCTAACAGGATGCCTAGATACCAAGAGACTTTGGTAAAAAGTCTTTCTTTAAAAAAAAAAAAAAATTTCCTTAAAAGACGGGAAAGCTTTCTTTGGTTTTGGGGTCAGACAAGGATTTCCCTCCCAGCTGTGTGACAAAAACGGGGTGACCTGGGGAAAATCATTAACCCTCTCTTTCTTTCAGCTTAAAAACTAGACGGCAATGCTACTTTAAATTAAGATAGACAAGCGTCCAGCAAGGTGTCTTTGCAAACCTTCCTTTTCATTTCTCATCCCCTTTAGGGAACAGAGCATGGAGACATTGGTTTATATTTCTATAACACCTGCAAAATTGCACACTTCCTAACCAATTTAGTCTTCTCTTGACCAAAATGCTTTAGGACACAAGTGTTCCACATCTGGTTTGCGCCACGAAATAAAGTAAGCCCAACCCCTCCCCTTTTCTTGTTTGCCACCAACAGTGAGTTTCCCTTAACGTCCTCACCATTCCACAAGAAATCTCCCTTACAATTTCTTTCTGGGGCTGGGTGGGGAGGGCTGTGGGATATACTTGGGGCAGACTATGAGAGATACTGAATCAGAATGGGGATTAACTCTGTCCTTCCTGTAGTAGATCAGACAGGACCATCTTTGCTCTGCCCTACACTCTACCCCGTTCTTTTTAATTCTTAACGTCTCACGATACGAAAACTCAGTCGTGTTTTAAAAAGCATGACAATCACTTCTATCTTGCTATGGTTTCCAATAAACCAGTGATTTTTTCTTTCTCTCTCTCTCTCTCTTTTTTTTTTTTTCAAGAAGTCTATGAATAAAACAAACCCCGTCACCATTGGAGGTGCATTTCCATGCCGGCGCGGATGCTTTTAAGACCATTTGCTGAGCTCTCTGCACCGTTTGACCAGTTCTGGGGCAGGGGGCACGCTCTAATTACTGATTGTGAAGTTCGGTATCTATAGCAACAGGCAGAATTGACAACAGGAAGCTTCACCCTCTGGGGCACCATCCGAAGTTTATAAAATCAACTTGAGGCCAAGGCTATAGTTAATCAGGAGGGCTTTCAGAGTGCCAGTGCTCTGAGTCCACACTTAAGAGGCAAAGAAATTATTTAATAAGACAATCACGGGGCTCGGAAAGGCAGAGTTTATTTAGCTCGGCTTTGCAGGGCCTCTTGTAGTAATTCATCCTAATGGTACCAATTCGCCTGTGATTTGATACAGCAGGAGATCAAGGGTATCGGTTTAATCAAACCTCGGCAAAGGCTGCCCGGTTCTTAACTACTGTTGCTGTATATCAATCAGTTTCATTTGATTCACTAATCGGATGGCACAAGGATATGAATTTTCCCAGGATTCAGGGAATCAGCTTGACATAATTCTTTATAATGTGCTTGCTTTTTAAATGGCATTATTTCACCCCACTCACAGGATTTCATGTTCCCAGGCGAAGGGTCTAGATTCTAGGAGGCTGTGGGTAAGAGGAATAGAAGGAAAAAAGTCTGGAGCATCGTCGTCAAGCTGTTTTTATTGCTGGCTTTGCCGCCTCTTGGATGTGACCATGGATGAGTTACTAAACCCTCGTGGGTCTCAATTTCCTTATTATCCTCATTATCTCGGGACAAGAATTTCTGAAGGGACAGAGCTGTCGGGAAGCATAATGAACGGGTATACGGATGAGCCCAGAACAGTGCCGGGAAACAGGAAACAGAACCTCGTCGAACGTGAGTCTCAGTCCCCGCTTACCCCTATCTCCATCCCCACTGAGGCCAGGAATCCCCACATGCTTGACAGCCTTTCAGCTGGCCTGGCTGGGAATGCTAACAGAAGAACGGAGCTCTCTCTCACACCAAACTGTGCTTGGGGGCTTTCCTGTCCCTCTTCTTTCTTATACAGCAGGGAATCCGGTCCACAACACTGTCTGGGTACAGGTTAGAAACGGTAAGATCAGGCCTTTTCCCCTAGGAGGACAGACTGCATACAGAAAGGAGAGAATGCCCATTGGCACCTACTGTTCGGGAGGGAGGAAGAGAAGGGACAACGGGAATCCCAGAGTTGAAGGCAATGACCACGTGGACAGGGAGGCCACGGGAGGCATTTGATTCCTGCCTCTGACACTTAATAGTGAAGGATGGTCCTCAGCAGCTGTGTCTGTTAAATGGGCACATGAAGACCTGGCTTCACTGGGTTGTCACGGCAAGGGTGCCTCCATGCCACGAGTGGTGAGCGGGGTGTGGCCTCACTCCCCAAGCAAAAGTGGGCGAGGTGCTCTGGTCCCTGTCCTGCGAGGAGACCTCAAGCTGGGCTTTCCGCCATTCAGCTTGGCTGGTCACATTTTCACGGAGAGACCTCACCTATGGTTTTTCCTGCAGATAGACTTGGCCACTAATTGAGAAAGGAGAGAAAGAGGGAAGAAGGCAGGAAGGAGGGAAAGGAGGAGGGGAGGACTGGGAAAGAAAAAAGAAGAGAGAGAAAGAAGAAGGAAGAGAGACAGCGAGAGAGAAGAGAAGTGCCCAGCTTTGTCACACCTTTTCCATGCTCTGTTCCTGGGGTTCTATGTGGCTTTTGGAAGCTTTATTGTTTCAATAGCCGGGGTAAGGAGGTTAATGCCACCTTAACAAGGGAGTCGTTTCTTCCTCCCTCCCACCTTCTCCCTTTTCTTTTTTGGCTCAGCCTAAATTTCTAACACTACCTGATGAAATGTAGTATACAGCTTTTAATTGTGCCCAGAGGCGGTACAACTTCATAGAGGTTTTTAAGCAAGTGGCGGAGGATTTGAGACAGCTGTCTTGTGAGCACATGGGCTCCGAGGCGGAACAGCCCCGTCAGCACCTGTACCCGCTGAGCACACCCTCACACCCTACATGCGTGTGCACAGCTGGGACCCATCAGGGTCGTAAGGAATTAATACTCTTAACTTGGTATTTTATTGTACCTAGAGGAGCCTGATGCTATATTAAATCCGTAGCACATAAGTAGGATTTTGCTCAATCTTGGAGTTCCTGGGGTGGGGGCTTGGTGGGCTGGGTGGGATATTAAAACACACACACACACGCACACGCACACACGGCCTCTTTTCCAATGCTGAGGACGAATTGTTTTAATATCTTCATGTTTGGTTTATTTATTATTAGGGAGGAGTGACCGCCTTTAAAGAGTAATGGCCTTTTCTCAGCGCTAACCTAGTTTTCCCAATCGAATCTAGCGCGGACGCCTAGCAATTGCGGAAAGCCGCCGATGCGGATCGTTTTCTCTGAATCACTCCTACCAACAACGTCCAGCTTCCCTTGGGCGTGAGCCCCCAAGACCCACCTCCCATCTTTGGGGATCTGGATTCAGTCTTCAAAATCCTACTGCCCTCTACCATTCACGCAACAGCGTCTCATGTTATCCCTGTGGATACCCAGCTAATACCTGGAAATGGACAAGATGTCGGTCCCATTTTATAGTCATGCAAACAGAGGTTCAGTTATGTGCCTCAGTCAAGGGAAAAATGAACCTCAGAATTCAGTCTACGGACCCGTCGAAAACGCTTTCTGTCTAAAGCGTGCTGTATATTCTGTTGTAAACACAACAGGAGAAGATCACCCCACAGTAGCTGGCACTGAGTGCGGGGCCACGGGACAGGTAACACGTTAGGAGTTTTCACAGGTATGAAATTCATGTGGTGAGCAATGAACTTCAAGGGCTACGGCAGGCAGAAAACGACCCTCCAAAAGACATCCGTGCCAAATCCCTGGAAACCGTGGATGTGCCCTTATTTGAGAAAAGGTCTACAGAGGTGTCATTAAGTCAAGGATTTTGCGATGTGGAGACATTCCTGGGTTTTCTGGGTGAGCCCCAAATCCAGGGAGAAGAGCTCTTACAAGAGAGACGCACACAGACAGAACAGGAGGAGGCCATGTGACCAGGGCTGTAGAGGGAACTCTGCAGCCACTAGAAGCTGGAAGGAGCAGAGATTCTCCCCCAGAGCTTGCGGAGGCAGTGTGGCCCTGTCAACACCTTGTTTTCAGACTTTTGGCTTCCAGAACAGTGAGCGAAGAAACACCTGTTGTTCTAAGTCACCAAGTTTGTAGCGATTCGGTACAGCAACCCCGGGGTTTTTGCTCTGGACACCATGTTCGATAGATTCTACCGCTAATGGGGTCTCTTGTCATGAAGAGTCCTTATATTCTGGGCACTGGTGACATGCAGAGGGGATGCTGGTGACGGGGAAGAAGGGTCGCACTGCCCACGGGTGCCCAGTCCTGCCCCACTTTGGAGGGAAGAGCAGCTCGGCATCACGGAGAAGTCAGCTACTGTGATCCTGATGGAGAGCAAGGAGGTGGCAAAGGGTCAAGGAGAGGCAGAAAGTGTGGCGTCCCATCGCCACCCCGCAGCACCACTTTTAA
The DNA here is from genome assembly GCF_024362965.1 of Panthera pardus. Classification (NCBI taxonomy): domain Eukaryota; kingdom Metazoa; phylum Chordata; class Mammalia; order Carnivora; family Felidae; genus Panthera; species Panthera pardus. The sequence continues at coordinate 17,304,711 of NW_026526754.1, read as the reverse complement.
CCTGTGTGTGTGTGTGTGTGTGCGTGTGTGTGTGTGTGTGTCTTAGGCAAGCTGCGGAATCCATGTCTCGGTCAACTCATGGGCAAAATAAGATTCTTGATGTAAAACATACTTTGAAAACCTGCAAGACATGTGAATGACGGGTTTTGCTTCAATACGGATTTATAAAGCAGCTACAAAGTATCAGACTCACGGAGCCCAATGGTACTGGGACTTTGAGAGAGGACGCAATCCCTGCTAGGTATCACTGCAAGGTTCTCCAAAATACGCTTTCTCTTCAGCATCCACTTATCATCCATTAATCTATGGAGACCGCTTTAGAAACCATCATCCGATCCAAAAGGGTAGGTTAATGTAGTCCATAAATTTAATTTCTGCTGTGTTTCTTTGGATTCTCCAAATTTGCCCCTTTCAAGCGGGGAACAATAAGACTGCAAGCCAACAATAACATGCCGTTTGTTTGTTTATCATATTAGTCATGATTCTGTTTAATGAGCACTCCATACTGGTTAGAAGAAACTGTGCTCACAAATGCTGCTTTAGATCATTTAAATCACTACAAACCTTTCGGAGAGCAGTTTGGGAATGTGTCTCAGGAACCTTTAAAAAATGTGCTCAACCTTTGACCTAGTAATTCCATTTCTGGGAAACGATCCTAAAGACATAATGGGAACTTTGGAAGCTGCTTTATGCACAAAGATGTTTATCAGAAAGCTCTTTCTGACGGCAAAAGTATTTAAAACCATCTAAATGCCCAGCAACACAGGACTGGGTAAATACGGGGTGAGGCATCCCCTCCATGGAATATCAGCCACTAAGAACTGCAATTAAAAAGCATTTAGCACCACACGCCGAAATGTATACCGTGAGGGAAAGACGACAACCGTGTGCTAAACGGCACGCGGTGGTGATCGCAATGTGACACAAATACCGCGCACCACAGAAAAGACTGGCAGGATCGCATATGTTGTCACCTAGAGCCAGCGGGATTATGAGTAATTCTTCTCCCTCCCAAAGATTTTTAAATGTTTCTTCACTGAACCGCATTACTTTGAAATAGGGAAAAACTCGTTTGCAAATGAGAGCCACCCCCCACCTCCCGCCATGCTAGCACATCGTAATCGGGCAGAGGAAGCTTGGGGCACATTCTCCATTTCCCTCGTGACTGGGTCAATTTGGATCCTTGGTGGTCTTTTTTTTTTTTCCTATGGCTTAAAAATTCTGTACCAGGTCGGAGAAATCTTCCAGCTCAGTTTTATCGTTAAGTGGGGCCAGAACGGGGGTAGGGGGAGGCCTCGTGGAGCCCACCCGAGTCCAAGAGGCTACTGCAGGCGCACAGCCTCGTGGCCCTGTTAGTTCCTTCATGAGAAGATTGGCCTTTTCCTGAACTACCGGCTTATTCTGTGTTTATAGATACCGTAAATTGCACAAAGGACGGTCTTTCCCAGCCCATGGGAGGCTGCCAGGAGGCCTGAAGACAAATCAGGGCTTTCTTGTAATAAGAGCACACGTAGTTTGGAGTCCTGGCCTAACTCTCGACCCCATGTTCATTTCCATACCCTCTGTGTCCTTCCTACTTCCTGACCACCTGCACCAAATCCTGATGGGCTATTTCAAATACTTGTTGGAATGCGACAAGGTACAAACTCTTTCCTTTATTATTATTTGAAGATGAGAGACGGGCTGTGCACATCTTTATGGATTCTGCTTCCAGTGATTGCTGGAGAGAATTCCTGTAAAGGCAGGGGACCATCAACTAGAACGACCCCACTTGACTCCACCTGGCAATGGCTGTATGGGCTATCTAAGAGCGTGAGGAATAGGAAAGAGTTAAAGCCTCGTGGCAGCAGAGGGTGGGAGCCGGCAGCATTGAGGGACCTGGTCCCTTCCTGCACTGGAGGGACACTGGGTCATCAGGGCAGGCAGGAACTTGCACTTGGCTTTGCTGGGAAAGCAAATATTGTGCATATTGCAGTGTTCCTGTGGGCGAGCTAATTGTCTAACTGCCCTTGAGATGTACATAATTTTGTCTGCATCCCCCCTCCTCCCTCTGTGTCATCGCCAGTGGGCCGGGAAACATGAACCACAACATCTATGCACGTTAAAAGAAGGAGGCAGGCCACCTGTGCTACCCACCGCCCCTAGGTGGGGCGTCCAGCTGCTGGGCTCCTGCCTGGCGTGGCTGGTTCATTGGATTAAAGGGCACATCTTCGGATGCCCTTTGGTAAACTAAGAAGGGGAGCTGTGTTAGGTCCTCCGTGCTACCGTCACAAAGTGCCACAAAACTGGCTTAAAACAACTGAAACGTATTCTGTCACCGTTCTGGAGGCCCGACGTTCAAAATCAAGGTCTCCATAGGGCTGTGCTCCCTCCAAATGCTCTAGGGTGGGATCCCTTATGGCCTCTTCCAGCCTCTGGTGGCAGCTGGCAATGCTTGGTGCCCCTGGGCCAGGAACAGCAAGACTTCAGCGTCTGCTTCGGCCTTCACGTGGTGTCCTTGCCCACGTGTGTGTGTTTGTGTGTGTGCCTGGGTCTCTCCAAATCTCCCTCTCGTGTCCCCTACAGAGACACCACTCATTGGATTTAGGTCGCATCCCAATCCAGTATATCCTGCAGTAGACAGCAATATGTATATTGTTAAGAGTAAGAACGCTTAACACAAGCTGTGCCCTCTTAAGTCTAAGCGTACGTCGGGGTTGACCACAGGTACAATGGTGTACAGCAAGTCTCCAGAGCATATCTGTCTTGCTCAATGACCTCGACTTAGTTCAATGGCACCCACAAAGACCTTATTTCCAAATAAAGTCACATTCACAGGCCCAGGGGTTCAGGTGTCAACCTATCATTGTGGGGGACGCGGTTCAACCCATAGTATGTATGTTTGATGATGAAGCAGCAGTTGGGGACACATGCTCTGGAGCGGCCTGTTTCCAAATCCTGGGTCTACCCCTCACTACAGGTCACCTGACCTCTCGAAGCCCCAGCTTGGAAAATGGGCCAGACGACAGCAACCACGTCCAGCATGGATGACGGGAGCCTCCCACCAGACACAGAGAGCGCCCGTGAAGCAGGAGTTGTGACATTAGAATTGACATCCGGCCCCACTGCCCCAACACGAAGGTCACTTCCGAGCACCGGGAGACACTGGCTTACGGTTCAACAGAGAGCAGATGATTATTAAGAAGACCTGGCTCTTGACGTGCAACGCATGCTCGCCTGGGAGTCTTTCCTCTGCCTTCTCCAACCCTCTTCTGCCCCAGAGACCTCCCTCGCCCCTTCTGCCATGTGGGGACACAGGAGAAGTAGACAGCCTGCACCTGGAAGAAGAGGGTCGCACTTCCAGCCTCCAGAACCGCAAGGCAATAAATTCTATTGTTCACAAGCCACCCGGTCTGTGGTCCTCTGTTACAGGAGTCCGACACACAGACCTTGTTTATTTCCTTGGGAGCCCTTATCACACTTTGTAATCACACGTGTGCACGCTTAGCTTCGCTGCCGCACTCGCCGGTGAGCTCCGCATCCCTCACCGCCGCACCGAGCACCGCGCTGGCACTCGACACGCGCTTGACAGAGAACGACAAAACAGGAGAGGGCACAGGAACGAGCCTGTCCGGGCCAGGGGGAGCAAGATGGCTTTCAGCTACGCACAAGTGCCTTCGGCAGAGGCCCGACTGTGGAGCCGTGACGGCGGGCCTCCCAGTGCCTGCCCTTCAGCATTTGACCTTGGGCGGCTGCCTGTGCTCGCCTCACCTCAGTTTCCTCATCTGTAAAACGAGGAGCCGGGACCAGAGGATTTCTCTCGTGTCTTCTGGCTCTAAAATTCTATGGCTCTATATTCTAGGTAATAAACTTTACAACCATGAATAAATTAATGGAAATGAATATTTAAATGATGTGCAAACATTCGTGCAAGGGCTTTTTTTTTTTTTTAAGTCTTTTATGTAGTGGGAGAGTGAAGAATAAAACCGAGGTACCAACGATCAGAAATATTTTGTTGGCAGAAGGGTGATGCTTTGCTCCTGTTTTTCCGGGAAAAGTGTGTAGAGAGTACCCATTGAAGAAGTCGCAGAGGAAAAGGGTTCACAAGAAAAGCAGGCAGCTGGGAAGCTGGAAACCCCCCAACAGAAGGTGTTCCATAGCTGGACATTTCCCAGAAAAGTGTCCCGGGCCCAGGCTAACAGCAGAGAAAAAGGGCCCACCAATGCTCTCGCTCTGCACTGCTGTAAAAAAAATACCACGGACTGGGTGGCTTATAAACAAGAGAACTGTATTTGTCACAGCTCTGGAGGCTGGAGGTCCCAGGTCAGAACACCACCATGGTTGGGTAAAGGGTCCACTTTGGGGTCGCAGACTTCTCAATGCCCACACGGTGGGTGGCAAGGGATCTCTCTCAAGCCTCTTTTCTATGGCATTAATCTTACTCATGAGGGTTCTGCCCCCAGAACCTGATTACCCCTAAAAGGCTCCACCTTCTCAGACCATCACATTAGAGGGTAGGTTTCAACATATGAATTTGTGCGGGGAAACAACATTCAGCCGTTGCATCGTCTCTTTCACTCCTTGGGTCCGTCATGAGCTTCACTAATACTCAGCATTAAGGGGATGGGGCCTTGACATCAGAGAGCTTTCTTTATTTACCAAGATGATTTCCTACCTGTAAGTCAAATAGAGAACATTTTTGATGGGCCAGTCGACTTGAACCAAAATCCTTGATTTTGATGTGCACAAATAACAAAAAGGAAGGAGGGGCTAGTGATTTAAAGGTGATACCTTTAATCCAGATGTAGCAAGCTAAGAAGGAGGCACGGAGGTAAGAGTCTCAGACCAAACCTGTGCTGTGTCCAGTCGCGGGCACAGGCAAGTCTGAGCATCGGTGAATGGCTGGGGAGCTCACTGGGTCACCCGCCAGACAGAAGGTGGGAGGTGCCTCACAGGGTCTGACGAGACCATCCCTCCTCAAGAAGAGAGGGGCCTGATTAGCTTGACCTAGTTACAGAGCTTGAGTTGATGGTTCATGGGTGGGACTAGAATCTGAATTCAGGATGGAGGCTATTGCACAAATCTGTACCTTATCAGGCCCTGGGTCTTTGGGAACTTGTGGTCAATAAATGAAAACGATAAATGTTCTTTGGACGAAACTCTATTATATGATGAGATTGCACACTTGTGCCACTGTGACACCTTGGTCTTCTGTCCCCCTTGCCTGGACATTACCCATGCTGCTTTGTCCCGGAAGTCATCAACTGCATTTCTTTTAGGACTTTGCAGGATTGCTATTATTTATTTATTTATTTTTAAATTTCTGGGATTAGTCCTACATTATGCTCCTTCGGAAAAGTACTTAAAAAAGGAAAACCCTGATAACCATTGATTAACGAACCAAAAGTAATATAGGGGGCGCCTGGGTGGCTCAGTTAGCTAAGTGTCTGACTCGTGATTTCAGCTCAGGTCATGACCTCATGGTTCGTGGGTTCGAGGCCCGAGTCGGGCTCTGTGCTAATAGTGTGGAGACTGCTTGGGACTCTCTCTCTCCCGCTCTCTCTGCCCCTTCCCCACTTGTTTTCTCTCTGTCTCTCTCTCTCTCTCAAAATAACTAAATGAACATTAAAAAAATCAAACTATTATAGAATGTACTGAGTACATGATCTCAGGCAGGCTTAAATTTTCATTCCTAAATAATACAGAAAATGGAGTATCTTCTCGCCAGTAAACGATTAAGCTAAAGACCTTCTGAATAAGAAACTCCTGCGAAGCCAGGTGCTCTGTCAATACGCGGGCTGGACTTCCTGCTGTTTTCCCAAACAAAAATAAAACCTGACAGACAACAATGAAGAAAAAACTCTGCAGGTACCGAGAGACTTCCATGTCTCAATGCCAGGCTGCTTATAAATCATGAATCCTTGTTCATATCACAAAGACGCATGAACCAACGGCAGTGGGGGATATTTACATGATTTGTCACATTTACTCACTGCCACCAAGCCTTGGGATACCTTCCGAGAGTCAAGGCATCTATGATCCTCTCTGAGTGCTAAAGGTACATGCCATCTCTTCTGGTCAACTCGGTTCTACACATACTTGCTGGGAACTTATGTACACAGTGGGGTACCTAAGGGGCTACCATTTCTTGACCATGTTGAGGGTAGACAATGTGCCAGGTGCTTCTCGATATCCTGTTTCTCATAACAATCCCCAAGACCAACAACGGTGTTCTCAGGTCACTTATGCCAAAGCTCAGGGAAGTCAGATCACTTGCCCGACAACACCCATCTGACCGAAGGCAGGGGGACTGGATTTGGGACCTGTCAGAATCCAGAAATCCTTGCCTTTCCATGCTAGCCTCCCTCTCAAAGCAAAACATTCCATCTCTTCTTCAGCATTGTTGAAAACGGTCCTCATTTTTCTGCCGACAAGAAGACAAAATAGGAGCGTAACAGCAATGCAGAAAGTGTGGTCGAGAGAGAAGGGGTTGGAACGGAGTGTGTGTCGGGGCGGGGTGGGGGGTGGAGTGTGGAGAGGAATGACTGCTTCTCTCCCTTCACACCGGGAGGAGAACGACTTGGGGTACCAGCCATTCAGTCTCTTTGCCAGCCAGAACTGGGTCAGATATTCTAGCAGAGAGAACAGTCTGTTCTCTGCTCCAGCTGTTATCTGAGCTGCACAGCTGGGGGGAGGACTCCAACTTGCTTCTTAGGCTCAGAGCTCAAGGCTTCCACAGCACTCCAAGCAGCCTGTGCCGGCCTCTCCCAGCTGGAGCGAAGAGGACAGAGGCGGGGGGAGGGAAAAGAGTGAGACGGGGAGCTGGTGGAGGGGGGATAGAAAGGTATGCATTCTGGTTTCTAGTGGAGCAACAGGTTACCAGGTTACATGGAACCCATCGGCCGCATGGTGGCCAATCGCTGAAGATCTCCTGCCAGTTGCTTCTGGGTGAGAAGCTGAAGTCTTGGCATGAGAACTCCGAAAACAGCCATCGGGGATGCTGATGCGATGAGAGTCCTGGGTTCAATGAGATCGCTGTGATCAAGTCTGAAAGTCCTATGATGGGTCCATACCCTGAGCAGCATCCAGTGGGCTAGCAGTACACTGGGATTTTCCAAAGCCCTCCAGGCATAATGGGCTGGAGTCCTTGCTTTGGAGGGCGGGCGCCCACATTGCCCTCATTTCTTAGATTTTAAGCTCCCATCCCACTCCATTTAAGTTGTTTCTAGACCATCCTGATGTGCACAAGGCCAACTTTTGGACCCCACCAACATGCTGGCTTGGAAAACCCACATATCCGTGCACGTATTGTTGAGTCCCTCCTAAATGCAGCAGAGAGAATTACTCTGATTGCCTCCTACTCATCCGGATGCGATCGCTCCCTATTTCTGGGTTCTTGGTGAAAAAACAAGGAGTTGTTATAGGAATTTCATAATTTAGAGATAAATAATGAACACCAAACTCAGAGCGAAATACCCTAGTGTTCATTTTATTTAATATTCTCCATTGGTGGAAATAAATTAAAAATGAACAAGGCTTGTTTATGCCTGTCTCACATTGCTCTCCACTTTTGAATAGCAACAGCATATTAATTTGCCAAGATCCCATAAATTATAATTAGCCCGGAGGATTAACAACATAAATCCTTGAATTTAAAACCAACCTGCCCGGCTCTCTCTTCCCTATGCCCTAAAGTGAAAAAGAGCCATAAAACCTATCACCGCTACTTGATCCATTAAACTCCGGAGACATTCTTATTTCAGCTTAGCTGGTGGAGGTGGTCTTTGTTAAATCTTTTTAAAGTTACAGGAGCTCAATAGGAACTGAGAGACTGGGGGACACGTACCAGTGTCGGTGGCCAGCCCGGTGCACACGTCCTCTTGGGAGAAGAGGGGAAAGGGGAACAGAAGGGTACGTTTAAGCCTGGCACGGTCGTACACAGCGTCCCGACACAGATCTGAGACTAAAAGTGCCCCCGACTCGACGCTGTATGTCATACACCGTCAAGAGTCCCAGAGTACTTGGAAGACGTGCATGTGTGCACGCACACACATATGTGCACACACAAGTCATGGTATGACCTTGCATCCCAGCCAAGCTCATGCCAGGCTGACTGGGGAGAACGAGGAAGGGTGACGTTGCTGAGAAAAGCAAAGTATTTAACACAGACTGGCAAATTTTAAGATACTGGCTTTCGAGACGATGAAAATGCCCGGGTCCTTTGACTCCGCATACAAAGCACATCTGTGTCCAGTCCAGCCTGGACGATCTCTCCTCCTGAAGACACCTGGACCTCGCGGTCACTCAGTCACACCCTCCTCCTTCCTTTGGGTCGGCTGCAGTGGCCCACTGTTGAGAGCTGAATTCCAGAACAGCATGTTGGTATGCGGTTAGCTCTGCATTCGGCATGCAACTCAGCCATGTGGGCGACCTCTCTGGACCCCACGTGTGGAGGGGAAGGTGAACAACTAAAAGGAACTCCTTCGCTTCCTTTTCTTATTCTCCAGGATCGCTCTGCCCGCTCTGTTTTCTTGGCCTTCACTTGGGCCCCCAGTCCTTCCGACCCATCTCAAGTCTGAAAAGATGTGAAAGACTGGGGAAAGATTCTATTTTCACCCGGGACCTAAAAATGCACATCTCACCTACTACAAGGGGTCAGGGTAGGGCTAAGCCGGAGATCTGGAGAATGGGAAATACGTGCTCCAGAAAAGATACGGAAGGCTGGTCTTTGGACCAACTAAAAGATGAAAAAGGGGAAAAGTCGCCATTCCGCATGTTGCTTGGGCACCGTGCCCACGGACCCCCTGAGTAGACTGCTTCTCCTTTATTCACTGACCTAACTGGGGAGAAACACAACAGCAAACATAGGAAAAAGATAACAAATAAAAAATCTTAGGGTCATGGGCTTTTTGAAAATCTGGTAGGTATACTTTTCCCTAGAGAAATGCACTCAGATTTCAAATGTTGCACAAAATGGCAAGGTCTTTGCAGATGCCCCAAGTTTATCCTTGAATCCCTTAATCTAGATTAAGTCAGTAGAATTTAGAGGTGAAGAAGGACTGCACTCTCCATGAGAAGTCAGCGGGCATGACTTGTAAGAGTCTTGAATTCTAAAGATTCCTCCCCCGGACTGTCGTGAGCACAGGTAAAAGTTGCAAGTTCCGGGCCAAAGATTCGGAACGAGCTCCCCTAAGAATCACTAGGGAAAAGAAGTTTGTTCAAGAGTGTTTCCAAATGTTAGCACTCCCCAGAGTCCCCTGGAGGGCTTGTCTAAACACAGATTGTGGCCCCAATTCTGCTCTCAATAGGTCTGTGGGTAGGAGCCTGAGAATCTGTATTTCTAACAAGTTCCCAGGTACTCCTGCTGATGCTGATCCCGGAACCACACTTTGAGGGCCGTGAGTTTAAACTAATCACTGAAGATTGCATAGTGGGATACGAGGGACCCCTGGAAATGACGGCGGGATAATATTTACTGGCATAGAAAGATGTTTACAACATCCTGGTAACAAAAGAATTCAGGTGATATAGAATTATGTACAATACAATCTTGGTTTTTTTGTGTGTGTGTGTGAAAGCAAGAGTAGCTATGTGTGCCTTATATTCATATCTTAATATAGAGGTTTAAATATTAAAGTGGATTGGGGTAAAAGCATAGATATGAATACAGATAAAGATAGGGCTATAGCTCTGGGTATGCATATGAATGTAGAGTTAACATCCTTTTCTCTGAGTTTTGAGATTATCACTGTTCTACTTTTGCTATGTTGGCTTACCTGTATCTTCTACCTTTTCAAGTTTACTTTTTATTTATTTTGAGAGAGAGAGAGAGAGAGAGAGAGAGACAGGGAGAGTGCATGTGGGGGAGGGACAGAGAAAGAGGGAGACACAGAATCCGAAGCAGGCTCCAGGCTCTGAGCTGAAATCGAGTCAGACGCTTAACCAACTGAGCCACCCAGGTGCCCGTCTTCTACCTTTTCAACAATAAACATAAATTGTTTTCAATATAAGGAAAGAAGTTCCTTTTAACTGTAAGAAACTACAGCAGACTTCCATTGCTTGGGGCCCTTGTATGCCTGTCACTGCTAATCCTGGGGAAGTGGGGACTTCATGAAAGGGAAGTATTGGAACACCCTAGAATCCTTTAGTGAACTAGCAGCATATATTTTCGGTCGATTTTCAGGGGGTCCCAAAGTGACTCTCTGAGAACCACTCATACTGGGGCAGTGACTTTGGTTCATCGATCAACAGAGAAACAGGGATTTAAAGAATGAGATGAGTTTTAAAATACGTGTATATACATATGGGTATTTCACATGTTCATACACATGTATATGCGTTCAAATATGTATATATACATATGTATATATACATATGTGTATACACATGGGCATTTACACAGGTGTACATGTGTGTATAGATATTTAAATGTGTAGACACTTATGTCAAGTTGTTAACTGACTTTTCTTAGGAAAGAACTGTATTCTATGCTGAGATTATGTCCTTTCTCTTTTCTGGCATTAAAACATTGTTTTATTATAAGACGGCTGAATGGATGGATAAATGCATGATAAAACAGTGAGAGTAAAATGTTAACGGCCTTTCACTGTAAAATTTTTTCGACTTTGATGTATGTTTGTGAATTTTCATAATGTTGGGGAGAATGATGTGTCTTATGCAATAATGTTTATAGCAGATAACTGAGGTTTTGCGAAAATTACATCCTCCCAATAAGATGCAGGCATCCCTATGTTACTCCATTTTTTAAAATAATTTTCAGGGGTGCCTGTTGGCTCAGTTGGTTAAGTGTCTGACTTCGGCTCAGGTCACGATCTCACAGTGGGTTCGAGCCCCCCACTGGGCTCTGTGCTGACAGCTCAGAGCCTGGAGCCCGCTTCGGATTCTGTGTCTCCCTCGCTCTCTGCCCCTCCTCCACTCGCGCTCTGTCTCACTCTGTCTTTCAAAAATAAATAAATGTAACAAAAAAATTAAAAAATTTTTTTCATTATTTTTCAAGGTTTGGAAACCATGCCCCAGAGTAGCTCCCACTTGTGAGAGTGGGGCATCTTTTAATTCTAGCTTTGAAGGCTCACAGGAGTGAAACAGCAAAATTTCTGATGTCTTGGGCAAGGCTGTTTTTCCAGCAAAAAAAGGTGGCCTCGAAAGGCTGTTCCTACCTTTTCTCAGGAAGGTTTGTGGACTCCAAAGCCTGAATCACCCAATTCAGGGGCTTCTCTCTTGGACTTTCACACATCATTTTCAATTAAGGAACTCTTCGCCTACAGGACAGGGCCACCTGGTATGTCCTACAAAGGGATGTGTGTAGGCAGATGTGTAGACATGTGTCTGATGTCAGCAAAATATTGATGCTCGAACAGGGAGCTCCAATTTCCAGTCCACCTTAACCACTTTTCTGGGCCATACAGAAATGAATGTCTATGATGGATTTAATTGTTTAAATAATACATCTGGTACTAACAAAGAAAAACAAAACCTTTTTATGAATACGTAGCCTGTAGCTGGACTTCCCAGGTAATTTAACTTTTTTATGTTTATTTATTTACTGTTTGAAAGAGAGGGACTGAGACAGAGCAAGCCAGGGAGGGGCAGAGAGAGAGAGAGAGAGAGAGAGAATATCCCAAACAGGCTCTACACTGTCAGTGCCAAGCCTGACTCAGGGCTCAAACTCATGAACTGTGAGATCATGACTTGAACTGAAACCAAGAGTCAGACGCTTAGCAGACTGAGCCACCCAGGTACCCCTAGGTAATTTTAAATGTTACTGGATTTGTTAAGATCTTAAAAATGGACTCCGTTAGCAAAGTTGGACCCAGTTCTTGCTGTCGCCCCTGTACTGTAATGAAGCTGATGTGCTCCAGCTAAGGTTCCCCAGGTTGGGATGGGGGCATGCTCAGCAAATGGGAAGAGGGCCTTCAATCCAGGGAGGGGCAGACCCCAGTGTCTCCATCGAGCAGCACTCTGAACACTTCCCACTAATGCCTTTGCTTTGTGACACTCTGAGCGTTTTTCCTTACGGAGGATTTCAGCTGCCTGATTCCCCTAAAGGTACTTTAATACCTGTGCTGGGAGCAGAACAGTCACTTCATACAGAAATTAAATACATAAATTAATAGATGCCTCTTCAGAAAGGCTTTCAAATGGGGAGTCCAGCTGCTTCAGAGACTCTGTAGTCAATAGGTCAAGGCCTTGGTTAATGCACAGGGAAAGGCAGAGGAGGGATGAAAATGGTCCGAGAGATTCAGCAGAGATCAACAAATACGTTCTGAGACTTAACCACTTAGGTGAATATTTGCCTTTGTTGGGAGATGCCTACGAACGTAGGCTGAGAACCTTCCCAAACCAAGAGGCAAAGGAAACTCAGCTTGTCCCGTCGTCCTTTACTCCGGGCCTGTCCTGTCAAGGTCTTAGCTGGCCAGTCCAGATGGAAAAGGAGAAGGAGGAGGTGGGGGGAAGAGGAGGGAGAGGAAGAGAGAAAGGAGGAGGAGGAGAAAGAGGAAGAGAGAAGGAGGAGGAGATACCAGCCAGAATGTGGGAGCCCAATCACAAGGGATCAGTCTGCCCTTTACCCTTCCTCTTCAGAGATCAGAAAAAGAGTACCACTCCTGGAGAAGGCCTCCAATACAAGTGAGCTGGAAAGACTCCTCAAGTCTTTGATGACAAAATTAAAAACTTTTTAAGTTGCTTATTTTTGAGAAAGAGGGAGCGAGCAGAGGAGGGGCAGAGAGAGAGGAGGACAGAGGAGCTGAAGCAGGCTCCGTACTGACAGCACAGAACCTGATGCGGGGCTTTGAACCCATGAACCGTGAGATCATAACCTGAGCCAAAGTCAGACACTTAACCAACTGAGCCACCCAGGTGCCCCTCGATGAAAAAATAAATTTACGCATGGGCCCTTTTCGATTCAGAGCCTCTGAGATCTCAGAATTATATCTCAAAGGCTTGAATCCTTTACCGAGCGGCTGCCCTGTGCCCAGGTCTTTCCGAGGCAGGCACCGGGTACATGCTCATGCTCTAATGAGACCATTTGCAAGCTCTTTCAAGCATCTCTTCTACCCCTCTGTCATGTACCAAGCTTCAGTGTACCATTTCCTTCAACAGAGGTTTTCAGCAACTTTAACAAAGTTTGAGAAAGCATGATGTTTGCTAAATGCAAGAGACGGCAGGCATTCTCCCACACCCCCTAACAGAGAATCCAGCACCTAGCAGCCAGATTCATGGAAGTTCTAGAATGGAAGGCGATCTTAGGTGCACTGGACCACCCACCCAGGGTGCCCCTTTGACAAGTTCTGCAGAAGAACACCTCCCTGCCTAAAGTCACAAGGTGCCACCAAATAACTGAATTAGGCACACAGCATGCATTTTAGTTTCATTGTGGGGGGCAGATTATTATCCAGAAGGGATTTAGAGGAGACGTTCAGAACAAATTGCAGAATTTGTACCAGTTTCCTAAAAAGAAAGGAAGGAAGGAAGGAAGGAAGAAAGAAAGAAAGAAAGAAAGAAAGAAAGAAAGAAAGAAAGAAAGAAAGAAAGAAGAAAAAGAAAAAAAGAAAGAAAATGTAAGCACTCAAGTACAGTGTTTTGCTTGTTCATTTTCCATCCTTATCCATGGGAGGGACAGGGGAGGGAGTACCGTGAAGTCCTGAGTCAAGTGTCAACGCCAGATAAGTCTTCCAGAATTCTCTACTTGTTCCACCCATCAAAGTCTTCCATGGCCCCCCTTCCAAGATGCCCTATTTCGTGCAAACCAAACCCATAAAGCTTGTTTCTCTTCCAACTCTCATACCTCTAGAAGGAAGCATCCAGAAAGTAGATGCAGAAAGTAGTAACTAAATATTGCCAGTTTATTTTTTTTAAGGCAGGTAATACGAAGGAGAGACAGAATGACAAAGCATCTCAGGTAATTTCCTTTGGAAAGTTTCCATTGTTTGCTTTTTCTGGAAAGCACAAAGTTCTGTGGTCGTTTATTTCACACTGGTACTTCCTGCATTGGCCTGAATGAAAAGACTCACCAGGGAACATTTGTTAAAACACAAATTCCCACCCGGGTCCCATCCTCGACGGAATTAACCGCATTCCCGTCAAATGGTCCTCATCATAAAGTAATTTTGGAGAATTTACCAAATTTCCATCTGTTCAAATCACCTCACCTGACAAACCAAATCTCTCTGATATGTGGAAAGGGTCTTGCTTTAAGGAGCGACACCACACTGAATCTGGGTCTAAAACACCCCTTGGGATCTCTCTTCGTTCAAGGTCATTTCGAAGGAGGCCAATTTCAGATGCTCTTATCTATTTATCTTTCCTGTGCAGAATTCAGAGGCAAGGACAGCATTTCTGACTTGCTGTTTCGGAAGGATGCCTTCTAAAACTTGTCTTTGCCAAACTCCCGTCCATGTTCCCTCACTCCCTCTGCCCCCCCGCCCCCCCCCCCCCCCCCCACCCCACCCCCTGCCATGACCTTTCCACAGGTGCCACGTCTACCGAAGAAATTACGTTCAGCCACCATGGAGAAAGCCCCACTGGGCACAACGTGCACATCAAACCACTCGACGTCTTAGTAATAACGTCCACTGCCCTCCACTCTAAAAGGGAGATCTTGAATCTGCTCCATGGGGACACTGGAAAGTGCACTGTGTGCTCCAAAGGGAAGAAGGACTATTTCTGCAAGCCCAGCCCCAGCGCTGAATTATTTTAATTGCAGCCTGGTGATGCCAAGGTGCTGAAGCACCCCCTTAGGCTGAGTGCTTAGCCAAGAGGTACTGAATTAAACTGTCAGAACACGCAGAAAAATTGCAACTCGGCCTGTCAACAACATTTGTTCAGAGACACGGGTAAGGCTGGTGACTTGTGTAGGAAAAGAGCTGCCTGTGCAGAGCCATCAAAGCACAGCCTGGAACTAATGGGGTATTCAGAGGCCTTGTTCTACTTCATTGGTCAAAGCCAACACAAGCCTGTAAGATTTGGGCCTGGTTGCTGTTTATTACTATGGTAATAAAGGCCACTTAAAGATACAAACCCATCTTGTATTGGCGCAAACCCAGGGCTTCTCTGCTAAATCGGATCACTAATGCCTGCCCTCATTTCTCAGGCTCTTTAAAACGATCTCCTTTTTTAAGGGGAAAAAAAAAAGAGACAGAGAAAAAAAATTAAGACTCTTGTCAAAGGACGACATAGGGGCCTTGATCCTCTTTGTCCTTGGCTGATTTTTTTTTTTTTTTTTTTTAACATCTGCCCTGGGATGGCCAGTTTTACGTGCCACCTTGGCAACGAGAGAGATCCCTGCTATTTAATTTGACGCTAATCAAGGTGTTGCTGGGATCCTATTTGGGAGATGTGACTAAAGCCCATAGGTAGTTGGCTTTGGGTAAGAGAGCTTATCCTCGATAATCTGGGTGGGCCCGATTTAATCAGCCGAAAGGCCTGATGGGGAGAACTGAGCATTTCCTGCAAGAAGGAATTCTGCCTGTGGTAAGGTCACCAGCTTCAGCCCCTGCCTGGAGCTCTGGCCTGCCTTTCTCAAGCATTCACAGCATGGATTCTGGGCTTTCCCAGAATCACATAAGCCATTTCCTTGCAAGAAATCTCCTAACATGTACCTCCTACTGGTTCCACTGTCCCGGTTAACTCTGTCACTCATAGTCCCTTGTCACTCATACTTCAGTTAAGTATCTTTTCATCAGAAGTCTCAAAGTTGAAGGGCACCTGGGTGGCTCAGTAGGTTAAGCGTCTGACTTTGGCTCACGTCACAATCTCACGGTTTGTGGGTTGGAGCCCCGCGTCGGGCTCTGTGCTGACAGCTCAGAGCCTGGAGCCTGCTTCAGATTCTGTGCCTCCCTCTCTCTCTGCCCCTCCCCCATTAATGCTCTGTGTCTGTCTCTCAAAAATGAATAAACATTAAAAAAAATAAAAATAAATACATACCTAAATAAATAAACAAACATTTTAAAAAAAAGTCTCAAAGTTGAGGCCTGTGGGCTGCAAAGGACCCTGTTCTTTTTTTTTTTTAATAAAAATTTATTTGGACATTTATTTATTTTTGAGACAGAGAGAGACAGAGCATGAACAGGGGAGGGGCAGAGAGAGAGAGGGAGACACAGAATCCGAAACAGGCTCCAGGCTCTGAGCTGTCAGCACAGAGCCCGACGTGGGGCTCGAACTCACGGACCGCGAGATCATGACCTGAGCCAAAGCCAGACGCTTAACTGACTGAGCCCCCCAGGTGCCCCTACAAAGGACCCTGTTCTTTTTGACTCACACCTATGTATTTGGTACAATATGCTAAAAGTAAAAATAAACTGAATTAGTTGCCAGTATCTAAAACTCCTGAATCTCTCTCTTTCTCCCTCATGGGCACACACACATGCATCTACATTTCTTATTTCTTTTAGAAAAGGAAGAAAAGACAATCAGAGGATTTGACTACCCTGGATCTATATCCCCATATGGCAACAATCAGCTAGAACGGAAGGTGACTTCGTCTCTGTACAGAGCATGGGCCCTGGAGTTTACCACAGTCTCCACCCCTCCCTGTTGTCACCCTCAGCAGTGAGGTTCATTATCATAGGCCTGCATATTGTTTTTCTTCATGTAAAGAGAAAAGCGAAAGATGTATCATGCCATCTGTTCTGTCAAAAGTAGAAATAACAGATAGACGGAGAGGCTACGTGTTTCAAGAAAAAAGGGGAAGGTATGTATTTCTCCGCAGACATGAACGCTATTTTGGGGCGCCTGGGTGGCTAGGTCGGTTAAGCACCTGACTCTCAGCTTCAGCTCAGGTCATGATCTCATGGTTTTGTGAGTTCAAGCCCAGTGCAGAGCCTGCTTGGGATTCTCTCTCTCCCTCTCTTTCTGCCCCTCCCCGACTCACACTGTCTCTGTCTCTCTCAAAATAAATAAATAAAACTTAGAGAAAAAAAAGAAAGAAATGAATGCTATTTCTCTCAATTCCATTTCCCCACAAGGAGTATCTGGGTTGTTATTACCCACCTCAACTCATTCATTTATGGGACCGTGCTGTAGTAAACACTTACTGTTTGCAATTCCTGTTTAGCCTTGCATATTCTAGAGAAAAGCGACAACAATGAAATGATTCTTTTTTACTCTTTTTACTCTTCAACATAAGAAAAACCTTGAGATGATCCCAGTGAAAGTTGGCTCAATATTTAGGGACATTATGATAATTGCCTTTTGGGGAAATTTACTGAAATGCAACCAGAGGTACCAAAAAGGCTTGAAGAAAGTGAGATTTCATTGCCCCTCTTCCCAAGTAATTGTTACACATATTCTCTGACCTCTGGGGGGTAGTGAATGAGGTCTCCCAGGGTTAAACAGGTCCAGGAGAAAATGAAACACACCGGGGGCCTGGGAGTTGGATTGCAATCCTCCCATCCTCTATCTGGCAAACTGAGACTCAGTTTCCCTGTCTGTGCAATCGCAGGGGTCCCCACAGTTGTGGTTCTGTCCCCGCTTGGAACTTCCTGGGTCCAATCCTATAGCAAGTGAATGTGTGTCTTTGGAAGGTGAGGCTCAGGAATCTGTATTTTGTTTTTAAGCTCCCAGATGATTCTGATGAGCAGACAGGTTTGGAATTTGCTGGAATAGAGACTGTCTCAAGTTTCTTCCAGCTCAAAAACTTGATGTACCTAGGAATCAAATTCTGCGGGCGCCTCTCTGAACATTGGACAGGCAATGTTCCAAATGTATTAATGCTTTTGGGCCACTGGGATACGTTTTAAAGACTTGAAGCATTGCCACGCTGCCTTAGTCACCTGGCAGGACCTTACTTATCATTTTGCCCGTAATTTATGTTGCCTGGTGGTTTGGAAATTCACCTGAGGTTCGGATCCGAGGCAAGATTCAGGGATCAAAATCAATAGATTTGAACTGTGATCGCTGGATGAAAGGGCTGAAGCTTCTCAGTTTCCAGTCTGGGTCCCCTACACCCCTGTGTCGGGAACCACCCCTTATGGGAGACGATCACCTTTCCTGCATAAAGGGAAGAAAGCGTCCTGTACTTTGCAAAGATCATTTGGAAATCGGATCAAACCACACAGCCCTTACCCCTAGGACACAGACCGAACCCCCTTTGGAATACATTTGTGAATGTCATCCCTCCTGGAACCTGAGAGGCTTTCTCTGGTTCTCAGCGGGAGAGGGTTACGTTTTTTCCTAATGCAAACAAAAGACATGAGAAGGCGCGAGGAGGGGAGAACAGTATGGCAGTGCCGTGGCAAAAAAAAAAAAAAATATGGATTTTGCTTTTGGGATGTGTGACTATTAGATCACAGTGTTGGTTGCAATAAATTATCACTTTCAGTTCCTGCTAATTGCTAGAATCTTCTGCCATGGGCAGCAGTGATGTGGGCCAAAAAAAAAAAAAAAAAAAAACAACTTTTTTTTTTTCTTTTTTTGGAGCTAGATACAAATATGCATCCTGCTGGATGGTGAATGGCATCTCGGATCTTGAATACATGCCTAAGGAAACAGCTGGGGATGAGGGCCTGGGAATCAAAGACGTCATTATGCAATTATCGAGAAAAGCAGGCTCTTGACAAAAGAGAGTTCTGACTTCTCTGTGAATCCAGTGACCCAGGTCACAGTCTGCCCTCCATATAGCGCTGTCAGTAATGAGAACCCCCGGGTATGTCACAACCAGGTTGGTAGGTAAGTGAGCTGTTACGAAAGTTCAAAAAGAAAGTTAAAAAAAAAAATCCAATTTGGTCCTTTAGGTGAAGAGATCCTTCTATGTCTCTGCCACAGAAAGTACAAAACCCACCAAGGACAGCGAGCCCTGTCCTGGGCTTCTCCCCGGACTCCTCCCCAACATCCTACAACCCCAAAGAATCCCCACCCAACGTGATCCTTTCGGCTCCCCAGTGAAATCTTCTGAACACAGATCCCTACTCCAGGCTCCTCGCTATTCTGTAACCCTGGGGGGAAGTCCACCGGAAGGAGACCCAGCTATGTGTGAAGCACCTAGTAGGTTCCCGGTAATGGGAATGCAGCAGCGGACAGAACAGATGGAACATCTGTCCTCCCAGAGTGCATTTTCATGAAGGGGAGAGAAAATGGATGGATGGTCCCATGGTGATGCCTTTGGGGAAAACTAAAGCCGGTGAGGGGCACGGGGAAGGCAGACTAACTAGATGTGAGATGTGGGGAGAAGGCCTCCTCAGAAGGTGCAAGAAAGGCGGGCGAAGGTGAGGCCTGTGGTTAGCGAGGGGGCGAGGGGAGGCTTTGAGGCAGAGCGTGCCTGAGGTGCTTGAGCAGCGCGGAGGCTGGCACAGCGGGAACAGAGTGAGTGAGGGAGAGAGAGAGCCCAGCAGGTGCAAACACAGAGCCTGGGAACAGGGGAGAGCAGGAAGGATCCCATAGGCCCTGGTCAAGACCAGCTTCCACGAGGACTGACATCTTGAAGCCTGAGGAAGGTTCTCAGCAGGGGAAAAATGTGATGTAACTTACGTTTTCAAAGGAGACTCTGTTGAGGAAAGACCCAAGGGAGGAAGAGT
Source organism: Panthera pardus (assembly GCF_024362965.1). Taxonomy (NCBI): domain Eukaryota; kingdom Metazoa; phylum Chordata; class Mammalia; order Carnivora; family Felidae; genus Panthera; species Panthera pardus. The sequence continues at coordinate 17,285,203 of NW_026526754.1, read as the reverse complement.
GGGGTGCCAGGAGACCCATGAGGAGGAGAGGGCAGAAACCCGGGTGGGGGCTGAGGCTGGGTGTGGAGGGGTGAGGTTGGGGTGGAGGAAGGAGGCCTTTCTTAGGTGTGCATTCTTGCTCGTGAGGTTCGGAATCCTCCCACATATTAACTCCACTGAGGCAAGTCCCTGGTCTGTGTCATTAACTGAAGAGTCCCTGAGCCCAGTACAGGGCCCGGTACACAGGACACCTGCAATGTTGACAGTCCCACTGTGGAAAACCTGGTGGGTAACAGTCTATTTATCCAACCGGAAGACTGATGAGTGATAACCAAATTTGCCTCCATTCGTTCAATCACCTCTGCAATTTGAGCTCCTTCCCTCCTTCTCCCTCTCTCTCGGTGTTGGAAGAGGACAGCCTGACCGATGGCCCAGGATGGATGCCAGAGGCCGCCCCGCCTCTTCCACTGCCCGGCTCTCTGACCTTCCACATGCCATTTATTTTGCCCGTGCCTCAATTTCTCCGTCCCGAAAATAAGAATAATACTGCCAAGGGAACATTATGAGGATTAATGAGGTAATAAGGACATGCCTGAAAGCAGTTCGAGCGCCATGAAGGAACAGCTATAAAATAGGGGGCCATTTTTCCGTCTCTCCTCTCCTCTCCTGCTAAATAAAACTGCTGGAGGGAGAGGAGAGGGTCCTGGTGGCTGGGGTATGGGAGGAAAACAAGAGGCAGACAGAGGCAACAGACATTTCCTAGGCCACGATCACCTTCGGTGGATTCCAAAGCACGTGGAAGCCTCCAGAAGGGGGGACCCCGGCAATAGAAGGGGCAGGGCAGGAGGGAACATCCAAGGAATTGTGAGGATTATTTTGCCTTAGTTTGGGGACCAGAAATGACCTCAAAGGGGCTTAGAAATAAGCCAGAACCGTGTCGCCTCTCCCGTGTGCCCAAAGAATCCAGAAGCTGACAAGGCGATCCGGCGAATCCCCTCGGCAGCAATGTGAGGAACCAGTTACCCAAGACACCCATCTGGTTTGGGCTGATGGCACTCCTGGGTGCACGCAGTGTAAACTTGTTGGATCAATAAATATCGGGCTCCTTTTAATGAAAGAAACACGATTATTTTCCTCTTATTGCCTCCCTGATTGCCTCTTAAGGCTTCTTTAAATGAGGGAGACTTATTATGCCCCACTCGAGGTATATCTTCAGATGGTCACTGAGTCAACGTCAAGAGTCGGCCGCTTGACCGACTGAGCCACCCCGGTGCCCTGCCTTTGTCCATATTTTATTCCAAAACTTTTAGAAAGCATCAACTTTGTCTCCCCCCCACCAAAGTCTTAGATGAGTTTTTTTAGAAGGTTACCCTACTGAGGTGTGTGGGGGTGGTTTGTTGTTGTTGTTGTTTGCTCTATTAGAATTCAGGAAGCACAGATCAGACGGCTGGCAAAAACGGTAAGAAAATATCAACATGCCAGTGGCTTTGAAAGCAGCCCGATTGGCAAGCTGGTCTGTACTTGACCAAACATATCTTGGCATTCACAGGATTGAGGGGTGAGGAGGCAGGACAAGATATGCACGGCAATGGCAATTCATCTGTCTCAACTCTAATTTTGAGTGACTTTGGGTATCCATTCATTCATTCACTCACTCACTCATTCATTTATTTACTCAGTCACTCATTCATTCCCTCCCTCACTCATTCACTCATTCACCCATTCATTCACTCACTGACTCATTCATTCACTCAGTTATCCACTCATTCATCCATACATTTGCTCAAGTCCACCTTGTGCATATAATACCGAGTGCTAGAATGCTCTGGGCTTCCTCCCCTCTCTCTCATGGAAGGAGGTGGCCAGGAAGCTGTGGTAAGGCCCGCGCTTGCTGAGTCACCAGTTTCCCCTTTTCCCTTTCTCCTTCAAGCCTGCCATGCTCTGTCAAAGGGCATAGGGGAGGGGAGGCAGGAGACAAAACTATCAATGGTCTGAGAAAGAGGAACAGGACTAACTAATATCTGATTATTCTTTTGATGTTCATTCAAGTTACTAAATAGGCTGCCGTTTCTCCCTTGGCTCTGGCCGGAAACCTGTGGTAAAATTAATGTCACTGTGTCTGTTGTGGGTGTCACCCTGGTCTCGGGTAAATAGGAACCGGGTCGGCGCTCTGCCCACTGGTTGCTGAGCTGCTGGGATGCTAAAAATGGTGGCTTTTTCATTAAAAAAAAAAATCACCATATGCATTGCAAGCATAATTTTTATGCAAATAGAAGTTCCATCTAAAGTAAAGGCACAGAAAAATATTGGGTCGAAATAAGCCACTGAGCATTTCTCTTTGATCTCATAATTAACAGTACCCATTTGTTTAAAGGAGAAAATACAAAGAAAAACAAATCCAGAGCCTCATCACTCAAACACAACTACCGTAAATAAATTGGCACTTAGTGTTTTCGTGGGTTTCTTTTTTCCATTCTAATAAGCTGCTTTGCCTTCCTACCCTCTCCCAGCTCTGCCATGACATTTTGTTTTTATCATAGATGTAAACACAATTTTTTGCCCTGACTTTCTCCTTTAGAAGTGTCATTCTTTCTCCTGGTGCAGAAAGGAGGAAATGGCTCTTGAATGGCTATGTCATGGTGATGTCACCAAGATCCTAGCATCTTTCTTTACAGCTGGTTGCATTGCTAAGTTTAAAGGAGATGGTAGCAGGGGCACCTGGGTGGCTCAGTCAGTTAGGTGTCGTACTTTGGCTCAGGTCATGATCTCACGGTTCATGGGTTCAAGCCCTGCATTGGGTGCTGAGCTGACAGCTCAGAGCCTGGAGCCTGCTTCAGATTCTGTGTTTCCCTCTCTCTCTCTCTGTCCCTCCCCAACTCGTGCCGTCTCCCTCTCTCTCAAAAATAAATAAATAAACATTAAAAAAAAATTTTTTTTAAGAAAAAGACAGCATTGTACTCTACAGTATATTTAGGGCCAGGGGTGTATGTCCACTGGCGAGAATGGGTACTGTATCAGGTTGAAACCCACACTCTACTCCTATGGAGCCACTGAAGAATGTGTTTTTAACAACACTGACATCAATTCCAGAGAGATCTCCAAAAATTGTCACCTTTGTGTCCAGTCCTGGGGAAATCATGTTTCTGAAAGGTACATAAATCCATCTCTGTTTCCATCACAATTCATTCCCTATCAACCATTTCTTTAAGTGGACAGAGGACGTTACCAGACTGAATTAGATCAGGCTAAAGGCCAATTACAAAAAGCAGGGACAAACCTGACAGCCAATCTCTTCCCTTAGCTGCTGCTGAAGCTCCCAGACCTGGTTCCTTACAGACCCAATGCCAGAGGAAAGACATCCTTGCTCCTGGAACACACAAAGCGTCTGTGTGGTGGAGAGAGCCTAATGAAAGAAGTTCACATCCCCATTCCTATGGCAAACTGAGTGTTTTGGGACAACTGAGTGACATTGCTTCTGGCTTTAGTGGAGTTAAGAGGACAGCCTAGATGGCTGCCATCTTGCTGTTCTATTTTCAAGCAAGCCAGCACAATTGATTCCTTGCCCCCAAAGGCTTCCCTCTCTGTTATCTCTTTGGATTTTAATATTGTTAAAGCCTTATTAATAGGTAGGCTAAACACACATGTAATGAATCCCATTAGTCATAAAGAGCTCCCTGCACCCAAGAAACCCAAGGAGGAAAATGCTTGTTCACACACAGCAAACCTCCCTAATTCACACAACCCCGAAGGGAAGCTGATCTGAATTATGCATTTAAAAAAAAAATACCAAAGGCCGCGGTCAAATATGCACAGAAAGCCTTTCCAGAAAACCAACTTTTATTTAGCAAAGACCTTAAAAGAATAGGTAAGAATATCCTTGAGTAGGTAGGAGTCTAAAATGCCCAAGGGTACTTTAAAACTGCTTTCTTGCAAAGGTAGACTACTCCAGATTGTTCTGGAGTATTCTTTGCTAAGTAAACCCTTTCTCCAAAGTGAGTGCATGGGTAAACCTCAAGCCAAGTCCTGAATCCAATGGATCTTGAGCTCCAAATTCCAGAAGTCCACATTAATGGAGATTGGGTATAATGGGCACCCTGTGGGGAAAGGTATATGTTGCTACAGCCTGTTAGCCTTCAAGTTCAATTATACTCACAAAAGCAATGGAAGGGCTTTAAGGCAGGAATGAGATAAAAAAATGTCTAACATTGAGGTCAGCACATAGCAAGAAGTGAGAAAAAAAAAAAGAAAGGAAAGAAAAGAGGCATATAGAATTCTTAAAAAAAAAAAATAGCAGCCCTGTCTGCAACTTATTGGAGGAGTTGGTTTTTGCTTTTGTTTTTTCACACCGTTTGTTTTGTTTTATGGGAAGAAGAAAGTTTGACCCTCAAGACCTCCAGAGCAGGGCATAGCCAGGCACCTTGGTAACAGGTGCCTTCTCTGGTGGGATTCCTTAGTCTCTCCCATTGGCGGCCTTGGTACTCCAGAGCCTTCCTGAGCACATGCCTGCCCCAGGGCCTTGGTACCTACTACCCACAAGCACCCCTCATCTCAAATCTTTATGCAGGTTTCTATTTACAGGCAACACATGAGAGAGACTCCTCTAGAGTCAAACAGCCTCTTGACCTTCCTCCCTCAGTCCTCTAAATAGCTGCACATGACCCTCACAGCACTTTACTTTCCCTGACATGTCTTGAGTTGCCTCTTTCCCCAAGGAGAATAAAAGCTACCTGTGGGCAGGAGTTTCATTCCTTTGTCCACTGCTGTATCACAAGGGCTTGCACACAGAGGGCCCTTGATAAACATTAGTTCACTGAATGAACAAAGGAATGGATGGATGGATGGATGGATGGACGGATAACTATATGCTGAGGATGATTCAAGACACCCGTGTTACACTTTAGCACTCTCTCTCTCTCTCTCTCACACGCACACACACACACACACACACACACGCACAGGCACAGGCACAGGCACAGGCACACAGAAAGGGAATCTGTAGGGACAGTCTGGGAGAGAATCTTAACCTGACCCTGCCCCACTCAGCCCCACCAAGTCAAGAAACAACTCTTTATGTGCCTTCCAGTAACATTAATTGTTGGTCATAAAACTTCAAAGAAACAGATATTTATAGCTTGATTAAAGCCCTTTTTTCCACACACACTCACCACAGCACTTTCCAACTCAGTTCCCATGAGCGTACTGAAAACAGCATTTTCTGCCCACTTCCTGTTGAAGCCGGTTCCTTAACCGCTTCAGTCCTGAAGCTCTCTCTCTCTCTCTCTTTTTTTTCCAGTGTTCTGGTCTTTCGGTTTCTCTTGGGTTTTCACAGTTGGGTTTTTTACTCCTTTTCTCAGGCACCCAAGCCCCCAATGAGCCGCCCCCACAGCCACCATGACAATAGGGGCAGTGAAGACAAAATCACTCCCCAGGTGTGATGTGAAAACCCCCTTCCCAGGGAAAAACGAGCAAAGGCCACGAAGTTTTGCAAGGTCTGAGCAACCAAAGTGGTCAACTGTTTACCCACCCTGGAAATTTGAGACACTGGGAAATATTTAAAAAGTGCCCCAATTCAAAGAATTAATTGCTGTTCGTATTTTATAAATATTGGTACCTTGAAGATTAGCGATAATGATCATTTGTCATCAACCATTCGCCAAAAACTATAAATATGATTTCTAATCAGTACAAGGAATCTTATAAGATGGATAACTAACATCTCGGTATTACACAGAAGTGGATAGATTCCAAAAAAGTGAAGAGATCTGTCACACAGCTAGAAAATGAAAGAGCTACCCTATGTACCCACCACCCTCTGTCTTCCTGATGAAAAACTGCATTTACAATTCTTGGTGTGGGGTATTGGTAATAGGAGAATGCTATGAATTACATAAAGGAAAGGACACGAAAGCACTCTAACTCTGGCAAAATGGAATTGCTTCCATTCCTGATAACGGCTATATTCAACGTACATGGAGTTAATCATATACTCTCTTATTACGTTAAACATCAGGACAAAAAAAACATAAGTAATGTTCTAATAGGAAGCATACTTTGGGAAAGAAGTGATCAATATGTTCATTCAGACATTTTCTAAAATTTATACATTTATTTTGAGAGAGAGAGAGTGCGCGTACCTGTGCACGTGTGCGAGTGAGCTGGGGAGGGGCGGAAAGAGAAGGAGAGAGGATTCCGAGCAGGCTCCACACTCAGCGTGGAGCCCAACTCCGGGCTGGATCTCATGACTGTGAGATCACAACCTGAGCCAATATCAAGAGTTGGACGCTTAACCGACTGAGCCACCCAGGCGCCCCATGCGCATTCAGCGTTAAAGGATGGGGGTCAGGTTGCATCCTGGGCTTATACTGTCAATGCTGGTAGGAAGGCTACGAATCCCTTTTGAATATTTGGAGTAGATCTGAGGTAGTCCTGGCAGCCCACAAGAAGTACTAATTGTGGTAATTAATAAGTATTATGTGGTTCTAAACATGGACCACATGGCTGACAAATGATGTAGCCACAATGAAAGGAGCCCCTCTCTAGATGGTATCATCTGAGAAAAATGGAAACTAAAGTGGTCTCCACAGGACCGAGTTAGAAAACCCCTTTTACTTTCAAAAAGAAACCCCCAAAGAAAGCATTATGCTTCTTTAGGTTGTCATTTCTCTGACTCTACATACATGCAGCGGCTCAGAGAATACTTGCTTACGACCGTGAGGTTGGCCTCTGCATCGTTCACCAATGGAAGATGAGGCCTTTCATAAATGCGGCCCACTGCCCCAGAGCCAGACCCACAGTGCTTTGCAAAACTTGTCTTTTATCTAACCCGGACATAAAACTGAGCCTCATGGAGGCAACCCAGCTGCAGAATTCCTGCCACTGTACAGTTTTTGCATTGCTGTGCTGGAGAAAGTCTCCAATGTACTGCGATGTCCTGCTTCCTCTCAACCTTCCAATGTGTCATCCACAGGCTATGTTTAGGATTGCAAGTCTAGGTTGCTTGGAGGCCACCACGTGGATTGTCCCCAGAGAGTCCACAGCCTAGCTAGGGACCAACGGCCTGGCCTGGGAAGACAAGCCGACCCCAACAGACATTTCTCTTTTAGGGATCTGATGGAGTCAATAGCAGATGAGGTCATACTATAGACAGGGATCAAAGAGGCCAAGAGCAGGATGCATAAGTCAAATTTAAGAGCAAACAGAAGAATGATGAGCAAGTGGAAAAATCTAGAATGGAGAGGAGCCACCGGGAGCTGGGCCACATTGTGGTGGAGCATTTGACTACAGATCCAAGATCACCTCTTGCTGAGGGTCTCTAGGTCTCGTTGGGTCCAGAATGTTCTACCACTTCCTGTCCTTTCCAAGCCCTGGCTGTTCAGCATCTCCCGGTCCCCATGCACATGCATACTACAAAGGGCTGCACATTATGTGAGGTGATCGTGGAGTGACACCCTTGCAAATAAGAAAGCAGAAAAGCTGCCAAGTTCCAGAGAGAGTGCTGGTAGAAATAACTGAAGTCTTCCCTTGCAGCAGGACCACAGTCTCAAGGGCCATAGGGCCTTGCCTTGGGCCAAGAGCCGGCTGTAGGCCATTCTTTTCCTTGCCTAATGTGAAGTCAAACCCCATTATCCAGAACTTCTTGCCCAGCAAGGAGTCCTATTCTGGTTTCCTGTCTCTTGGCCAACTTCTAAGTTTGTTCTTCTAGCACAGGGACAAGATAAGTAATTCTAACCCAGTTATTCCAGGCTTGGACCAACTGGCTCTGAAAATCGAGAGCTGCCTACAAACCATCCAATTTAACTGTCAAACACAGTGATGTTTGCTGAGATAAGCTCTCTTTGATATGTGAGTGGCCTTCTTCTCTGCCCATTTTGCTCCTTTCCGCCTATCTCCTCTGAACGTAGGAAGAGCCAAGCTTCTTCTGAGAACACTGCAGATGTCTATGTGCTTAATATGCTTCTAGTTGGAAGAAAGAAGCACCAGCCTGTGTCACTCTTGAAGACTCAACCAAAGGGCTTGGAATCCTGGAATCTTCCTGGGCTATTCTGTAGAGCTCATGGATTCACTCCTTACCAGGATGCCTGCCCTATGCTCTCCAAAGTGAAGACACCCACCCAACCCTTCCTACCCCATCCTGTGCCTAGCAGAGGGTCTCAGGGGCCATCAGGAGGTCAGAGGCCAGAGCTGTCTTAGGGATCCACCTTCCCTGGGCTGTATCTCTTGCCATCTTCCTTTCAGACATGGGATTTCCCAGTGCTCTGAAGAGTCTATAGCAACTACATGACTTGTACTCTGACAGGACACAGAGGCTCCTTATCCACACCCGAAAGTCAGGGCTCTATACCCAGAGGAGAGATGAACTCATCAGTTTAGAATTCACAGAGTACTGACAAAGTGTCCTGATTCTGCCACAAGTGGCGATAAGGTAATTTTCTTTCAAAAAGTGAATTTAAATACATCTCAGCTCCAAATCCTCAGAAAGTATCACAAACCAGCAGAAGACACTACTTGACATCCCCAAGCCTGAATATCCTTGTACAAAGTTGACCACTGTATCCTGATCAAATTAAAATAATAATGATAATTTAGAATTTAAAAAAAAAACATAAAACTTGCATTTTTGGAATCTATCTTTGGAGTTTTGCAAAAAAAAATTTAAAGAAAGTTGCCTTACCTTCTCAGGGAAGGACACTAACATTTACTAAGCATCTACCATGTGCTGGGAATTTTCACATTCACAAAGAAAAATGAAGTAGCTATGGGATCATTTTAAGGAATGCTGAGAATCGCCACAATCCAGAATAATTACTTTGTCTTCTTTCTTACTGGCAATCTCTCTGCTGATACTTTTGAATCCCTCTGACTATGGGGGAACTGTGATGATTCAGTAATAAAATGCAGAATATAATACATTTCTAAGTATAAACAGTTACCATAAAGACAATATAACTTTGTAATCAAAATTTCAAAACTCTCTTTTTACCAACCATCCTTGAGTAGAATCGAGTTTCAGGAGAGAAAGCTACATTTCCAATGGAATTTCCATTTCATTGAGTTAGAGTTCTGTGTGGTGAGGCAGCAAAGGAGAAAAACACACAACCTGAGTCTGTGCCCACATCTGCCCAGTGAGCTGGGAAGCCAAGCTCTTTTCCAAAGATCAGCAGTGTAGACTGCCCAATGGGAACGTCCCCAACTAGTGAAAAGCACCATTTGTATACCAAGCGCTAAGACTCAGCTCAACCTCACATCACTTGCTTGGCCACTGTGGTCACTGTAATGACCCAGACAGTGGTGTGTTGGTGCTGGTCGATGGGAAAATGTGAGAGACATGTAGAATGTGGGGACCAACACAGCTCCCAAGAGCCCAGAGAATGAGAGAGAGAGAGAGAGAGCATGCATTTCGTTGTTTTTATTCTTAAACATGTACACCTGGACATATGTACATATCCGTATATAAGCAAATGCATAGCTGAATGAACAAATGAAAGTGTGCTTGATTTTTATATCACTTAAAATACACTCCTTTCTTCTTTGTATAAAATGCAGCAAACCCTAACCCATGGAGTTATTGTGAGGATTAAGGGTTAATGTTTAAAAATTGTTTACTATAACCCGGAAGCACTATTTATTTTTGGAAATTTTTGTTTTAGGTATATTATTTATTTTGGGTATCAATGATTATATTACCTGTTTTTGCTATTATTTATTCATCTTTACATATCATTATATTTAGATTCATATATCTGTGCATAAAGCTGCTAACAATGGGGTCAGCGTCCGTCTCAGGCTCTTCCCCAGGAACAAGAAAACCATACGCACAGCTCCCTTCAAGCTGATTTTCTGAAGGCCAAGGGCACCCCAGAGCTGTGGCTCAGCTTTCCTTGGGGCTCCCAAAACAGTGCCTTCCTGTTTCTCTCTGGCTTCTCAGACACTCTCCACCACAGTGTAAATCAAGAAGTTCACGATGGTTGGTTCTGCCTGTGGTGCCTTAAAACTGAAGCAAGTGGTTAACCAATCCAGGCCCCACAGAAACTACAGGGTGGGCTCCTGATGGGGAGTCAGAAACTCTTTCTATGAAAATGCAAAGTACGACCTCATAAAAGAAACCTACCGCGTGAAGATGAAGAAATGTCAGTTTGCATTAAAACAAAATAGGAGCATGAACTTTTTAACCATCTGGCAAAAGACCTTCCTATACAAATACATAAAAGTTGCCAAGGAGTTAGACAAGAACTCTACACAGCTCCCTTGGTGCCTTTGTGAAAACTTTGAGCAAATTCAGGACCGGGTGTTAGTGATTGGTTTACAGTAGCAGTATATTCCCTCTGTGCCATGCAATTGTCTTTGTTTTGCCTTGAACCTAATTGTCTTATCATGCTTCAGAGCCTGTAATACTTTTGGAAGGAGTCTGAAGTCATAAACTGTATAAGCAAATGCATACAACAATACTGGCGTCAAGTTTTATGAGATAGGGGAGGTTTGTATTGGGCAAGATAGGCTAGGTTCTGCAGCAATAACAAATGATTCCAAGATCTTAGTGATGTAACATAGCAGAGGTTGGCCCCTCACTCACTCACACATTCCACGAGGATCAGCAGGAAAGCTCTATTGACTGCGGTCACTCAGGGACCAAGGAGGACAGAAGATCCACTGGAGTCTTGCTCCCTTGATTGCTGGAGCAATGGGAAGGAGTCAGGGTGAAGGCACTGGCTCTTAAAATTTCCTCCTGGATGGGACACTTGTCAATTTTACCTCCATTTCATTGGCCAAAGCAAATCACGGGTCAGGTCCTATTGTCAAGGGAAGCAAGGGAGTGCACCTGTGCCCTCAAGTAGGGGAACCACAAGGTTTGAGACTAGCCGTAACGACTCACACAGAACTCCCGACGGCTGACCGTTCATATGTGCCAGGTTCTTCATTAATTATCTTGTCTAAACTCTCACCAAACATGGAAATGGCTGAAAGCAATAAGCGATGAATTCTAGTGTTCTCTTTGGTAAGAATTTACACAGCCACTCATATCACTCTCTGAAATCAGTTCAGACTTTTAAGAGCCATCTTCTTGTATCCCTGGTCTCCCAAAATGAGCCCCTCTTGAACTTCTTATTAGGCACACGTGCCACTGACTATGTGTGCCACGCTGGGTGATTCACTGACCTCTATAAACCTCAGTCGAAGGACAGGATATAAAGCTGAAAGCACAGAGAAAAAGCTCAAGGCATTATCAGTCCCCTGCCCTGGTCCCCATGGCTCCCTCCTCAGCCATTCGCATCAAATGAACATTTCTGGACTTGTCATATGCACCGGAGAAAATGAAAAGACCAACCTATAAATCTGAAATAGCCTGTGCCTGTATTTAAGGGGCAGAAGCAAAAGACAGGGGCCTTTTCACTTTCTGTGGTTCGTGAAAACAGATGTATGGGCCATACTCTCATAACCAATAAAGACGGGACAGGTCACAGCTCCTTTGGGCTACTTTGAACAACTCAAAGATCTATAAAATGGCCAGATAAGAAGCCATTTCTGAACTTCTCCCAGCCCTGTGCAGGGCAACCTTATAGTCCTCACTTAATTTAATCTTCTTAACAAATCCATGCTGTTGGTATTACCTGCATTTTACAAATAAGGAGATGGAGGTTCTGGAACTCAACTGAAGTCCAGATAGTAAGAAGCACAACTGAGTCTGAGACTAAAGTCCATCTGACTCTTTTTAAGTCTTGGCTTTTTCTATTCCTGCCTCCCTTTTCTTGAGATGACATACTTTAATATTGCTTATGATTGTGCTTAGGATTATTTCAGATGATTGTCAGGGAACCAGATTGGTCACAACCTCCCCAGTGTGTAACCCACTAGCTGGTGCTGAGTTAGAGGTTCCAAGGCCTGGAGATTCTAGTTGATGATGCTATATTTCCACCTGGCATTGAATAGCTTCATTCCAACAGACTGATTTTGACATAAACCACACTCCTATGCTTACGGAATTTCTCACGAGTGGTCTTCTGGTTCTGGGGTACGAATCTGATATGAACCACGCCTTTGCAGTTAAGCCAAACCTTGAGGTTTTTTGCTAAGGTTTCACTTTGAGTGAACTTGCCAATCAGAGTGAAACTAGGGTAGAGAAAGGGGTCGTAAGCCACAGAAGCGGGAGGAAGCAATCTGCTTTGTCACCCAAGCACACAAGGTTTCTGCCATAGACCGGAGCCAGCCAGACACCGAGGGAGAGTAGCCTAAAGAAGCCCCCACTGCTTATGGAAAGTGCTTACACAGCCTACCTTTGGTATGGTCTGAGTTCCCGCAGCTAGGCTCCTGGCTGTTCCTCACGTTGGTAATGGCCAGGAATCTCAATCCATTGATACATGTCCCATTCCAAAGTGATGTTGTGAGAAGAGATTTGACCAATGAGAAAACTAAAGCTCTGAGAGATTGGGATTCTTATCCAGGGCTCCTCCAATAGCAGATGGCAGAGTTGGCAAGGTCTGATGCCAAAGGGCAGGGTCTGTCTCACTATATCACACTGTCATGAAGATGACTGTCAGAGCAGGTGACTCAATGACAATAACCAACTCAGAGTTGGCAGAAGTAGCCTAGTCCCAACTAGCACTCCCCTGGGATGGAAACATGACCCCTAGGAATCATATCTCAAAAATTCTATGACAGGTGTGTTCAAATCTATGAGTGAGAAATAAAAAAAATCCTGTGATGGTATGTGTGTGTTTGTGTGTGTGTTCGTGTGTGTGTATCTGGAGCTGGAACAATCTTTTTTATTACCATATAACTATATTGGAAGAGTTGATGACAGTATTCCATGGGATTCTCCTGCATCTTGATATATCATCATACTCTCTCCTCCTCCCCAACTTTTTTTTTCTTAAGTTAGCTTGAAAGGTTTCTATTAGTTGCAACCAATGGAACCAATGGAGACAACGAGTTTTCTGTTTTGTGCCCTGCTGCATCCCCAGGGCCTAGAATAGTGCCTGGTATACAGAGGAACAACTACCCAACAAATACATGAAAAATAAAAAAAGAAATAATGAGGAACCTTAATCAACATCCCAAAGTTATTAAGGCAAGGGCCTGAGAATCTCTTGTAGCTTATTTTCAGCTGGCCAAATTTTCTGTATTTGTGCAATGGGGCAAAGCTATGCCCAGAGAGGCATATGTGGTAATCATATTTGTGTCTACCCCCCACATCCTCATCCCAAGGACATATGCTTGCAGAATTTGTTGTGTCTGCAAAATCATGATCTAGTTTCCTGTTGCAAAGACTGTGTTAGACATAAAGAAATATGTTGTAATCACGTTGCAATCATTAAATATATAAAATGCAATAAAATAAGGAAGCCAGATGAGTGAAGGACAGTGAAAGAGTAAGTGAGCAAGAGGTCAAGGCTGAGTGTTTAAGGAAAATTTCACGTGACCACAGGCAAAAACTGGAACAGCAGGTGACAAGAGGAAGTAGTAATGATGGGAACCGCATGGTTCAAGAATGCAGCAGAGGAAAGGGCAAAGAACCTTCAAGGAAAGAGCCTGAATCGAAGAGTCACAGGGTTGAGACACCTAGAATGGATGGATAGTGAATGGATGGGTGAATAGATGGATAGACAGGCGGGTGAATGGATGGACAAATGGGTGGACGGATGGAAGGAGAGTGAATCGATGGATGGATGAATGGAGGGACACATAGGTGATAACTTTCGTCATATTTTCTTGGATAGCCCAAGGAAAAATGAGGCAGCAATTGGACTGGCATGAAATAATTACGTAGACTGACAGAGGAAAGTAGGCTGGGTTATGCCGCTGGAAGGAGGGCCTCATGATCTGGAGTCTAAGTGATATGTGCTCTCTAGCACAGTGATCCGATAGCCCTTGTCTACTGATGGGCTCAAAATCACAAAAAGCTTAGCACAAAGAGTATCTCATGGGGGGGAAAGAAAAGTAATGCGTCAGCAAGATCCATGGCTGTGTGACCACCAACATTCACATGGAGCAAGAAAAGAACCCAATTTTACTTTAAAAAGAAAAAAAAAGAGTCACAGTTGGCTCATACTGCAGAGGTGGCTGGTAGACCACTGAGGCTCCTTTTTCGTAAAGTAGAGGCATTTCTGGGACGTTGCTTCCCCATCAAAGTATACCTGTGAGTCTAAATTGGGCCAAGCAACTACTTCTGGTCATAGTACGGTGATGAGAAAGTAACATGAGTTACTTCTGGGCTGACGTACTTACGTACATCATTAGTGTACAGAACATTAGTGAGAACTGAGCACTTCATTCCTCCATTTTCTCCTACTTTTGCTGAGACCATGAAGGTCAAAATAAAGATGGTAGGGATAGAAGATGGAGGGAGACTATGTCCCTAAATTTCTACTTGGAAGAGAGCCTCACAAGTGGATACATCCATATGGGATGTCGTATGAGCAAGAAATAATCCTGTATTATGTTAAGGCACAGACTTTAAAGTTGTCTGCCACAACGGTTAGCCTACCATGACCAATGCAAGTCAAAGGTAATATATATGAGCTTCTCCGCTAGTTTGTCTGTCAAATTTTAGGGGGAAAAAAAACCTCTTGGGCCAACCCTCTTTGATCTCTGGTTAGAAGAGAAAAATAATTGAAGAATATTTATTGAGCACCTACGATGTGCTGGCATTGGGATTAAGCACTTTCTATAGAACATATAATTGCGTACTGATGATAACCCGTAGGGGTAGTTCTCATTTGCAGCATTTGAAGAAATGAAGGCTAAGAGAGGTTCAGTGATTTACTCAAGCTCTTCACAGCTTACGTACAGAGATTTAGAAGGCATGATTGCGATAGAAAGTAAGGCTTCCATTTTAGATGAAAGAGTCCAGGATAGTTTGATTCTAAGAGGTGGGCCAAGAATCACCACAATTGGGTCCAGCTGGGCTATAAACTGTTCAACTCCCTCCATCCATCAGGTCCTTTGTAAATACTTTCAACCAGTTCAGCTGAATCCAAAAAATGCTTATAAAGTTTTTACTCACACCAGGGACCGTGCTGAAGGCTGGGGATTTACTTCTTGATTTGGACTTACTTCCTACCTTCCGACTTGCTCAAGGTCTCTGATAGCGAGATGATCAATAAATGCACAAAATGCTGCACAGTCAGGGTTAAAAACAGAGCTCTGGACAGTGTGCAGAGGAAGTCCAGGGGAAGAAGCATTCGTTTGCATCCATGGGACTCTCCTCCCAACTCCTGCCACCCCGCATCATCTCACCAGCACACATCACATGTTCACATTTTCCTTCCCGAGCCATGAGAATCAGAAAGTGATTCCAAAGCCATGCAGGGCCAGGAGCAGACCTTCCCGTGACAGTTGGTTTGCAAGTGACAAAAGCCCAACCCAAACGAAGGGAAATTCATCCATCCGTGGAATGCAAGTAAGAGTTGAGTAATGGAACCGTGGAAAGGTCAGGAAAGCAGCCAGACCTAGAGGAATATGGGAGCCAGGGACTCAGCTGTCTGAATGTCTGCTGTGTCCTCTCTCCACGTGGCAGGAAACCCAGATGCTGACCGTTGCCAGGTTTAATCCCATGGCTTCTGCCAATGGAAAGACACTGGAACTTCCGGGTTCAAAAACCCTGGGCGTGGCAGGGGCGGTTCTTGGCCGTTTGTGGGAAGGTTCCAACGGGCAGAATTCAGACGCATGAGGCCAGATAAAAATGGCACCAATGGAGAGCAGGTGGGAATAGTTTTGGGGAGGGGGGGAGGGGGAGAGAGGGGAAACAGGTGCTGGAAGACAACCCTATAAATGTCCACAAGAACTCGTGAGAGAGGTTAGTCAGGAGAAGGATCCAGAACATTTGTGAACATTCCTTGCACAGGGCTTCCTTGCAGGAGTTCGGGGGAGTGCAAACTATAATCTTCGAATTTTTTTTAAAGAACCCTATAACGACTAATAATAGAACAAAAGAATTTGGGAAAGTCGTCATTTATTATAACTAATATGCTCTCTGTGTTTGATATTTCAATATATGCTCTAAGAGATATGAATCCTGTGCTTAAAAAAAAGAAATGGGGCCATCCGAGGACACTGGGTGAGGCCTTTTCCACAACAATGGAACTTTAAGTACTTGACAATTTGTATGCTGTCGGTATGTAAGCACTGAGCCTCGCAAACCCCACAGCTGCATGTTTACAGTTTAGACCATCTCTGTGAATTGCATCCTTATGTTCTGTATTTTAAAAGGCCATTTTCGGCTCCTACTTAGCTGCCACTCAGAAATACCATTCAAATCAGGTCCGCGTGCATGCGTGTGTTTTTTTCAATCCACACGTTGTGACGATCGGCCACGGCAATTTTCCCCATTGTGTTTGCTCTGGATACCCTGCTCCACGTTGAAATTCAGAATTCTGATGTCTGTCAAAATGCAGGGACCCGGTTTGAGGTTCAACTTGGGCACACTTTTAATGGTGGGCAAGGGTGGGTCATAAGAAGACAAAAGAAACAGACAGGTTTTGAGTCTCTGAGCTCTACATGCTGCCTAAGTATTTCAGAGTTCAGTTAGTTTAATCTCCAGAAGCATGGGCTTAGGCTTTGGATAGCAGTGGGTTCAAATCCTGGTTCTACCACCTTTTCTTTCTGAGACCTGGCCACATTATTAGGTTGGGCCGTATGAAATTGATAATAGCTGACCATCTGTACCTACAAAAACGGCAGTTTCATACAGTTCAACCTAACAGTTCACCTCTTTAAAACCTCATCCACAGAGTGGGAATAACAACACCACCTATCTCTTAGGATAGTGAAAAGGATGACACCGGGTGGTACAGGGAAGGTGACGAACGCCAACCTTGGCACATAATAAGCTTCTGATACGTTTTAGCCATTGCCATTGTTGCTGTTAGTTACCTACGTGAAATAATTTCATCTTCATAACAACCCTGTGTGATAGGTATTCCGGTGCCCGTTGGGCAGAACGGGAAATTGAGGCAAGAAGTTGGAGAGAAGTTGAGCACAGTTTTACAGCAAACAGGCGGTAAAGCTAAGCACTGAATCCCATAGGTCGCACCCTAAAGTCTGTACTCTTTCCGTGGCACCTCACTTGTCACAGGTGCAATGAGTCAATCACTGTAACTGAGAGCCATGAAGAGGCGGGAGCAGCCTTGGGTCCAGAGGCTGGAGCACACGGGGAAGTCAGCTGACACAGCTCCAGACACGGAGGGGTTGGGGGTGGGGGGCTGGCCTGGAGCATGGGCTGGGCAACCAACGAACCAGGGGCACCATTTTGATTCTCTGAAAAAGATGCGATCTCGAGTCTTGCACAGATTCAGAAGAGCTTCATGGAATGCTGATGTAGGAAAAGTGTGAGACAAAGCCCTCTCTGAAGTAAAACGAAAGGCTGTGTTTCTGAGTTTCCAAGAAGGCCCACTAGATTTTAAGAAATCGAGTCACCCCAGCGGCTCAAATTTCTTGAGCAAAGATTCAATTTTTAAGAAACACTAAAAAAATAAGTCTATGTAGAGAAAGAAAATAAAACCTACTTCAACAAATGCCTTATTTGTGATGTTGAAAATTGGGAAGTCCACACTTAATTCAACATTAGAGCTGAAGTCAACTAAATGAAACTCTGCCATTTACAGCCCAAAGCAATAAGAAAAATACGATTATGAAAAATAACTTAATATAACTTTTGCTGTAGTCATAAGGGAAAGAAGCAGGCTGTCAAAGTGCATGTATACTATGTATGTAAGCCTCTTCTGGCCTTAATTTCCTTACCTGCAAAATGGGTATAATAACACATATCACAGAGAGTTGGTAAGATGAAATTAACGAACACATATAAACAATAATGGTAACAAAAATGATGCCTAAACTGTGTTTTAAATAAAAGTGTATGGATGGAGGAAAAAAAAGACTAAAAGGAAATACTTCAAAGTCCTTAACGTTTTAGGTTAGGTGCTGGGAGCAAAGAGATTTTTCCACCTCCCTATCATTTGTTAATGTCTTATATATATAGGCATTAGTTTTATAATGAACAAAAAAATAGATATGGAATAAGTAACTGTACTGTCCAAAGGTTCTCAACCTTCAGGGTTCAGAAGAATCACCTGGGATGCTTGATACACCAGGCTGTATATCTGGAAATGCTAACTAAGTTGGTAGCAATCTCCTAAGTGACTCAGGAACTATATTTTGAGAGACACTGACTACCACCCTTCCTAGACGTGTACTGGCTGAACCTTAGCTGGAAGTGTGTTCTACATTTCTCATCATTTCAGTCCCAATGCATGCCAGAAAACAGCTACATATATTCCACTTCTAAAGACACACATTCGAAAACAAGAAATCAAAGACTCAGCATGTACTAAATACTGGGATTATGTTGTAAGATAAATAGACGTGCAGACTCCTAGGAATTTCTGTGAGATGTAAGAGAAAAGGAGAGGCTGTTATCAATCCCGTGATGATAACAGTGACGATGATGATGAACAGAAGCTTTGCTAATTTTTGCCGTCAATAATTAGAGCTTCAATGATAACAACACCTAATATTTGTAAAGCACTTTTACAAGTACAAAAAGCTTCAACTTCAGGAAAGCACATCGAAATTATGGCAGATTAATGAGATTCGGATGAATGGCAGAGCTTTTCTCTGCCCAGAAAGGACTCCTACTATATTCCCAGCACACACTCCGAAGTCTCTACTGGAATCGAGCAAGGTGCACACCGAGAGAATGTTCTCTGTATGGAGGCCTTGTTTCTGCAGAAGGCAGGGCAGCTTTGCAGAAAATGTGACCCAGGACCTCCAACAGACTTGGAAATGGAGATGATAAATAATTTTATGTTAAGAAAAAAAAATGAATGAGTGAATGAATGAACAAGCGAACATACCCCAGGGAGGCTTGGCCCCCTTACCACCCAATGAGACCATCTGAAGGACCAGACGTGGATTGGGTTGCAATACCACTGACCACTGTCTCCAGAGAGGCGGTCCTCCCACCAACGCACTTGTCCCTGGGCAGAATCTGGTTTAACTCCTACCCCTGAAATGGAACCACTCACTTTTAGGCCAACAGATCAATTACTTGAAGTAATCAAGGGACCAAGTTAAAGAGCTACATTTATGAAGCGAAGGGGAATGCAGGGCTGGAGGCCAAGAAGGACCCGCGAGTGGTTTAGGAAAATCATCAGAATTACTGAACGCGAGCCCGAGCCCGTGGCAGGGCGGGAGGCTTGCAGGCCTTTCTTAGGACTTCAAGGACCTGAAACAGCTCACTTCCAACAGACAAGGAGGGACAAAGCAGTAAAAATTGCAGGGTGCAAATGAGAGAGAAAACAAAAGGAAAGCAGGTTTGGGCAGCTGGTGAACCCCCTCGGGTCACATGGCTCTGAAAAGTTGGGGGGAAGAAGGACACATCTCTTTACGCCCCGAGGAGTGGAGAGGACTTTGTGGCTTCCTTCCACAAGTTACCGTACATTACGGCCCTTGCCGGCTATTGGTCTCTGACAATAAAAACAACAACAGCAAACAACTAGATACACATTCCTAAAAACATGCAGCTTCCTGGGAGCCGGGGCTGAATTCCGCATTTCTGACTTTTCCGAACGCTAGGCGCTGTGGCTGGCCCTGACGGCCTCAGCACGCGGGACAGAGCTTAACGTTTCTCTTTGGAGTCCGTTTGCTCCGTTTCCGAAAGACCATTCTTTCGCAGACACAGTCAGAGGACATCAGGAACTTTCTGTGTTTATGTTGGGATAGGAACCAGATTCTTTTTTCACAGATGTGTTTGTGCTAATCCTAGATGCCTGAATACAAATTCTACAACTGGTATGCCCTGAATAAGGTGACCTGAAGGTTTGGGTAACTTTTTGGTCATCTAGGGGTGGGTAGGGGGTAAGCCTGAAATGAGAGGCTTTTCAATGAATCAGTCTGGGGAAGAGCCAAAGTTGGTTGACGTACAGCTAACTAATGAGCGTTGCTTATCAAGGGCCAGGTTAAGCGCAGAAGGTTGTTCCTTCTTCCCAGGTCCTGAGCTTTCCCTAACAGCACAGACATGGGCTACCTTTGCTGACCACACACTGTCTCGTTTAACTCGCTGCTGTTTTCCATTTGCACACCGACATTTAGAAGTCTTACTTTATTTTCTTCCAGTTCAGAAGCCCATTTGCTTCCATAATGGTTGGTAACAGGGTCATTCCCATTAGCACTGTTTAATAGCGTTAGAAGTTTTTTCAAATAAAGATTCTTTTTTTTTTTTTTTTTCCTGACGCGACCCTTCTCCTGCCAATAGGTTGTGATAAATACGCCAGCCCTGAGTTCTAGGTTAACATAAATATGAATGACTACAGTAACGTGTGAACGAGACAGAGATGTAAAAGGTTTTTAAACCACGGTTTAACAAAAAGGTCCTGTCTGTCAATGAAATAAAGCTGTTTTGAATTTGTTCCCAATCATTTGGCTCTTTTGCTGGAAGCCCGTGTTTGCTTGGTGGTGATTAATGCGAAGCGTGCACCGCCTTCCCTGAGTGTGGAGAACTGGCAGGCCCAAACGGCATTCATCATATTCGCCATCAGGCAGGTGCTGCGTGCTGAAGCTTTCCTTATTTTCCCCGCTCCGGGTCACGGGGATGCCTCGGTATGCCTCCCTTTGCCAAGTTCAGCCCAGCGAGCCTAACTGTCCCGGAGTGGCACATCACGCAGGGTGAGGGACTAGGTCACCATCTCTCTCTAGCTCTGCGCACCACGGACCCAGTGACTCTGAAACTCACCCAGCAAAGTTGTGCAGGATATAAACAATGGGCTGTGGACACGCGCCAAGATGGGTGCGGGTCTTCCAAAGGCGAGTGGTCTATTGAATGTACCGGTGGGAAGTGGTTCTGGGTGGGCATCTGCCCCAGGGAACCCTTTCTTCAACATCATCCCCCTGGCTCCTCTCTCTCTTGGGCTTTTTTAAGGCATGAAATGCTTTCTGAAGACCATGTGAGGCCGGGAACGACGGCTTCCACGTGCAGGAGAAGGGAAGGCGTGAGACGGTGGGGAGCCGTTCTCAGGATCACCAGGTTGGGTTCAGGTCCTGACTTGGCTACTTATTCCTGAAGGACTCCAGCAAGTCGCCACGTAACTTTGGCCTCAGTGTCCCCGTGTGCTTCATGGGGAGGCATCATCGTCCTCACCTCCAAGACGGTTACAGGTCTCAAGGGTGCTGCGCTATGAGAAGCTTGGCACAGCCCCATCATTCCTCGGCAGTTTATAAATGTCAACGGTTACCGTTGCTACTATTTTCATAAGGATGACAGGGACGCTCACCCAATGCTCTTTCCTCAGTCACCCTTATCAGATTCCATTAACACTAACAGTGAGTCTGCACCGGGTTAAGGAATCTTCCGCCGCCACCCTCCCCGTTCCTGGGTGCTTGAATGGGCAGCTGATAATGCTGAAGTCTGTCCGTGGCCAACGCAAAGGCAGGAAGATCAATTAGAGAATCTGCGGATTCTGCTTTTGTGTGGGTTCCTATCTCAAGGCTAATTATTTATTGGCTCCCTTAAAGTCCTGTGTCTGGCCTGCAGACGCTCCCAGGAGAGGCCATCTGAAGAGGCTGGCTTCCTTGGGAAGCAGCAGAAGGGAGGAGAAGGGAGGACTTCTCATTTGCAGGTGACCTGCGGCCCTAAGTCAACAGCACACGCGTTCAAATCAACCAACCAAGTACAGGTTTCACTAAGCACTTCTGTGTATTCCCCAGGCACTGTCATAGGCACGGGGAGCATAGCTGCGAATGAGGTGACCTCATCAACCTGGAATAAACAAAAATATGCCGTGTCTACAAAGAAAAAGACAGGTGGGGGGATAGAAAACACGACGGTGAGGGAGGCATTATTTTAGATGGTGGTGTTCAGGGAGGTAGGTGAGCAGAGGACCACAGCACGGAGGTCACAGTGGCTGAGGCAGAGGATGTGATGGGGATAAGTGACAGCAGATGAGGGAAGGGGGCAGCAGGCTCTCAAGCCAGGGAGGATGCTGTGAAGGGATTTTTGGCTTTTCCCCCTGACTTTAGAAAGCTGTCATCTGGCTTCTGTCTGAAAATAATGCTTCTCAGATTTGGGTGTGTATCACCCACAATGAACTCAAGAGGCACAGACTTATTGACAGAGGATGGGAGCCTGCATCTTTGTTTTTCACGGGGTGCCTTAGTGAATCCTGACTTCCACCAAAGTTTCAGAACCAGTTTTAAAAGCTCTACCCTGGCCGTCGGAGGGAGGACGGACTCTAGCTGGCTGTCTGCAGAGGCACCGCATCTAGACGGTGGCTGCTTCAATAATCCAGCCTACACACCGGACCATAACCTGGACCTGGGTACCAGCGAAGGTGGTCATCAATGCTCAGAGGCTGGATACAGTTTGAAAGTACAGTCAACCGAAGTTGCTAACAATGGACGGGGAACAGAGAAAAGGAAAACTAGGAGGGATACGTCCAAGGCTGTTGGCCTGAGCCACTGGGGGATCCGGCTGGTGGCCATTCTCTGAGATGGGAAAGATGGAGACTGGAGAGAGTTCGGGTGGGGGCAGGGGCGAGAGGCCGAGTTTGGTTTCCAGATTTGAGGAACTTATTGGGCAAGTGAGTGAAGGGGTTAAGCAGATGGATGGATATACACATGTGGCGTTCAGGAGAGGTCTGAGATGGGAAAACCCATTTGGAATCGACCGGCATGTGGGTGGCATTTCCAGCCTCAAGGCTGGAAAAGATCACCTGGGGAGTGACAAAAGGAGAGGAAGAAAGCAGACAGAGGTAGAGAAATGGGCACCCCAATGTACAGAGGTCAGCTGGAAGAGGACGAACCACGCAAAGTGACGCAGCAAAGTGATGTCCCAAGAAACAAATGGAGAGAGTGTTCTGGAAGGGAGCCAAATGCTGTGGATGGTCTGAGTGAGGTGAGGCCCCCAAGTGATGGTCAGGTTGAACAGTGTGGGTCGGGGTGACCTGTGTGAGACCAGGTGGGAAAGAGGGAAGGAAATGAAAGCCTGAGGGGAGGAGTTCAAGAGAGCAGGAAAAGAAATGGGAACAGAAAATAGAGACCATTCATTTGAGGAGTTCTGCTTCATGGCGGCCCAGAGAAATGGGGCAGTGGTGGGGGGAATGATATTTAACAGAGAAACGCAGTAAAGAAGGCGCTACCTGCCTACTGATGTTGTGTCCTTTAGGTAGACTCCCAGTGTCCCCAAAGATAAGACCTCCCAGTGCTCGTGGGCAGGCAGGACAAAGCATGATGGGGAAAGCCAAGAAGGAATAAAGGTTAAAGAGGCAGCATATCTATTTGCTTGATTTGACTCAAGAGGGACTATTTAATAGTCAGAAAGATAGGGTAGTCTTCCGTCATTTGATTTTAATGTGCTCTTTCTTCATTACACACATGCGCACACACACACATCTTTTTTTTTTTTTTTTTTTTTTTTTTGCTTCTCCCATTTCTGCCATGTGATGATGACAGCCTAGTCAAATGTCTGGTCTCTCCTGGACTGGCTGCTTGCTTGATAGAAACATCAATGTCTTCGGACAGAATGTACCTGAATGGGGGTGGGGGGAAGGACCCAGGGAGAGGGAGACAGTGAAGGGCACTTTGTAATTTACCCATGTCCGTATTTTAAAGAAACAGCAGAAGCGGAAAGATTAAGAATAGATTCTGAAGTTGGAATTAGGACTCTTAGCATTTGCTAACTAAATGACCTAGAAATAAACTAATGCCCACATTACTCTGTCACATCGCTTCCTTTAAAACACTTCTTGTGATAAATAGCTACAGCTGGCACAGAACTTTTCTAAATGCTTTGTATCTTACAACTCATTTCATGTTGACAACAGTCTTGTGAGAGTGGAACTCACATCCTACTTTACCGATAAGGACACTGAGGCACAGAGAGGTTATGTGACTTGTTCAAGGTCACACAGCGAGTAAACTGGAAACACACGGCCAGTGTATACGGTGCCTCCCTAACTGTCTGTCCCCCTCTTAAACTGTAAGCCCCTTGAGTGCAGGGGACACATCTTGTCTTATGCACTTCTGTATACCAAGTTCCTAGCACAGGGCATGGCACCAAACTGATGCTTCATGAATATTCGTCAAAAGGATGAATCAATAAATTGAACAAAGATCAGTCTTTTTTTGAGGGATGTCCCTTTTACAATAGGGAGGCTTTTGACTTTTTAAAAGGAAGAGGTGATCCACAATGACTATGTACTTTTCCACTGTGTTACAGTGATGTTGCCTAGAGGAAGGGGAAAAGCCATGCCTGGGAACATAAATGGCACAAAAGCAGGCTCGAGGGTCATTTTCATTCAGGCTCCTTCTGGGGGGCATCTGTGCAGATGGTGGAGACTCACTGCCCCGGAGCCTGAGCCACCCTCCTACCACTGCCTTGCACAGTAGGAACACGCAACCATGGCGGGCAGAGGGTTTGGGGTGGACGTGGTCCTGTCGTCTTTGCCCATGAGCCAGCCCCATCTGCCTGTGACCTTTTCAGCCGCAACTGCAGTCCAAAATGAAACGGAGGCAGCAAAGACTTGGGGAAGTTAAGGTGGAAAATGCCGATAAGACATATTTGTAAGGTAGTTTGAGCTGGACCGTCTCCAGGGGCACTTTTGCAATGAACAAGGTCCTTCTGCTGGGGGCAGGTGGTCCACGGAGGGTGGCAGTTCCCCGTGGCACGGATCCCAAGGAATTCCCCTAATGAAATAGGTGGGCACAGCAGCCTGCTGATCGGTCTCTACTGTTCCAGTTCTGCGGCCAGGGGCAGGTGCAAAGAGGTTAGTCTTCAGGAATAAGGGGGAAATAAATGCAACGAGGTTTCCTAGCATTCATTCATTCATTCATTCATTCATTCTACAAATCTTATGTTGGACACAACTATGTGCCTGACTCCACACTTGATAATGATGTTAAAATAGGGCTGATTTGGTGGCTCCGTTGGTTAAATGTCTGACCTCAGCTCAGGTCATGATCTCATGGTCTGTGAATCTGAGCCCCGCGTCGGGCTCTGTGCTGACAGCTCAGAGCCTGGAGCCTGCTTCGGATTCTAGATTTTTTTCTCTCTCTCTCTCTGCCCCCCCCCTCCCCCGTTCATACTGTTTTTCTCTCTCTCAAAAATAAATAAAACATTTTCAAAAATCAAAAAAAAAAGGAACCAGGGAAGATTCCTTCTTGGCTCGGTTCAGAAATAATGAGTAAGTAAAATAGTTCCTACGTTCCTACCTGTGATAAGTGATGGAGGAACGGGGTCGAATGGCTGAAGACAATCAAGGGAGCTACAGAAGATGGGTTGGCAGAGGCCTTTCTGAGAAGGGAACTACGGCCACACGTAGGAGCGGGGTGGGGGTGGGCACACAACCCTGGAGGGCTCCTGAAGACCATTTACGCAATCACCCAGATGTGCTGTGGCAATGCTTTGTTGAGCACTAGAAAATTCTGTGCACGTCTGCAACTTCGAGAATACACAAATACATGGCGACCTGTCCTCCAAAGACCTGGCTACGGAAACGTCCAGGAGAAACCAGGTTCTCACCCAGCCAACGTTCTGGCTAACCGAGCACTGCAATTTGCTTGCTTCTGTGCTAGTCTCGCTTTCTTTGAAAGCCCTGTGAAAAAACGGATTTCAGGCTGAGAAGCAACGACTCACTGTCACCTGGCTATTTAGGCTTTGCAACTCCTGAGATCCCACAGAAATGGAAGCTTGCTCTATCGGAGAGCTATTTTTACTCAGTTTTCTTCTGGCTCGTAGGAGCCCGTGGAATTTTCACAGAGGTTTTTTGAGGTGCTGGTATGCCAGTCAAGGAGGGAAGGAAAATCTTGTTCTTGTGGGCAAGGTTCGATTTTCCTAGCGACGGCTTAAAGGCCAAAGTAGACCTAAGCTCGTTTCTAAATCAATTCTTGGAATTCACCATTTGGTTTTGTAGTTCCTGAGAGGGCACAGACCCTTCAGGCTTTTTGTCTGGTTCTGTTTCTTGCTTTTGTTTCACAGTTATAATTCCTCCCGTAGCCGAGGCAGAGTTGTTTACATAACTCTCCCTAATATTCCCTGGCCAGGTTGGCAACCTATGGACAGAATGCAGCCTGATGTGAAGCGAGGGGGCCAACGTACGCACACTGGGAAACATCCAGATTTCAGAACCAAACACGAGAACGTTCTTGGAAAACACTATTAAAAACGAGCAGAGGCAGCTTGGGCTGGGTAACTATATCTGAAAAGCAAATGTGGTTTCTTGTCCAAAATACCTTGAGGTCCGCTCACATAATGCAAGCTATGTGAGTGTTTCCTGCCCTGCCCTCTTTGCCAAAATGAATCCTTCTTCATCAGAAGTAGGGAAATCGCCCAGAAGTACCTTACAGATTTGCTTGGGGCTTTGGCGCTCCACCTCGCTTAAGACCATATAATGGTTGATCGACCTCCCCCACTCACCCCTTCTTTATGCATTCAACAAGCAGCTTACCTGCCAAAATCCAGCTAAAAATATCCCCCTGCATCTGTAGCCCATCAACCATCTCTGGCTGATTTGGGTGGGTAATTGACCTTTTGAGCAGGTGGAGAGCCAGAAATTTATTTTTTCCTGGACTGAGTCTAAGTTGACTTAAAACAGATGTTCCCCCAACGCCCGATCTGATGTTTACAATGGAAATACTATTGAGAGCCGTTCAAGGGGCTGTTCGAACCCAAGCCAAACAATGGAGGAGGCTGGGTGTGCGGGACCGAAGGAGTTAAGTCAGGTCACCTTTTCCCTCGGGCTGAAAACAAAACAAAACAAAACAAAAAACCCGGGAGGTGCCTCAGGCAGGGGAAATAGGAAAGGAAGCTGTCACTTCGTATTTTCAGGTTTGCAGAAAAGCCTTTTTTTTAAATGTAAACATTCATTAAACTAATTTGAAGTTGTCATTACTCTCCACCCCTGCTGTTTTATATCAGATTATTCCTAAGTGCTTGGTGAAGAATCCCATAAAGCCACACTCGATTCCTCTGCAGGGGATAATCGCATAGTTTGTGCTGTGATTTATACCGTGTGGCACTGGGAAGTGTCCTCAACTTTGAAAGGCCTTGGTTCCCTGGCAAACAGTCTCTGCCTTCCCCACGGAAATAAAATTCCAATAGTCCCTCCACGACTATTATGAGGTCCCCATTACCTTTTCTTCATCCAACTGAAGATAATTAAAAGCAGTTCAAAGCACACGCCAGAAGGTATTGGGCATTTTATTCATAAATGGAGAACCAAGAAAACGGTATGCTCCATTATGGTTTCAAACCGTAAGACACGCTTAGGTTCCTTTCTAGCTTTCTCTCTCCCTGCTCTCCCCCACCTTCCGGTTAGGGCAGCCGGGCACTTTGTGCCCTGAGATCACGTGCTGCAGACGGTTGTTTCCCCTTGGCACCTTCCGGCTCAAGCCCTGGCTGGAAGGGCATCAGGGACCCGGACCCCTTTCCCTAGGAGAAACGGAGTCTAAGGCGGGGAGGTGCCGTGAAAAGGAGGCAGGCCCCAGAGGTGGGTGCGGGAATCTGAATTCCAGCCCCGCCAGGACAGCCACCCTCTGTTGCCATGAGTCCCACGGATGCAGCGGGAATAACACCAAACACGGCCCTGAAATTGATGGGGGGTGGGGAATCCATCCAGAGTCCAGCACCGCGCCCGCCAGACATGCGGATCAGCTACGAGGGATTCTGCTGCCAACAGGCTCAAAACCCTGACGACCATCCTAAGGGAAGGAGCCCCGAGACACATTAGGACGGGAACAGTTTCGTTTCAGAGCAGCTACAACTTCTGCTTCTTTCCTCCTCACCCCCAGGAACCAATGCCATCATGGATTCGTACCCACACAGCCCCAAACGTATTTGTCCTCTGCCCCAACCTCTCCAGATCTTGATTTCCTTTTTTTTTTTTTAATGTTTATTTATTTATTTTGAGAGAGAGTGCATGAGCAGGGGAGGGGCAGAGGGAGAGAGGGAAAGAGGGAGAGAGGGAGAGAGGGAGGGAGAGAATCCTAAGTGGGCTCCACACGGTCAGCACCCAGAGCCTGACCTGGAGCTCGAACTCACGAACACAGAGATCATGACCTGAGCCAAAATCAAGAGGCAGACGCCTCACCAGTGAGCCACCCAGGCACCGCCCCCTCAAGTCTTGCTTTCTAAATAAACTCTGGTCGAAGTGTCCACAGCCACCAGTCACTGAACGTTTGTCACCACAAGTAAAATTTGCATTTTTTTTCCCCAGAGACTCAAATGCTTTAACCGGGGATGGCAACTGCTGGTACCCATACCCCTCCCATGCTCGGTGCGGGCACCAATCATTGGACTCAATCCTCCGGAAGCCAGACAGAACTCCAGAGTCCTTCTTAGCATTTCTGGCAGTCAAGGTTGGCACACAAAGTAAAACCTAGGTATCATTTCTGCCTTTACCTAAGGGAATAAAGAGAGATTCTGAACACCGTGGCAAGTGAAATACTTGCCTTGCATCGAAAAGGCACATTTCTAGAGAGATTATCTGGTTGGCATAAGAGTTTGTGAGTCTGGGGGCGCTGGGATGTCTCAGTCAGTTAAGCGTCCAACTCTTGGTTTCAGCTCAGGTCATGATCTCACCGTTTGTGAGTTTGAGCCCCACACTGGGCTCTGTGCTGTGAGCACAGAGCCTACTTGGGATTCTCTCTCCTTCTCCTCTCTCTGTCCGTCCCCCACTCTCTATCTCTCAAAAAAAAAAAAAAAAAAAAAAGAATAAATAACCTTTAACAAGAGTTTGTAAGTCTGAATACCAGTCTGAGTGCCGTGCCATTGGCTGCCTGTGCGACCATCAGCACAGTCCTTACCCTCTCTGTGCTGTGCTCATCGGTAAACAAGACTTATTTCAGGGTGCTTTTGAATGGATGGAAGTTCTCAGAATGTTCCTGGGCCCACAAAAAGCTTTGATCAGCCAATGTTAGTTGTGATAATTAGCCACCACCCCTCCAATCACAGCACACACCTCGCTCCCTGAAGCTACCTACAGAGAGACCAAGAATCTCAATGAACAGAAAGAACATAAGAGTGCCTTCATCGGTTACATTAAACAAACGACGAGATGGTAACCTGGTCTGCAATTCAGGTTTCAAAGCGAGACTAGGAAATACTCCTCAAGTGCCCAGTTACTTTTGAAGAGGTAAGAGATTTTTTTTTTTTTTCACTGCATTCTTTTTGGTTTGCCAAGCCCTTGAAAGAAAGGAGTAATCTTGGTGTTTATTACCAGCCAGGACTGGTCGGATGGAATGAGTGTCTACTAAAGCACAGACTGAAAAAAAGAGAGGCTGCACCAGCCATAGCTTGAGCCCTCCATCCGCTTGCAGGGGGGACGCAGAAGCGCAGGCATCCTGACTGACCCCGATCAGCACTTGACTTTCTCACCAATCCACAAGCAGTGGCTGAAAGTCTCTGGGCAGAGAGGGGGAAGGGTGCTGTGCAATTCACCCCAGACTGTGCTCGCAGTGCAGCTGGCAGAGAAGAGCTGCAGTTTTCTGCGTCTTCCAAAACTATTTTTGGAAATGACTGCGGCTAGAATCTCCCCAAGTTCAAGGAAATGAACTAGCAGAGAAATCAGGCTCGTTTTGTTTTGTTTTTTCCCCCAAGTATAGGTGAAGGGGGGTGGGGGCGGGTAGCTGACACAGGAGCAATGATGGATTAAATACACATCTGGTTTGTATCCAGAAATATGATCAGTTTGAGCCTGTTTGGTTTCAGGTATTTATCAGCTTTGTATATAAAAATAAAAAGAAAAGAAAAATGAAAACTGTCCAAAAAAAAATGCCAAGGACAAACTTAAATGAGTGAACTCTCAGTGTACCCAAAGCAACATTTCTGGTGGGGGGCGGGTGGGGGGTGGGGGAGAAAGTAACTGAACATGATAACTTCCAAAGGTGGCTAATAAAGCTATTTGTGTGTGTGTGAACCCGCCCAAAGTATTTTAAAGTAGCAAAAAGGTAAGGTCTTCAGTAAATGTGGCAGAATTATTAACATAACAATTTTTTAAATTGTTTCAAGCTCACTCATTTGTCAAGGTCTCCGTATCTTTGCTGGACGAGCAGACTGCAATGGAACAGCAGAATCCCCAAATACCGTTGTGCATCTACGTCCCAGATTGCAGATGTCAGGCTCAAACCCATCGTGGTGAGCTGGTGGTTAAGGTATCTGAGAACAGGTAGTTGACGCGATAGCTAATGTTCTTCCTTAAGCAATTACACACTAGATTAAGGACCGCAACACGAGGGTGTCTTTTACGCTGCATTTTATGGTTAAACGATGCATTTCAGGATGACAACAAACTGTAATAGTGTATTCATGTAATTTTAGGATGAAATCAATTTCTTGCCAACACAATTATTGTTACATAATTCTCCCACCTGTTTATGACTCCCTGAGAATTAACTTAAAATGCAATTTCACATTAATTTAAAATGTCCTTTTCAAAAGAAGTTATTTCCTACGAAGCAAAACGCTGATAACAATCTCCAGAAATCTGAGTATTATTGACAAGAGACCTAGTAAATCTGTTCAATAGTTACTGCTTACTTTCAAGTCAGATTTTAAGGTGCTATGGGCCACCTTCGGTTTTCAGTGTTTCCAGATTTTGACAAATCCAAGGTGCACGGAGAATCCACCTGTCTTTAGTTGTTCTGTAAATAAGATTGCTAGAAGTAGCCACGGAAACTACAGGATCCCCAGTGAAATTTGAATGACATCATTTTTAGCATGAGCATGTCCCAAACATTAATATGGGATATATACTAAAAAGGGGAACACTTTTTTTTTCTTTTAGTATATAATAAAGTAAACTTTTTGGAGAAGCGTGTCTCATGCAATATTTGGGACATACTTAATACTAAAAAATGATCTATTGAGCACCTGAAATTCGAATTTCCCTCAGTGCTGTGTATTTTTATATGCAAAATTTGGTAGCCCTCTTTGTGAACCTTCATCGGAATGGTGTGGCAAAGGCAAGGGCTGCGGTCATCCTTCGGGATCTTTACATCCGGCCCTCAATCCCGATGTCTCCTGGTATGTCCACAGATACTCTGGGTAAACCGAGCGATGGAAGTTTAAGCTCAGGCAAAATAAGGTTGATTACATAAATCGTATGCCTATGGACAATTGTTCTTCCAGGGATCAGGCCAAATTTGTAAAGGTCATGTTATTTCATTCACCATGAAGACATGGGAATTTCTTTTCAATTCTACTCATCAAGCCTCATAAACTTCCTCCCTCTCTCCCTTCCCTTATTTCCTCCTCCCTTCTTCCCTCCCTCCTTCCTTCCTCCCTCCTTCCCTTCCCTTCCTTCCTCCTCCCTTCTTCCCTCCCTCCTTCCTTCCTCCCTCCCTCCACTCATCACTCATTTTCAATGAATAGGAAACATACCAATAATCACACAATTCAGAAAAGTCCACATTTACTGAGCCAAACAGGATACTACTGGCAACTTGTTCTATCCTCACAGCAACTCCGGAAACTAGGAATTATTTTTCCCCTCTCATTTTATGACAAAAACAGAGGCCTAGAGGTGGGCAGTGAGTTGCCCGGCCTCACAGGTCTTGCAAGGGAGGCAGCATCTACATGTCTGCCTGGCTCTCTATATATCCATGTACTTACTCTCTCCTGGAGCAACACCAAGCGAGAAAGAAGGAATAAACAAATTAATAAGGTATATTTCCCACCCCGGCTAAGCTCACAGATGAGCGTGGGGAAGAGAGATGCTTTCAAAAATCACTTTTTTTGCCGAGTGAGACTTGCGATCACCATTCGAATAGCATCATGAAAATGAGTAAGAGCCAGGGAAGAGGCAGATGCAAAAAGCAATTTGAATGATCCGGCCATTTATAAAGATGATGTATCTGCATTTCTAATAACATGGAGGGATATCCATGCCACATTCAGGACACGGAAAGAATTCAGATGATAAAACAGGTGAGGGAACAAGGCTTTGTAGAACTTGGGGAAACTGCAGAGCTGGGACAGGGCAGAGGGGGATTCCAGGTCTTCCTGACCTTGACTGCAAGTTCTTGACCCTGTGTCTCCCGCCTCACTTAGAGCTCTCTGGGAATGTAAACCATGGGTTAGCCTGTAATGCCTCAGCAGGCTGGTCCCTCCGGCTCCCTTTGAGCAGAAACTTGGGGGAAAGCCAACTTGTCTTTCAAGGACCATAGGACTTGCACTGGCACCCCCCAAAGAGTCACCAACTGCCTGAAGGAGATGAGGGAGTTAATGTGGATCAGATCTCCAAATTCAGTTCAGCTCAGCCGCAGAAAACACAACGGCAGTAATAATGGTGTTTACAGAAAAATTCTGACAAGAGGGGGCCCAGGAATTGAACATAACACACCAATGCTTAGCAAAGGTGGTTGGTAAAAATGCTGTGGCCGGTGAATTATAGTGGTTCCTCTTTTCTCTGTGATAATTCGGGACAATTGCATCCAAATGTCAGTCCACTGATTTCCACTCCAATTCATGCCCCCATGCTGGGGTGAGCCGGCTGGCATAAACCTAAGTTTGCCACTGGAAGATGGGTGATGTACTCGGAAAGAGATCCAGGCAATTCTTGCCTCCACCATTAAAGACGGAACTATAATGCCGCTTTACACGACCCACTAAAGTACTCTCGGTGCATTAGAGAACCTGCCAGAGCACTCCCTGAGCAGTCGTAACAGATTAGTGGGTTAAGCTCTTCAATTCAGCCCCATGGCTGCAAAAATCACTTCTGGCATTTTCTAGAATCCTTCATATTTCTCCTTCATGTTTGTAATGTTGAACAATGATGGTGACAATGATATTCTCAACAGTGATAGATAATCGACATCCACTCCCTATAAGCACGCTACTGTGCTCTTCTGAAGGCTAGCACCACTTTTTCTAGGCTGGACGTGCCTAGCCCACCAGAAAGGTAGTTGTTAGCTTTGACCTGTTCCTATAGCATTTGGGAGGAAGTAGACATTTTTCCTTTAAGGAAAATCAAGTTCAAATTCCTCATATATTCAAGGTCACATAAACTTAGCAAGAGAGATTTGCTGAGTCAACCAGGTGGGGGTAGGGAAGAGTTACCACAGCCAAGAAAGTCAAGGGGGAGGAATCTGGCAATGTCTGGAGACACTGGGGGGTTGTCACAATTTGGGGAGGGAATGCTACTGGCATCTAGTGGATAAAGGCCAAGGACATTGCTCAATATTCTACAGCACAGAGGACAGCTCTCGTCACAAAGAGTTATCTAGCCTCAAATGTCCGTGGTGCCTTGGTTGAGACACAATGGACTGAGGTCAACGGAATAAGCTTATACCTTTGCCCCACGTAACTGTCAGCCCCAAATGAAATGTGCCTACCCTTAAGTCATGGGACAGAGGTCAGATAGAAGTGATGATACCATTCTGTGCACAGGTCCAAGGTGGCTCCCACCTGCCCTACAGACATTTGTCAGTCCTATTCTTCAGGGATCCTACTGCCCACTCCCCAAGTTTGAAAGTTTCTGGGGTGACAGAAATCCTGCTTTTCTTCATCTAGTAAGAGCCTCATTATTCAGTGAAAGACTGTAGAAGAGCAAACTTTAGTAAAATGATGGGTAAGCACTGATAGGTGGTTTTACACGACAGGAATTTAATGGGGATAGTGGGCTTTTTACAAATTGAGCTGTGCTAAGCTAAGCTATTAAAATTAGTAATTCTACAATTAAAGGCTTCTATTTCATGGAAAATACTGACTAACTAGAAGATTAGGCAACAGATCAGAGAACAGAAGAATTACCAAAATGGAGCTCAAATATTTATGAGAAATTTACATTTGGGAGACTTCTCTCTTTTAATCCCTGCTTCCAAAGGGAAATCTATAAAGAGAATGTGAAGAGTATAAGGAGCAAAGTTTAGCCCTCAACATCTACAAGCCTAAGGAGTTCGCCTCACTTTGAGTTTTAGGAAAGGAGAGATCTTTGGGTTGCTACAGACACTCTGTATTCACCACAAAACAAAGAAACTGATTCCATAGGCCCCAATGAAAAATTAAATTCACCTTTCACAATTACTTGCCCTGGCGTGTTTGCTCTGATTATCTATTCTTCTATAAGAAACAACCCAAAACATAGTGTCAAATGCAATAGCAATTATTTATTTTGCCCTTGAATCTGCAGTTTGGACAGAGCCTTGGGGTGGGGGATGGCAAGTGACCCATCCCTGCCCACCCCCAACCCTTCCCCCCCACCCCATCTGGGGCCTTAATTGAAATGATTTCCATGGGATGGTGGCTGGCCAAGCGTCTCAATCTCCACAGGTTGGTTTGGGCTTCCTTCAACATGGCAGCCTCAGGTCAATCAGGTTTCTTACACAGTGGCTCAGAGCTCCAAGAGCAAACGTTCCAAGATTCCTGGGTGGAAGCTATAAGCCTTTTTATGTCACAGCCATGGAAGTTCCAGAGCGTCATTTCTGCCCTATTCTGTCAAGCAAGCTGCTGCTGTGCAGCCTAGATCCAAGGGCAAAGGAATTCAACTGAATTCAACTGAATTCAACTTCACCTCCCGATGGGGAAAGTAAGAAAAAAACTGCATTCATTTTTAACTTATTGCAACATTAACTCAGCTAATGTACGGTGTTAACCAGAAAGGCTGGCTATAGGGATAGTATAAACCAAAATAACCACAAGGAAAAACTAGTCAGGACCATGGTGCCCCTTGTCATTGTTTGTTTTGTTCAATTAAACGGTACACATCTGAGAAGGGATTGCTTTCCTTCTACGGGATGTGTCTCACACTGATTATCTGGCTCTACATTCACTGGCGAATGTTGGGCATTTAGGCCATTTGACGTTTCTCATGAATATCTATACACTCCCTGGAAAAGCTGTTTTCAGGGCATTTCACTAGCCTACGGGTAAGTGGCAACACCTTACACAAGAACTGTTCAAAACATGGAAAACTTCACTTGCTATTTGTCCAAATTGTTTCTAATTCTAGGACTGACTACTGCATTTTATGACATAAATTCTTTGCTTAATTTTCCATCACGCTTTTAAAATCTGTAATTAGTTCCAGAAAATAATATATTCTGTTTATCACGTCTGAATTCCAGGGACTGCCCTTTGGAACCCCTCCGCTTTATTGTCATCTTGAAATGGAGATCATACCAAAAGGAATTTTCCCCCCTTCGTGAGGAAGCAACTGAACACTCTGTACAAAAGCCTGAAATTCCTGAAATGCCAAGTAGGAAAGATGAGGAACTGGGATAGCCAGGGGATACGTTTTGCACTAACTAAAACAATAGCGATTTAAGTAGCTATCATATAGACACTTGACGAATCCTTTCATTGTCGCTGAAAGATTCCTCCGCCCTCCCCGCTTGCAACATGCTTTTGTGGGTAAAGAGCTCTGTATTGGTCCAGGCAGCTCATAATTATGTCAGCCTAACCACAGCTAACACTGACAGCCAAAAACATTAAAGATTTGATACAGCTAGTGCTGAATATGGCTTCTTTTATTGGCTCAGAGAACAGGTATCAATTATAATGAGGTAATAAAATTTGCAGGCACCGCTCTGATTTCTTTCCCCTCCTTAAGATAATAAGAGCTGAAAAAAGGAGAAAAATCCTCTTAGCGCTAACTTATCACCGCTTCTTCAAAAGCTCTCACTTCGTAGGGCTGAAGTGCCATAAAGCTGTTTGCTTCCTTGGGTTTTTCATGCCGGGGAAACCCTTCCTTCCTAAGTGGGAGCTAGAAATTCCTGAAGCACACCTTGCCAGTCAGATAGCGGAGGCTCCAGGATTAATGGGTTCCATTTGCATAACTCTAAAAATAAGGTGGCCTCCCCCAAGCCTGCATCTTCTAAATGGCACTTACTGATGAGATGCAAAATCCTCTAAAAGGGTTCCCCAACCTAAACCAATTTGTAAAGTTGTTTTGTTATTTAAAACATTAAAGAAATTAAAGTGATCGGAATATAATTAGATTAATATTCATATCTTCCAAGCTGCTTTAATTCTAATATTAAAAAGATTAAATATCCACTCAGAGGATTAAGCAAAAAAGTCAAGCAGTAGCAACACATTTACATTACCTTACTGTGCAAATTATAAACCTAATTAATCTAAAGTTTCCTACAAATTGAATTGGATATTCATTCACAGGCCAACACAACTTTAGGTACTTAAAATTCACTTCGATATTGTTTCCTTGTGTGTGCACTGAGGAGTAGGGCCACGTTTCTGTGATGTATGAATCACATTAGAATGGCTTCATTTGGGTTCTAATTGGTGGAAATTAAATCTCAACATAAATTTACGTAGGGAAAAAAACCAAAGACTTTGTAATCATGTGTGTGTGCAATAATAAAACACACTCTGACCCCCCAATCTAGTTGCTGTAGATAAAATAGAGAAAGCGATCCACTCGCTTCTTCATAAAAGCTCACAGACAGCATGGTGGAGAAGTTTCCTCCTTTTCTCGAAGTCCGCCACTGAGGGCACCTAGTGACTCTGGTCTACAGCTGTGTCCCCACCAAATTCTACTACCTCCCTCCCCCCAGAAAGTATCAAACATGATCCCAGGTCTCCCTGAATCAGGCTGATCAACTGTAGATTTCCGATAATTCCAGATACATTAGGAATTCTCTTCTCACCATCCAGTCCTTAGGCAATCGAATAAAAATGGTGACACCGAGGCACTTCCTGTTCCCAGCTCCATGCTAAGCGCTCTCCCTGGATTACAGGGATACACTGGTTGCCATGAGAAGGTGTTCCAGAATGCCAGCTTTCTCTTTCCAGGCGCGTGATAGGAGTTCATCTCCCGACAACTTGAAATGAGGTGTGGCCATCTAACTCCCTTGACCAACAAAATGTGATAAAGGTTTCTTTCACACAGGCAGTTTCAGGACCAGGATATGCTTTGTCATGTTCTCTCTTTCCTCTACCACGGAAATCATCGACATTCCAGAAAGTACCTTTTCCATCAACCTAAGTCCTGGAGTAAAAAGAACGACTCACACTGGACACAGACCAGGAGCGAGATAGAAAGCTTTAGGGTTAAGTCCTGAGTCTTGGGACTCAGGACTTGTCTGAGGTTGACTTGACTGCAGTCAGGTTGTCTGTCACCTCGTAGCCTATCCTGGCAGATGTGGCTTCTTGACACGGTACTGACGCCTTCCCCCTTTCAACAGTTGATAAAAGGAATCTCTTTAAATCTCTATGCCCTTATCTGTCAAATGGGAACAACACAGTACCTTTTCTACAGCTGCTTGGAGGTTTGATTGAGGGAATATACGTGGAGCACCCAGCTCATGAAGAGCACTCCATAAAGAGTCACTCTTACTGTGAGCATCTGCTTGTTGAGAAGTGAAACAGTGCAAATTATTCAATTGCTCAAAGGAGAGAATGGCATTAAAGGAATTTCCGGTGGAGACTGGCCAGCTGTTCAGTAACCCTGCTTCCTTCTCGCCTTCCCAGAGACACAGTGAACTACAATCCCCAGCCTCCCTTGCGGGAGGCGGGGTCATGTGACCGAGTTGGAGCCAAGCACGCTGGCAAGCACGGTATTTCATGACCTTGCTCCCCATGAATTGAATCAGGAGACAACCTTCCAAAGGTCTTTGTTGATCACAGCGAAGCCACAGGATGGAAGGAGCCTGGGGCCCTGAATCACTACTTGGCAGAGAGTAGCTTGCTGACCAGAACACCTGCTTGGGATTTTACGTTAATGAAACACAAATTTGTATTGTATTTGAGACACTATGCCCCTAGGTTTCATTACAGTCTTCCACACACAAGCCAGAAAGTTCTGGTGAGTCCATTTCCCAACAAAATCATCCTTTCCCATAGGAAACCAACATTACTTCTGAAGATAGGATTTCCTCCCGACAGGTTCAAACTTCGAGCCGCCTATTGATTAACAGATTGGCATGAAACAAGTCAATGAGCATGGGTGGCATTCACAGCTCTTTATTTTATTGTTGTGATGGTAATAAGTATAACAGCTACAAGCTTCCTTGGGAATAATCCTGCTATTAGTGATAATGGGTGACAGGCTGTGATGTGGGATCCGGGCGAGTGTCCTGTGTTCGTGAGGACCATTCAAGGCTGCTAATCTGGGCTGTAATTTCTCATTTCTCCTCAACTGCTTTGCTTTTTATGGAACTTATATTGATGAATGCAGGTGATAACTGTCAGCTCACCTGGTAAAGCCCAGCGTGAGGAGTTTAACAATGTATCTTGTGTATCCTAAACGCGTACACAAGAGAGAGGGGCTCTGGGCCTTGAACAGGTTCAGCCCAGCCTAGTCTCCACACAACCTCTCTCAGCACCCCGCCAACCCTCACCCCGATCTCTTCCCCTCATGTTCTGCCCGATTAAGACTTTTCTCATGGTAAATCAGATCACATCACTCCTGTTCTTAAAACGCTTCAATGGCTTCTTATCTACTTCACGCACAAACAAACAGTCCCCCTGGGGATCCCCACTCCTCATCTGCCCAGGAGCCAGGCCTTTTGCTATGTCGCTCTGCAGTGCCCTCCTCTCTGAGCACAGCCATGTGATTTGTTTGGGGCAATGGAATGTGGTAGAAAGGATGGATATGCTAGCTCTGGGTCTGGACTTCAAGAGGCGTTATGTGTTTGGAGCTGCTTCCTTGTGCTTCTGACATTGCCGTGAGAAATTCACACCTGGTCCAGCCCTGCCAGTCCCAGGAGGGTGAGACGCCACCCTAACTTACCTACCCCATCTGTGTCTAGCGTAGGACAGAAGCCCCAGCTGATGCTTGAGCACAGCGGCCAGTCCACAGACAGGGGAGGAAGCCTCTCCAAGGAGACCAGCGAGACCAGCAAAACAGCACAGCCAAGACCACCCTAGTTCTGCTGAGCCCCAAGCGCTTGAGAGAAATAAACGTGTTTTGTTTTGTTTTGTTTTCTTGCTGTAGGCCACTCAGTTGGGGCATGCTTTGTTCCACAGCCACAACAACCAGAACATTGACCTAGGATTCAGGGTCTAAGCTCCTGTTTAGTCTCATTTCATTGCAGGATTCGAATATGCTCTCTGTTCTTTCCAGTCACCCTGGCCTCCCTTCAGTTCCAAACACGACACGCGTTCTCTCGTCCTGGAGTCTTTGCACCCATAGTTGGCCCTTAATGGAGCGGTGCTCTGGCTCTACACTCTCCCCTGTGGCCGACCACTGCCCACCCACTCACATTTCAACTCAAATGTAGTCCCGGAGAAAGCCCTACGAGTATGCCATCTAAGCTTGGTCCCCACGGTCCCTCCTTCCGGAGCATCCTGGCTGTGCTGCACAAGAGTTACAGACGTGACATGCTATGGATTCGCCTCCGAGTGCCGGATCTTCTAGGCACCAGCCAGAGCCTCCTCAACCACTTCACTCAGTGGTGCTGAATACATCCTCTGTGTAGACCCTGGGGTGAAAAAGTTGCCAAGTGCTGCTTATATCACTAGGCTTATTTCCTCCAGATCACTTGCCACAGCCTAAAATTATCCTTTCGCTTAAAAAAAAAAAAAAAACTTTTTGTATATATCCTCCGCCTCGACCCACGAGACTAAGGGCTGGCAAAATCTGCCCTGCTGCCTATTCTTATAAATAAAGTTTTATCGGCACACAGCCATGCCCATTCATTTATTTATGGCTCACGGGTGCTTTCATGCTACAAGGGTGGAGTGCACACTGAGACTGTGTGGTCCACAAAGCCCCAAATATTTATTATTTAGCCCTTTACTGAAACCGTCTGCTGACCCCTGCATTAGAGGACAAACCGTCAGAGGACAGAATTCGTGCTCGTCTGGGTCACTGTTGGGTCTCCTATGGCTAGAACAGCACCGGCCGTGGAATAGGGGCTCGGGGCCCATTCGTCCAGGGAGCGGGTGAATTAGGACTCCAGTGGCCACCGATATTTTTAACGCCCATCTCTGCACCCAGGCCAGGGGCCCCCTGGTTCGGGGAAAGTTGGCAACCACGTGCCCAACTGCGGCTCAGCCCAGAACATCGGGACAGCTACGATGCCGGTGACCGCTTCGTGGACCCTGGGTTTCTCAGAAAGAGAGCGCCAAGGCCACCTCCGCGGGCAGCCAGAGTAGCACCGGGCCTGCAACCATGGCAGCCAAGACAATCTGAAAGTTTGACGAAATGAGGGGGAAAAAAAAACAACAACAAAAAAACCCCTCAAAGTTTAATTTACTTGAATAAGCAATTGATGCTTTGGAGTATAATTATCAGGAAAAAAAGAAGAAGAAGAAGAAGAAGAAGAAGAAGAAGAAGAAGAAGAAGAAGAAGAAGGGAAAAACCCAACACATTGTTTAGCATACGTTATGTTAATGGCAGGTTAGGATGGCCCACTGTGCATAATTTAGCCAAACAATTGATACCAAATTTTAATATATATATATGATTACAGCTACAGAAATGAAGCATCAAGACAAAACACAGGAGAGCCCGTAATAGGCACACATGAACTCTGAAGGCCTAATTACATCACGGGGGAGGGTGAACAGTTGCTGCTGAGCCAAGCAGAAAATGGGGGTAATTTGTAAACAGGTAGAGCGGCGGTCCAGGTGCACGGCAGGTGTGTGGGGCTGACGGGGCTGGGGCCGAGGGCCTCCATCTGGCTTTGCAAGGATGGAGAGGTTCAAGACCACTTTCCTCAGCTGAAAACGCGACCTCCGAGCCCTGGACAGGGCAGCTCCCTCCTGGCCTGCCCTCCGGTTCAAAACCAGAAAGCCGAAGACCAAGCTTTTCCAAGGAAGCTTCTCCGTGCTCTGTGAAATAAGAAATGATGTGCCATATCTGCCACGGGAGGCAGTTTTGCTCTGTGTCTTTGTCTGATGCCCTTGAAGACATGAGCTCCCTCCCGGCACCTTAGGGAGCGGAGAGAGGCCGGTCTGTAGCCACCTGGACCGCAGGACTGACGTTTTCAGGAGCACTCCCTACAGAGATACTCTCTCCGGGGCCTTCCTCTATCGGACACCGCTGTGTAGATAGCACGTGCGGAACTAAGTGACTGTTCAGATGTATTCTAGCTCCAAATACAGAGTCTGTGAATCCGAATCAATAAGCTATCAGATTGCTTTCCCTTCAGGTATGCAGAACTGCACATCTGCTCATGACCAGGTCACAAGGTGTTCCGGCCTCACACACAGGCAGCGTGACCCAGCCGTCAGACTGCGACCAAACGTCACCACGGGCCCGGAGCGTAGCTGCTCCATGAGGCCACTGCATCCACGTCCAAAGACACAGACCAACAATCCAAAAGATAACCAGGGCAAGGTGAGGAGAAAGTCGGCAAGTTCTGGCTCTCATTTCCTTACATTCTCTTAATTCTTATCTGTGGGAGTCTGGGTTGTACTGAGTTGCATAGTGTCCCTCCCCCCCACCCCCCCACGCCGCCAATCAAGTCCTTCTCAAAACCTCAGAACATGAACTTATTTGGAAACAGCATTTTTGTCGCTGTGTAATTACTTAAGATGAGGGTGGAACCTCAACCCAATAGGACTGGTGTCCTTAGAAGAAGAGAAGGGACACAGAAACAGAGACGCAAGGGAGAATGCCAAGTATTGACAGAAGCAGAGATCACGGAGACGTCTACAAGTGAAGGGACGGCAACGACTGCTGGCAACCAGCAGAACATAGGAAGAGGCAAGGGAGGACTCTCCCCTAGAGCCTGCAGAGGGACCACAGCCCTCCTGATCCTTCACTTTGAACTTCTAGCCTTCAGAACTATGAAAGAATACATTTCTCTTGTTTTAAGCCACTTAATTCGGGACACTTTGTTATCATAGCCCTAGGAAACGAATACAGAGCCATTTCGACAACAAAACACTAGAATATTCGGTTTAACGCAGCATTCTAGGTACCATCTACAAACACTTCCACTTTATGGTTGAAGAAGCTGAAATGCAGGTCAGATGGTTTTAGATGAGAGTTAGAAGTGGGGGCAGGGCCACGCATTGCATTGCTGGACAACTTCCACACCATCACATGCTCTTTGTGATGGAGATTCATGCTGACAAAAGAATTATGCATTATTTCTACATATACTGGATAGTTTGGTAGACAGGATAATGCCTCCCAAAGATGTCCCTCCCATATTCCTGGAAACCTGTGAATGAATACGTTCCATCTCAGGGAAGAAAAGCCTTTGCAGATGTGATTAAGTGAAGGATCTTGAGACGAGGAGATGATCCTGGATGGTCTGGGTGGACCTACTGTCATCCCAAGCGTCCTTATAAGAGGGAAGAAGGAGGGCCAGAGTCAGAGAAGGCCGTGTGATGACACAGGTAGACAGAAGAAAGAGGAGGCACGGTCCCGGAATCACAGGTTGGAGAGATGTACTCTGAAGAGGCAAAAAGGGGCCACGAGGTAAGGAATGCACATGTCCTCTCAAAACTAGAAAGGCAAGGAACGGATTCTTCCCTCGACCCTCCGGAAGGAACCATGTCCTGACGATACCTGGATTTTAAGACTCCTGACTTCCAGAGTTATAAGAACATAAACCTGAGTTATTTTAAGCCACTACTTCTGTGGCAATTTGTTATAGCAGTCATAAGAAACTAATGCGCATGGTCATTCCAAGAGAAGGTTCCAGAGAGGATGAAGGTGTTTGTGGATTAACTATTTTTCTATCCCTCTGGCTTTCATAAGTCTCAGTAGCCAAGAGTTACTCACACGATCAATGAGTCACCCCACCAATTGATCAATCTTCATGCGGTCTATTTCTGGCCTGGCCAAATTCATGATCAAAACCACCATAAGCTTTATTACATTGCTGTTCATGGCCATATAAGAAAATT
Source organism: Panthera pardus (assembly GCF_024362965.1). NCBI lineage: Eukaryota > Metazoa > Chordata > Mammalia > Carnivora > Felidae > Panthera > Panthera pardus. Next base: position 17,242,476 of record NW_026526754.1, on the reverse strand, counting down.
ATTCAGACTACAAAGACTTTTTCTTACACAGATATTTCTGATCCTTGCTTGCTTCCAGTTTGGGGTCAAGTCCATTGCTTGTTCCTATGGTGAAGCCGGTAAGTGATTAAACCAAAGTACGAAACCCAGGAGCCTTTGCCTCTAACCCGTCCTTTTAATTGATAGATCCTGTGCACCAACTTATTGTGGCCTGACATTCTGCCTCCATGTCCTACTGGGACACTGAGACTTGCGATGGAGAGTTTTCCCATGCAAGTGAGGGAAACCGATAAACACAGACTCTCTGTCTAGAGAGGTCAGCTGGCAATGTGGCCCATTTCCTGACAGATCACAAAGGACATCTCTCCGGAGTCAGCCCAGTCGCACTCCAGACTACAAGCCGTACAACTGGGCTGGTGCCTGCCAATCGAAATAGAGCTCCCACCTATCCATCATTTGCTCAAGTGTCCAGTGAGCTTCCAATGAGTTTTAGAGGCTGCATACTTGATTCTGTACCCTCAGAGAGCTCCTTCCGAAATGTACATCACTTAATCACTTCAATCTTTTTTCTTAATTTTTGAATTTTAGAGGGGGGTGGGGGGCAGAGGGAGAGGGAGAGAGGGAATCTTTAAAAAAATTTTTTTTAGTGTTTATTTGTTTTTTTGGGGGGGAGGGGCAGAGAGAGAGGGTATCACAGAATCTGAAGCATGCTCCAGGTTCTGAGCTGTCAGCACAGACCTCGATGCAGGGCTGGAACTCACCAACCTTGAGATCATGACCTGAGCCAAAGTCAGATGCTTAGCGGACTGAGCCACCCAGATGCCCCATGAGAAAGGGAATCTTAACCAGGTTCCACACTCAGCCTGGAGCCTGACATGGACCTCGATCCCATGACCCTGGGATCATGAGCTGAGCCAAAAATCAAGAGTCGGACGCTCAACCAACCGAGCCACCCAGATACACACCCCTAGGCACTTCATTCTAATGTGTGATTATGCGTAAACACTAATCCCGCCAAACGTTAGAATTTGAGACAAAAATCACAGATAAGAGCAAGTAACCTCTGCAACAGAGCTTAGCATCTTCCAGAGCTCATTGGTGCTAACTTTAACACCTACCCTTCACTGAGCAGTTATGATGTTTGTATGCATGCAAACCTTTGCACATTTTCTCACTGATCATTACACCAACACTACATACTGGGCACTGTTATTAGCCCCACTTTACACAGGGCAAAACTGAAGTTTGATGAGGCTGAGCAAATTTACCAGGGTCACAGAGTTAGTAAATGGCAGGACTGAGACTTGAGGCCAAACCCGCTAGACTCCAGAAACCGAGCGCCTCAGTGTTCTTCCACCCTGACTCCTGTCCCCTTCCTCAACACCCATCTCCTCTGTGGGTTTCTTGCTGAGAGAGCACCAGCCGGAAGGCCAGAACGGGACATGATAGGTTTTCACCTTCCTTAAGAAGGGTCTATTGGATGACTGGCTGTGAGCCCAAATATACCTCTCTGAACACCAGCGGATATTTGATCTTTGGAGATTCCTACTCACCATCCCCCTTCTTTTGCTTTACAATACTCTCATCTCTCTTTAGTAGCTGCCCTTCCCTGCAGCTCTCAGGCCAGGGGTTAGGGGGGCTGGCGCCATTTTCTGCTCCAGCAATGAAGCATAACTAGGACCTCGTCAGTGGGAGTTTTATAGCCCCTGGCCACAATGGTTGGGGCGGGGGTGGGGGGGGAACACATGACCAGACCGGTTTCAAGCCGAGGGAATGAGAGGTAGCCTGTCATTTTGGTGAAACTACTGGTATTCGTGGCCAGAGGGTTATGTGTTTCCAGAATTTTCTCAGTACATCTCAGTAGGAAGTATACCCACTACAGGAAGAAAGCCTCTCTTAGAATAAAGTTAAGACAGAAGAAACAAAAGTTGAGACATGGGGAGAGAAAGTTTTCCGATGATATTATTTAATCACCTGGATCCAGCGATGTCTGAAGTCAGCTCTACGCCAGGATTTGTCAGTTGCTAATCTAACGCGGTCCCCTTTTCTCCCTAAATCTGTTTTGATCTGGGTTCGGTCCTGACTCTAACCCTCACCCTTGGTCTTAGTTGTGTCCTCTGAATCCAAACAGAATAAGTCACACACCTTGGCGGAAGACTTTGCATAAACCAAAAACCATTCAAGATTTTTCTGATTTCCGCTACCCTGCCACCACCTCTATTCATCCGGTAGCTTTAATTCACAAAGTTCATTGTCAAGTTTCCTGGCACCATCTCAGGAAACAAGTTACACAGAGAACTTTTTTCCTTTGTGTTTTAACTTACGCTGCCATTCAAGGCTACACCTCTCTTACGCTGAGATAGAAGTCGCCGAAGTCAGCTCCTGTCACCTGCCCACGAGTCCAGGAAGCATCTGCCACAGAGGAAATGGCAGTGCCCAGGTATGATGGGAACTGCATTGATAACAACACAGGTTGTCCCGTTACATCATTGAGCAGAAAGGCTCCAAAAAGTGAACTTGACAGATAGGCAAGACAGAGGAGACCAGGAGGGGCTTCTTGGGTGTTGGCTCACCATGGAATTTGGATTCATTATTAGAAAAGCCAGGGGCACGTGAATGGAGGTATTAAAAGGTATTTCAATTTGAGCTATAATTCTGTTTTTTGAGATCTTTTTTTTTTTCTTTTTGTATTTGCGAGTTTCGACACTGTTATCAGATAAGCAGGCATTTGAGAAATCCAGATTAAGGGGGAGCAGGCGATGGAAAATTTGGGTATTCAGTTCCCCTCCCACAAATTCTTCCTGAAACGATTCTTGCAAGCCCTTCTGCCCACTGGAACCGTGTGCATCTGATTAACTGCACATGAGCCCAACAGCTTGCATATGTAGTTAATTTGCTCCAAATTTCCATGCTGCATTATAACCCTAATGATCACTAATAATAGACAAACCCACATTTTATTGAGTAAGTAATTTGAGACATTATGATTTTTATCATGCGAGTAAGATCAGGCTGACCAATTTACACTGGGCAGAGGAAGATAAATAACCAGAGAATCAATCTCTCCAGCAGCAGACTGTTGGCAAAATGATATGCATTGATTGGGCAAGCGGGACAGCTCTAGATCTGACGAACAATAGCGCCAATGAGCTTCTGTGTTCCAAACCAGCAGGTCGGACAGGGAGTGAACTAAAAGACAGTGGTGAAGGGCTGACTGTGGGGTCCGTATAGAAGAGGATGGGCTTTGCAGACAACACACATAAGTTCCAGTCTGCCAGCCACTAGGTGACCTTGGGTCAGTCACTGAACGAGTCCGAGCCCCTAGCTATGAATACACCTGGGTACGTGTGCAAACAAGTTAGCCAAGAGGATGCAGGTGGAGGAACCTGGCACACAGGAGGCAGGCAATGAATTAATTCCTTCCCACACATTCTGGAGCACAAGGGCCAGGAAGGCAGAAGCACGTATTTCACAACCATTTTGCAGAAGGAACCAAGGTGAATATTCCACTCATTTCCATAAAAGAAACCACAGGGGTCCTTAAGAGAATGGGAAACATCACCGGGCTCCTCTAGGCTCCATAAACAGGTATGAGAAAGTAGAGGGAAGCCGAACCTGGGAGTACGCTCTTGTATTGCTTCCAGAATATTTGCCTAAATTTTGTCTGGAAACTAGAGCAAAGCCACTTGGAAGGGAAACACAAAAGCGGAAACTCAAGCCCTGGGTTCAGATCTGCAGTCTGGTCCCCAGTGGCCTGCCATCTGTGGTGACGGGGGTCTGTCTGAGTCGGGGGTGCTCTTGGTGGCCTGTTTCTGACCCCAGACACTTGAAATTCTGATCCTGCGCTTGTCAGGGACAGTGTTCTCCTTCAGCCTGGCCGACCTGGATGGTCCCGGCCCCTCTAACCAGCCAGCAATGTCTGTGGACTTCATGAGCTCATTCCTGCTCTGCCATTGGGTCCCTAAGGAGGCTTGGGTCTGACAGGACAGGATTCTCTTAGGGGACCACAGAATCCTTCCCTCAGGGAGCAGGCGTTCACCTGGGGCAGTGGGAGAGGTCTGATGGGAGGTGACGGACGGAGAGGGAGAGGTGATGGGGAGGTGACAGATCCTGAAAGAGGAGAAAGCCAAGAATGAAGAGACATCACGCCTGAGTGAGAGGAAGGTTTCCACCTTTGTGTTGGTTTTCATTTAAGTTGGGGCAAGACCATGGGGCCAATATTCATATTGTGTTAGATACTTTTGGATAGGTGACGTTATATCGTAATCTATGGGATGTATTACAGGTGTCATGATATCACTGCATTCTTGCTCTGGTTCTATTCCAGATAAAATGATCGAGGGCCAGAAAAGTGAAATGTACTTAGCTGATAATCTGCTAGTAACCACAGGTGTTCAGATCCACACCACTGTCCCTCAGACCCAAAAGCCCATGCTCCATCCATTGATGCAGGGTGGCCCCTTCCCCAGGCAAACCAGCTGGGCAACCCCCAGCTAAGCCACTTCCTATAATCAGAAAGAAATCCCCGATACAACCCGGGATGGTGTGGAGCATGGCCTATGAGTGTATCCAGGGTGGCTTCCTGGAGGCAGCGGCTCCTGAGCTAAGTTTGGAAAGACTGGCAGAGGTGAGTCAGACGACGAACAGGGGACAGGGCATTTCAGGCAGAGAGAACAGCACCGACAAAGGGCCAGAGAAGGGGGGAGAATAGCTGGAACTAGGACCCCTGGCTCCCCTGGTTCTTATCAAGTATCTCTCCAATTGTAGGCACTCTTCTCAGGAAGACGGCGCATGGGACAGTGGCACTTTGTGACATGTTTAGTCGATGGGCCTACGTGAGGATGTCCAAACCAATGCCAGTTCCAGCATCTGGCAACAAGGAAAGTGGACACCTTGATCGTGGGCACAGCCTTGAGCAGGGGGATCGTGCCCGAGGCCCACCCCTCTCCGACCTGCCTCTAATGTGGGCAAGTGTATCTCTTCTAGTCCTACGTGGCCACATCCAGGAGGAAGTCACCCCTCTGGTTCCTGGGCTTGGCTACCCTGTGGCTTCCTGTGGGGCCAGTAGGCTTCTTTTAAGCCTCCTCTCAGCTGGTCCTCACTGAATCTCCCTTCCCTGTGAGGCGAACTGGCTTCTGCGGGAAGGAAATGAGGAAACTTGAGGGTCCAGGGAGGTTCATGGCTTGGCCACAAAGACAGAGCGGTGCCTGCAAAGCCAGATTTGAAATCTGCAACCCAGGAGCAAAAGCACCTCACAGTAACCGGAGTCCAAAATGGTTAACACGAGTGTCACCTGCAGAAGGAAATCAAGCTGCCAGAATTTTCATTTTAAGTTTTATGTGGTTGATGTTTTTAATGCAGTGTGTCCAGTTCAGTTTCTCCATGTTAAAATCAAGGATCCCAGCAGACAGGTGAAACACCAATCCTACTAATATAAGCCATTAAAAATCCCTTTTGCAGCAAGCATCAGGTTTGAAAAACAATCATACTAGAAGAAGCTCAAAAGCAGTACGTGGACATGAGATGCACATTGGTAAATTCTCCTCTCCACAGGTTGGATGTCTTTTCTTCTAAATCTTTTTTTTTTATATATATAATTCTTTTTTTACATTTATTTATTTTTGAGAAACAGAGCGAGCGGGGGAGGGGCAGAGGGAGAAGGAGACACAGAATCCGAAGCATGTTCCAGGCTCTGAGCTGTCAGCACAGAACCTGATGCGGAGCTCGAACCCACGAACTGTGAGATCATGACCTGAGCTGAAGTCGGACGCTCAACCGACTGAGCCACCCAGGCGCCCCTCTAAATCTTTTTTTAATGTGTATTTTTGAGAGACAGAGAGAGACAGAACTCAAGCAGGGGAGGGGCAGAGAGACAGGGGGGCACAGAATCCGAAGCAGGCTCCAGGCTCTGAGCATCAGCACAGAGCCCGACGTGGGGCTTGAACTTGTGAACTGGGAGATCATGACCTGAGCCGAAGTCAGAAGCTCAACCAACTGAGCCACCCAGGCAGACATCTTTTTAAAACACTTACTTTTTTGGCCTCAGTGTTATCAACATTTCAGAAAACTCTGATAATAGAAAATATTTTTAAAAAATCATAATTAGGCCACCTTGAGACCAGTAACACCTCTGTAAATTTCCCATCTTTTTTTTTTTTTCGTATGTGTAGGCTAACACATGTCTTAGTCATTTTTTTCTGTAATTAAAATCTTAAGATTCTCCTTCCTTCATTTTTTCCACCTAATATTAAATCATGAGCATCTCTCTCCTTTTTCATTTTAAGGTGTATCTGCACTTTGAAATGTCTTTTTATGTATGTTATCTTCAGGAGACAATCAATGGCATGTTTATGGGAACAGCCCCATAGACGAGTAAAGACAAATATTTACAAAGGGCCAACAGGGTGCTAAGTGACAAATAAAATAAAATAAAATAAAGAGCAGGTGGCACATCACCCTGCCCGGAGGCTCACTGGGGGGACCGATCCTTCTGAAGTGGATTCTGCTCTCTTGCAACCACGAATCTGAATTTATTGTTGAGGAGGGAAGCCGAGGGAATGCTAACGAGGGCCTGCACAGGGGAACTGGCAGAGACTGAAGCCCCGTTACCATCACACGTTAATTAGCTTTTTCTCGTTATGGAGGGGAGAAACCACACTAGAAAAGAAATGCGAGTCCCCCTGCTTTTCTCGAATGGAGAGCCTGTCCTTTTCGCTGCAGCTGGCATTTCTGTTGGCACAGTCAGCCGCCCAGAGGGCAGACAGAAGCCAGGCAGAATCCTGATCTCTGGCAGAAAGACCTTGAGGATGAAATGACCTTGGGGATACAAAAGGTCCTAGATGACCTTGAAGGGCTAAAGCAACTCATCGTGACCAGAAATGCAAACCTGACCAGAATGCAACCTCTCTAAGCACTTTTTTTTTTTAACTGTACTGGGATGGTGGGGCCTTTTTAATAAGCTTTCACTAGAAAGTCAGGCAGCAGGAGATGGGGAAGCTTTGGCAAGGTATCCATCCTGCCTCAGCTGCTGGGAGGCAGCAAGGCAAGGTTTCCACGGCGGGGAACTTGTCAACACACATATTTGAACTTGGTCTCTGCCACTGATGAGCAGTTGGGCAGGTGACGGCTGCTGGGACCCCATCTCGTACACCGACACCCATTCCCCAGGCTCGTCAAGCTTTCCGTAAAGAACTCCTGGTCCAGGACCCGGCATACAGCGCTTGCAGCGAGGACCTCTCCCCCTCCAATCACTTGGCCCTGAAGAGGTTCATCCTCCCTCTCCACGCTAGACTTGCAAATTATAACGTACAGAATTATTGAAAACACTGTGCCATACACCTGTAAGTAACATATGTCAACTATACTGAAACAACAACAACAGAACAACAGTCTGGCGTCACCCAGGCCCTGGCACTTGCCAGGCAAGGAAGGGAAAGGGATGTCCCCCTGGAGCGGAGAGTAGGACCACAGAAAGAGCTAGACATGCCAAAGCAGAGATGGGTGTTGCTTTTCGGATCGTCCTGACTTTCCAGCCAGCCCTGTGCCCCTCTCTGCTCCTTGAGTGTTGTGATAAACTGAAAATCACTGATGGAAAGCCCTAGGCCCTGCCCTGAGTCTCAAAGGGGAGCCCCGCATTCGCAACAGGGTGCCAGAAAAGCAGTAACAGAAAATACCGCTAACACGGGAGCTATGATGCACCAGTCTCCATGCTCATGTTCCTTTTGTGTGGCTGAACGGAGCTAAGATAACAAACTGAGGAAAAGTGATTTCAAAACCACTCACTGCCCATGTGGAACAATTCCATGGGCCCCTCCATTGGACCTGAACCTCTCTTCTTGGGTCTGGTGTCTAACACCAACATCTTCAAGGTCCCCTCTTCTGGGACAGGATAAGCGCATAGCCCAGGGCAGGTGGTTTGCAGCACTCAGGCCTAGTCTTTCTACTCCTCCGCCCAAGGCAGCCATTGCTAATCAATCCCAGCACTCTTTCCGTCAAATGTAGATACAAGTCCCAGGACTCTCCCCAAATAGAGCCCTAAGGAGGCACTGCCAATGTAATGAGGGGGTAAGCTGCTCCTAGAGGGATAGATCAAGGAGTATCACTTGTCCGTCTTTCCCCATTAGACCAAAGTCTCCAATAATTCAGACAGAGGGAGGCCCTGCCTGTGGTACTTCCGTAGTCACTGCTCGGAGCGAGGTGCACCAGAGCAAGGCTTGTCAAAAGCCTAGCACGTCATTAATAATGCAGAAAACCCAGACATTTATACGGAGATCAATTGGCAATAATTCTGTGGGACAAGACTCGGACTTAAATTGCAAAGTTGAACACGAAGGGCATTGTCTCATTAATGCAGGAGGAGTGATGATTTGGGGGTTTTCAGCAAAAAGAGGTGCATCTGAGGGGCACTGCCGGGTGGGAGTCTGGGTAAAGAGTGAGCGCTGTGATGTGGTCGTCAAGGTGGGGGGACAGCTGTAGGGGATGAGGTATTTCCACCGGAGGAGGGAGACACCTGAGCCGAGAAAACACACAATTTCTAAATCCAAGGAATCTTCTAGAGCGAAGGATAGCCGGGAGCTGGCAAAAGGGAACCGGAAAGTGGGAAGACAGGAAACAAAAAAGCAAGGAACAGTCTCCATGGTGAGAAGCAGCCCTTCATGACTGCGGGACATGCTCCAAAGGTCAGCAGGAGGAGACAGATTCGTACCCATGTATCTCCCCAAGCAAAAAGCTAAGGGACACTGGTGGGAATGTATGCTTGACCTTCAGGCTCCTGGCACAATCCGGGGAGACTTCCTTCAGAAGCCGTGACCTCTTGTCCCCCGACCCTCCTTCACTCCCAAACATAAGGTATTTAAGGAATAGCCTGGTACATATCCTCCATTTATGGATGAATCACAAACCAAGCGACCTGTCCCCAGTCCCTCTCCTCGTCTCACCTCTCTTGGTCACCTTCCACTAGGGTCAGCCTTTTGACTCTGGTGACAGATTCTGAATAGTCTGAAATTCTCCTGGGTCTCCCCACTACTGGAAACCAAAGGAAGGGCTAAGAAGAAACTGGGATTTTAGCCATAGAGCCAGGGCCAATGATTCTAGAAAGGTAAACTGCTTTTGGTTTTGAAGATGTACTATGCCCCTAGTTAGTATTACTTAGGGAAATTCAAGTTGCATATGCAAAAATGGAAATATTGGTGTTGGCATGGGAGAATTACAGGTTTTTTAAAATTAATTTATTTGTTTTATTTTCTTGGATATTAGAGTAAATGTTTAATGCAGAAAATGTTGGCTAGTTAAAATAATCAGCAATACAATGAACCAACGATGAGTTATAGGTGATTTTCCTTCCAATTACATTCTTGTCTTTTCGATCTTTCAATGTGCCCACTAGTGGCCTATTTACAAAGTATATTTAATGCTATAGTTCCATTATCTTTTATCTTTAAAATAATAATTTAAAAGACCATGCTTAGCCTAATAGACTGCCCAGGAAAATGGAAGGTATGTGTTTAGTGATACAATGAATAATTCCTTCATGTAATTTATGGCATGCCAGGAAGTGAGTGCTTTGAGTACCGCAGGTATGCTCTCATAGAGAAGCATTTTTGTTTTTAAATAATTAAATGTCTTTTTTTTTTAAAGGAAATGACACAAAATCATTCAATATGGTTGATATCGAAAAGATAAACGCCTTTGGGAAAATCCCGGAAAGGATACTCATCCCACACCAGAAAAAAATATCTGGGAATGAAGCCCAGGGCACTGGGGAAAAGTCCGTCTGACGATCATTCGGTGAAGTCGGGGGACAGAATATTAAAGATAGCAGCATGTCTGAACAGAGCCCAAAGAACATGGGGCTGCTGAAGAAAAATGAGGGTGGAGGTGCACGCCTCGGAGAAAATGGCTTTTGCATTCTGATAGTTTGCATACAATTTCATTATTTATGTAATCCTATCAAAACATATAGAATGCCCAAATGGATGTCAGAAAAATTATTGTCATTACTAATAATGGTGCTTTTCATTTATACAGAGTGCCTTTTTCTGAGACAGTGAAATATTTTTACATTGGGCATGAGGCTTTTTAGGAGAATTAATGCTTAAAATATCCCTTTAGTGTGGTGTGTGGGAAGTGTTATAGATGGGAGAGAAGAAAAGATTAATATCAAGAAACGTCAAGAGCGTATAATAAAAGGCATTCCATTCAGGCCCGTACCCCATTACCACTAGCCCATGCCGACCACGGGGGCTTGGCCACAGTTTTGAGGTGGCAGCTGGCTCTCCCTACCTTGTCTGCCTTCTCCAGGACGGAATCAGAGGTCCCCTGAATAGCCCCTTGGCTGGGCCTGTCGATGCCACCGAGTTCCTGTGTCCCTGTGAACCGGGCCAGCTACACGTGCCTGACAGTCGAATAGACAACCCTCCATCTCAAGGTTTAAAAGGTAAAAATCGGGGTGCCTGAGTGGCTCAATTGGTTAAGTGTCCGACTTGGGCTCATGTCATGATATCACGGTGTGTTAGTTCGAGCCCCGTGTCGGGCTCTGTGCTGACAGCTCAGAGCCTGGAGCCTGCTTCGGATCCCGTGTCTCCCTCTCTCTGCCCCTCCCCCCGCTTGCGCTATGCCCCTGTCTCTCAAAAATGAATAAACGGTAAGAAAAATAAAAATAAAATGAAGATAAAAGGTACAACTCTGAACCTGGGTGAACCTGGAGGACGTTACGCTAAGTGAAATAAGCCAGTCACAAAAGGTCAAATATGATAGGATTCCACTTACAGGCGGTACCTAGAATAGTCAAATTCACAGTGACAGGAGAATGGCAGTTGGCGGGGGCTGCGGAGAGAGAGAAGTGAAGGCTTCGTGTTTACGACGGACAGAGAGTTTCAGGTGGGGAAGACGAAACGATCTGTCCCGGAGACAGACGGGGGTGATGGTCGCACAACAATGTGAGTGGACTTTATGCCCGTTCAACAGACACTTAAAAGTGGTTAAAATGGCAAACCATAAGAGACTCTGAAAGACAAAGAACAACCTGAGGGTTGCGGGAGGGAGGTGGGGGGACTGGCTACATGGGTGATGGGCAGTGAGGAGGGCACTTGCTGGGAGGAGCACTGGGTGTCGTGTGTAAGTGACGAATCACTGTGTTCTACTCCCGAAACCAATACTACACTGCGTGTTAACTAACTCCAAATGAAATAAATACATTTTTTAAAGAAAAAAAAAAGTGGCGAAGGTGGTAAATTGTGTTCTGTAGGTTTTATCACAGTTAAAAAAACAAAAACAAGAGGTCGGTCTCATTTATGTCCAGGTAAAGCGAGTCTAGCACTCAAATCCAGAGGGTGTTTGTAGCTTCTGTTTCTCTCTGGACTTTAACAGTTGATTCATCTCAAACGAGGAGGATCACTGCGATACGGATCCCAAGGAAATTCAAAGAATCCCTTTCGTCAGCCCGCTTGGATACGTTGAAAGCCTTTAATTTTGTGGACAAACTCAAGAAGGTCCAAAGCAAAAGAAGGTGCCTCGAGGCTGTGACAGGCTGGAAAAGGACGGCAGAATCGGGATGGGGATAGTCACACGGCACAAAGTAGCCATACAGACCACACGTGTCCCCCGTGGAGCCATTCACCCACGCAAACCCTCCCCCCTCCCATGCGGGCCTTCCAGAGATACGGCGAAGCAGCTGAGAAGCTCCTGCAAGCCTAGACGCCCCCCGAAGAGAGAACAAAGTCTACTGGCCCTTCACAATTTAAAGAATTCCTAGTGTTTATCACACACTTTCCCGCTGGATTCTTCAGAATATCAGTCTGCACTTAAATCTAGCTGGCATAGTGTTTAATAATGGCACAGATGTCCACACAGCAAACAGTACTGTGCAGGCATCTGGCCCCGAGTGTAAGGACCCCGGTACATGATCCTTCCAAGCCATCCACCTGTTGTAGCAAGACAGGCCGTGCGGTCTCCAGAGGAGGCCAACCAGAAAGCGGATGGGTAGAGACAGGCCTCCTTGGCGAGCTGGCAAGTCCTGCGAAGCGGGATCACGTTCTGCCCACAGTCAGAGCCTCTGTAGCAGAGTTTGTGTGGGGACCTTAAGCCATCACGGCTAATGGGATTGCCCATGAACATCAAAGGGCAGGCTGGTGAACGCTCTGGGGGAAAAGCCACATGAGAAGGATCAGAAGTGTTGGGTTGTCCTGGGGGTGGTGTGAAGAAATGCAAAGGCTACAATTGTCAGCCTGCTTTTCAGAAGGTCCACATGTGTGCTGGCGGAGAGAAGCCTTGATGGAGAAGTAATAAAGTGATTATTACAAAAATCAAAAGGAGAATCGTAAAAGTTTTCCTAAGCCACACGAAATCATTCCAGTGGCCTGGCAGACGTGTGCTTTTAAACAATGGCTGTAATAACAGAAAATTAAACTTCATTACTTATTCATAAAGTTTTGGTTAACACTAAGCTCCATTTGTAACAGTTTACTTTTATAAATAGCATCTTTGGGGCAGATGCTATTTTTTGGTCATATAACATCACCAACAATTGTCTATGTGGATTGTGGGGCAGACCAGTAGTGCTTTTCCTGCTTCATAGCCTTTGCTTACCCACCATCAGGATTGCAAAGAACTTATAAGACATACAGGCTCTTGGGGCTCCTGGGGGTCTCAGTCGATTAGGCGTCCGGCTTCAGCTCAGGTCATGATCTTGCAGTTGGTGGGTTGGAGCCCCGTGTCGGCCTCTGTGCTGACAGCTCAAAGCCTGGAGTCTGTTTCAGATTCTGTAGCTCCCTCTCTCTCTGCCCCTCCCCCGTTCATGCTCTGTGTCTCTTTCCATCAAAAATAAATAAACATCAAAAAAATTTAACATACAGGCTCTTGGTCATACTATACCACGAAAATGACTTTGTGCATTTATACTTTGCTTTGGACTTCCTGTTTGGTTTAAAACACTATTGAAATTTCAGGATGGCAAACAATGTTTGATGAATCTACAATCTTTCTACTAAAGAGAGAGTCAAAAGACCAGTAAATCCACAGTGGGATTAATAATTGAGATTCTTGGAAGCTCTAAACAGAAATATTAAATGCACAAAATCTTGTTGAAAAGCATAATTAGGTCCATCAATGCCTAAAGTTTAAAGGACAAGCGATTTCTCACTAACGTGAGAAATGTCAACTTTATATAAAATGATGTTGCCCTACCTTGTGGGAAAACACCCGCCAACAAAGGAACCCGGTTTCTCTAGAATTTGCTTTAACCTAAGCGTAAGTAGTATCCTGCTCCACTTTCGACATCCTTCTCTTCCCCAAGATTCAAAAACAGTCCAAATTCAGATGAGTTATAGCTAAATAAACTTAGCACACATCGGAACCCTTTAAGGGTTCACGGTTGTTTTGACAACGGTGTGACTGGCCATTCTGGGTTGACTGTGTGGATTGAGAAAATTAAGAGGGCATTTGGACTGGATGCCTTTTTCTCAGTGGCTAACATGCATCTTTTTTTCCATCTCGCAGCTCAGGATGGGGGAAACGTCCAGTTCTCGCAGGAAAAGTCACAGATGTGGAACGGAGCGGGGCCAGCTGTGACGGGGCAGGGTGCGGTCCTCCTCTTGCACATCTGTGCCCAGAGTCCCAGCCTGGGCCTCCGTGTGTGGGCTCCATTCTTCTTTGACCGATCCTGTTTATCTTGCTGCCATCCTGAGATACCCTGGCTGCCCTGTCTGTCCAGCTGAATCATTTAAAATATGTTTCCAGGATAATCAATCCTTCGGAAGGTCTTCCTCAAATAGAACTGTGATTGTGCTTATTTTTCAAGGGCATGGTGAATGTTCTTCATGTTCTGAGGTTCAAACACATCAGCGAATGTGCTAGGTCTGTCCACCTCCCTCACGTCCCTGCTGGAGGCTATAAACTTACATGGGGCATTTTCCCCAGCAGTATAGGAAACCGCGACATGATTACTCACAAGTTTCCGCGGTACGTACGTTGGTTTTTAAGATTGGAAAACCATTTGCCTGCATCTATGCAAGAAAGCAAATGTAATTATCCAGATAGCATAAGAAAAAATTAAATTCTGAACCTAATCTCGAGGAAAAAGGTTGAGAATATGAATTTACTCAGTTTGCTTTTTCCACTGGGGGCATATGTGTAAGGCCAGAGGAAACACGTAATGAAGCACATTTAAAAAAAAATCCTGTTAATTCAGTACAAAAATATCAGAAAAAAAATTGGGGAGGTGAAGAGGGAGGGCGGGATGGAGGAAGGAAGGAAGGAAGGAAGGAAGGGAGGGAGGGAGGGAGTGGGGGGGAGAGAGGAAGAGAGGCTGGGGAAGGAAGAAAACATGGTACAATCTGGGCTTTTCCAACAGCTCTTCGATAGAGGATCAGCAGTGGTTCATTGGTGGGCTAAACAAACACCATGGGTAAGCATTCCACTCTGCGTCTGGTGTTTTCTGTGAAAACACAGGTATAATTCCTGCACTGGATGTAGCCGTGGTTTGGATATGCTTAATGGAACAGTCATAATATCAGCCGAGGACACCCAGTGGGCACTTTCCATTTGCCAGGCACTATGCCAAGCATCAAGGACATGCAGGACAGCCAAGTGAACTTCCCACCTTTGCTACCTTGCCCTACCTCTAAGAAATGCAGTGGTATCCATCCTATGTTTGGGGGTCTTTAGAAGATACCAGACAACCACAACCCGGTTGGGAGAAACACTGCTTCTTCTGCCTCAGGGAGCGAGTCCTGGCTTACGTGTGGCAAAGCAGCGAGAACATAAACATCTTTGTGGTGGTATTCCTTTTGAAAGCCTGGCTTGAAGCAGTGATCAGGTCCACATGATTCAAAGGGAAGAGATGTGCAGATCCCATTAATTCAGAACACAGGTCCCTATGAATGACAGCTGCTGCATGCAACTGAATGGTCTCCAGTATGGGGAATTGGGCTTTTCAAAATGATAAACAGACCGAAGTTATCTGTTTCTACTCACTAGAAGGTTCTTCTTAGCATCAACAGACTTGGCATAAAATGGGAAGGAGAGAGGTCGATAGGATAGATTATAAAAAATGGCCTTGCTCCTTGCCACTCACTTAATGCAAAGAAAGACACAATCATGATGCTATCGAGAAAGCTGGGATTTGTCACTTTTCATAGAAGCTATACTAAATACCATCACCAACTTTATTATTGTAACCCATCTTTATTCACTCCGTGGTCATCAAGCATTAATTGAGAGCCTACTATGTGCCCAGGTTGTACTCTCCCCTGAAGGTAGGACGGTGCATGAAAGCAAGCAGCATTCCTTCTAGATGGAGACTGCTGTCGGGAGCAGAAAATGGACATTGATCAGGGATCACTTGAACAAGTATATGACTGCAAACTGGAATGAATGAAAGAAGGGAAAGGAACATGGTTATAGGGGAGCCCACAGCAACAGAAGCTGCCCTGGTCAGGTGAGTTTGGGAGGGCATCTCGGAAGATATAAGATTCCGGTTGAGATGTGAAGGACCAGTAGGATGGTGCAGGGGAAAGAGTGTCCCAGGTCGGGGATGTGCAAAGGCCCTGTGGTAGGTAAGAGCGGATGAACAGCAGTCGACTGACACAAAGAAAAGGAAACAGGCTGTAAAGAAAGATTTGATTATTATCTTAAAGGGAATGAGAAAATATAAAGAGGTATGGAGGGTTAACTTGATCAGGTTGGTGTTTTGAAAAGGGCAACAAGGTGGATGAGGGTTTGAGGCTCACCATAATGGATGTGGAGAATCCCATTAGGAGATGTCTTATTTCCAAGGGCATATGGTAGCTTAAAACAATAGAAATTTGTTCTCTGAGTCTGGAGGCCATGAGCTTAAAATCAAGGTGTTGGAAAGGTTGGTTCCTTCAGGAGGCTCCGAGGGAAAACCTTTTCCATGCCTTTCTTTTGGCTTCTGGCAATTAGAACTCCTTGGCTTGTAAATAAATAAAGTCAAGAATGAAAGAGGAGAGATCACCACCAACACAACAGAAATAAAAACAATAATAAGAGAATATTATAAGCAATTATATGCCAATAAAATGGGTAATCTAGAAGAAATGGACAAATTCCTAGAAACATATACACTACCAAAACTGAAACAGGAAGAAATAGAAAATTTGAATGGACCCATAACCAATAAGGAAATCGAATTAGTAATAAAAAATCTGCCAAAAAATAAGAGTCCAGGGCCAGATGGCTTTCCAGGGGAATTCTACCAAACATTTAAGGAAGAGTTAACACCTATTCTCTTGAAACTGTTCCAAAAAATAGAAATGGAAGGAAAACTTCCAAACTCTTTCTATGAAGCCAGCGTTACCTTGATTCCAAAACCAGACTGAGACCCCACGAGAAAAGAGAACTATAGGCCAATTTCCCTGATGAACATGGATGCAAAAATCCTCAACAAGATATTAGCCAAACGGATACAACAATACGTCAAAAAAAATTATTCACCACGACCAAGTGGGATTTATACCTGGGATGCAGGGCTGGTTCAATACCCACAAAACAATTAATGTGATTCATCACATCAATAAAGGAAAAGACAAGAACCATATGATCCTCTCAATAGATGCAGAGAAAGCATTTGACAAAATACAGCATCCTTTCTTGATAAAAACCCTCAAGAAAGTAGGGATAGAAGGATCATACCTCAAGATAATAAAAGCCATATATGAATGACCCAACGCTAATATCATCCTCAATGGGGAAAAACTGAGAGCTTTCCTCCTAAGGGTTGGAACAATACAGGGATGTCCACTCTCGCCACTGTTATTCAACATAGTATTGGAAGTCTTAGCCTCTGCAATCAGACAACACAAAGAAATAAAAGGCGTCCAAATCGACCAGGAGGAGGTCAAACTTTCACTCTTCACAGATGACATGATACTCTACATAGAAAACCAAAAGATTCCACCAAAAAACTGCTAGAACTGATTCATGAATGCAGCAAAGTTGCAGGATATAAAGTCAATGCATTCCTATACACCTATTCCTATACACCAACAATGAAGCAACAGAAAGAGAAATCAAGAAATCGATCCCATTTACAGTTGCACAAAAAACCATAAAATACCTAGGAATAAATCTAACCAAAGAGCTGAAAAATCTATACACTGAAAACTATAGAAAGCTTATGAAAGAAATTGAAGAAGACACAAAAATATGGAAAAAGATTCCATGCTCCTGGATAGGAAGAACAAATATTGTTAAAATGTCAATACTACCCAAAGCAGTTTACATATTCAATGCAGCCCCTGTCAGAATAACACCAGCATTCTTCACAGAGCTAGAACAAATAATCCTAAAATTTGTATGGAACCAGAAAAGACCCCGAATCGCCAAAGCGATCTTGAAAAAGAAAACCAAAGCAGGAGGCATCACAATCCCAGACTTCAAGCTATACTACAAAGCTGTAATCATCAAGACAGGATGGTACTGGCACAAGAACAGACACTCAGATCAATGGAACAGAATAGAAAACCCAGAAATGGACCCACAAATATGTGGCCAACAAATCTGTGACAAAGCAGGAAAGAATATCCAATGGAAAAAAGACAGTCTCTTCAGCAAGTGGTGCTGGGAAAACTGGACAGAGACATGCAGAAGAATGAACCTGGACCACTTTCTTACACCAGACACAAAAATAAACTCAAAATGGATGAAAGGCCTAAATGTAAGACAGGAAGCCATCAAACTCTTTGAGGAGAAAGCAGGCAAAAACCTCTTTGATCTTGCCCACAGCAACTTCTTACTCAACACATCTCTGGAAGCATGGGAAACAAAAGCAAAAATGAACTACTGGGACCTCATCCAAATAAAAAACTTCTGCACAAAGAAGGAAACAATCAGCAAAACTAAAAGGCAACCGACAGAATGGGAGAAGATATTTGCAAATGACATATCAGATAAAGGGTTAGTATCCAAAATCTATAAAGAACTTATCAAACTCAACACCCAAAAAACAAATAATCCAGTGAAGAAATGGGCAAAAGACATGAATAGACACTTCTCCAAGGAAGACATCCAGATGGCCAACCGACACATGAAAAGATGCTCAACATCACTCACTCATCATCAGGGAAATACAAATCAAAACTGCAATGAGATACCACCTGACACCTGTCAGAATGGCTAACATTTACAACTCAGGCAACGACAGATGTTGGCGAAGATGCGGAGAAAGAGGTCTCTTTTGCATTTTTGGTGGCAATGCAAGCTGGTGCAGCCACTCTGGAAAACAGTATGGAGGTGCCTCAAAACACTAAAAATAGAACTACCCTACGACCCAGCAGTTGCACTACTAGGTATTTATCCAAGGGATAGAGGTGCGCTGTTTCGAAGGGACACATGCACCCCCATGTTTATAGCAGCACTATCAACAATAGCCAAAGTATGGAAAGAGCCCAAATGTCCCTCAATGGATGAGTAGATAAAGAAAATGTGGCATATATATATATATATATATATATATATATATATATATATATACATACATACACACACACACACATACATACAATGGAGTATTACTCGGCAATCAAAAAGAATGAAATCTTGCCATTTGCAACTATGTGGATGGAACTAGAGGGTATTATGCTAAGTGAAATCAGTCAGAGAAAGACAAAAATCATATGACTTCACTCATACGAGGACTTTAAGAGACGAAACAGATGAACATAAGAGAAGGGAAGCAAAAATATAAAAACAGGGAGGGGGACAAAACAGAAGAGACTCATAAGTATGGAGAACAAACTGAGGGTTACTGGAGGGGTGGTGGGAGGGGGGATGGGCTAAATGGGGAAGGGGCACTAAGGAATCTACTCCTGAAATCATTGTTTCACTATATGCTAACTAATTTGGATGTAAATTTTAAAAAATAAAAAATAAAATTAAAAAGAAAGAGAAGAACTCCTTGGCTTGTAAACATATCAGTCCAGTCTCTTCCTCTGTTTTCAAGGTGGCCTTGTCTGTGTCTCCTCCCCTTCAGGTCTCTACAATGAAACACTCACCATTGGATTTGGGGCCCACCCAGTTAACGCGTGATGATCTCACTGTGAGATCTTTAGGTTAATTACATCTAAAAAGACCCTTTTTCTAAACAAGGTCCCAACCACAGTTTTGAGTAGACCTGTCTTTTGGGGGCCACTACTCAACCCACTACAGGAAGCTGCTTAGTTCAGGCCTATACAGACGACTGAAAGACTTCTGAACCAACCTCCCTGTCTCCAAGGTCAGTGACGCCATCTCTGGGGGAAGAAATGCAATCCTACCTTTCCTCTGCTCAAAAGAACTTCTGTGGCTCCTCACTGCCCTTGGGAAAGGGGAAGGAAGCGGAGACCAGCTCCTCCCCTATGGGCTCGGCTCTATTCACCTGCTACCAATGGTCTTACAAGTCTATACAAGGCTCAGTTCATTAACCACTCAGGGCCACAGCCTTCCTGCTGGCCCTCCTCAGCTTCCCATCGTGCCTATGTTTGTTCAAAAGGTGACACCATTCGTCTTGAAAGATGCCAGGGGCATCTCCCTCAGGAAAACACAGGGCTAAAGAAATGGGGGCTCATTGAAAATGCAGGCACTGCATTGGCAAGTTCTTGGATGGAGGCTTCTTGGGTCTGAGCCTCCCCCCGCCCACTGCCCCGTGGTGGCTTTCTGTCCGACGGGCACCTATGTGCTGCGTGTCTCTGTTTGCACGGGGCCTTCCCCGTGGCTGGGAGGCCTCAAGCCACCAGTTAGCTGTCAAGTGCATAGGTTTACAAGCTCATACACACATCCATACTCATTCAGTTCCCTCCTAGGACCTGCAGCCTGTCTGGAGGGGCCCTTTCGGAGCCTCCGGTTTGGGGGCATTTCTCATGATTAGGTGGCCCGGCACACACGGTCTCCCCGATGCGTGCCTTTATAACGGTAAAAACTGAGACACAATTTACATACCATAAAACTCATCCTTTTAAAGTGCACAGTTCAGGAGCTTTTAGCGTATTCATAAGGTTGTGCAACCATCACCCCTACCTCATTCCGGAACATTTTCATCACCCCCAAATGAAGCCCCACATCCCTGAGGCAGCTGCTCCGTATCACCCTTGCCCCCTGCCCCTGCAGCCGCTGACCTTCCTTCTGTTCGTGCACTGGCCCACCCTGGACATTTCACACACGCGGCATGATGGGACATGTGGTCTTTTGCGCCTGGCTTATCTCAGCATAAGAGATACAAGGTCCAAGAGATAAGGTCTTCAAGGTACATCCGTGTTGTAGCGTGGATCAGTAACTCCCCTCTTTTTACTGCCATTCCTGCTTAAGGCATGCCGTTTTGCCGATGCCAGAGGGTCACCAGCCTTCTCAGGCCTTACAGGGGGCTCCACAACGAGCGTCCAGTCTCGCGGCCAGCAATCACGCCGGATACGCCCCGAGCACTCCGGGAGGAGCGGTCCACTCCTTTGGCCTCTGGGACCCCAAGGCACCACTGAGTAAACTACTCGAGGAAACCATGAACGTGCCTCATCTCTCCCAGAGTTTATAGCGAAGAGAATGCTGGAAGCAGATTGGGGCCCTATAAAGCATTCTGAATCCAACAGAGAAATGCGATGCATAAATGCAAAGAGAGAATAGTAATTCTTGTATTACGCTGCTCGGGAGGCTTCAAGAAGATGGACGGCTGTGTTCCCATCCAATTGCTTTCAAGCTTTCCATTAGGTCAAGTGTGTGCCATATATCTCATGAAAAAGCCCCCGGGTCACATTCCCTCTCCTTAAACTGAACGCGTAGTTGAACATGATTGTTGTTGCTACGACGGTCGTGGTTGTTGCAGGTGTTATTATTATTATTTTTTCCATAATTCAACAGGCACTGAGCACTTGGTCTCTACCAGGCGCGGTGCTCAACTCCTTCTTTCAATTATCCTAGTTAGTCCTCCAACCCCCCCCCCCCCCGCCCCCGCAAGCCACAGGTACCATGATCAGATGCACTTTTTTTCAGATGAGGAAATTAATGCTCAGAGGAGGCAAATAAATGCCTTGCTGAAAGGTCACAGGGGGAGCAAAGGGCAAAGCAGGGACTCTTGTGTCCAGAGCCAGGCCCGCGGTGTTATTCCCAGCCGGCCCCTGCGTGTTTCTGAGAAAAGCCACTGACATGTGCCGCCCCCGTTCCAGGCTTGGGGGGGGGGGGGCGCTGCTGTCTCTGCTTGTACCCCCCCTTTGGGCTCCAGCCCCTCGCATCAGTGCTTATTATTTGGCATAAATCAGCCCCCCAATTACATGAATGCCACAGCCACGAACACTTGTAATTAAAGCGGGGCTGACATCCTGAGAGTGTGTTCCCTTCCCCATCCCTCTTTGTCCTGCAAAGATATTATTGGAAAGAGAAGGAACAATCGTCGGGAACATATGCTTTCGGAATATAATGGGACTCGGCTCCGAGGAAGAGAGGCTGTAAAAGGACGCCGGGACGAAATTTAAAGTAGACAGCTTTATTTACTAGCTACGGGGGCAGGTCCAAGAAATTACAGATGAGCCAATAGGCCTGATACCGACTGGGGCTGCTGTGGGGCAGATTGCCGGAAGGTTCTCTCGCCGCCCCCCTCCCCCGGCCAGTCGGCCCCCCTTAGAGACAGCAGAGTGTCCCAGGCGCTTGCCAGCTAAGTCCACTGGACGCCGATGCCAGCCAGAAGCTCCATCCCTCAGGCTTGTCACTGTCCCCCGCTCCCCGTCCTCCCCCACTTCATTCTCTAGCCAAAGCAGGGCGCTCCGTGCTCCTTTGCACTCGAGGTTTCCCCTGCCCTGGGGATACCTGCTCCCTGCAGCTGTCTCTGCCTTTGCCTCCCCCCCTCCGGCTCATACTGTCAAAGCTGGTCAACAACAAAGGCTATGACAGAGGGAGCACCTACTAGGTGCCTGCAGTGAGCTCTAGACACGCGCGTTTGTTCTCAGCCGGTGACGCAGGTGCTGGTGTGGACCCCAGGTGATTCCCGCTCCACGTAACCCCCGACTCCCTGTACTGGCACATCCTGCAGGCCCTTCCACCACTTTGTTACCAGGAAACAAGCACAAACTAGAAGAGGGTCCTTAATCCGGGTGTCGTGGGTACCGTTCCAGAGAGACAGGGTGTGCCGGGCTGGACAAGATGGGACCTTTTCGTTTCATTAACCCCTAGCCGAAATTGACCATTTCCTTCATGGCGGCGACAAGCTGCGATGATATTTGAGGCGTCTGTGCATTTATCAAAGCAGAAATCATGGATATTTTTCATATGACATGAGGGTGGTAGCTGGTATCTCAAAATACCATTTTCAACCACTACTTTGATAATCAGAAGTTAATGGACCCACCACTAGATGAGTTATTGAATGGGTTAATTAGGAGGAACATTTATTACTAGACTGCAAGTTTTAATATTTGGAAGGCTGTATTTCAATATAATTGGTTTCCTTTGTGATTCTCTGTAGTTTAGATCATGCATTTAAAAACGTTATTCTGGGGGGAAAAAAGTAAAAAAATACAAAACATTAGGCTGAGAAGCCGTCTATAGGTTCCACTAGGTGCCCGAGGTTGTCTGTGGCTCAAAAAAGGGAAGAACCCTGAACAAAGTGCGAGTTTCTCCCAGAGCAGGGACCTGGCGGCCCTCGTCTTTGCAGCCAGTATCCGCGACCCAGTGCAGCACTCAAATCCTCCACGAGCGTGCCCATCAAAGGGAGGCAAAGGGCCCGAAAGCCCAGTCTACTAAAAACAGATCCGTGGGATGCCTTTACGTTGTCTTTACTATGGACATCGTGTTCAGCCCTCCCTCCCTTCCTTCCTCCCTCCCTTCATTCCCCCCTTCCTTTCTTCCTTCTTCCCTCCCTCCCTTCCTTCCTTCCCTCTCTCCCTCCCACCCTTCCTTCTTTCTTCCCTCCCTCCCTTCCTTCTTCCCTCCCTTCCTTCCTTCTTCCCTCCCTCCCTTCCTTCTTCCCTCCTTTCCTTCTTTTTTCCCTCCTTCCCTCCCTTCCTTCCTTCTTCCCTCCCTCCCTCCCTCCTTTCCTTCCTTCTTCCCTCCCTCCCTTCCTTCCCTCCTTCTTCCCTTCCCTTCCTTCTTCCCTCCCTCCCTCCCTTCCTTCTTCCCTCTCTCTCTCCCCTCCTTCCTTCTTCCCTCCCTCCCTCCCTCCTTTCCTTCCTTCTTCCCTCCCTCCCTTCCTTCCCTCCTTCTTCCCTTCCCTTCCTTCTTCCCTCCCTCCCTCCCTTCCTTCTTCCCTCTCTCTCTCCCCTCCTTCCTTCTTCCCTCTCTCCCTCCCTTCCTCCCTCCCTCCCTTCCTCCCTCCCTCCTTCCCCCTTTCCCTTCCTCCCTCCATTCACTCACTCACTCATTCATTTATTTACTCATCAAGTATATAATAAAAGCCTCTTATGTGCCAACCACCAGACCACCAGTAGAGACACAGCTTTGAATCAAACGACAGCAACAACAAAACAAATACCACATCTTCTGCCCTCCCTGAGAACAAATTTCTAAAGCTTCTGTATCCCCTCGGTCTTCTACCCTTGCTAAACAACTTGGGGTGATCTATTTAGTTACCCACCATCTGATAGCTCCTTGTCAGGCTAAGCCCATTAACATATTCCTTCACTTAAAAAGAACAATCTGTCAACAGCCGGCTACCTGCTTTTTCCACTTTTGTGCTGGAAGTCAACACGCCAAACCTAAAGACGGCCAGCTGTTTTCAGAGACGCCAAAATGGCAGGCCCGAAGAAGAATCTACTCTGTGCGTGGGAAGATGCACCAACTTAGGCATTGACCACCCCTCCCCCCCTCGTATCTGCAGACAGCTTTGCATTACAGCACTTTTCCTTTCTTGTCTATTGATCTCATTACCTCGTTTGCCTGGAGTGTCCCATCTCTCCCTTTCTACCCAGCGAACTGGAACGCTGATTTACTAATACGAAGGTGATTAGCATTGATAGGGGTGCCTGGGTGGCTCGGCTGGTTGGGTGTCCAGCTCTTGACTTCGCCTCAGTGTGGTCGCCTCGATCTCACAGTGTGTGGGTTCAAGCCCCACGTCGGGCTCTGCGCTGACAGTGCGGAGCCTGCTCGGGATTCTCTCTCTCCCTCTCTCTCTGCCGTTCCCCCCACTCGTACATGCTACCTCTCTCTCAAAATAACGAAATAAACTTAAAATAAATAACTAGCATTTATTGATCAGTTTCTTTGTGCCTGGCCTGTCTTTTCATGCTGCACTGGGATTATTGATGCCTTTAATCCTCCCCACCACCCTATAGTGGGTATTATCATCCCACTTTACAGATGAAGAAACTGAGGTGCCAAAAATTAAGTTATTGCTCATTGCGACACAGCTGGCAGGTGATGGGTGTTCATCAGTTGTCCGGGCGAATACTGACTGCTGTAGTGCTTGTGAGACAAGAAGGGCAGGCCTCTTGCCACGTTTCAGATGAAAAATGCTAGCAATCAGTTCCTCTCCTCGGCGGGCATCAGTAGAGAAGTAGCAGGCTAACCAACCTTGACCGTGTGCTTGGTATAGACACAGCTACGCAATGAATTAAGTATGTTTACCCTCATTAGGTAGGTGACAGAACACTGAGGATCAGAGTGGTTGCCTACCTTGTCTAAAATCACCAGCTAGTTAGTGGTGAGACTGGGTCTCAAATCTGATATAGAAATTAAAGTCAAGCCCTCTGCTTTCTTCCTTTTCCCTTTCTACTTGACCACTAGCCAGGAGTTAAAGTCTGCCCTTCAGTGTGGCTGCCAGAAAGGAACACCCTAAGAGAGCCCAGAGTCTCCCCTGCTTATCCAATATACTCAGGTAATGTTTCCTGAGCTCACAGGTATGGAGAATACCAGCTTGCTTACCTCTTTGGTTTTCTCTTCCCCCCTCAAAGGGACTATTTGGAGTCTTATGACACTTCAGCGTTTGACTTGAATATTCCCATCCCCTTATCCGCATAATGAATCACTGCCCTTGGGTCTACGGGGAACAAAAAATTCAAAGCACT
This sequence comes from Panthera pardus, assembly GCF_024362965.1. NCBI lineage: Eukaryota > Metazoa > Chordata > Mammalia > Carnivora > Felidae > Panthera > Panthera pardus. The sequence goes on along the minus strand of NW_026526754.1, from coordinate 17,217,526 downwards.
GTATTTAGCACATAAATGTTTGCTAAAAATGGGAAAGACCCCAGTTTATAGCTCTATAGAATCAATCACTTTCTGGTTGACTGCGTGTGGAGGAGGCAGCCGCCATTGATTGGGTGTGCATTATATATTTGAAACAATCTCTTTGGCTTTGAAATGGTGGTGTTTTATAGACATGACCTCAATTCTGACAATTATCTATTTAATTGGATCAATACAGACAGCCCACTCCCCCAAACCACTGATTCAATTAATCAGACCATTGTCAAATCTCTTCTTCTCTCAGGTCTGTGTAGACACAGACCAAGTGGCAATTTCTCCCAAGATAGGCATGGAAGTCAATAATCTGCTTTTGGATAAAGTATCTGATCACTCACAAATTATACAAATCACATTGATTACTGACAAATCATAATGTTTACGGAGCACTATTTGGCTTTAGCTCCAGAGCATGACTAGGTATTTAATTAACAACCGTCAGATATAATTTATACCATTACAATGACCAGAAGATAGGTGATTGTTGATTTTACATAGTAGAGCAAAATACTCTGAGACTAGACTTGGTGAGGGCAAAATAAAATAATGGACAATGAAATCAAATTTCTCTCCCGGGTTTAATTCAGAAGGTCATGGTACCTCTACCGCCCATGGAGAATTGATTTCTTTTTGCCCTAATGGCCAGTAAACTGTGTAAAAGATTTTGTTTCCATTTTTCCTTTGACCACCAGGAAACTCAGAGCTAAATCTTCAGTTCAAATACATAGCCTTTTTGGATACTGTGGCCTGCAAATATGCTTTTGCCTGTATTTTTGCCTGGTTTTTATTTTTACATGTATTTTACTGCTTCTTTGCTTATTAATCTCCCTGGCCACGCTTCACCACATTATGTCCCACAGGCCAAATCCAGCTCACCAGCCTGTTTATGTATAGCCTACCTATAATTTGTTCTTCAAATAAGGGGGTTGAAATAGCCAAATTAAAACTTGGAATCACAAAAGACTCAAAGGCTTTTACAGAATGTCTTTACTAAAACATTAAAAGAAGAACGTAATTTCTTGATGCATGAAAATCAAATTTCAGTGTCCATAAATAAAGTTTTATTGGGACAGAGCCTTGCTCACTAATTTATGTATTGTATATAGCTGTTTTTGTACTTCAAGGCTGAGTAGTTTCAACAAATACCATATGGCCTGCCAGGCCCGAAACATTTACTATCTAGCCCTTTACAGAAGCAGTTTGCTGATTCCAGCTCTAGTCACCTCCAGTTTTTGTGGACTAAGGCGGGGGATGTATGGATGAAAAACTAACATAGCTACATAACATAGAAGCAAATGACCTACCCAGCCTATGGTGGATGCCCGTGTCTATGGTATTTTTTCGAAGTAAGCTTTGGGAGAAATACCCAACAGGGGACCCAAACTCCATGCTTCTGAGACAAAGTGCCACTTTAGAAGAAATATACAACCTGCCATATCCATTTTCAAGGTACTGAGGGTAGCTGCTTTGGTCACTCCAAATCTCGAAAGGAAGGTGATAGGCCCACTGCTCCACAAGGCACATGGTTTGACCAGAGACTCCTTGGGATAGGGGCGGGCAGGGCAGATGACGGGAAGCTCAAACATCAGGAAAGAGAATGAACTAAATCAGGTTCAGAGGAGGAGGCGGCAATTTTGGAACAGACGAAATAATGAGAGGATGAGAAAGATACAAAGATGGGGACAGGAGACTTCACTCAAGTCCAGGTCATATGACCTGACTCTTCTTTAAGAAGCAGGAAGTCAGACCACCTTGGGCGAAGGGAGGCCTGGGGACTTGGGAAGAGGGAACGTTCAGAAAGGGGGAGCTCTTCCTCACGGGACAGAGTGACCTTGAGATGAGAAGAGGATTTGGTGGGGGAGTGAGCCCCCTCCAACCCTCATAGCACCTCCATTCGTCCCTGCGGTGCGGAGGCTGAGCATCAGCGTGAAGCAAAATGGAGGAGAGAATCTCTAATGATATTTCATGACACCCCCCTGCAGTAGGAGGTGTTCTAGAAACCCTCCGTCTCTGCCAGCGGAACCTTTCTCTCTCAACCATTCAGGGCCTGCTGGAGGTAACTGTTGGCTTAATCAGAAGATTAAGAAGACAGCTTGGAAGAAAGAAAAATCTAGGTGTGTGCTGTGTTTCCAGCTCTTGATGTAGATGACAGAGCCGAACCCGACCAGCAGCCCCTGAGCTGAGCCAGGCTTTTTCCCGGAGGCATCTTCCCAAACCATCTGCTGTGGTGTTCCTCTTGGAAAAGCAACTGCTCGTTGAAAGGAAAAAGAAATAAAGACTTTAATGTTTACTGAGGACCTATTTTATGCGGCAGACGCTCTAGTTAACTCTCAAATCTGTAAGGCCGCTTGAAAGGAGGCAGAAGTTTGTGGAAAAGTAGATAAGTCGCTGAAGATCACAGAGCTGGAAAAATGATAAAGTTGGAATTTTGCAGCCAAAGTTTATCTGACTGCAGAGTTTTGCTTCTCTCCCTTAGCTGTAAGGCCCATGAAGTCAGGCACCTTATGTGATTCATCCTCTATTTTGTTTTTAATTTTTATTTTAGAGAGAGAGAGAGTAAGCAAAGGGGAGGAGAAGAGAAAGAGAGAATCTCGAGCAGGGTCCACTCTCAGCACAGAGCCTGACGCGGGACTCGATCCCACAACCCTGGGATCATGACCTGAGCGAGAGTCAGACGCTCAACCGACTGACCCACCCAGGGGCCTCATCCCCTGTTTTAACTCCAGGGCCCACGTCTATACTCAGAATAACTCAGAATACAATAGAAACACAGAGGAAGCTCTCCATACTGTAACAATCCAACGGCAAACCATAGACAAGTGGACACAAGCATCCAATGACCTCTTACACACCAACATTTGGGGGACAAAGGTCCCGGATGACAGTAGCTGTCAGAAGAAGCTCCTTGCGAGTCTCACGTGGGTCATCAGATCTCTCCCTCTCTGTCTTTGATCGCTCAAAGGTGAATTTGGTACATCTATCCTTCTGCTGGCTAGTGTAGGGCATCGCAGCTTCCTCCTAGGTGCAACCACAGTCACTCACTAAATAAGTGCTCGTTGGAAACACTTGGTGCCAAATAAGAGCTTGTAAGAGAGAATTGGACAAATGTACGTTGAACAAAAGTAGGAAACAGAAAGGAATGCAAAAGTGCTGTCGGGAGCCTTGGAGTCCGAGAAACTGGATTGGAACCCACTCCCTAGCTGTATCCTCAAGGGAAGGTGACTTCATTTCTGAGCTTTATTTTTCCCAGCTCTGGAATTAGGACAGGGACATCTCCTTTGAAGGAATGCTGTACGGCATGATCAATAATGTATGCAAAGTCGCGGGAATCCAGGAGTTGCTCCAAAAGCAGTGGCTGGGAAGAAGGTTGTTTTTGCCAAGTCGGGGATTCTCCAGGTGAAAGCATCTGTGGGGCTGCAAATCTTAAAAGGATTTGCAGCGACTGCCAGATTCCCCGAACCAAATGTAGCAACATTTACATTTTCCGTACCATGGAAAATTGAGGGATGATCCAGGAAAACACAGACATCTTGAGAAAATTTAAGGGCTCCAAAGTGTTTTTCCATTCAGGGACAATAGAAAACAGGAAAGCATTAATAACGTGTCAGTGCCCAACTGTGGAGCGGAACCCTCCCCAGGAAAGTATCTGTTGGTATAAATCACGACCCGGGCACGGCGTTCCCCAGACCGATGTGTCATAACAACCCCTCCCACGACCACCACCTCGGGAAGACGTTGAAAACCTTTTGAACTTGACAAAAGCCAGGGCCTTCCTTAAATAGGACCGTCCCTTCCCAGAAAGAGACCTCGCCGTATGCCAGCTCAGACCCGACTGCAGCTGAAGCGAGGAAATGCAGCCCATGTCTCTGCTCCCCAGCCGCTCTCGGAAATTGACAGTCTCTAAATTACAGCCCGAGAAGCATCTCGCATGCCAGCTGACAAAGGGAAGAGAGGAAAAATCCTTACAGATTATGGAGCGTCCTCTTCTCCTCTCGGGGGAAGAGGTGTTTGGGGCTCATGGCATCGGACCCAGACACCGAATGAAAAATACGCGACTGCAAACACCTGGGAGGAGGCAGAGACAGAACCAAGAGGAGAATAAAGAGGACCCCAGCCTCTCCCATAGAGGAGGCAATTTGGATTTAAAAAAAAAAAAAAAAGATGAAGAAATGAGATAATAAAAGTAACAAATGAACCTTCAATTGCTTTGCTTCCGGGAGCTCCCATCTGAGTTCAGACTGGGACTCCAAGTAAACTTGGGTGGATTAATGCAGCCCGTGATACAAACCAAGCTCGGGGAGACAGGACCCAGTCGCCGCAAGATTTAACCCTTGGCGAGTGGGCGGAGGCTGGTGCATCCAGGTGGAATCCAAAAGAACGAGCAGTGTCCCTGGTCTTCAGTGGGGACCGGTAGATGGTGCTTGGGGCACAGATGCCTGGGCTCTGAGTGACTCCACAGAGGAACGTGAAGTTGGCTCAAGAAATGCTTATAGAGAAAGAGGCGAGAAAAAACACACAACTCCAGGGTAGATAAAAGAGGCATCAGAAGAGAGGAGGGACGGGATGGGGGTGAGGGTGGGTGTCAGGGGCTGGGGAGATCAGAGCTCCCCTCCCCAGGCCCCAGCAGAGCCTGAAGGTGGAGGTGATCCCCACAAGGACAGGCATGCACATCTTGCTCCTTCAGGAGGATGCAGAGAGGGAACGTTCTGGGGCTGGAGCTCAGAGCGGGTGCAAAGGTCGCTAGATGCACTGCACCTGAAGGCAGGGCCAGGAGAAGAGCGTCAGCATGGAGATGGGCAGTTAGCAAGGTGAGCCACCAAATGACTGCTGGACGGAGGGGACTTTCTTCATGCTTGCCTTCAGCCAGGCTTACAAGGAGTGTCACAGTCTGCCGTGGGCCATGTCGGGAGGGGACGTGACTTGCAGGAAAAGAGAACCGTGCGCCCAAGTGCCTGCTTGCCCTGTTCCAGGTGCCAGCTGGCCACAGGGGAAGGAAAGTGCAGGCCTATTTCCTGCTTCTTGGAACATCTAGCCCTTTGTATATGTTCTGTTTCTTCTGCCTCGTTTCCCACATGCCTTGCCTTCGATCCTTTATTCACTGACCAATCACAGCGATCTCTCAGCTTGTGGCCACTAGCCACCACGGGCACTTTCTTTTTTCTTCTTTTTAACGTCTATTTATTTTTGAGAGGGAGAGGAAGACACAGAATTGGAAGCAGGCTCCAGGCTCTGGGCTGTCAGCACAGAGCCCGACGTGTGGCTTGAACTCACGAGCAACGAGATCGTGACCTGAGTCGAAGTTGGACACTAAACCGACTGAGCCACCCGGTGCCCCACAACCATCTATATTTTATATAAAGATGTGTCATCCTATGCTCGAGGATGTAGGAAGACATATTTACTATTGAGAGACGAGATCATACATGTTAGAAGTAACCATGCTCACAAGCTGATCCTGCCACCCTTCTGTGTTTCCCTCAGTGCCCTGCCACCATCTCCCCAACCCCATAGGCCTGTCCCCTCGGAAGGACCTGGGCAACCATGTCCCCTCTGCTGTGAAGGCTCCCCCCAAGCACCTGCTGGGTCCCCGCCCACCTGCTGCCACCGGCCCCCAGAACCTCCCCCGTGGGAGACTGTCCCGACCACCCTGTGAACAAATGCAATGCCCGCTCCTCCTGCCTCACTTCGTTTTCTCTCCGTGACACTCATCACCTTCCCATACGTTCTCATAGCAGTGACTGGTCTGCTTCTTTGCCCCGCCCCCAACAAGGTGGCCTCCTTAGCCTCCTTTGTTCTCTGGGGGGTCCCCAGGCCAGAGGATCCCTTGCAGTCACTCACAGATCTGCTCTGTCCCCAGACCCCTGCTGGGGGCCAGGCCCTGCTTCCCCTCATTAACCAACGCAGTCCCATGGGTCTCTGGGTGAAGACTATACCCTTCCAGAAGCCTCAATGAGTTAAGAGCCCTGCACCTCAATGCCCGGGCATCCCTCTCTCAGCACAAGGTGCTCCCTGATGCGACGGTCCCTCTCTTTCTTTCTTTCTTTCTTTCTTTCTTTCTTTCTTTCTTTCTTCCTTTCTTTTTTTTAACGTAGGCATGAGTAAGGTAGAGAAGAAACACAAGAGTGTTAAGGGCAAAAACAAGAAGGGACAGCTGGGGGAGCGTTTTTGGGGACAGCAGCTTGCTTAGCACTCAGTATGCTCAAGACCCGGTATTTCTTCCATCCATTTACTTCTGAAGAGTACACTGAGGTTCACAGAGGCTCAGGGCCTTGCCCAAGGTCACAGGTTCACAAATGATCGAATTCCTCTCGTAACCGGAGGAAGGCCAGACCTCGATCGGCTTATGCCTCTTTTTCTCCAACAAGCTTCCCAGACGAGCTCCCAACTCCATGAGGTGCTGTCTCATGTGCATCTCTCCCTCACAGCTGGGCCCCAGATGTCTTACGACATTTCCTCGCCCGGATATCTGACTGCTCTGACTGAGGTCTAGAGTGAAAGCCCCCGGAGGGCAGGTGCCGTGTTTCGTTACAGCTCGTCACACTCTTGCCAGCTCCCGGCACCGTTCTTAACACCCACTTCGAGACCAACGCACCCACAGGACCATGGAGCCTCGGGCTTCTGGACTCCAGAAGCCCCCATTCATCTGCAAAGAGCAGGATACACGTCCAGGCTTACAAAATTCAAGCCCACTGGCATTCCTATCACGCTCCTGCTTTCCTTAAACAGTTCCAAAGACTCCACCAGTGAGTCGGCCTTCTTAGCAGGCGAGGTGATCACCTCGCACGTCTGGGAGAGCAAGGTAGCCACAGATACAACCTACCCTTTCGGCCAGCTCCAATGGTTCCGTAAGTGATATGAGGCTTGTTTGTAATCAAGTTAAAATATGTTTAATGAGGAATAAATTGGATCCTGAATCAGGACGACTGCATTAGCGTCTCAGAGCTGACTCAATACCTGGCCACGTCATTCCATTTTTAGAAGGTCAGGGACATTTTTAGCTTGCCTCTTTGTGCACGTGCTGCTCACTGTACAAATATGGCTTCACTTAAAGGCCCTGGCACTTGTTCCGTCCTTTCTGCTCTCCGGACGCAGGCGGAAGCTTGAGAGGCTGGAGGACAATGCCGAGGACAGGTGCAGCCACCTGCACCTCTCTGGAGGCAGCAAGCGGCAAGGTCAGCACCTTCAGGTGGAGGCCGGGGGACGAGTGTGACGACAGTCCAGCCTGGTGCTGGAGGCATGGGCTCCTGACTTGATGGGCCCAGGCCTGAATCCCAGCTCTGTCTTCCCATGGCCTGGGGCGAGCTGCATAATACATCTAAGTCTCAGTTGCAACATCTGTGAAATGGGGACTTCACAGACTGTGGTTGGCAGGATTCCAAGATGACCTCCAAGATTCCCACCTCCTAAGATACACACGCTTACAGTTTTCTGGAGTGTGGACGGGATCTAGGAATATGATAGGAAGGCTTGCTCCCACGACTGGATTACCCTATCCGACAAGGAAGAGAAGTCGCACATGTTGTTAAGGTCCCAAAGCAGCTGACTTTGAGTCAATCAAGACAGTGATGATCCTGGGTGGGCCTGACCTAATCAGGTGAACCCTTAAAAGGAAAGAGCGCCCTCCCGGAAGAGAAAAATTCAGAATCTCTCGTGGTGTTGAAGGAGCAAATGTTGTGGAAGCATCTATGGAAAAAAGGCCACACGGCCAGAACCCGAGAACAACCTCCAGGAGCTGAGAGCAGCCCCACCCCCACACATGAAAATGGAGACCACAGCCCCATGATCACAGAGGAACGACCTCTGTCAACAACCACAACTTCTCTGAAGACGCCAGCCCTGGCTGACACTTTGATTTCAGCTTCCTGAGACCCTGAACGGAAGACATAGCTAGGCTGGGCCCGGGGGGATATTAGACAATGTATATGCGTTTTAACCTCCTCAGTTTGTGGTGATTTGTCGTGCAGAAACACATAGCCGATCCACCAAAAGTAACTAGCTCCTGGGGATGTTAGGAGGCACCAACTGCACGCAGAGTGCTTGGGAAAGAGCCTGGGGTACCAAGTGACTAATAAAGGGTAGTTGTTATTATGATTTATTTTCTCTATTATTAGTAAGATGATAAATATCAAAGAGCTTCTGTATCCTGGAAGGAGCTGTCAATTCACATCCTGGTTTTGTCGCCGAGCAGCTATGGGATCCTGGGCGAGTAAGTTGACTACGTCTGTTTCCTCATCTGATAACACTTCCCCCCAAGATCATCTCCCTTTAGGTTAACTCTGCAGTTAGGTTTAAGCATATAATAATTTCCAAGGGCTTGCCTAGTTCCTCAGGTTCATACATGTTGATCGCACTGATTTCTCTTAACCATCGTCTGGCCCAGAAACTACTAGTATTTAACGTCTATTTATTTTTGAGAGAGAGAGGGGCAGGGGAGGGGCAGAGAGAGAGACACACACACACAGAGTCCAAAGCAGGCTCCAGGCTCTGAGCTGGCAGCACAGAGCCCAACGCGGGGCTTGAACTCACGAACCCGGAGATCATGACCTGAGCTGAAGTCAGACCCTTAGCCGACAGAGCCGCCCAGGTGCCCCCGAAACTGCCAGTATTTAAAAGTAGCATCCCATCGATTGGGGGATGGGAGGTTGAAAGATGGTGTCTCCCGGAGGGGAAAACTCACCGGGGGCCTGGAAGGAGAGTCTGGCCAAAATGAAATTGCCTTTAAATAAGACAAGGTTTCAGGGACATATTTTTAAGCAGAAAGGTTAACCGAAATACCAAGCCTCGGAGTATCTTGTCCAATCTGATGGTGTCAGCTACCACCATTCACAGAGGATTCCCACATTCACATCAAGTATTCGTTCATTCATTCACTCATTCATTCACTCATTCAGTGAGTGCCTAATAGGTTCCAGGCCCTCGGCCTGAAGCTGGGTCTCCAGACCCGCACAGCCAGGGTCTCCTGGGCCTCATCTGTGCACTCGGCCTCAGCACGGCCCAAACTGAACTCTCTCTCCTCCCTCTGCTTGTCTTTCTCTCAGTTAACACCACCATTCTCCGGTCAGTCACCCAAGTAGGGACCGTAGGCTCATCCCACGTCCTCTGTCCCCCTGCTCTCCCCACACCCCAGGGGGACCAAGTTCTGCCCATGTCAAGGACTCCTCCTCTGTGTCCAAAAGCACATCCTTAATGAGACATGCGAGGTTCCTAGGGCTGCCCTGACAAATGGCCACAGACGTGGCAGCTTAAAACAACATGAGAACTCTTAGAGTTCTGGAGGCAAGGAGGCCAGGAGGCTGATACCAGCTTTCCTGGGCTAAAGTCAAGGCGTGGGCCCCACAGAATCAGTCCCCTCACCTTTTCCAGGTGACAGAGACTATGGTCTTATTGGGCCCATGATTCCTCCCTCAATCACTCAAGCCAGCTTCTGTCATCACATTTGCTAATTCTGTGGTCAAACCTTCCTCTGTGTCTATTATGAGGACGTGTGTGATTTTAGTGAGGCCCTCCCAGACCGTCTCCTCATCTCAAGATCCTTCACTGCATCACATCTAAAAATGCCCTTTTGCTTTTCGTCATGAAAGTAAAGAAAATTCTGCTCTCAAAACCCCATTGAAAGAAGGCAACACAAACTGCTGTTGAGCTCCTGTGGAGTTTCAAGAACGATGCAAGTAAACGTCTGAAAGACCTGTTAAAGATTTCATTCTTACTATTTTTATTATTGTTATTGCTATTGTTGCTGTTACTGTTATGTTTTTAATGAGTATTTTTAATGCATTTAATATGAACTTCCTATCCTTACGTATGTAAATGGAAGTTCAACATTTTTACCAATATGACTTCCGACTTTGTTTTTCTATTGTCTGTACCTCCTCCTTGATGCTTACCTTTATCACCTCATTCTAAACCTCACCGGCCTTCCATCTTTATAACTCATCCCAGCAAATCAACGTCCCTTTAAAAATCACTCAGATTATTATTTCCCTACTCTGAAACCTTATTTGGTTTCAAGATTCAAATCCATAGGTTTTTTGGTGTGATACTGGAGGCCTTTTCTAATCTGAGCCTCTTAAGCTAGGCTAAAACACCTTGGCCCGGTCCTGTCTCTCCGTTGATTGTCTAATAAGGTTCATTCTATCATACCCATCATCCATTTTTCCAGGTCAAATAAGAAATAAGGGTATGCCTAACTCCATAGTAATCTCTTTGTCTCCTACCAGGGTCACTAAGTTGGCCAACAGTTTGTGGATTCCTAGACTCCATCTCAGTCCTACTAAATTAGAATCTGGTGGTTAGCTTGAAAATATGCATTTTTAACAAACTCTGCAGTCAGTTCTTAGATTCAGTAACACTCTGAAAACCTATGCTCATAACCTCAACAGAATTTGTTATAGAGTGCTTGCCATCTGACTACTGGCTGCTTGGTTAATATTTTTGTAATATGAAATAAAATCACACATTAAGTCACTTAAAAAAAATAAAAAAATAAAAATGCCCTTTTGCCCTATCAAGTAACATCTGCACATTCTGGGGATTAGGGTATGGCTATCCTCCGGTGCTAGGATTCCACCTGCCGCCCAAGGCCTTTGTCGTCTTTCTCCTGCATCACTGCAACAGCTACTAACAGTCACCCTCATTCACCTTCTCTGATATATTTTATAGAAGGAAGTCGGAATGATTTTTCTCAAGGCCTCAGGGCCACTGTGTTTGCTGTTCCTTCTTCCTAGAACATCTTTTCCCAGTGCGTCACATGACAGGCCCTTTTTCATGCTTTAGGGTTCGTCAGGAGGCTCTCCCTGATTATTCTATTTATGTAAGGACTTCCCATCATTATTCTCCATCATGGCACCCTTCTTTTTTTATTTCACACACACCGCTTGTGTTTCCTGTAATTACACTATTTGCTTGCTGACCTTTTCAACGCCCTTCACCCCACTAGAACATAAGCTTTGCGGGCACAAGGGCCTTGCTGGTATCATTTACTGTGGTATCGTCTCTGCTTTGCACAGTGCCTGGACAGGTGACAGGATGACTGTGGAAGGCAGAATAATGCCCCCCACCAAAAGATATCTACACCTTACTTCCAAGAACCTGTGGATATGTTAGGTTACAAGGTAAAGGGGAATTAAGATTGCAGATGGAATTATGGTGCTGATCAGCTGATTTTAAAATGGGAAGATTATCCTGGATTATCCAGCAGGCCCAATGTAATCACAAAGGTCCTTAAAAGTGGAAGAGGGGGGCGCCTGGGCAGCTCAGTCGGTGAAGCACCTGATTTTGGCCCAGGTCATGATCTCACGATTCGTGGGTTCAAGCCCCGTGTCAGGCTCTGTGCTGACAGCTCAGAGCCTGGAGCCTGCTTCACATTCTGTGTCTCCCTCTCTCTCTGCCCCTCCACCACTCACACTCTGTTTCCCTCTCTCTCAAAAAAAATAAAAAATAAAAAATAAAAAAGTGGAAGAGGAAATCTGAAGACAGAGCCAGAAAGATGTCATTGTGAAAAGAGTTCAGCCCCACGTTCCTGACCTTGAAGATGGAAGAAAGGGGCCCAGAGGCTCATGGGAGATCTCTGGGAGGTGGAAAAGGCAAGAGAAGAGCTTCTCCCCTAGGGTCTCCAGCGGGAACACAGCCTTGACCACACCTTGATCTCAGCCTCGAGACTTGTGTTGTTGGACCTTTGCCAGGTGGAACTGAAGGATGATAAATCTGGGTTGTTTGAGGTACTAGGCTTGTGCTAATTTGTTACAGCAGCAATAGAAAGCTAACACAGTGCCTCGCAAACATTTGGAGTGATATATCTACAAGCCACAAAAGCCAAGGATTGCTGAGAAATGCCAGAATCTACGAAGAATTCTCCCCCACGTTTTTCAGAGAGAACACGGCCCGGCCAGCAGCACCTTGATTTGGCATTTCCAGCCTCCCAAACTGTGAGACAGTAAATGTGAGTTGTTTGAAGCCAGATACTCCGTAGCAGCTTGTGAAGGCAGGCGAAGGAAACTCATAGGCTGGGCCCTCATCCTTGGCTACGGGCGACATTGCTCCTGTGACTTTTCCCTTCTGCTTGGGCACTTAGTGACACTGGGGAATCACGAGTTCCTTCTCCTCCAAGGCTCAGCAAGCAGCCTTGGACTTCAGCCTGGGACAGGCTCTTGGGGACCCCCCCACTGCAGGTGAGAGCAGGGGGTATCAGGAAGCCCGAGGTCAGGGCCACAGGCAGAGAGCAAGACGGCACTCAAAGCAAAAAGTGAACCACGGCAGAAGTCAGGGAGCATCTCGGTCTTGCTGGGACCCACTCTCCCTTCTTCAAAAGGGTGCGTTGTGGGTTCACCACACCAGGGCACCCAGCTCAGGGTCTGGTACAGACTTGTACTTCCTTCGTCCCCTCCCTGCTCCCTTCGCTTTTCTTAAATTCGAGTGGAAGGCAAAACACCAGTAACTACTTTCTGAAACGCAAGAGGGGACCTCAAAAAGCATAAAGGCCCGAATTAAGCTGCGGAATTAAACAACCGAACAAGAAAAAAAAAAAAAAAAGATTACAAATAATAAAATCTCACCTAGGTGCACGGCCCCAGCAAACATAAGGGAAACGCAAGTCCCTGCTGTGCCTTTTTATTACTTGAGGTATACGGAGTCTCTAATTTAAGGCTAAATATAAAACTAAAACATACACAGCTGGACTTTCAAGTATTTTCAAAACACATTTAATACCTTCCCGTGCAACTCCCAGAATCTGAGCAGCCCCTCGCTCTGCACCAGTATAAACAGAAGTTGGGGTGGACTGAACATATGGGCTTCAAAAGGATATTTAAGAGTTGAGAGGGACGCACGGTGCGGGGGATCCGGAGGGATGGGCTTGCTGAAGCGTGCCCGCAGTCACACGGTATCTTCTGCTGTACTAGGACTGTAATGAAAACCAGCAGACCCTGGCAGATGGGGCCAAGGCTAACAGGGTCTGCCTCTGACCGCAGCCTTTCCTGCCCCCGTGTACTTTTTGGCTCTGCTCCGACACTCCTGGGCCAGTGGAAAATTAGAAAGATCCAAGCCTGCCTGACAGACATGAATAGACTCTCTGTTATCCCGGGAATTCTCCTTGGAGGAGGCAGCATCCAGGGTACCCGTCACTGTTTGGTATTGCCCCCGGGCACGTCTACTCATTCAACGATTCCACGCGGAGAGTTGTCTATGTGCTGGATGTAGCCCTGCATACGCACGATGGCGGGTGAGCCAAACAAAACCAGGGTCCGTGTCTCTAGGGACCGTGTGATGTGGGGAGATAGACGATAAAGACGATGCCGGTGATGTGCAAACACTCAGAGGGGCCTGGGAAGCCAGGGCATGTGGAGGATGGGGCACACTCAGCATAGATGGGCTCTGTGAGGAGTCAGAAGAACGTCTACGGGGGGCAGAAGGATGCCCCCCCCAAGATGTCTACATCCGAATCCCCAGCACCTATAGATGTGTTAGGTCGCAAGGCGAAAGGAGATTAAGATCACAGATGGAATTATGGTTGCTGATCAGGTGACTTGAAAATAGGAACATCTGGAAGTACCTGGGTGGCTCAGTCGGTTAAGCGTCCGACTTCGCCTCAGGTCATGATCTCACGGTCCTTGAGTTCGAGCCTCGCGTCAGGCTCTGTGCTGACAGCTCGGAGCCTGGAGCCTGTTTCAGATTCTGTGTCTCCCTCTCTCTCTGCCCCTCCCCTGTTCATGCTCTGTCTCTCTCTGTCTCAAAAATAAATAAACATTAAAAAAAAAATTTTAAATAGGAACATCTGAAAGAGACTTAGAGGGTGAGGGGCACCCAACAATGGGGAGATTATAGGAGAACTTTTTTCCCCCCACGAAACAAAGGGCAGAGGCCCCATCACAGTTCTAGAATCTGGCTACAGATTCGTCACTACTCTTTTTATCAAGAAGCAGAGTCTGTCCCCCCGCCCTGGAATCTGGTGGGTTTGGGCTGGTTCCCCCATGAAGCACAGAGGTGACAGCTTCCCACAAAGGCATACAGCAGAAGCGATGCCCTGTGACCTCCAAGGCTAGGGCAGAGCAGCCATGCAACTTCGGCTGTGTTTGGGGGGACGGCTGCCTTCGAGAACTCCAACCACACTGAGCCTACCTTGCTAGAGCCCAGCCGAACACATCCTTCCCTGCCATCCTGACAAGGCACTGGACGTGGGAGGAAAACCATCTTAGACCACCGAGACCGGCCCTCTTGTCCCCTGAACGCCACTAAGTGACCCCCGGGAGCAGCACATGGAACCGGAGATTCCGCTGGCCAAGACTTATCCAAAGTCCTGAGCCAGAGACTCGCGATGGCTAATAGAACGGCGGTCCTAAGGCAGTGAATTGGGGTGGGGGGGGGGCTTTGTTTCTCAGCCACAGGGAAATACTTGAGAGAGGCCCCACACGGATAATGGGAAGATGAAACGAAACCGTGGATGGAAGCTTCCCGGTACAGAGTGGACTGTCAGCAAAAGTCAGACCACGTCCCTGTTTCTCCCGTTCCTTGTGACAATGGAGGGTGATTGGTTTTCGGTGCAATCACCTTCTTCGACACCATGCTGCATTAAATCATAAATTACAAGCAGCTTATCCACGTCCGATTCTCGCTAAGCGCTCGGTTTTACTGGGCTCTCAAAGTTAGAGGATGCCGAACGTGTAAACTGGAGTGGCTGTCGGCAGAGGAGGGTTCTGGAAGGAGGTTCTTCGGCAGGAGAGAGCAGGGCCTGAACAGTCTCGCTGCTGACGTGCGCTTCGAGGCCCCATGGCATGCTCTCCGTGGTGAGCCAGCTGTGTGCGCCAGGAAGTTTTTAAATGATTTTCCGAGCGATATCATTTTTCTTTCCTAACCGGCACAGATTGGTGAGCTCTAACGTGCTTCTGCGTTAAGGACAACAGGCAGTCTCCCTTGGCACGTTTCATCGTGAAGCTATTTCTCAAATCAGCGTCTAGAAGAGGCTGCATAACTTCGTGATTGTGGGAACACGTTTTGGAGCCCGACGGGCCCCAGTGTGAAGTCTCGATCTCGCCCTGGTCGATGGAGAGATACTCGGCGTGTGGTCGAACCTTTGCAAACCTCAGTTTGCTCCTCTGTGAAATGGGAATAAACACAGGGCCACCCTTCTAGTTTGCTTGTGAAGAATCAACTAGATCACGGGAAGGGCCTTATTAACAAAGGGCCCCACAGAGGGTGGGAGCTCAGAGTAACTGATCTGTTACAGCGACGGCATCAGTCTGAGTTCTGCTATGATAAAAGTTGTTCGAGATAGCAAATCAAAACCCAAGGTGCCCGGCGATATCCGGGTTTCAGATCAACGATGAATAATCTGTTAGCAGAGCATGCCCCAAGGAGTCCACGGGATCTCCTTATCCGAAAACTCACCCATTGTTCATCCGAGATTCAAATTTCACTGGATGTCTTGTACCAGTTCCTAGATTATCCATAGAGTCTGGTGGGTGGTGACCCCAGGTCCCTTATCGTCGCCACCTCTCCCCATTTTCTCATCCTTAATAAAAGCCGACATCATTCTTGCTCCCTCCAGACTCGCTGAGGATGGCTGCTAATTAAGATAGGCCAGGAGCCTGCTCCAGAAAGACGGGCGGTGTGACTTCTCCTAAAGTGACACCCCGGCAGTTATTACATAAGCGCCTCCCGACAGCAGCGTCCTGAGCTGCGCCCCTGCGGACTCTGCAGAACACCCCCTCCCTCCACCCCTCCCCTCCCTCCCTTCCTGCCTCAGGTCTGGCTCCATCTGAAGTCTCTCCCCCTACCAGGGGCTCATTTTTCCCCCCCCCACATAATACAGTGCAGTTTATTACATAAGTGATTTATGGCACGCACCTTAATGTATAAGGGGCAAAACTTGTTTAAAATAAATCCAACTGAGAGGATAATCTCCATGGGCAAAATGTACTTCGACTTAATTTCTCTACTGGGTATTACACACTATATAATTGCCTTAAACAGAAGCTGCACACACAAATTTAGCTTGGCACCGATATCTGGCTTCACAGAACACTCAAGTTACATGCTGGGTTTTGCTACAAATCCTTCACTCCACCAGAAGAAACTCCACAGCAACCCTTAAAGAAATATTCAGCTTGACTCTCCCGTGGAGACTGAGGGGGGGGGATGGGGAGAAAGGGGGGCAGCTGATGGTGTGTTCGATTTGTGGGGGGCATGGGGGGGTTGGGGAAAGGCTTTTGTCTTGGGAGAGGAGGCAAAGGGGCCGGCCGGTGTCTCAACAGACTGGGTCCAGGACGGTATCTTCGCTCCATATTCAGAAGCGTGTTCAGCAGCGAATGAAAGTGCCCTTGTGTCGCTGGCCCCAGATGCGGGGTCTGTGCTTCGTTACAGCTGGTGGTGGCCTGTCCTTCTTTCTCCGGTGGAATCATCAGTGAACGTGTTCATGGACTCCAGCACGCACGCAAGCATTCGTGTATTCATTCCTTCTATAAATGCTGAGCTCCTCTTAGGCTCCGGGGCGGTGGTGGGCCCTGGGCTGCGGGGATATCACAGTGAAGCAGAAACTATGGCTGCCCTTGCGGTGCGGACAGTCCGATGGCGGAGACAGGCATTAAGGAAATAATCACACAAATAAGGGCGTAACGACAAACCATGTGGGTGCAGGGGAGGAGAGACGTGAGGTCCCCCTGAGAGCCCCTGGGGGAGGCTGGACACGATCTCCCCGAGGAAGGGGCCTTCAGAGGGTCCGTCAGCTGCCTGTGGCTGCTGGAACAAATTGCCCCCAACTTAGTGGCTTAAAAGACACACATAGGGGCACCTGGGTGGCTCAGTCGGTTAAGCATCTGACGTTGGCTCAGATCGTGATTTCACGGTTCATGAGTTCGAACCCCTCGTTGGGCTCTGTGCTGACCGCTTGGAGCCTGGAGCCTGCCTCGGATTCTGTGTCTCCTTCTCTCCCTGCCCCTCCCCCCCCCCATGTGTGCTCGCTCTCTCTCTCTCTCTCTCTCAAAAATAAATAAATGTTAAAAAAAAAAAAAGACATTTATTTTCCTATAGTGCTGGAGGTCGTGAGTCTAAAATGGGTCTCACTGGGCGAAAATCCTGGGTGTCAGCAGGGCTCTGTTCCCTTTTGGAAGCTCCAGGGGGGGATTCATTTCCTGCGTTTTCCAGCTTCCGGGGGCTGCCTGCATCCCTTGGTCCACACCCCCTTCCTCCATCTTCAAAGATGGCAACATCAGGCCACGTCTTCTGTGCTCTGCTATCTGGTTCTGACTCTGCTGCCTCCCTTTTCCCTATTTAAGGAAGCTCTGGGACTATCCTGGACCGATCTGGATAATCCAGCGCAATCTCCCAATTTTACGCTCCGCTGACCGGCTGCTTTAATTCCATTTTGAAACTTGAATGCCCCACTTCCCCCAGGACCTCATATATTCACAGGTTGTGGGGATTTGGACGTCGGCAACTTTGGGGCCATTATCCTGTCTACCCCAGGTGGGGTCTATAGGGGGAGAAGGAAAAAGAATATTCCAGGCAGAGGCGGAACCTCGTGAGGTGACATTTGGACGGTGTGCCAGTGTGGACGCGGCTTAGAAACTCAGTACCGGGGTGCAGGGGTGCGGGCTGGTGCAAAAGGGTCTGGAGAGGTGAGCAAGGGCCATGCCCTGGAGAGCCTGCCCAGTCATAGGAAGAATTCTGGCCCTTACCCCAAAAGCACGAAGAAACTCTTTAAATATTCCCGTTGGGGGATTTGATACTGCTTTTAACTGGATCTGAGATTATAGATGGCATTATTTATTTTCCACGAAGGGAAAAAAATGCTGCCAATTAAAATATGGTACAATGCTGGGGTAGCCTGGCTGGCTCAGTCGGTCAAGTGTCCGACTTTGGCTCAGGTCATGATCTCACAGTTTGTGGGTTCAAGCCCCGCCTCAGGCTCCGTGCTGACAGCCTGGAGCCTGCCTCAGATTCTGTCTCCCTCTCTCTCTGCCCCCCTCCCACTCACCCTCTCTCTCTCAAAAATAAACGTTAAAAAAGATACGGCACAAGGCTTTCCTGTCACTTAGACTTTTTAAATTTTAGACTTAGTGCAAGAACTTACAGACATCATCAGACGTCCATTTGTGTCATAGATTAACTCTTCTGTCTACAATAACAACATAAGTGAGGAACACGTGGTAAGGCATTCCTATAATTTCCTCACATTAAGTAACGGTACCGCTCTCGCTGAATAATGTTTAAACTCTGAATCACTGGGTGCCTGTATTCCTCTACGAACTGTCACCTTCTGTGCCACTGAAAGCACGAGTGACACAACCTTTCTTAGAAGAACCCTGCAAAAGAGGAAAAGCCATCGGTGCTGGGCTCTCGAGAGGGCCGTTCAGTTCCGTAAAGTAGGAAAACCTGCTTGTGCTTCCCACTTCTGGAATGTAGCCAGACCCACCTGCCCCTCCACCCCGATGGCCCTTCGGTTCCTTGAAAGCAGATACTCCATCCAGCTTTATGTCTGCGATTTTGCTTCAAAGCCACTGACACCCGCCCTTCAAGTCGTTCCACCGCTGGCACTGTGCATGTTTACGTATGCAAAGGCGGCGACAAATCTCATATCGCCGCTGCCTGCCTAACGGGGACTTTGAGATATGCTCAGATTTCAGAGATGCTAACATGAGAGAATTTCAGAGACATGCCCTAAGGTCAGGATCAGATTGGTGCTTTCAAAAGGTACTTCAGTTGAAGCAAGACCCGTTTCCACATTTCAAGGTGGATGTTCTCTATTGATCACAGTTAAAGAGCCCTTTGTTTATGCTGAGCATGGCGCTGGACAATTTCCTATCACATTAAATCACTTCACCCAACCCACGAGTTCTGGAGGAAGGAGGAGGCGTTACTATTACAGTCATTGTACATGCTAAGAAACTGAGGCTTAACTACGTTCTGGCACCCACAACGTATGCTGTAAAGCCAAGATCTGAACTCAAAAGGACTCCAGAATTAACCACTGTGCTTGACCACCTCCGTTTCTATGTTCCTTGCTGAGTCCCTCCTTGGAAAGTCTTTAAAACCGTGGGCTTCTGCAAGTTCCTTCCACACACACATGTGGGGCACTTTCTGTGCAGGCAGTGGGCTCTGCTCTGGGCCCAAGGACAAAACATAAAAACCCACGATCCTTCACGCAAGAAGCTTGCAGACTAACAGAGAAGGCAGAGGGGGGCCAGCATCTCGGACTGACGTGAATTCTAGCACGTCGTGGGGCACAAGCACAAGAGACAAGCGACCCCATTTTACTCACATTGTGTAATTTTTCTTAAAGAATTTTGGAGGCTGAGCATTAGGCTGCAAAACATCCAGAAATTCCCAGGAAGGCAGCGTGAAATGTGCATAGAAAATCTCTTCCGGCCTCCATCCCATGGCTCGTTGGCCTTACCATTGCTATCCTCCCTCCAGCCAGCGTGAATATTTCCTTCTAGGGGAATAATAAAAAGAAAGAGGTATAGGTGGAATGGGAAGGGCAGAGAAGGGGAGGGGAGGGGGCAGGAGGGAAAGGAAGAAATAAATATGAGTACAAATCTGCCATACCCTAGGCTTCTTGGTGTGATCAGGAAGGCGAGAGTCGATTTTATCGGCTCCGTGGTCTACACACGCTATTCTTCAGGTGAAAGCCAGAAAGACGAAGGAGTATGGAAGTTACAAAAAGAATAAAAGTCTGGAATGGGGAGGTCGAGGTGCATATGGATATATAGACGTAATAGCAAACGTTAAAAACAAACAATAACAACAACCACCACCACCAAAACCGAAAAACAAAAAAACTCTGTGGAATGTGACCAGGCTAAGAAGGAAAACAAATCCAAGCCATGCATCTCCCCGGTTACTACAAAACACAAAAGGTACATTGTCTCCAAAGCTGTTATGGGGATGTTTTCCAGGAGATGACCCCACCTGGTCGAGTTTCTTACCGGGAGCCCTCACTTTGGACACCTTTAAAATTCTGTTTCAGTTTGGTCTGGGGTTCTTGGAGAAGTAGGCAGGGACAGGTGTCCCCCCCCCCTCCTCCTCCTCTTCCCCTAGAAAAAAGCACTCCCCCTCGTACACACAACCCCCTCGAACATATGTCTACACGGGAGAGCAGAAGATAGGAAAAACAGATGGTATAATGACTTCGGAATCTGACAGCCAGCCCGCTCAGTGGCGGTGCGATCAGCAGACAGGACTTGCCAGAGATGCACATTTGAGCGAGGGGCCGCCAAGGCGAACAGATCCGCTCCTCGCCCTCCGATCCGCGTGAGACACTTGTGTTTGAAAACAAGCAAATGCTTTTCGCGGGAGCATAAGCGAGGACACAGCTCTGCGGCACTTCCTGCACATATGTTGGAGACGGGGGAAATGTTTTGCAAGCAACGGCTCTATAAACAGTGCCTGCTTTGGGCGTGCTCCATACGAGGCAGGTGGGAAGCGGGAAGGGAACAGTCGGGAGAATTGCGCGGCAACCTGTTTCCATGCGCTGTTTGCTTTCTTTCACTGTACCTGTCCCTATTCGCCAGATTCACGTTTCAGGGGTTGTGACACAACCCGAGGACCTCCACGAATGAATGGCACCTCAATTCTAGCCCACATCTGGTTGTAAACTGATCACCGTCTCTTCGTCTCCTCCACCAGTTTACTACGAACCCAGAGCCAACCGTTTTACCCCTGGGGAAGTTGGGGGGGGGGGGGTCAAGCATAAAGAACAATGTAGCCAAGGTAACGTGACTGGGAAGAGGTGACCCCAGCCTTGGAATAAAACTCTTGTCGTTCTTCCTACTCCAGTCTTCGCCTACCAGTCTCTATGAAGGTGGAAAAAATACCCTCAGAGTGACCAAACCAAATGGCAAGATGTTCCTTTCAGGGAGCACTCAGCTGGGAAGCTGGCAGGGAGGGTCTCTTGTGCTGTGTAGGATGGCTAAATTGTGCCCTTCTCGGGGTTACTTCATCTAGCCATGAGTCTTCAAATTTCCAAAGAGAGATTTTATGTAAAAATGATGAGTTTCATAAACAAACAAACAAACAAACAAACAAAAAAACCCTATGCCTGAGCCAACTTTCACTGAAGGGTCCACGTTCCAAATGCATTTTGTCCTAACAACTTTCAGGATCCGGATTCTGAATCACTAGTTTCCCTCTTCCTTCAGTGAAATGAAAATGTCATTCATTCAAAGCCACTGTTTAAGGGCGATGCCAACCTCCACCTCCCCCTGATTCACGGCCATCTCGTTAATAAATTAACCCAACGGTCACAGAGGTAGAAATGCAAAATCATTCGAAAATGGTCCCATTTGAGATCACACAATCTCCAAAACCTAGGGCGGCATTTTATAATTCCTGCAGGCCACCCCAGGTCTCCTTTACAGTTGCAATGGTGCCCCTTTCCATTTGCATTTAAAAGACAGCAAATTGCAGGGTTCATAAACATTTTTATAGTGATTTATTGCAGACCAGAATGTCACTGCTGTTCTTTACACTTTAGCGGTCCTGAGAATCAAAGGCTGGCTGTCTAGGTCATCTTGCTGTCCCGGATAACCACGTACGAACAAGCCAGTTTGGAGCTTTTATCTTTTTTTCTCTGCTTTCTTTCTCTCCCTCTCGCCCTCTTCTTCTGAGAGGGTAGTGGCCGTGTTTATCGTTCGGTTAGAAAACCGCTCATTTCAATCAGCCTCCAAGTCCCAACTTGGGTTCCGTAATTGACAGAAGAACTTGGCTTGCCCACGGCCGAGGACTGAAAAAGGAAGGCTCTCTTTTCATCTCCCCATTCTGTGCCCTGCCCCAAGGAAAGCAGCCCACACGTACCCTTCTCGGTGGCGGCTTACAGACAGAGCCCAGGCTGGCCACCGTGCGTCTGGATACCTCTGTCCCTCTTTCCTGCCAAGAACTTAGAGCAAGGATGGGACTTGGGCTTTGAAATCTCTTATTGGAAAATAACGCGCGCAGAGAGGAGCTGAGGTCAGAACATACGTGTGCTACTTTCCAGCCAGCGAAGTCACAAAAGGAGGTGAGCAGAGCCAAAACACCCTGTTTATCTCAGGGCACAGTGAACTCCTTGGCAACTCTCCAGCCTTTTTACTAGGGGGACTCTTACCCTGTCTGAGCACATTGTGCATAAACGCAAAGAAGACACTGAGAGCTTAAAAAAAAGAAGAAGAAAAGAAGAGAAAAAGAAGAAGAAGAAGAAAGGCTTGCACCTCATTTGCCCTTCCAGTGTCCAGAAGGGAGTATTTCTTTCCACCTTTTTCACATTATAATAATGGCTTCACAGCTCCTGAAAAAAGCCGGAGTGCAAAGTCAAATGGCGCGTGACACGGCGAAGCCCCGGTGTTTGTCACACCAGCTCCGCTACGCGGAAAGTCCTTCTCTGCCTTGTTTCCCTGCCATTAACTGAGATGAAATGAGTTTTTCCCCCTTTTGATTCCACTCCCCCCCCCCCCCACTGTCTATTACAGTGTGACGCGATGGGGCTTCCTGGCCCATTATTTCATAGCGGATTCTTTTATTCTGGTTTGGGAGTTCGCGCCTGCAAGGTTATCTGTGCACAAAGCAACGTCTCAGTCTTGTGTTCATTTTTGAAATCTGATCTCATTGATAAGAACAAGACCGTTCGCCTTGCATTTGTCAGATAAGGAGCTCGGGTGCCAGAGTCATAATTTTTGTGACTTCAGTCAGGGCTCCCTGTTAAAATATGTCAACCGATAAAAATGCAAGTATTATAAAAATAACCTTTGTATCAAAAGTGTCGGACTAGCTCCTTTCTTTTCTTTTTTTTTTTTTTTAAACACATGATGTCCTTTTCCGTATCAGGTACCTCCTCATACTCAAATGGCTATTTCCTGAGGTACATTTTTTACAATTATTTCTTAAATGGCCTCGCTACTCCCATGTCATCCTTCAGCACGCTGGGAGGAGAAAACAAACAAACAAAGGGTTTATGAGCAAAGAATCAAGTAACGTAGTTCGTCTGAGAGGGGTTTTGATTAATTTCCCTCCAGGTCGATAGGAAACGTTTCCTGATCATAAGGAGGATTCATAAATGAATCAAATCCAAAGGTGTTCAGATCCCGGGCAGAGTGGAAGAACATTTAGGACAAGGGTCAGGCGTGCCCCCCCGCCACCGTGGGAGCATCTGGGGTTCTCAGGGACAGCACTGAGCTGTCCGCCAGCCCAGGGAACAGTTCGGCATTGTTCCCGCACGGGAAGCAGTCGGATACACTAGAAACAACACTCACACCCGACACACATGAAACGGACAGGAGAGGCCCACGGATTCCATCTTGGAGAACCGCCTTCTGGCAGGGTCTTAGGCCATCACCCCCCCCCACTCCCCCCCCTCCCCGCCAACCCCGCTCCTGGGAAAGCACCCCCCCACCCCCACCCCCCCCAGACTCGGGCGACGGAAGCTGGTGAGCGTGTTATATAAATATTAGCACGAGGCAGATTGCTGGAGCCCCTGTGTGTTTCCCTCCCCCCCCGACCCCCCTCCCCCCCCCCCCGGTGGCAGCTTCACAAAGACGCCAGTGACAAAACGAAGCGACAGCCACAGGCTCACGAGAGGCCTGCCAAGGCGCGCGGCGCAAGGTCCTGTCCCCGTCCCTGTTTGGGGCCCCGCACACCCGGGCCTGCAGCTGATAACACTGTAATAGTCCTCTTTTGAGGACAGAGGCTCCTGCGCGCTGATTAGTCATTTATCACACCTGGCAGTCCTGTTGAACTATAATTACTCTTCTCTTATCCTACTGCACTGTCATGTCCGAGAGGAGAGGCGAGGCAGAGTCCCCAGTTAATGACACATTACCCTCTTGACAAGCACTTAAAGGTTTTATTGTAAATATTCAAGATATAAAAACATCTGAGGTTCCCTTTTTAATTATAAAAAGCAATTTCAGGGCCTCCCTTCCCCAACCTCCCCCCCTCCCCACTCCCCCCCCCCACACCACTAACCCCCAAATAGTAAAGTTTGGGAGCCTTATCCGCTGCTTACCCGCAAACAAACTGATTTTCCCTTTGTCACGTAAACTCATTGCTGCAAGTTAACTCAGTATCTCGCCGCAATTATCAGACATATTGCCTATGAAATTGGTAATTTAAACACACATCACATTTCCACAAAAGTTAAATTTCCGCCCCGAAAGAAGGGGAAAATGTGCATTTATATGAAAAATTATATATGAAAAAAAGCCTAAAATGCAGCATAAATAGTCCGGTTTTCCTCATCGGAAAGAGAGGGAGGAAATCATTGAATATTTTTTTTTTTTTTTAAAGATGAGTCTCTAACTGAGGTTAAAAAAATATATATGTATATATTTTTTTCATAAACTAAAAAATTGGAAATTTGTGGGTCGTTAAATCCTGATTGCCTACTTATAAGGTTTGGGGAGAAAGCCAACTTAGCATTCAGGGACTCCTGGGGCTATTTTTATACCTCAAGGAGCATTCAGAGGACACTTCCCTCATGGCAAGGGGGGCCCTGGCAGGTCTGCTTCACCTTGCCACCTTCCTGCTGATTTTTACGAGGTGATCTTTCCACTCTGTGAGCCTCGTTGGGTAGCTTTGAGGCTACCGTGGGCCAACGCTGGCAACGGTCATTAGGATGGAATAATGGGAACGGATGGGGAGCTGGCGTGAATAAAACCTTTCATTCTGACAGAGGAAAAACACACCCCACACAGATACATACAACCACACGCACACGTATGGGCGCACGTGATGCGAAATGAGCTCAACTGAGCCCAGCTGGGCCTCTTCTCAGATCCACGTGGACAGAGATGGAAGTTCAAGTGTGTTGGATTCTATGGGTTTGAGACCATCTTGTTCCAATCGGTTGAAAGCCATGGTGAGTAAAAGTTATTGGAACACGGGGCCTTTGGGTTTGGAATCCAGGGTTCAAATGGTAAAGCAGCCGGAGAAGGCACTTGGGCTCCTTTGTTTCACAGATTATTCGGGTTGATCTTTAGGTGAGTGTCTCCTTCTTCCAGCACCCTGCATTGGCTGGGTTTCCAAATGCTATCACTTAAGAGCAACACCTTCCCAGAGAAAGGCAGTACTTCCATTGGGGTAGCTGAAGTATAGCCAAGGGGTTAAGAAAGGGAGATGATGAGCATTTGAAAAGAGTGAACAGCAAGACCCAGGAAGGCATATGGTGGTCAAACCAAGGCTTCGACCATAGACAGCGACCACCCCGAGAGCCAGTGAGGGATGGTCATGACTCCCTGCTTGCCTTCAGAGGAGACTGGCAGAAATCTTGGGGGGACTGGGGGCAGATGGCAAAAACAGAGGATAAGGGAGCCCACAAGATGAAAAGGAAAGATTCATCCTTGCTTTGAGAAAGCTAAAAATGGAAGCACCTCGCATCGCCATGGTAGGCTACTCTCACCTCAAAGAACACCATCGTGGCAGTGGAGGCAGCTGGTTGTGCAGAAGAGGGAGACAAAGGCATACACAAGAAGTACACTGGTATCCTTGGAATTGGAGGCCCAGAATCCCCAGCAGGCTTCTTTAACTATAAATATTTCTTATTCACTGTTGAATCTTCAATAACTAGCACGTTGTAGGCATGTTAGTTTCACAAATGAATGAAAGCATATATGCCCACGGAGAGCCCAGGCAGTGGAAGCAGATCTGTAAAGATTCGTTTTCCGGTCACCTGATTTTCATTTTCTTCGCGGCATCCACTAACGACTACATCTTGAGGGTTATTTTGTTGCAGGTATTATGAGAACAAAGGAACCTTCTGCTCTCAGGGCTCTTTGGGAGCTGGACACGGACAGGGGCCCGAAGTGCATGATGATGGAAGTGAAGACGAAAACAGTGGTGGTAGCTAAGGTCTTCGGGATAGGCGAGGCAACGTGTTAAGACTCTTCAGGAGGCTAACTTTTCACCTTCTCGTGGAATCTCCACACCAATCCCTGGAGCTGTTCTTCCGTGGCTTATATCTCACAGAAGAGGACACTGAGGTTCCGAGTGGTGAAAAAGTCTGCCAATGCCCCACTGCTGCTAACTGGGCTCCATCACCCATGCTCTTATCTCCACGTCTTGTCGCCTCTCACCCCGGAGGAAAGATGGTGGGAAAACCTTCCAAGAAATGGTTCAGGGTGACTCTCAAAGCACAGCGGTGAGAATTTCTCCAAAATTTCTTCTTTGACTTTGATTTCACGGGCGGAATCTGCCGTCACGGACTCGGTACAGTCTTCTCCTTCACTTTTCCATCTTAGCTTTTCTTTGGGAAGACGAGGGCTGCCATGTTCTGACGTGTCCCCAGAGTACCCTGTTCTTTTCAAAGGCACTTCATAAATCTAATGAAATAACTAGGATCCAAATAAGCTGTCCTTCCCAGGTTTCTGGTCTCGAGACAAGTTCCCCTTGAGATTTGCTCCTTTTTCTCAGTATGACACTTCCCTCTCTTAAGGGAAAATCATTTGTACTGTGTTCATCACCTGTTGTGTCTCCTTTTAAAAAATGCCAAATGAATATGGAGACAAAGGACCAGAAAGACTGTGACAGAGGCTCAGTTAAGAGTGGAGGGGTCCTGGCAGGTCTGAAACCAGATGTTACCCTTCCTTCCTTCCTTCCTTCCTTTCCCCCCTTCCTTCCTGCCTTCTTTCTTTTTTTTCTTTCTTTCATTTATTTTATTATTATTTTTTTTTTCTGCACCCTGGACTGTTCACTAAGGCATCCCACAACTTGGGTGGTGATGGAATTTCCCTGGGGCTCTGGGGAGCTCCCCAGTGTTAACAAAGGGCTGTTGTCGTTGTGATGTGCATTTTGGCGTTGACAAAACGCAGTCCACAGCATTTGCAATAACACAGCTGTTGACCTTTGGTAGCTCAGGATTCTGAAAATCCACTGAAGCCGGACAGTCCCCTCCCCCACAACTAGGTCGGCCAGATTAGTTGCAGTGCCTTATGCTGAGGACAGGACCCTTCCCAGGTAGGCCTCACGGAAAACAGAACCAAGGGTTAGGAATCCGGGGGGCAGAATGGAGGTCCTTGGTCTGAGAGATAGGTTAGGGTCTCGGGATCTCAATCTCTCTGTGAAACACACACACACACACACACACACACACACACACACACACACACACCCTATGTCCTACTTTGCTTCCTCTGGCTCCCTTTCTTCTTCAGCATCTCACCTTCCTCTGTGCACACCCGTCCCATTATCCTCTCTACTGAACAGCTTCCTGTTTTCTCTTGGGTTCTGCTCTCCCACCACCTCTTCCCTGCAGCAGGTCCCGACTGGAAGTCCAATCCCTGAATCGACAACGATAATTTCTCCGTTTCAGTATTTATTGCCAACTGGCGGGTCTTTTTCTGTGCTTGTCTCTTCAAATCCTTGCGAGCTGAACACCACGGCAATACACTGCTGGCCCCACTAAACTTGACTGGTGTGGGAACTGTTGACGCTGTGGACAGGGACCCTCAGCCTAAGGGCAGGTGTGGACTGATGGGCTGGATGAACTCATTCGTGGTGCTGCTCAGATTGTGTAGGGTGCTGTGACTCGACTGCAGGCCATTCTATCTCAGGAGTCCAAGCAAAGAGAGCAGAGTTCATGAGACGTGTGTAAGTTAAAATATTTACTTCATACTATTAAACTGATCAGACTAAATTTTGTTAATTAAGGCACCAAAAAAAAAAAAGTCTCAAAGCTCTACAGGTTAAATGACTTATGTTGTGAGTCACTGACCTCAGCACTGATCACTTTCTTCTTGCTTTTATAGACAATGTAGGTAACCCCCTGGCTGGTTCCTGATAAAAAATAAAACCCATCGCACGAAGCTAAAAAGAACCACCCACATATGCTTTGCCTAACTGCCCACGGGGCAGTGACAAAATGGTACCCACATACCAACATGCTGGCCCTGGTGACGGCACAGCACAGAGCTGAGAAACAACAGATTGGGGTAGGACACAGACTATATAGTCTTTCTCTGTCTCTTGGCTAACATGACGCTCATGCTGGAATCTTCCATTTCCCTGTCCAGATTTACTTTCCACCCTTTTGTCCTCATGGCTGGAAAAGCTGACCAATATGACCTACTTCAATGAGTTCCTCTCACCATCTGGTGTCTAGATGGGCTTGAATAATGGTGGAGAATGTTTCTTACCCTGGGATCTTTCCTGGTGAGAAAGGTGTCACCAAAGATTTAGGCTCAATTCCTCAGCTGAAGGTTACAGCTCCTGCCAGGTGGTCCTCTTCACCCAGATACCCTCATGTGGCTCCCGTCCTTGCTCCTTTGGGTGTAGGATGGTCATGGCCACCCTCACCACTATCCCTGGGAAGCTCCCTATCTCTTATGGTTGCTTTTCACACTGACCCCACCTGTATAAATAATCGCTTTATTAAACTCTCCTCAAATTACCCTATGTGGGTGTATCATTTCTTTCCTGCCAGGACTGCCACTGATACAAAAAGGACAGATGAGGCCCCTGGCTTCCTATGGGCCATGCTCTAAGTAGCAGAACCTATCACGCTGTGCTCTTTAAACGTGGGGGAAAGTCCTGCTGGAAATTTTTGGAGAGTACATTTTTAGAGAGTTGCAGAGTTCAGCAGCCCAAGGAAGAAAGGACATGGGGCATTTAGACCACTACACAGCAGCTCTCTCGTTAGCACAAAATGAATTCACTTTACTTGGCTTTTGAACGTGGAGGGCTCCATACAGAAATAAAGACATATGCGCCGTCATACGAGAAGTATCTTGAAACATGAGAGAGCACAAGGAGAAGTCCTTGAAGAGCTCTTTTCCCATTTTTCTCAACCTACATGTTTTATGGGAAAGCTCTAAACTCTCACTAAAACAATGGATTAAAAAATGAGATACCTTCCGGTTTCACAATCCATTTGTTTTCCTCCCTTCAAGATTGGCTCGAAACAGGGATAAAATAAGTTGCAAGGGTTCAGTGTGAACAAACTTGAAAAATCTCGCCTTTGCCGGGAAAATATTTTTAATTTTCAAATGCATTCCAACCTACTCCTGCTACAAGGTAGAAAAATAGCACTGTCCTAAGTTTAAAAAAAGGAAGAAAGAAGAAAAGAAAAAAAGAAAAGAAAAGAAAACTACGATCATGGTGTCCAGAACAACAAACCCAGAACTGCGTTAATAAGCACAGCCTACTTATAAATGTATTCATCTTTCCGGGCGCGATGCAAGGAGATCTCGAATCACGAAGACCTTCTGTGTGCTTTAGGCAAAGAGACAGGAGAACTACTGGGCCCGCAATTGTATCCCTTTGGGAAGCTGGTTCTCTTTGAAAGCTGTCCTTGAAGAACCACGGTGGGTGTGTCCTTTGAGGAAGCCCCAAGATCGCCTCCCCGGGAAGCCTTCTCCCTCTCCACTTGCTGGTGGATAAATATCCCTTCACCGCACCCCTGGACCATCCTTTTTGTAGAAGCTTGTGGCATGACCTTGAAATACTGTGTTTTCCTGAGTCCCTGAGGTCAGAGGGAGTCTCTCGTTCACCTTGAAATTCTGATGCTTAACATAATGCAGGTTATTGGAAAAGGTGTCCGATAAATCCCTGGGCAATTGATCTGTAATTCTCAAAAGGAGCAACATCAAAAGAGCGGTAATTTAGACTCTCCTCGAGGGTCATCCAGGATGGCAAATGAGCTTCAGTGTGTACACCACACCTGCTCAATTGAAAACTTCCTGGAGCACTGAATTAGGTAGGGTGTGGGAATTACATCCACATTTGGGTGGAAAAGAGCGTATCCGTGAGCTAATGATGGCTGCCATGGAGCCAGAACTGGGGAACGATGTCAAGTATACTGTGGGTTTCTCATCCCTGTTCTAATTCATCCTTAATTTCTGCAGATCACGCATGTGCAAAAAGAACAAGAAAACTCGCTAAAATGCAAAGAATGGTCAAATCAGCACAGCCCCAACCTATTTAGGGTATTGTGGGCCCGGAGTCTAAAAACAGAAACCAGTTCACGTCCAGACCAATTGTTTTCCATGGAACGCACAGAGAACATTAGGAATGTGCCTTCATAAAGCTATGAGTCAGACTGGCCTCTTCCAGGTGACTTTCAAAACCGTACGGGTCTGCACGCACCCCCACCTATGGCGTCTTTGTAAAACTGATTAACTATTTTCAATAAGTTTTTCTATCATCCCGGGTTGAAAATTGCAAGCGCGTTGCGTATGTAAAAATATAAATGTTTGACTCATCTCGCCTGGGGGAAATGCTGACGAAGCCAGGGGTGTGAGTGCTCCTGTTTTGGTAAATGTCTCCCTTAAGCCCCAGTTAATCTTGACATTTCCGCCATGTTCCCATGCCAGCTTAGACAAGCTTGCGCTGGATATCCTTTTGACCCCGGGATGCCCTCAAATCCACTCCTCAAGGAGAACTGGAGGTCAGCATGGTGCATTTTTGGCTGTTCGCCATGACCTTTTGACACAGCATCCGCATTCCTTGGCGAGTCAAGGTCTTTGTTTCAGATGGATCCTGGCTGAGTGAGTGTGAGAAGGCAGCCGGTTGGAACTCAGGCGTCAGCTGCAACTTCGATACTCCTGCTGGAAGGATCCAGATAATTCAGACGCACCTGCTCCACCAGTGTCGAGATGGGAAGTGATCAGGGGCACGGAGACCCTGACGCCACTGCTGTTAGCCCTGCGGTGTGGACAAGCTACAATGCGAGACAACACGGCACCACACCCTGTGTGCCAGTGACACAGATTCACAGCCTGAACTGTTTCCTCTTTCCTGACATAATGCGCTGTGACAAAGTCACAGAACAGACGGTTTGTGTGTAGAAGGCCCCCACGATCAACAGGAAATGGAGATCTCTCCAGAGTTAAGTCCTGGAAAGAATCATGTCACACGTGTCATGGAGGCCACTGCTGCTGGGGCTGAAGTCATCTGCGATTGAGCAGTTCTCGAACACAAAGTCTCAAAACCCTGATGATGGGTGGCCGGAGCTTGGCTGCTGAGAGAGAGACGGTGGAGGGGGCAGGGGACTCGGAGATCCTTGGAACCGCATTGGTGTCTGGGCTTCTTTCTTTTTGCCCAAATATCAGTCTGTATTCTCTTGACATGGCAAATAAAACCAAGCTTCAAAACTGGAAACGTGTGAGCCAATTATAAGAAAAAAAAATAAAATAAAATAAATCAATTCTCCCCCGCCCCCCATGGGATCCTTGTTTTTCCTTCTTCCTTGCTTTTTTCCCTTTCTGTTACATCCCTGCACACACTCATTACCCAAAATGCCAGGTATCGATCGACAGACACCAACATGGTCATCATGAAAACAGACAAGGACAGTCAGACCACTTGCACCCAAGGGCTGTTATGAAAACATGAGAACTGGCAAGATAACTTTGGTAGAAGGATCCCGAGGGTCAGCTTGTATGTTGTTATATAAACCAGTTGACTTATTTGAGTAGAAGTGTATCAATACCACTCTGAAAAAAGTCGATGCCAGGATTCCTCCAATGTGGGTCATCACACAGGGTAGATGTGGGCAAAGAGGCCAATTCTAGCCTGCTTGCCACCTGTTTCTATTTTTGTTTTTATTTTTGAGAGAGAGAGAGAGAGAGAGAGAGCGAGCGAGCAGGAGCGAGTGGGGCAGGGGCAGAGGGAGAGGGAGAGAGAGAATCTTAAGCAGGCTGCACTCCCAGCACGGAGCCTGATGTGACGCTCAATCTCATGACTGTGAGATCATGACCTGAGCCAAAATTAAGAGTCGGCTTAACTCACTGAGCCACCCAGGCACCCTACCACCTGTCCTTATAAATAAAGTTTTATTGGCACACAGTCATGCCCATTTTGTCATATACTGTCTATGGCTATTTTTAAATAATGACTATCTGGCTCTTTACAGGAAAGGTTTGCTGACTCCTGACCTAGAGAGTGCTGCTTTTGTGTGGGGACTTCCAATTTATCTGCTAAAGCTCCTTAGACCTCCAGGCTCTGCTCTGTACCGGCCTCTGCTGAAGACCAGACTCATAGCAAGAACAAAGGACAACTCTGAAAAAAAGATGGAATGCTTCACCAGTCCCACTTTTCTGTATCAGCTAACTCTACCTGCTTGAACAGACAAACTTCAAAGTCCGGAGGCGTAACACAAAAGAAGTTTTCATCTTTCACTCCTGTAAACTCTTGCCAGAGGGAGGCGAGCTCCATGAGGTCATTCAGGGATCCAGGCTAGTTCCATCCTGGGGTTCATCCCTTCTGTTAGAACTCAGTCATGCGGCCAAATCTAACAGCAAGGGGATGTGGGAAATACAATCTAGTGGTGTTGGCCAGGAGGCAAGGGGAATGGGCCAGCGAACATGCTGCTGCACGACCTACCCCTCCCCTCCTTCCTCCCTGATTCACAGCATCGTGGTGTCTCCTAGAAGAAAAGAAGGCCCTTCAATGAGAGACACGCAATGTGTTACTCTTCCCAGGAGGAGAGCCATCCTAACACGATTATGTAATGCTGAACTCAAGATGCCACGATCGGGCATATTAGTTTTCGTTCTAATTGTTTTCGTGTTAAGGATCTGTTCTGGGCGAAGAAAGCGGTACATTGCTCACGTTATCACATGGAGATTTTCCTATAGTAACAAAATTATCATAGGTTTTCAATTGCAGCCTCTCTGAATGGTAACGGTCATAATTAGTACATTTTGACACTGGATCCTTAATTAGGAAACAAACCCAATTCTAACATTTTGATAACATGTTTTGTGAAGTGTTTCTGAGGAGCACCCTGCAGCCAAATGAGTAAGCTGCTTGGATCAGGTTGGCTGAAAGGTATCACGTCCTGTGATAACTCTGCTCCAGGTGGTTTCCTCCCTTCCCGGGTCTTGTCACCTCTGAGTCTTCAATTCTACAACCCACAATACAAGCTCTGCCCTCAGCCCATCCACAGCAGGGACAATACTAAAGCTGGCCCATCAGTGACCCCTCACGTGGGAGGAACCAGCAAATCAAGTGCAAATGTTACAATCTTTGGCAACACAGATATTAGAATAGCTAAGCAATACTGAGAAAGGAAGGGAAGGGAAGGCAAGGGAAAGCAAGGGAGGGGATGGGAGGGGAAGGGAAAGAAGGGAAGGGGAGGGGAGGGGAGGGGAGGGGAGGGGAGGGGAGGGGAGGGGAGGGGAGGGGAGGGGAAAGGAAGGGAAGGGAAGGGAAGGGAAGGGAAGGGGAGGAGAGGGGAGGGGAAAGAGGGGGGAGGGAAGGGGATGGGAGGGGAAGGAAGGGGAAGGGATAAGGGGAAGAGAAGGAGAGAGGAGGGGAGGGAAGGAGAGAGGAGGGGAGGGGAGGTGGGGTCATGAAAAGAACCTAAGACCAGGAATGAAGAGACCCTGGTTCTAGACCCTGCTCTCCCACCAGGTCATCTCCCAAATGCTTCCCTCCTGCAGCCACGGCTTTCCTATTTATTTACGTGTAGACACTTTGGGCATCCATGGTGCATCTTTTAGCTCTTCCTGACTCCGTGATCCTGCAAAGAAAGCCCAAACGGTCAAGTCTGGTATCTCGGTGGGAGACAGACTTGAGAATCCCATTCTCGGCATCAGCCCACAAAAGCAAAACACAGTCCACTTACAGATCAGACTCGGGCTAAAGGGGAACTCACGGTAAATATTTCACAAAGGAAAACAAAGGAATATATTATCCTGCAGCCAAAGGGAACGATAGCCCCAATTACTGCTCCTGCAGTTGCAAATGGTTTTATAAGCAATCTGCTCAGGGTAATTTTATTATTTCAAGTACTCTTCACGACATCACCATGAAGAAATCAAAATTTGATGAAATTAATATAGCCATCAGAGGAAGGATAAAGAGAAGCTCAGAAGGGTATTCATTTGATAAATAAAATATATTTTACGAGAGACTATTATGGTCATCAGTATTTATCAATGCAAACTTCTTTAGGCTTTGCGACGCAGAAGTGCCCATCTTTCTCCTGACTAAATAAACGTGCATATTCGAGGAGCCCAGCTGAAAATATTAACAGTCCTTTTGCACCAGAAATATTAGTCCTTCCCCCCTTTTCTGCCTGCTTCTGTCAGGAAGTCACAGTGCACACACGGGCAGCGCCTAGCTAACCATGTAATTGATAACTCCCTACCTGATTCGCTGTGGGAATCTGTCAGTTAAGGTCTAAAGATACACACACACCGCTATGAAAATGAACTCGCACAAGTCTGTCTGCAGACCAGGAAGGGCCTGAATGCAGTCGACATTTTGCTACTTAATTGGTTCGTCCAGTTTACCAGTACACATGTGTATTCTAGCAATGGCATGCTGTACTATGACTCTATTTGACAGACCTATTTAGTGAGCAGGAGGTATTTTTTTTCCCCCAGATAATTGCTCAAAATCATGCTTTCAAAGCCAGCGTGATTCAAACTTGCCTGTCTGTATTTTGCAAATACACGAGTTGGAAGGAATGCAAATGCACGCTCCTATTTCTAAGGTGGGTGCACAGGAGAGGCCGCCGTGTCCTGTTTTGTTTCTGTTTTCGTTTTCGTTTCCCCCTCAGAGCCATGGAGGAGAAGGAGTTCAACGCCCACAGCACTTGGCCCCAAGCCTGGTGTGGCTTATGTGGGCATGTTTCTGCAGAGGGGATGTTTCACCCAACGTGGGTCCAGCGCTCTTGAGACGGACAGACTGAATCTTAAGACCCCGTCAGTCAAAGACTGGGGCCCTTGGGGTCCTTGGAGGGTTTCTCCAACATAGCACAGGGTGGCAGCACTCAAATTCAAGGCATGTCTGAAGGAGCCACTTGACTTTTTTGGTGGTACCTGGCATAAAAGACAGAGCGAGGACTTGAAAGCCAAGCATCCTCTGTAGTCCAGGGGGAATGACTTCACTTTTTTGCTCTGCTGTTCATCTGGACCCGGTTGTACGTGCCTCTCAGGACTATTTGGGCTTAAATGATGTGGCTCCGTGTGAAATCATCCTGCATGTGGATGCAAGACAGCAACCTGCTTTGTCCCCACTCCCTCTACACCGCTTGGAAAGCCTCTGTTGGCATTTTTTTTTTCCCCGTCTTTGGGCATTTTTGAATATTCACACAGAGATCATGAAATGGCTGAGGCATTATGCAAGCACAGAGAAATCCTAATGAGGGAACAAGAAAGCGGTGCTGGGAGGTGTGGGTGAAGCCATGTCAGATGGCTGAGGCCCCCAGCGATGTCGTGTAGACCACATGCAGATTTCAGGAAAGTCTACAGGCACAGGACCCTCCCTCTTAGGACACAGGCTTCATACCAACACACACGAATCTGCAGAAGGAGCTTCATGAGGCTTCAAGGAACCTGGAAAGTACTGTTGCATTACATACAAAAATACCTCATGACGTAGGAGCAAAGAGCCTCTTAGCACAGATCTATACACACATCAAGAACCAAAAGGCAGGGCCCATTCCAGGACCTGATAGGACTCTATTTTCACGTTTCTGAAAGCAAATAAAATGGAAAGTGACACCCCTACATATCGTCCAGGGAGTTCAATCCTACGGAATCACACAACTGCACTCTTTAACCTGGTACTCTCCTCCTCCTCTTTCTCAGATATTGAGAATAAATGCTTTTCTGCAAAATACTTACTTAAAAGGCGGCAAGTTTAGTAGCTAAACTGGGACTTCTGTCTCCTTGGGAGAACTGAGGTGAGTAAGGAAATCTGGTCCCACTTTCAAAGTCAAAATTGTAACCCTCGTTTGAAATGCCACATCCAGTTCCTAGAACTCTAACTACAGAATAATCAGACACGGACGTTATTATCATTCCCATCGTCAGGACACCCAAACGGAATCCTGCAAGACGGTGGCAGCTAAGAATGCTTTGTAAACAGCTAAATAAATAAATAAACTATTAGTATTTTAAATGAGGCTGGACTGCCAGGCAATCAATTTAATTAACTGCGGCGCGATTAATTGCGAAAATTGAGGTTCGACTCTGACGTTGCCAATTCAAGTGGCATTGTGTAGACTTGGTGAGAGCCAAGAGAACTCAAAACAATTCCAGGGATGCGGTTGGCACAAACTTAGCAGCGAAAGCGTTTACGTAAAATTCAAAAAATGGCAATGCCAAGGGAAATGAGCCATGTTTGGCAAACTCTGCCTCAGTTTCTCCATTTGCAAAATGGAGCTCAGATGACCTACTTCAAAATGAAAATTGATCACCCAGATGCTTGGAAAGGCGAAGAACAATTATAGTTTGGCACGGATTGGGGGTGGGAGTCGGGGACGGGGCGCCCACACGTTGACTAACCCCCGACTCTACCTCCAGTTATCAATCGCATCTTTTGGATGAAGGCAAACATCACCAATACAGCCGACCTGGGAAGACAGTGAGTGCTGCCTCCAGAGGGAAGAAAGAAAGAGAGACAGAAGCTGTGGGCCACCAGGGACCTCCCAGGTTCTTCAACATCTCCTATTCCACGCATGCCTGCACATGTTCTGAGAAATGGGCACCGTTCCTTGTCTCGGAGACATCTGAAAAACAAGCATCGGAGAGGCCGTGGACAAACTAAACCCTTTGAATGTTGCTGGTGGGAATGTGCAAACAGTTCGGCTGCTGTGGAAAACAGTGTGATAATTCATCGAAAAGTGAAGGATGGGATGGTCAAAGGATCCAGCACTGGGTAGATGCCACTCCTAAGTCTGTCCTCCGAACGACTGAACACAGGATGGGAACAAACACTTGCACGTGCGTGTTTACAGCAGCATCGTTCACAACAGCCAAAAGGTGGAAACAACACGGATGTCCATCAGGGGATCAATGGATGGTCAAAATGTGGTACCAACATACAACGGAATAGTATTCAGCCACAAAAAGGAATGGAGTTTCGATGCATGCCACACCGTGGATGAACCGTCAAGACGCTATGCTAGGTAGAAGAAGACAGATCTGAAAAGTCACCTGTTGTAGACTTCCATTGATATGAAATGTCCAGAAAAGGCAAATCCACAGAGACAGAGAGCAGACTGGAGGCTGCCAGGGGCCGAGAGGAAGCAAGAATGGGTACACAGGTTATTGCAGGGTGAGGAGTTATTTTGGAACTCCCTATAGATAGGCAGTGGCAGCTGCCTAAAATGGTGGATGTACTAACTGCCATGGATTGTTTGCTTGCAAATGGTTCGTTTGAACGGTATGTGAATTTCACCTCAATTAAAAAATATATATAGGAACACAAACGCGCCTCACGTTTCCTCGCTGACACTGGTAGTGTGCCTGCTGCTTCCCAGAGGGGAGCTGCGAGGGTAAGATGGGAGCGTGTGCCTGCAACGGAGCCCCCAAGGTGGTCGGGCAGGTCATGGCAGCCCACGCATCCGCCCTCGCCCTCTGCTGGGCTTACCCTCCCTCTGAGCTCTCCCTTGGGCTCTGCCTTCACCAAGGTCCTTCTGTCCCCTCACTCCTACCACCTTTGTTCATGTAAAATGTGTATATTAAGCCCCTCCAAGAAACAGGGATGAAGAAATTGCCCCAAATGCAGAAAGGAGGTCTGAGTGGGGTTCAAGGATGGAAAAATAAAATGGGGGACGTGGGGGGCGGGCTCATTTAGCTAAGGTCCTTAAGGCCCCTGGTATTTGATGTATCTAGGGGGCCAGGGCAGACACAGGGCCACCCCAAGAGCTTTTGTGGTCAGAACTGATTAGGCACGTGAATATGATCTGGAGGATTCCAGGCCCCCTGAGGATCCTACAAGGAGCCCAGGTCCCCAAGGGAGGCCATCTGCATTCCAGGGCTGCACGTTTCTGACAAACGCCAAGCTCCTCCCTCCTCCTTCCAGAGCTCTTGAGTCCTGGGCCACTTGCCTGCATCTCACCAAAAGGAGCAATTCAAAACAACCTCTTGATTCAAAGATGTACAGGGTACCTGAAATACCACTCACTCACTTACGGGGGCAAGAGAAGGATCAACAGCTCTTACATAATTGCCCAAAGGCAGCAAAAGAGCTGCTGGGTTGACACGCATGTGAGCCCCCGTGAACACCGGACTCTCCCAGACCAGGGGAAAGTGCCCCGAAGGGCTTGTGTGCTACATTCGAGAAAACAAAACCAGCAAAAAGAAGAGAAGTGTGGAACCCCAGCCAGGCACTTCTATGTCGGTGGGCCTCAGATAAAGAACAGGGCGCAGGGTAGAAGGGGGGGGGGAGTGCACGTGCTCTGGGACTACCTACCCTCTGCCCTCTGTCATTACCTCTGAGCCAGCATTGAAGAGACCCTGCACGTCGGCACCAAGGCTGGCCTCATGGAAAGAGCCTTTAAGATGGAAGTTGTGGTAAAGACCAGGTTACAGGAAGAGAAAAGAACGAGCTGTCGAGCACCCCCTACCTCTCCCCCAGGACACCGCAGGCATGTTCCCTTTGTGTTCGTTTATGTCCGTGTCATGCTAATCCAGGAGCCCTCTGACTGGTGCGGATGTTAGCGCCTGGAGGGGCCGAGGCCCTGACGCTCACAAGCTGAGGATTCCCGACGTGGATCCTTGACCTCACTTGCTCCTTGGGACCAAAATGGCCCTCCAGTGGCCAAGTATGCCTGTTCCGTCTCTTTCCACTGCGTGGCACAGCCCATTCTCCGCCCTGTGGGTCCCTTCTTTAGAAATGACTTGCTCGGTTAGCCTCCCAGGCTGCGCGGCTTGCGTGCCACGAGGCTCTATTAATCACAGGCCCACGCACATCACGTGCTCCGGATCTGAGACTCCGACCGCACGGCTCTGGGTGCTGGGAGTGCGTGAGGACAGGACGTACCAGAACAAAAGCAGCTTCATTGGTTCTCATTTCAAAACTACCTAAAAATGCAGATCAGAAAGAAGTAGGTGTGCTTCACAAGACGATGACTAGATTAAAGCGTGCGAGGAGCTGTGCAAGGAAAAAAGCCCTTAGTCATTCATTCATTCATCCAAAAAAACCACACAGTGATCAGTGACTTCTCTGTGTCAGTCACTGTGCAGGACATCCAAGGATGCACCAGGAAGAAAGGAAGACAAGATCTTCAAATTTGTATTTGAGGGAGATAACATCCCTTGAGGTTACAGAACC
Organism: Panthera pardus; assembly: GCF_024362965.1. Classification (NCBI taxonomy): domain Eukaryota; kingdom Metazoa; phylum Chordata; class Mammalia; order Carnivora; family Felidae; genus Panthera; species Panthera pardus. The sequence goes on along the minus strand of NW_026526754.1, from coordinate 17,178,526 downwards.
CCAGAGCGGGCAACTGGCCAAAGGCGCCAGTGAAAGGAAGCGACATCTCCAGAGAGAAGGGTTCTCAAAGGTTCCCAAGCTGGCAGCTAAAAAGTCAGGAGGAGGTCAAGTGCCTGAGACCCAGCCATGCCAGTGTTGGAGGCCTTTGCAGGAAGGTCTCATGGGGGTGGGGGTGGGGGGGTTGCGGAGAGGAGCCAGCGAGCCTGGAAACGTCCATCTCTCTTTGAGTCCGGAGAGGCCTCGTTAAATTTCGTGACTGCGCTGGTGGAATTTGACTTGTAGCTGCGAATTTCAAGGCCTCCCCAGGCCTCTCGCGGACGGGAAGCCAGGGTAATAAATTGTCTCTGCTTCCCGGCCTGGGTTGCAGGCCTTGGGAGGTTACGCCCTCAACGTCCCACTCCAAAAGGCGGTGAGCTGGGGGACCCGACACCAGAGAGCGAGCGTGGGCCTCGGGGTTTGGCCACGCTGTAACTGCAAATGGCCTTGGCCGTATAGGCCGGGCGATTTCCATCGGGCGATGCTGTCTCTGAGTCAGGAGTATCAGGCTTTGGCTTAATCAAAAACCAAACTGAGATGATTCCTGGTGCATCATGACATGATACTGCTTAAAAAAAATAAATGACCTATGGCTTGTTTGGTTGATAATCAGAACCAAGATGGATTTATCAGCTCGCACTGGGAGCCAGTTGGGGAGAAGGAAGCCTCATTCACTAAACACCTGAGTCTGAGCGTTTTTCTCCTTTGCTAAGACTCCGGAAAGCTCGTGCAGTACAAGGCAGGGGTTGGAGAGAACCCGCGTGCCGTTCAATTAAGATGGGTGTGGATGTGACACATAAAATGCTCCCATTTTATTATCTGGGCGGGGAGGTAGTTAGTTATTTAACTGCTTTGCTTCTGCGTTTCTAGGAGTTCCTTTGCGATGGTTTTGCTCTAACAGGAATCCAAAAGAATGGGCCCTCTGATGATTTTGTCTTCCCTCTTGCCCTTCTCTTGGCATCCTGGTAGTAAGGAAGTTGAGGGGCCCTGCTAGTCACTGTTCGGTTTGTGACATCACGCCCTGCCTTCAGGTGCCGAAGGGGGAGAGAGCTCACTTTTGGACGGCCAGATGTTTTGGGAAAGGGGAAAGATTTTTTGAACATAATTTTAAACGTTCGAAATCACCGTTTGGGTGAGTTTTGCCTTGCCAGGGAAAAAGAACAGTTATCCTGAAATAATCCTAGGATTGATCTTGTTTCATGAAACAGATACGCCGAAGGGAAACATGAAAGTCTACACATGTATATTTTTCCCCAGTTGGAGACAGAAAAATACCCAATTCTGTCTACCAGTGGAAGTGGGGGCCCTCAGCTCTAAACCCTGGTGCTGTTCCTGCCTTCTCACCCCTGACTCTGTCCTTGCATAGGAATTCGTGTTGCAAGACTCGCAGACATACCTTCATTTACTTTTTCCTCGGGGACAGATTGCCCAGTCAAACTCAAGGTTTGAACTTTCATGTGCTAAGACAATGCTTCAGGAAACAAAACTAAGCAAAGCAAGACAAAGCAAACAGAAACAAAACCCTAAAGTTTGTTCTCATACAATGTGGGAGATTGAGACAGAAAGAAAAATACCCCCCCCCAAAAAGGCGACACGAGCCTTTCGATTCATCAGACATATTGTTACAGATGTTTGAAGAAATCAGCAGACACTTTTAAAAGATACAAAAGTTCATTTTCAGTTAATTATTTAGTAACTGTTTTGCGTTGTTTAAAAAAAAGGGGGGGGGGAGATCATTCGAGAAAAATTCTATTTTTCTTCCTTTATCACCTTCCCACTCTATCCAGCTGTTTCCACCAAGGAACCTAAGTACCCAAATGCCAACATGACGGCCCGACTTTTGCAAAGCGGCTTAATTACTCATTACGAGATTTCATCAACACAAGCTCCGGTCTGTGGTTTTGTAATAAGGGCCGTTATCTTTCCTTGAATTTTCACTCCTTCATAAAGGGGGATGTGGCAGAGATTTCTGCAACCCCACTTTATACGGCAAGGGAATGAGGATTTTAATGCATGAATTTGATGTCATTAACAATGCTGACAGCTGTTTAATCCCAGTGGAAACAACAGCTGAGTCCCAACTGCAGGAAAAATAATTAACTCTTCAGTGCGTTCTGCGGAAGGCATCGTACGAATCAATTACGTGTCTCCTGCCTTACCTGCAGTTTTTGTCAATTACTCAGCCGTTCGGTTGGGAGGTTCTGGCACTAATAAAATGACAGGAGGCCCTTGCCGGGGAAGAGACTTGTGAAGTTCAGAGAACAGATTTATTAAATGGGCCTGTTCTAAGTTTGCCATTAATTAAAATTAAGAACCATTCTTTATGTTTCCACTGAATCACAGAGCATAATGAACTAAAGTAAAAGGAAATAATAAAGTAGGAGCCCTGGGTGACCCAGTGTCAGGGAGGAGACGGTGGCTGAGCTGAGAGGAGAAGAAAAATAGGCTCTCTGGCCGAAACAGAAGCGCAGGGTGGGATGCGCAATGCCCATGCTGCCTTGTGACATGTGCCATTTAATTTAAATGGAACATTTAGACACCTGCCAATGACGGTAAATTTGCTACTTTTTCACCCTCCCCCACCCCCGCCCCCAGAGATGATCAGCCTCTCTCTTCTAGGCTTCAGGTTCTTTTTTTTTTTTTTTTCACCCCTGCCTGCTGACATCCTTCCGGTGACTATTTCTACTGCTTTTAATTTGTAAAATATTACAGATATAAATAATGTCTGATTAAGATCCTGCTTTGAAATATGTGGCGCTCACTTAACGGCTCCCATCTAATAAAGCACTCCTGGATCCTTTCCATTCATTTATAATGCGAGACTTTGAGCAGATGTCTTAAGTATTCAATGTTACAAACAGCAACATTACATGAATTTAAATTTGGCTCTTTGTCTGCACGCCCCTTCAAGCATGGCAGCTGATGTCCAGGGAGCCCTGTTTCATCCGGAAACGATGTGGTTCTACCACCTGCCCCAAGCTGGCTCCTCACTGGCACGCGGGCAGCAACCTGCCCTCTTCTGAGAGGTCTGGGGCCGCTGGGTGGAAGGGGCGACTTCCGTCTGATCCGTCTGCCGAAGGGACAGGTAGAGGGAGAAGCTCCTACGTCAACAGCAGGTGGATAAACTCGGCCTGGCCCGGGAAGAACCGTAATGCTCTTTGAGTGCGTGCTTGGCTTTCCTGATGGACCTTCACCATGTCCCCACTTATTACCCTGATTTCACTGATGAGGAAACCGGGGTTGTTAAAAGAGGAAAAAGGCATTCATTCTCTTTTGTTAATAAGCGACCTGATTGGAGTTGAACACGCATGGTGTGTGTAAAATCCTCAGCTAAGGTTTGAAACGCAACATCACAAGAACAAGACACCAAACATGTAGCTTAATGCCCGAACTTGAAAATAGAAAAACATCCTAGGGGATATAGGGGCTAAACCAAGTACAGTTCTTCCTATTCGGCACATTGGTCCTTCATTTCCCTTCTATTCTTCTAGGAAGCATACTTTACTCTGTTTGATTCTGTAGGTCAGAGTGTTCTATTCCCTTTCCCCACATCACCTCGGTCAGCTAATTAAATGACCTGTCTCTTGACCGCAGTGATGGGTTCAGAGACAAAGCACATGATCTAAACTGGACTAGAATCTTCCCTGGGATGCATATATTCTGAGAGCGAGGTCCCTTTCTTCCATTACTAATATTGCATGAGAACAAGGTTCTGGTCCCTCAGGCAGCCATTTCTCCCACCAGCTACAAGAATGCAGAACTGAGTCACAAAGAGGCCACCATAGCCAGAGGATAGAAAGAGACTAATAATCTGGTTATATATTTGAGCCACAGATCCTGCCCTGCCTAAAGCCACAACTAATGCCAAGACTTTCTAGTATGTCAACGAACATACTCTCTTTTGTCATAAACGAGTTTTAACCGCCACCAAGAATTATGGCTAACATGTAAGCACTGCCCCATGAAAGTTCTGGATACGGCATATCATAGATGATCCTTTTTTTTTTTTTTTAAGGTTTTATTTTTAAGTAATCTCTACACCCAATGTGGAGCTCAAACTCACAACCCTAAGATCAAGGGTCACGTGCTCTACCGATTGGGACAGCCAGGCTGTCCAAGATATACGATCTTTCTAAACTGTGGGCTCAAGTTAATTCTCAGCAAATTTCTCATGATTCTGGTATCATACTGTGTTTTTTCTTAGCTCAGTGACCTTCCCCATGCTGTTCCTTCTACCTAAAATGTCTTACTCTTCTGCTTTCATACTTGGTGATGTGCAAGGTATCATTCAACACTTAATCATGAGCTCTTGGCTGAAATCTTCCCTGGTTTCAGTAGATAGTACGAGTGTTCCCCAAATAAGTTGTGAGCTAGTTACAGCAAGAATCACGTCTCATTCATTGTATGTTTTTGACAACAAGTACCATGCTGGGCACGAAGTCATAACTGATATTATTAAAAAATCACCCACAGTGGGTTGTCTGTGTGGCTCAGTAGGTTAGGCATCTGACTCTTGATGTTGACTCAGGTCATGATCTCACTGTCTGTGAGACCGAGCCCCATATGGGGCTTTGCACTGACAGCGTGGGGCATGCTTTGGATTCTCCCTTTCCCTCCCTCTCTGCCTCTCCCCCACTTGTGCATGCTCGCTCGCTTTCTCAAAATAAATAAATAAACATTTAAAAATTATCACTCACGGTGAACTGGACATTCTGTCCTCAGGAGGTTTATACCGTATTGATGGTTGGAGGAAGACAGAGAACCACATACAAGTATTACAGTGCAGGGAAGAATCAGATTAAATAATAGAGTCAACATGGCGATGTGGCTACCAAAAAAGCTCATGGCTTTAAAGGAGTAGTAACAGGAGTAGGACGCTTGGGTTGGAGGGGGCTGGTCAGTTCCACTAAGGGCTACTCAGGCCACATCTGGGTTTCTGTCCCAGTCCAAACGTCAATGGGGACATCGGGGGGACGTGAGCATCAGACTGGTTGAATTACATCACCCCGTTCATACTATTTTTAACAGCTTTATTGAGACATAGTTTGCATACCATACAATTCACCCATTTAAATGTAAAATCGTTTTCAGTATATTCACGGAGTCATACAACGTCAATTTTAGCACATTTTCATTATCCCCAAAGGGATCCTATTCCCTTAACGGTTATCCCTCAATCCCTCCCTGCCCTTAGCCCTAGGCAACCACTAATCCACTTTCTGTCTCCATAGATTTGCCTCCTCTGGACAATTCACAGAGATGGAATCATACGGCCCTTTCTGAGTGGCTTCTCTCACCTAGTATAATGTCTTCAACATACTATTTTGTTGCTGTTATTAAAGCAGCAGGAAACCCTTTTGTCATGAATAGCATCTCAGGTGTCATACAATGGACAATAAACAAAAGTAGAATGGTTCCGATTGAAAGAGCAGGACAGGAGCCCTGAGTTTTACTTTCTTGACTTTGTCCCCTTGAGTGTCTAAGGCTACGGTAACTGGGCCACTCACCAGGTCCCAGGCAGCCCATCTGGACAGAGAGTTCTATTTCCTTGCACTTTTGCAAGCCATTCTATTTCAAATCTTTTTTTATTTTTTTTAATTTTAAGAAACTGCCTTCTCCAGGAAGGGGTATTATGTGACAAACATTCTAAGTCCCTTCTTATGGTAATACTGCACTTTGCAAATGGCTCGGATCCAATCCAATTGAACATAATAAAATGAAACAATCTGTGCTATCTCCAATAGCTTTAATCTTTACCATGCTAATGATTCCTAAAACCAATGAGCATGGTTTAAAAAAAAAAAAAAAGAAGAAGAAAAGAGAAAAGAAGAAAAAGACGAAAGAAAGAAAGACAAGACACATTCTGCTCTCCTGTTATCAGCCTTCTTGGCAGCTGGGGCTAGTGTTTATTTTCCCCATCAACAGGGTCCTTGAGAAAAGGCCACCCAACTGCTCTGAGGTCAAAGCTTACATGTGAAACCAGTCACAGCCATCGTACCGTCCCTCTGCTGGTGACGGTTAACAAGGAGACACAACTGCCTCCATAATGAAGACTGCTGCCTCATTTTGCGACATTGGTGAGAACTTGGCTGGGAACTGCCTGGCCACCACCAGAACCTGGCTTCTTTGGCAGCCGGCAGTGGCACTTTCTGTCCTGCCACACTGCACGCCCAAGGCAAAGAGCGCTGTCCAGGGCTGACGGTCTCAGTCCTTATATAAGGCCTGTATGGGTAGGACCATGGGGTATAGTTTCTGGATAGTCTGGAAATAGCCTATTCATACATTCATTCATTCATTCACTCACGCACTCACGTGACCATGTCCTACAGACCATGCACTATGCCGGGAGTTAGAAATGAGGAAATGAGCAAGTCCCGTTCCTTGCTCTTAGAAAACTCAGAAGAAAGGGAGACTAAACACATACACAAGCACGCATGCGCGCGCACGCACACACACACACACACACACACACACACACACACACACATTTTTAATTTATTGGGGTAAGTGCTACACGAGAAGAACACAAGACTGGGGGGAAGCTGTTATCTCCTCCTCCTGGCCCTACTGTTGCCGTTATGTCCCCGGATACAGCAAGAGGGACCTTTTATGTGAAGCCACTCCCAACATGTCCCCCTTGCCCTCACTTTTATAGACCCAAAGATTCAGAGCTCTGTGCCACTACCCAGCCTGAGGCAGCTCTGGATGGTCACAGTGACTCCTCATCCGAACGTGGGGTGTAGAGATGTGGGGACCTAACACACACCCAAACCTCACGCGTCAAATCTGTTTGATTCCGTCTTGCCCCTCCCTGTGGTCAACTGACTGTGAAAGTGTAGGTGGCCAAGAGTCATCACTTCTTAATTGTTCAGGGGTATATTCATCCACTTGGAACATATTTTAGACCATGAGTTTGCTTCTTTATGTCCAGATACCATTCAGTATTGATGGGCTAAGAGAGGCAGCCAAGCTTGGGAACACAGGATGAAACACACATGGGATATCTCACGGGCTGGGGAGTAAATATGGGGAAAGTTCTAAAGCGGGAGATATTGAAACAGTCGATCAAGGGGAGCCTCTGGATGAGTTTTGTGTATTCCATAGATCCTCCATTAAGGCAGTAACGTAGTTACTGATAAAAATAACTGATCATATTTACTAAGACCTTACTATGTGCCAGATGCATTCTACATGCTTTATATATATATGAACTAAAATCCAATCCTCAACATCTCTATGAAATAGGTATTATTATTTTTCTTAATTCGTAGAGGGGGAAACTGAGGCACAGAGCAGTTCACTAATTTCCCCAAAGAAGACCATGTGGTTACCTGGGCTCTGAACCCAAACCATCACTTTCAATGATATTGACATGTCATTAAAATAACTGTGCAATATATTTAAGCCTATTAAAAAAGTATACACTCTTTGAGTCAGTAATTGCACTTCTGGAAATCTAATCTTAGGAAATAGTCGAATATTGTATATTGTATTTATTAGTTTGAAACACTCACATGTTACTTTTTAGCCTTATTTATAATAAGTAAAATCTGGAAGCTATCTACATTTTCAATATTAGGGGAATGGTTCAATAAACTACACTAATAGCCAATAAATGGAATTTATAACCATCATTAAAAATGATATTCATGAAGAGTCAATAATATCCTGGAACTGTGTTGTAGTGTTAAGGTAAAACGCAGAACTGAACCTTTTCTTGGTATGACCAAAATATGTTTGGATGCTGGGGTGGGGGATGCACAGTGAAATAAAAGAAACATTTTCCATTTGGTTCCATCCAAAGCAGCTATCAGGAAGCAATTTGTTTTTGGCATATCTATTATCTTCTCTTAACCCAGTGCCTCAAGAAAACTCAACCTGGTCCTATTTTTTTTTTTTCTGAGATATTTCACGTGGAAAAATAAATTATATCAGTGGGTTTAATATCTCAGTTGGATAGGTAAAGCTAGGTTCTTTAGCTCATAGAAAAGAAAAGAAACCAAGCAAAAAATGCTTTGGATTCTCAGACCTGCTCACGCAGTATATCCAGAATTGATGAGGCACAGAGATATCACCTGGAGATAACTTTTTCCACTTGTTTTCAGGCTCCGAACCAAATCACAGCACCTCCTTCCTCCTGCTGTACTTTGGAGCAAATTGAGTCCAAATTAGATCACCCGTTTCGTCCAATTGTATAAACCACGGCAATACCGTTTGGGAAAATCTAATAGTCTTAATCTAAGAACTGCTCCTGTGCCCACAATAGAATCAAACAAATAATCAATAAGCCTCTAGATATTATAACATCGTTGAGTGAAGAGACAGAGAAGAGCAGAGTTTGTGTTTGCAGAGTGCTGCTTAAATGGAATCAAATCACAATTCAGTGAGGACAAAACAAACAGCAGCACCAACCAAACTGGCTTGAGTAACACAGTTTGCTCTGTAGACTTTAACGGTTTCGGAATCTTCTACTGGAAACTGTGAGAGTGCAAACGATTCAAGGGGCGGGAATTTTCCTAGGCGTTTAACTGTGTCATTCAGTCATCAGTAATAACTCTGTGGCATTGTTTTTACCATCCCCATTTTAATGTTGGATAAATGTGACTCTCAGACAGGTTAGTTCACTTGCCCAAAGTCACACAGCCAGTAAGTGGCAGAGGTGGGCACTGAATCCAAGCTTTTTAACTCAAATGACTGTGAGTTGCAGGCAGGCCAGCTGGCTTTGGAGTCAGCCCCAATCCAGGGGTGATCTGCTTTCTCTGTAAATTGAGGCCAATCAATAATATCTTCAAGGCCCAGTGTCTGTTATCTTAAAATGGAAGTAACAATATAAGAACGCATGTGTTAGTGCAACGTCTGATACAAAATCCGCATTCAGTAAATGTTGGCTCTTAATAATTTTATAATTACATTACTCCAATTATTAACAACAACAAAGAAGCACACCCTCAACAAAACCAGAAGCAAATCCCAAGCTCTAGTTCCATAACGCAACGACGATACATCTGCGTAAGTGTTTAGGAGTGAAGTGACTGATGTCTGCAACTTATTTTGCAACGTACCAAGAAGTAAGATGGACTGATGAATGGGTTGAGGGACAGATGGACAGAGGGATGGATGGACAGAGGGATTGACAAATGGGTAAGATCCAAGCGCAGGGAAACACTGACCGCCAAATCTAGGTACTGCATTGAGTAGTGCACAGTTCACTGTACAATTCTTTCTTCTCTTATATACATTTGACATTTATCACAATAATATAACGTTGGACAGATGGCATACGACACAGCGGCAAAGAAAAATGAAATACTGGGGATGAATCACGTAACACAATGAGGAGTAAAATCAGCCAGACACTAATGAGTCCATGCTGTATGATTCTCTTTATATAAAACTCAAGATACCACAACAGTGGTTAGCTCTTGATGGTTATGGGATCTACTGGTTGGAAAGGGGAGCCTTCTGGGATACTGGAAACATTCTCTAGTCTGATCTGGGTGGTGTTTGCACGGGTGTGTAAATAAGTTACGTGGGTGTATAAATTGTTTGAACTGTCTCTAATATGTGCACACCTTACCATTTGTATGGTACACCGCCAGTTGGATTCGGACTCAAGCAGCTCACATTTTCTCAATGTCCTCCTCTCCCCGTGGCTGGCATTCTTTCTAGGCACTTTCTGATGCATTCACTTGGAAAACCATTTCAGAGAATTGTCTGACAGAATACATTATTTAAGCCTTTAAACACAATGTGAAGCAATCTCACTTTCTTGGAAAATGACTGTCATCCCCGAGAGTAAACTTGGCCTACAAGGAAATCACGAATGTGTGAAACTCCTCAGCTACCTAGCAGCCCTTGTCCAGCATCCTAGGGCCTTCTCCTCTCTTCTTCATATTTAGATTACTTCCAGAAAAAAAAAAATGATGCCCCAATGACCCAAAACTTCTGTCCTGTGGCATGAAATTCAGCCATCAAGGAGTATAGAGAGGCCACCTCCAAATCATCCCATGTGGAGAGTCGCCTAATGGATGAACATCCTGGATCCTGGTCAAAGGCTTGTTCTCTTACCTCTGGGGAACACTCCATTTCAGAAGACAAACCTCTCTCCCTTGTTCACCCCGATATCATCCCTTTCCAAAGCTTCCCTATAGCCTGGCCCACCAGAATCTAGGTTTCTCCGGGATCATCCCGAAAGGAGGTCCTGATAGGACAGATGACAGCTGTCACTGGAAGCAGAGACCTGGCCACCCAACTCTCCCCCAAATCTCTTCCAAACTGCCTGTGATGCTGATTTGGAAGCAGCAACTCCTGAATTCAGGCAAAATGGAACGACACAATAATCTCTGCAAAATCAATAAAATAGAAGATATTCTAGAAATAGAGATGAATGAGGATCCAGGAGGGCAAGACTATGCATACTATAATAACTTGGGGTACTTGTTTAAAAAACACAGATTCCCAAGTTTCTCTCCAGAACTACTGAGTCAGAATCTCTGGGAATGACACCCCCAAATGTTATTTTAGCAAGCTCATACTGAGGTTTCTCTTGCATGTGCAAGTTTGGGGATCGGGGCTCCTTGGTAAAGATTTTCTTAAGGGGAACAGGACCTTTCATTTCTCCCTTTATCCACCCATGCAACTATCCATCTATGCATCCATCCATCCATCCATCCATCCATCCATCCTATCCATCTATCCACTCATCACCATCCACCCATCTATGCATGCATCCATCCATCTTCTCACTACATACCTACTGAGTGTTTTCCATGTGCCACGCCACAGATTGCACCCTCCTTGATGGTCAAAAACAAAATTTCCATACGCCAATGAGTTTTACAGGGAACACACCAACTTAGCCACTTCTAATTATATGATCATCAGTCTAAGCATAGAATCGTCATTACCAAAAAAAAAAAACAAAAAAAAAACTTATAATGGTAATTTCCCCACTTTTCTCACTAACCTATGTAAACCTATTTTCAGATATCATCTACCTTGTATGAAAGACTGCCTGGATTTTAAAGACAGTATGATCTGGAACAAACCATTTTGGCTTGACTCTCTTTTTCAAGGGAACTTGTACTGTCAGCTGAGAACACCCAAGTCTCATGGGTCTGTAGGTCGGCAAGCACCCATCTATGGGGCTGATTACTTTGTGAGACATCCAATTACAAGTGAGTAATTTCTTTCCCCCCAAAGATACTTTGTGGAGAATATGCTTTAGATTCTTCTGTTTCCAAGAGGTTAACAGGATTTGGGGACCTATGCAAACCCATAGGTTCTGAAGTTCGGTACCTTTAACATAAAGTCTTCAACACATCAGTGTGTGTGTTTGTGTGTGTGTGTGTGTGTGTGTGTGTGTGTGTCTGCTTGTATGTGTGTAATAGATATGACAACCAAGACAGAGATTCAGTGAAAGATTATACCAACTTAACCCAAAATAAATAAACAAAACAACTCAATTAAAAAGAACTTCCAAAGCTAGATATGCCTCCTTACAAATGAACTGCTGTATACCTCTGTCATACATTCATTCAACCCAGTGGCTGATGACATAGGAATTATTATGATTGCTGCGCTGTATTGAGTTGCTTTATTTAGCTCTCTGTCCCCTCCAGATTGTAAGATCCCAGAAGGCAGAGACCATTTTTCTCTTTCTTACCACTGGATCTGTTCCATGCCTGACAGTGCCTGACTCAATAAATATCCGCTAAGTCATGGATGTATGTCCTTCCCTGGTAAGAATGTGACAGAATGAGACATCATTGTGATTCTCAATGGCTTCGACCTAAAGCAAGTGAATGATTTCCATTGGGTAAGAGTCTCCTTTCATGTTAAGTAGTGAGATTGTTGGAGAAGAGGCCTACGTGGCTAAAGAATGAATAATTTCAGCCAGGCAGTCAGCAACAAATGCTGATTTGTTGTTGAATGTACCACAAGGCAAGCACTACATAAGAAGATAGGAAACCCTGGTCCTATCATTTTTTGTCGTTCCAAATCAGAAGTTAGGGTGTCTTTGAGCTGTGGCCCTAATTACGGCCCGTTTGGGGGTCAAACATTATAAGTCAGGTATTAGCAATTGTCTACACCAAATCATGGGTGTCTGGGATTAGTCCTGCTGCCTGAGTCTCATCTCTGTTGTATCATCAACAACAAACCGCCCTACGCCTCACTTCTATGACATTTGACCTACCAGTGGCCTGTTAAACTAGTCTGGCCCACCCATGTGTCATATACCCGCTAGCCAAAGGCATGGACACCACTGATACTTCCTTCAATCATCCAGGAAGATATCTCCTCACACATGCCCTTTATTCCTAATCTTAGTTGCAAATTAGAATCACTTAGGGAACTTTTAAAAATCCTGTTGCCATGCTATAACTTAACCAGGCTCCCTAGAGGAAGAACTCAGATATTAGGATTTTTCTTTTACAGTTTCCCAGATGATTCCAGTAGGGTTGAGAATCACTGATTGAGCACGACTGTACCCCACTTCTCTTGGATTCGTCGATCTGTGCTTCTTGCCTAGCAAGGTTTCCAGGCCTTTTGATGTCATATTTCTATAAGGTCTCATCAGTATCTGGAACTCCACTACATTCTACAGACTTTGACAAGTTCTTGATCTTCAACAAAGCCTTCTTATTCCACTGAGATTCAGCATGGATGGTTCTGACATCCTAGAAGTGGTTAGGCAGATAAACGGGTGTATGGATGGATGGAAGTTGACATGGATGCATGGAAGCATGGACAGATGGACAGATGGAAGTAGGGATGGATGGATGGATGGATGGGTTGATGGATGGATGGGATGATGGATGGATGGATGGGTGAAAGGACGGATGGATGGACAGATGGATAAAGAGAGGAACGTGCAACCCTGTGAAGACTTTTATTATAATATCTGAATGACTTTATCATTCTCTTCAAATGTTTGTGTTCCCTACTAGACTTCAAACTCCATAAAACAGAGACCTTGAACTTATTTGTCTTTGCATTCTTGGAGCCTATCATAGCACCTGACTGGTGGGCTGGTACAGCAACAGGTGAAAAATATATGCCTTTTAAAAATGAATGACTTTATGTAATACCCTTATTGGTAGGTCTATCCAATATCCTTCCAAGAACAGAATTTCTTGGTAGGGAGAGGAATGCAATTGTGAAATAGAGGTGTGGCACTGATATCTTACTTTTATACTGTACAAAGAAATAGCTAGTGGCAAGTTCTGATAAAAAGAATTCTAATTGGAAGATGGTATGATTGATCTCAAGAGAAAGTGAGTAGATAGCATTTTTAAAATAATGGATTATTCTGATAGTAAGTGTCTCACTATCGTAGAACTCTCTCTTCTCATTGATGAGAAAATTAAGGCCTAGCAAATAACATGTTCAACATCTTGAACTCAGAACTCTTATCTCCCAGTCCATATTTTCTTTTGAATCAAAAGAAGAATTTAAAAAAATTTAATGTTTTATTTATTTTTGAGAGAGAGAGAGAGAGAGCTCAAGCGGGAGAGGGGCAGAGAGGGAAACAGAGGATCCGAAGCAGGCTCCACACTGGGAGTGCAGAGCCCAATGTGGGGCTCAAACCCATAGACCGTGAGATCATGACCTGAGCCAAAACCAAGAGTCGGCCGCTTAACTGACTGAGCTACCCAGGAGCCCCAAAGCAAGAATTTTTAAATTGCACAGCCCTCTCAGCCTTTATCCCCTGCCCCAAGCATGGCCTGTTCTCTGATCAAAGTATCCAAAGTGGCCCCGAAGAATTTTTTTCATCAAGCTACTTGGATTCCAATGACACCTGCCAAATTATTTATGCTGTTATATTTCGGTTGTTTGAGGGAAAACTAGCAAGTCCTTGGTTGAACCATCTATGGCGGGAGGACCGACTCCCGTTTGTAATGGGACAGGTACCTTGCTGTAAAAAATACAGTGCGGGTTACTTTGGAAAGTACGAGGTACCATAACTTCCCAAATTGGCAAAAACTACCTGCTATGGATTGTAGTAAAGTGTGTTTTTAAATTATTTCAGAACCATAAAACCTCTCCATAGAGAGTGCTTTGAAACTGCAAATTAAATATAGAACATCTATGAACTGTATCCATTTTTACAGTAAGTATATATTTCCATGGGGGTTTGTACCATCTTTTTTTGTCTAGTTACACTAGTTAATAATGCAGTGAATTTGCAGTAATAGAGTAAATGTTATTTTGATGACACTATTTGATTAAATTAAAGATGACATTAGAAGGACCATTTCAATAAAGAACTGAAATATCCAGAAGTAGCCGGGGCTGAGTGTTTAAGTCAGCTAGTCTGGCAGTCTTAAAAGGACCAAATGGAATTTCCTTCACTGTGTGAATGATGAGTAAGTTCAGGAACAATAGGACCAAATAACATATGGGGGAATATGAAGGCTCCGATTCCGTGGCCCAGGCAATTTTAGTTATTTGAGACAGGTACGCTACTCGCAAGAAAACAACAGCTCCTGTGGCCTTGGGTAAACGCAGAAATGCATTAAGTAAAACAAAAGCGAGAGGGCACTGAGATTTGCAGCAAAATGTGCTGATGTGGTGACGGTGAATTGAGCTGTTGCACAAACAAAAGAAAGGGAAGAAGTCGGATCAGCCGTGCCGCACGCACCCTTCTTCTCGGCAAATTCGCAAATGTACGAGTGGGCCGTCCACACCCGTGCAGGGAAATCTTGAGATTAAAAAGGAAGAAGAGAGTCCTAATTATTTCTTTCAGGCCTCTGTTCACATGGTGCTTTGCCAAATAAAAGTTCTTTTCCTGAGTGAGAGGTTCACGTACATAAATCAAGCGACAGTTTGAAAATCCCTTGACTTAAGTTCTTAGAGATAGAATCTATCTGAAGAGACAGCCCTCAGCAACGTGACTGAGTTATGAATCACGGGCATTTCACCAGCAAGAAGATCCAAGATTAAAGTGGTTGAAGCCCCTAGTTCCCACAGAAACACCTGCTCTGGTGTCTCAGACCCAAAGACAGGTGACATCTCTATCTCCGCGGTAGGCCACTGACTGTTGACAAGTTCAAGCCCGAAGCACTCACATTTGTGACTGTTTTTACAACTAAAGAGAAGAAAGAAATAAATAAAGAAAGAAAGAAAGAAAGAAAGAAAGAAAGAAAGAAAGAAAGAAAGAAAGAAAGAAAGAAGAAAAAAAAACACCTCAGCTCAAGTGAATATAATTCTTCCTTGTGATCTCAAAAGAACATCATTAGATGCTAAGTTTTTCTCAGATAATTCATCTGGCCATCATGCATGTCGGTACCTCAATTATTTATTTCCTTGCAGAAAGGGATGGTGATGTGGTTTGTTAGAAAAGTCACGTGCCCCCATCTCAGTAAATATTTCCTCTTTAAGTGCAAATACCTTAGGATGCAACATTCGTGGTGTATTTGACTTTCTGAGTATAAATCTGGAGTGTTTATTATCTTCCCAGCAGTAAATCACTTAGAGACAAAGCATGATATAAAACGTCACATCAGATAAGTCTATTAAGTAAAGCACATGATAACAAACGTTATGATGCTGAGATCTTTAAGACTGAACAGAATCCTCAAGCTGCCGGCAGGTTTGTTCTTGTCGAAGACACCCACGTACTTGGAAGGACCATAATCACTCAGAAATGATGGCAAACCTTCTTTAGGAAACATCCAATTTTTCAGAATTTTGAGTGGCTCCAAGCTGTGTGTTTGAGATGTGCCCCCTGACATGTTTCAAGTCCACCTGCCCAGACCCAGTCTGACTGTCCTCTTTCTCCCCAGGGATCTGGGACAATGCTTGGATGAGAGGCAGAGCTTGGAATTTCATGTTTGTGGCACACTTTCAAAACTTGAAAACTCAAAAAGAATTTCTGATGCAGGTTCAAAAAGGGGGGAAAAAGGGGAAAACAGAGGATTTTTAGGGCAGTGAAACTAGTCTGTATGAGACCACAATCGTGGACCCATGTCATGATCCGTCTGTCCAAACCCCCAGAATGAACAACGCCGACAGTAAACCCTGATATAAAGTACAGACTCTGGGTGACAGTGATGTGTCAGGGTAGATTCTTCAAGGGCAACCAAAGAGCCATTCTGGTAGGGGATCCTGATGGGGGGGTTGCTGTGCATGTGTGGGGGTAAGGGGATATGGGCACTTCTCACACTTTGCTCCCAAATATGTTGTGAACCTAAAAATGCTCTAAAAAGGAAAGCCCATTAAAAAAGAAGTGACAACAGCTTTAATAAAAAGCATATTTGAAAAATACAGTGGTAGAAATGTCCAGCTATTAGAATTTCAGCACAGTGTCCCTATTTGAGGAGAACTTTTGACTGTCCTGACCAAGATCTGGACTCCCGTGTTCCAGCAAAAATAGAATCTGAGACTCTAGACCTTGTAAACACCACCACCCCCCCATTTGTCTTGAGTCTGCCCCAAGTGTCACAGCACAACCCTGACCAACTTCATGGACACTGTGTGTGGAGAAAACATCTGTTTTAGATTGTGAGGGACACTTGGTGGCCCACTCGTGCCGATGTGCTGAACATCATTTGAGACCACCTTCTGGCTTGTCAGAACCAGCCGGGGTCTCTGACACCTACAGTCTCTCCTCCTGACCCAGAGGTAAAGCACCCCCTCTTCCACCGGGAAAATCCAAAGGAGCCTCCGACAGTCATGTCCTCTCTGCAGAGTTCCCGGATCAAGAAGGAGCAAACCGAATAAGTATCTGCTCCAGTGGTACTTTTTGCCATTTGTATTGTCGCCCTCCCCACCACCCTCACCTCCCATGTTAACAGACATTTGCTTGTGTGCCTGTGGTCTTGTACCAAGAAATCGTTGATGACAGGGTGTCTATCTTAATTGTTCTCATTTGTATGTCGATCTCCGGTTCTGGCATGGGCTCGGCACGTCGTTGATGCTCACAAGTACAAAAGGGTGATTGGACATTTGGGCAGCTACGTTATTTCCAGTAAGCCACTAGGATATCATTGCAGATTTTCAATAAAATATAAAAATTCCACCATTCATCCAACTATGCACCATTTATCCATCTATCCAACCATTCATCTGTACACGCATCCATCCATCCATCCATCCATGTAACTGTCCATTCATCATCCATCCATCCATCCACCCACCGAAAAAATGTGCAATAATACCTACTCTGCCATGCCTTTTTATGGGTGATAAAAAAAGAAAAGATGACTAGAAAAAGATAGAGTCCTTGCCTTGACATATGTTGCTGCTGACGAGGAGAAATATATGAAAGCAAAGACCATATCTCGTCCATCTTTTTGTCTCCCGTGGTGTCTTGCACAGAAGCTTTATTCAGTAGCAATGAGTAAGTGAGTGGTGAATTAATGAATGAAAACAAATACAAGACAGGATGGTAAGTGAAACGCGTCAGATAAACGCCATAGACACAATGTCATCGAAGAGTGGAAGGGGGCTTGATCCCATCCAGCTGGGCCCCTCAGGGAAGGTGGAATTTGAGCTGGGATGGAAGGGCTGGCTCAGATTTGGAACCAGGTGATGAGAGCAAGGCATTCCAGAGAAGAGTTTCTCCACGCATGCATGCGGCCTCTACTGTCCCAGCCCATTGCCGTGCCTGGCACAGAGGAGGACCTCAATATGTATTTTTGTTTTGAAGTGAGGCACCTGCCAGGCTGTGCTGAGCATTAGGCAAAAGTGAAGGGGGACAAAGTTTCTGCCCTCCGGGAGTCTCCTGAGGCAATGCCAGAAGCCGGTGAAACTGGGGGTTAGAAAGATGGTGGGATGTACCACCAAATGGCAGTTTCAACTCAAAGAGTAAAGCAGAGGGCCTAAAGGGACCGTTGATGAACAGGTTTCTAATTTGACTAAGTTTGAATCTCGTGTTTGCAATTAGCAGCACCCGTTTGCATACAGTTAGTGTGCAAAGCCCTTAAAAAGAACGCGTTCCCTCAAGTAGGTTAAATATGCACCCCCCCCCCCCCCCATTGCAATGGTGCCTGACGTAGTGATCTGTTTCACGCCTTGACTATCCTACGTAGACCAGGGATGGACTTCAGCTCAGTCTAGGTCCAAAGGACAATACTCACATTATATCTGGCCCGTCTGTTCAGAATGAGGGCTGGATTTACCAAGGGCCCCAATTTAGGAGGTCTGAGCGCCGATACCGGTCGGGTGTGGTTGAAGTGAACAGTCGCTCAGTTAACATACAGCTTCACCACCACCACCACCACCACTGACTACCAGAAGAAAACACTTCCAAGGAAACAAAGCAAAATCATGGAAACGAGCGATCTGTCATGAACACCTGTGGGCCCTAGCTGGCCCACGGATCCGTGATCCAGGTTCAGCTTTTCCTGTGGCACCTGCTTCCCTCCGCAATGGCAGAATGATTCTGGAAGCCTGAGTAAGTACCTGGGAAGCACGGCCTTACTCACTTGCTTTTTCACGCATTCATTCCATACATATTTATCGGCTGCCAAGCCCTCTGTTTGGGCACTAGGGAGACACCGGTGAATCAAAACAGACACGTGGCCTATGGAGCTCACAGTCTAGTGGGAAAAACAGGAATTGATAGATGAGGCACAGATAAGTGTAAAATCACAGCATGTCTGTCAAGAGGAATTGTGCGGATGTCTGAGAACTTCTAGGAGGGTTTACTGCAGTCGAGGATGGCTTCCTGGAGGGAGTGACAATGAAGTTGAAATACGAGGGCAAAGAAGCAGAGAGACCAGCATGCATAAAGGCCCCGTGGCAGGAGGCAGCAAGAAAATGTGCAGAAACTGGGAGAAAGCCATTGTGGTAAGAGGGAAGAGAATTAAGGAGAGAGCCAAGAGAAATGAGAGGTAGATGAGGGCTAGATTACTGGGTGGGTGGGTGGGAGGATTGTGGATTACGTTTATGGGGTCTGTCTTTATCCTAAGTGGAGGTGGGAGGAATAGGAATGGTGTACCCAGATTTGAGTTTCAAGAAGATCGCTTTGGCTGTACTTTGAAAAAGGTCGAGAGCAAAAACCATCTCTCTGCTGGCACCACCTCCTTCCATAACAAGGATGCTGCTACTTATACTTGGCACACTTAGGCTAGGGATCTCCCCTTGTCCTGTTCGAACCTTCCCTGCCATCTGCAATCCTGGATGGACCCCATCATGACTACTGGTATGATTCTCTTCCCTTCCATGGGTCCATGCTTGGTGCTCCCATCACCTGGCTCCCAAGGATAAGAAGCAATGGCTTCTCAGGTCCTTTGGTCTCCAATTCCCCTGGGGATGAGTCTAGAGCAAGACCAACGTCAAATAAGACTCGCACGGTCTTTAGCAACGGGGACTGCTGTAGCAGTAAAGCTGCTGCAATCGAGGTCTGTTGTTTCTACCTTTGTAATATTCATCCCACTTTTCCAGCAATGGCATTCCTAACTTTACACCATTCCCCACCATCTCTATGGCTTGGGTCCAGCGATCTCATCCCTCAGCTCCGACGTGACGTTCAGGCCCGCTGTGGACAGGGGCAAGGTGATTGGTTCAGGGACTGACATGTGGCCCACTAAGGGCCAATGAGAGACAGCCGCGAGAATGCTGCTGGCGCTGTAGGGAAGGAGCCAGGCACACACTTTCCCTACTGGTTCTTGGAACCTGAAGGATGTCTGGGCTCATGGTGGCCATGTCTGCCCTCCTGGACTGGCCCTGGCTGAAAATGAAGTTTACCCAGAGGGAAGCTCAGCTGAAAGATGGAGAGAAGCAGAATTAGGACAGTGCCATTTGATCACCCGGGTCAGACTGTGCCAGATCTAACGCTTGGCTTCCCGGTTCCAGGAAATGATAAACTCCCCTTGTTCTGGGGGTGGGTATAGCATCACTCACAACTGAAAAAAAAATAAAATAAAATAAAACAAAACTCCAGTCTCATCTGGTCTCTTCTCATTGCCCTCCTGTGATTGCTCCCAGCCTCCCTACCCACCTGTTGCCTGAGAGGAAGGCAACCGGGGATAAAATCAGGGGGAGTTTGAATAGGGTTAAAAGAACTCTCTCCAGGGCAGATCTTCAGACTTTAGCTACCACACCCCTGGCAAATGTCGCGTTAGAACCAGAGGACACACTCAGAACCGTAACCTTGAAGGTCCAGCTTTCCCCAAAGGTGTCAGCCTTCTTGTACCCCAAAGTCCCGGGCATGATGATTTCAGATTTTCGATTTCTTTTGAAAACTCCCAATTTCCTCAACTGCAAATATCTAAGAGGAACTGTTACCCAAATGCTTGCAGAAAATGCAACCCGAGGAGAAAGGATCTCAGCTCAACTTTTTACCCCATATTAGCGACAATCATTTTAAGTCTTATCATTCATGAGTTTAGAAATCCACAAATCCCAATGCCAAAAACCTGCCTGTGCACGGGTATGTGTGTGTGCTACGCCTGAACAGGAAAATAAAACTGACCTTGAAAAGCCGGGGTTCTGCTTTGTCTCTCCTTCTCAAATTCAAGTGCACCTGCTATAACTTAGCTTTCCAACCCAATATCCTATTTCATCAGGGGCTGATAAAACAAACAAGCCCCTTCCTCTTGGAACAATGGCAATGCCACTGTGCTCTGGCCGGAACACTGCAACGTGGTGCACTTTTCTCTTCCCTTTTCCTCAAGGAAATAACCAATGACTAACTCCCCCTGCCCCACCCATCATACACACACACACACACACACACACACACACACACACACACACACACACACTATGTAGTGCATCTGGGCTGGAGACTACACAATCCCTCAAAGACAGGGAGGGAGTATTGGAAAAGGATGGATGAGACAATCTATAATCTATCAAGATGAAATGATTGGGGTCATTCTCTTCTTTTTAACCAAAACCACAACCCCCAAACATACGCAGTATTCCATAGTTAAGGACATAGCCTCTGCTGTCATCGCCCGGGTTGAACTGCTGGACTAAGCTTAGAGCGACATCGCCCTGGGAAGCCTACAAGCCTTGGCCCTCTCACCTGCCAAATGGGAGTGCTATCGTGAAGTTAAATAATGCATGAAAAGCCCCCAGCACACCCCTTGACGGGCACATGTTAGACACTAAGGAAGCAGTGTTGTTGCTATTAAGACGGCAAGTCCCCGAGACAGACGGCTACGCAGACGTGGCGTGGCATGCGGAATCTCGGAGCGAGACCTCTCAGGCCAGCACGATGAACTCCACATAATAAGGCTTTCGTCACTCAAGAGGGAAACCTCTTCCTTGTTGCCCTGGCCCCGCAGGGTGACCCCAGGGCAGCTGTGGCATTCAGCCTGGAGGAAGCCATACACACACCTCAGTGCTTCGTCCAGATGGAGCTAACACGAGAGTTGGAGAGGGGATTAAAGAACAGAAACGTGTTCATCTGTGAAATTAAAAGTAGTACAGCATGACATACAACGTTATGTGTTGGGGTTAGTCAAAAGCAATAATTAGGCTGAGTATGCCTCTGGACGCACTCATAATCCAACAAAAGCAATTCTACCGAATGAAGCGAGCTGATTCTCTAGGGAGGGAAAATGGGCGAAAGGGGCAGAGGTACTTGGCAAGGAGCTCAAGGGACTGCGAGCTGGGCGAGACCTGCCCCCCACGAAAGGCCCCAGGGAATGCAGGAGTTTTGTTTGTGGTCACCGCAAGGGGCCAGGCTGCCGGCTTAAACAAGGGGGGTGTTGTTTATCTACCTCACAGTCGCCGCGGGTCCGAAGTCCAGACACGGTGGGGCTCACAAGGCCACAGGGTCACCTGGCCCAGGTGTCAGACTCTCTGGCTCCCGTCTAGAGGCTCTGGCAAAGAATCTGCTCCCAGCATCACTCAAGGGATTGGCAGGATTCAGTCCCACGTGGCTGGAGACCTGAGGTCCCCCTTTCCCACGCAGCTGTGGGACTGAGCTCCCCATCTCCTTCTGGCTGCCGGCCAGAGCTAGCTCTCAGCGTCTAGAAGCCGCCCATCTTTCTCAGCACACAGTCCCCTCAGTCCCCTCTATCTTCAAAGTCAGGAACAGAACACGGAACCCTTGTCCTCTGCCATCGCTCTGCCTCTCCTTTGGCCACGTCTCTCTGATTCCCTCCTTCCTCTGCTTCCTCTTCTGCTCTGAGGGGCACCTGTGATTCCATGGGACCCACCCTGAGAATCCACAGGAATCTCCCCATTTTAAAGTCACCGGATGCGTTACCTTAATTACACCCGCAAAGGCCCTTTTGTCATGCAGCATAACCAGGAGAGTAACACCACAGGGGGAAGATCACAGGGCCAAACGTCTGCCTACCACACACAGGGCTACATCTAGGCTCCTGGCACCTCTCTCGGAGTGGGAATCAGGCAGAGCCGCCATGGGCATCTAAAAACAGGGAGCAGGGCTGTTGGGGGGACTGGGACCTTTCAGGATCTGGGAGGTCTTCAAAAGCGAAATGCCATTAGAGTCTGACATCTGGCCCCCTTGGAAAATGGTGCATCTTTCAGCCTGGCCACCCAGAAAAGACACAGGCTCTGAGATCTGTGAGGCGCGAGCGCTCTATCCAACGTCACGAAGTCGTTCAGCTAACTTCTAAAAGGGGGACAGACAGCGTTTGGAGGGTGTGGGCGGTGACAGGTCTCCGGAGCAGTAACAATGAATAAACAACAGCTACCGGGGTAGCCGTGTGTGGACGAGGCCACGGCCTGCCAGGTCCCGCGCAGAACGCTGCATTTCTAAACACCACAGCAAAGCAGGGAGGTGGGCAGGATTCCGCCCCCCTTTGGGCAGACAGAGGCCCAGGGACAAGGAGCACGATGTGCAAGATGACCCAGCTGCACGAGCGACGGCAGGGCCCCTCTGTCTGACCTGAAAGCCTCTCCTCGTCGGCCAAACGGCTTGCAGGCTTGCAGGCCCGTGGCGCACTTCTGCTCCTTCTTCCCTCTGCCTTTGACTTCCTCTGGAATGTCCTTGGACCCAACACCCAAGAAATGATGATCTAATTGCCGCTGTTTTTTCCACGACATAATTAAATAGCCACCGTGAGATAAATCAACCTGAACCTGTTCGGAGCCGCCCTGGAATATTTTATTTTGGGGCTTCTTATACATCTATTTGGGCTTTTATGGATCTAAAATTAGGTTTCCAATTTTGGCCCTAGAGGCACAAGGTGAAAATGGTTATAAATAGCGTCTAGGTGCCACATTCTTTTTGGCTCTTTCTAAGGGGCTAAATGAGGGGACAGAGTAATTACTTTATTGAAGACTGCAAGGGACTATCCCATGGCTTACGGGGATCATGGGTGATCGGATGGCAGGGTGCAGTGGAAACCCAGTCCAGCCTTGCTGGAAGCCGCCCCGGGAAGCCCCCCCGCCCAGCCCCGCGTTCACGGGGTTGGCAATGGGCTCCTGCCAACAAGGGAAGGGGACGTTCCCTCCCTCCTATCTCCTTTAACATAGAGAGCAAGGTGCACCTGGGCTGTAATAAATGCAGAGATACAGCTGTTGGGGGGAGGAGGGGTAGAAAAAATAATAATAAATGCAGCTAGGGGCTAAAAAAATGGTTTTTGAAGCTAATGACAGTGTTCCTGCCTTTATTGCTTCAGGCAGAAACAGGAAGTTAGAAATCTAAGTGGCTTGAGAAAATATAACGTTTAGCAAACTCATTTGCTGGCTTCCAGTTGTATTATCCTAATTTATTTCATTGTTGTGGGGTTTTTTCTTTTGGGTACTTTTTTGATCTATTTTTAATGGAAGACTAATGTGCATTTCTCTCCCCCCCCCCCCGCCCCCACCACCGTTTTTTTTTTTTTTTTATCCCCCCACAGGGATTTACTGAGCAGTAAGACATTTTTTTTTAAAGAACTTTTCTTTTTTAACCTACTCCTTTATGGAAGCAAAGATGGGGACCAAGGGGGAGAAGTTCCCACTTTGTAATCCATATTTAATGTCTCTGGTACCGATTCCTAAAGCTTTATTTCACTTGAATGTTCCAGGAGGGAAAACTATCCTACCAACTTGGAGGAGGGCATCGGGTAAGACCCCAGGCCCCTGATGGTGTGGTTCTCATGTCAGAACCTGGCTTTGGGCTAGCTTCCCCAGGGGCCACGGCCACGCTCCGTGGACCCCTTCATCCACGTGGTGCACCTGACTTGATCAACTACCTGATAAACGCACCCACTCGTTTTCCAGGCCCGCAGTGTCTGCAGAGTGGAGACATATAATTGTTCCATTTCTTCAGTGCCCTGGGATGGAGGGAGAGAGAAGCTACCTCCTCCGGGCTGAGTGCTGAAAC
Organism: Panthera pardus; assembly: GCF_024362965.1. NCBI lineage: Eukaryota > Metazoa > Chordata > Mammalia > Carnivora > Felidae > Panthera > Panthera pardus. Next base: position 17,154,246 of record NW_026526754.1, on the reverse strand, counting down.
CTCTTCATTGTGTAAGTCCGTGCAAGGGCTGGTCTGGCCACATTCTGTGGATCTAGGACCTCCCTGACTCTTCAAACACAGAGAGAGAAAGTCAGCCGATTTGTCTTAGTGTTCTTGGATGGGGGGGAGAGGAGAGGAAATAAAATTAGTTTGAAGGATTTCTTGAATAATCACCTCATTTAAGGAATTGATGAGATGACCCCGTGTTTCCAGAGCTCAGATGAATGTAAAAGTGTGTACAGTTTACTTGCTCTTAGGAGCTGCCCAATAAGCCTCTGAGGAAGGTGGGACGGGTGCTGATCGGCCCAAAGGGACAGAGGACAATTAAGAGATGGACAGGTGAAAGGGCATGCTCAAGGTTACAAGGGAAGTTAAGGTGAGAGCCGGGATTGGCCTCCATGTGGACGGTCCGTGAGATTAGAGTCCCCTCCCCACCAGATGCTCAGCCCACGTCAATTAAAGCCAGATTCTTTCTACCAAAAACGTAGCATCTATATATAATGAGGCCTAAGGAAAAAGAATTTTCAGTATTTTGGAAAATAATGAATGAAACAAGTCAAAAACATGTTAAGACAACAGGTGGGGTGGGGCGCACGAGGAGGGTCAAACAAATGAAGATGCCAACTTTAAAAATAAAACCAGTCGTCAGATCAAGCAGGGAGCACAATGAAACGAACAAGAAAGGGGAAAAATTAAGACGAGAAGTCCAGGCTGTCACCAGAAGAGATTAAAAAATAAAAAAGGTAACAATGTCACCAGAAGAGATTAAAAAAAAAAGTGGTAAAACAAAGAAACAAACAAACAACAAACAAATTTTTTGTTAGCGTATAGCCTTTTAAACTTGAATCTGATCTTCTGGGCATGAAAATTTCAGATGCATTAAAATTAAGCAAAGAGCAAATTTCATAAGCGTGAGACAAATAGCCTCATTCTGGAGACTGGGATATTTAAGAAAAGCCAACCAAATGACAGATTCCAATTCTAAATCTGAATGGCCTCTTTACTCCAAAACACGTCCAACTCTCAATGTCACCCTTTAAAAATGAGGACTAACCTGAGGATGCCTCGATATCCCAGGGAAAAGGAAAGAGGGATTGCGGCCATTCTTACTGGTGTTCACTTGTTCTAGCCATTCAGGCAAAGCTTTCTCAATTAGTATCTCCCTCTTGTGTTCTGCATCCAGTTGATTCATCACGGAAACAGCTACATGGGCATGTCAAAGTGTCTCCATTTTCCCTGGCGAGGCCGTGCTCACTTATCCATGGCGGTCAAGAGCCAGGTTCAAACGCAGCAGTATAATCTAAGAATGTCTCAAGATGATCTGCCCCAGGTGGTGTGATTTCCAGTCCCCATGTACTTGAACAAGAAATTGGAGTGGTCACTTGCCACTAGTTCCGGACTGGGAAGAAGTCACTGAATTCAGAATACTTACGGGGATGTTTACTCAACTCAGACTATGACGTGACTGGACTACAGCAAGTGAGATCAACTACGTACAATAATGTATCTCGACCAACAGTGTTAGTAGGAGAAGACGTTCTAGGTTTAATATTATTGTGCTCTTGGCTCTCTTCACCTGTTCATACTCTGATTCCACTCACTGACACAAGAATCGGTTCCTGGGCACCTTGAAGATAAGATGGTTCCTGTCTTCAAAGAGTCTTATATAGTCTTACAGTCTTAAGTCTTATAGATGTCCCAGACAAGAAACTGTTTCTATTCAATGTGATAGGTCTTGGAAACGGTAGAAGCTGATGAAGTAGAAGACAATCTCAATTCTGAAGGTCAACTCTATCTGCGAAGAGGGAGCAGAAAAGATTACCCCGGGGAAGGGTTGTTTTGTGCTGAGTCTTGAAAGACAAAAATCAATCCAAACTCAACAACAATCTCATCATGGGCTGACAATACCACAGCCAAGAGAAACTCAGGAAGAATTCTCAGAAATCAATATATCCTTGGTTTTTGTTTTTTCTTCAAACCTCCTTCTCTTGACGAGCTTCTTAAGTATCTGGCCAAGGACCTGGAAACAGACTGTTTGACTACAGAAAATCAAGCAATGGAAATGACTGTGGATGGATATCAGTAATGCAGGGATTACTAATGTGGATTTTGGGTTCCCTGTGATGGATGCGTCATCTCGGGGATGGCGTGCCCACACTTTCAGAAGCGACCATCTCTTGGTCCAGCACAGAGCCACTGAACAGACCACTGGAATCTAGAAGGAGCTGCAAAAACCTTGAGAGTCTTGGCGAGGCTGCCTTTCATCGCCAGTTCACACCCAGCTACTTTCAGTTATCCCACACCCATTCTAGATTTTTCCACCTGTGTCCAAGGTACTGACAAAGCAATGCAGAGTGGAGCCATTTGCCTCCTTTCTGTTTCTTTTCCAGAGTTGCTCCAACCATGATGTATCAGAAACAGCAAGAGGGAAAGCTCTGAGGAAGCCCTATAAGCTTCTAGCTTAGATTTTCTGGTAACTCAGTAGCTCTTGAAGTTCATATGCCTGGGTCTTTGTTGTTTCTCTCTCTTGGAGTTTCCAGTCCTGGACAGGTCATCTGACCTGGGGTATGGGACTTGTAGTCCCAGGAGTAGGACCACAGGAGATAAATATGTAGTGGGTAAGAATACAGTCTTTGATGTCAATGAGTCCAGGGTTTGGGTCTTGGGTTTGATATTTATGAGATGAATGACTTACTATCCCTGTACTTTAGTCTCCTCATCTGGAAAAGAGGCACAGTAATGCTTATGTCACAGGATAGTTTTGAAGATTAAAGAGAAAAAAGAGAGAATTGTCCCCAAAGTACAAAACTAAATCCATGTCATACAGAAGAAAGCCCTATTATGTGTTTTAAGCACCTACTCTGTGCTACCATTTTGACTCATTATCTAGCTAAAGCTTGATAGGAATTTTGAATGGTTGCCATCATGGCCTTCATTTTATAAAATAGGAAAGAGAAGCAGGAAAGGTAAGGAAAAATGAGGGCAGGCTTCAAGCCGAGGTCTGTCTGATACAAACCCAAGACTGTTCTCTCATATACATGCAGATAAACACCTTATATCCTTGGGTGAAAGGAGGGGGTGGGCAGGCAGAAAAAGGCACAAGCAAAGACGAACAGCTCCTTCTGCAGAGCTAGTTTTCGCCTGGGACCTCAGCCATGGGATTTGGCATTAATTCCTTCCGGGCAACCAGAAAAGAAGAACATGAATAGATTTCCCAACTTCTAGCTCACGTTTGCCTGAACAATGAGGTCTCAAAATATCTCAACAATGAGATGTTTTCCCCTCGTGTCTTGTGATGACCATCAAGTTCAGTTAGTCCAGTTCAAGGTCCTCTTATCGTCTTACGTGTCCATACAATTCAATTTCTCTTGGCATGTCACATGTGTGGGGAAAAAAACGCATCTCAAACTTTTTGAGATGAAGCCACCTTTACAATGTCTTTTTTTTTAATCTCAATTTTCTGAAATGATACATTGTAGCTGGTTATTGTTCTTTCCTCCCCCAGCCCAACGTTACAGAGGTCAATTTTTCTTATGTTATCTATTTGGGGGCGGGGGGGGGGGCTACTATCGTGTGAGGAGGTAGACGTATCTTCAAAGCTTTGCAAACTGCTGTCAGACATTTTCACAACTTCTTCCCAGACTATTCTCCAAGGTGCCACGGGAACCTGAGGCACAGGATAGAGCATGCTGGGGACTCCTGAGTGTCCATCAGAGCAATGGCTTTTACCACTCAAGGGTAATTCTGTGAGATCCCCTGGCAGTGTGGGAAACAGCTAGAGGTTAAGAAGCCTGATTCTTTACGGGGAATGGACTATCACTGGGTAGGTTCTCCCAAGGGCACACGAAGAAGAATCCACTTTGCTCCTCCACACAGACTGCATCCAGACTACCAGACAAGAAGGGCCCTCCATGTCAGAAACACAACTATCCATAACTTGGCTTCAGGCATACTAAAGAATAATCACCAGGGGCACCGGGGTGGCTCGGTCGGTTAAGCGTCTGACTTCAGCTCAGGTCATGGTCTCAGAGTTGGTGGGTTCGAGCCCCGCACCGGGCTCTGCGCTGACAGCTCAGAGCCTAGAACCTGTTTCAGATTCTGTGTCTCCCTCGCTCTCTGCCCCTCCCCCACTCACACTCTGTCTCTGCCTCTCACAGAAATGAATAAATATTAAAAGAAACTTAAAAAGAAAGAAAGAAAGAACAATCACCCACCAGCCTCGAGATGGGGAAAGGCAGAGGTAGGCAAAGAAAATCTCAGCCACTATTCCCATCTACTTGCTTTCCCAGCGGAGCCACATCAGTCTACATTATCCTACAGAATACGGCGCAATGTTTTTTGTGAAAAATAAAACCAAAGAGCTTAATTAATGCCATAATTACATTAAGGCCCAAATAAGCAGGGGGAAAAAATCACCATGATTGAAAAACACAAACAAAAACAAAAAAATCGTAGTGAAAGCACAATCCTTGACTTTTAAGAAGTACTCCTTTATTTATCACACTTCTTCTTCTTCTCTTTATCGGGATTAATTGCCTTTTCCAACCCAAGGAAACCTGAGACTCTTCTTTTCTATGATTATGGGGGAGGCAGACACAATGTAGAGGAGGAATGACAGACGCTCTATTTCCCGAGCACTCTCCCATGATTTATGAAAGGTGTACCTCACGGTGGGAAGATAATGCCATTTGAAATGGTCCATTTCATAAATCTATCCCCCTCATCCCTAGCTGCATACAGGACTACTATGAACTCCTGAATCCAATAATGTTTCCATCCTCTATTGACAAAAGAAGAGGAAGAAGAAGAAAGAAAGAAAGAAAGAAAGAAAGAAAGAAAGAAAGAAAGAAAGAAAGAAAGAAAGAAGAAAGGGAGAAAGAAAGAAAGAAGAAAGAAGAAAGAAGAAAGGGAGAAAGAAAGAAAGAAGAAAGAAAGAAAGAAGAAAGGGAGAAGGAAAGAGAAGGAAGAAAGGAAGAAAGAAAGGAAGAAAGAAAGAAAGAAAGAAAGAAAGAAAGAAAGAAAGAAGAGAAGAAAGGGGAAAATAAAAAGACTTTGGAGCAAGGTAATGATGCACTTACAAGGGAGCAGGGCTAGCGCTCTGTCTCCAAGGCTTTCTTTGGCAATGGCCACAGAGATTCCAAGGCGGGGAAACTTGGATAAACAAAATGAAGAAATAATCAACACACGCGACATCCCTAATGTCCTTTTACTGCTAGTGGCATTAATTATAGCACGGGCCCAACCCTCCAAGCGACGGCAGAACCAAATGTTTTGCCTGACTACCCCCTCCACCACATGATAGATTTATCCTTTGGAACTGGGATATTTCCTATTCATTCATGCACCGGTTCAGTATATCTGCTTGTTTATCTAACTGCAAGAATGCATCCGGAAGAGGATTCTGTGCCAAACGTGACAGTGGAGGCAGTCGGGGACCAATCATAAACTTCAGTGAAATTCACGGTGGTGAGTTTTTCTGGCCATAAGGAGGGGGGAGGTGATATATACATATCCATGCTATGCAGGCTCCAGAAAACCCTGATGAAATATGAGCACAGGACAGAGGAAAAGTTCCTTGGGATGCAATGAAATGGACGCACAGGCACCAGGAGTGGCGAAAATACACGACTGAACAACACAGATGAGTCATACGTCAGACGGGGGTCAGCTCCCCGCAACAGACTGTGGAGACTAAAAAGGAAAGAAATGAAATCCGCTAGGCAGGAAATGCTTCATGTTCATTAAAAAGGGAAGAAGGTTAAATTAAAAAAAAAAGAAGAAGTAGGAAAGGAAAGAAAGAAAACCATACTTGGGCTCATTTCAGGTACTTTAACCTCAGTCGGATTGGTGCGTTTGAGAAAACCCATATATATACCCACCACTCAGATACTAATGGATTAGGAAGCAGATAAAGCACAGGATATAAGATGGGAATGATGTAAAAACGTGAATTTGAAAGAACTCCTCACATCATACTCATCCTGATGCTCTGGAATTTGCATATTTTGACTTGTATTTAAAAAGCAATTTCAAGGTCAGCTTCGGCGGAGAAACACTGAGCTAAGATGGGAAGTAACCCCATTAAAAGTCTACCAGTGTTTTGCATATTTATTTTTCTTCTTCTGTAGTGAGCAATGACGACTCATAAATCAAAAAATCAGGGTAAACAAATACCAAAGAGGTTATTTTATATAAAATGTATACTCCTTATTCTATCTATTTATATACACCAACATTTCTATTACTTGAATTTATAAAGTGTGTAATACATGCATGCATGCTTTAAAAATCTGCATGCATTTGCATAAGAGAGAAAACATATATTATTGTCCCAAGTCTCGGAAGACCATGGCCCAAATAAAATGACGACCACCTCAAATGCGTTTTTGTATAATGGGATGGAAAGTAGTGTGTATTTTTAAAAGCTTCAGAACCGTGATTTTTAAAATATAAACAGATTTACAATTTCCACTTATGCAGATTCCGTAGTCTAACCATGAATATCCTATGCAGCTGAACAGGATAACCTTGGGTCTTACCAACCAGGTTCAGGGAGCTTCAGCAAATGCATGTACAAATATCAAAATTAGCCTCTGTAATCTCAATGCCAAAAAGATCATCAGACTCATGTCACCTGAAGGAACACAGAAGTGGGGTGGGCTGCCAGGATGGATGAAATCTGGAGGATTGCCATTAGAAGGGCAGGGCTGCTCCCAAATCAGGGAATTTTCCCAGAACATTTGGGTACTCCTGAATCCAAGCACTTTTGTATTTCAAGGAACTTCTTTTCGCTAATTTGATATTTGAGGATCAGACAATGAGATGTAATGGCGTCCCGGGCCGAGTTTTGAAAACACACACCAAAACTCAACCTTGTTTATTTATTTACTTGTTTTCTAAAAATCCAATCCCCTACTTCATTCGCTAGAGTAGGTGTAAAGCAACTCTTGGCTATTTCCAAAAAAATTAAGCGCACCCTCAAAGGGTAAACATTCGCCACTGGTAAATGAAAGAAATGAATCAAGAAATCCCAGCAACCGCAGTATCAGGCATCACTGCCTAAGAGGGACGCATCACCGACGATGGCGAACACCCTCTTCCAGGCAGGAGCCTTTGGAGGCTAGGTACTGCCTCTCATTCATCTTTAAAGCTTAGCAGCCTATTTGGAGTCGAACAGACAAAAGATGCTGGGAGAACATATGCTGACTGTAAGACACAATTGTCTTTGTTCCAAGTGCCATTGGTAATGAGCCGCCTGAACATGACTCAGAGTCCCCTTGATGGGCACTGACCCGATGGGCTCTTTGTCTTGCCTAAAATCTCCAGTGGCTGCCTGAAGCACTTAGAGATTCCCAATTCCTTACGCGGCCTTCAAGGCCCACCTCTCCAACCTCATCGGATCTCAGTCCAAACCCATGTCGTTACACTTCATCACCTAGCGTGGTTTTTCAGCTGTGCCCAAACTGGCACTGAACATCCGCTGTTCCCCTGCCTGCGCCTCTTGCTTTCACAGCATACCTTTGTCGCCTCTAGCAAATCAGGCCTCAGATTGATTCAGGGCTTTCTAGACCCGAAACCAAATTAGCATACTCTCATCCCCAGTCCCTCTCGATCACTCTACCCAGTAAACTTGGCCATATACCACTTCTCTCCAACTTGTATCTTGTTCGCTCATTCACTGTTGACTGTTATGAGTGCGTTGGAACAAAGAGCCTTCATCTGCCTTCATTCCTATATCCCCACCACTAGTACATGGTAGGTGCTCAATAAATACCTGCGGAATGAATGAATGTACTAAAATATCCAAAAATGACGTTTTTTTTATTGTTTATTTTTTTTGAGAGAGAGCGCACGCAAGTGGGGAGGGGGCAGAGAGAGAGAGAGAGAGAGAGAGAGAGAGGATCGAAAGCAGGCTCTGTGCTGACAGCAGAGAGCCCAGTGCAGGGCTCAAACTCACGAACCCTGAGATCATGACCTGAGCAGAAGCTGGACGCTTAACCGACTAAGCCACCCAGGCACCCCCAGAAATGACTTTTAATATTTTCTGTATTTAAGGGAATCTTGTTGATGATGATCCTGAATATGCAGGGGACATGAGAGCTCCAAGAGCTGGGAAACAAGTGAGTCAGACCCACCAAGACAGCTTCTGGGGACAGAAACACAAGGAGGCAGAGCCCTTGCTATTAAAAGGGAATTCCCGCCACACACAGCGGTCCTCAAGCTCTTCTGTGCTTATGCCTCGCCTGATTCTTCATGTTTGGTAATGTCACCAACCTCGTAAACATCGTCAGTGATACCCCTGATTCTGACACGGAGGTCAAGCCCTGAAGGGCTGTCCGTACACCGGTCCGAAGAGGCAGAGTTTAGCAAACGCTGATCTGCTTCCTGTCTTTCCCCACCGCGCCCTAGCTCGCTTCCAGGCAAGTGGAAATCCGGCCTGAGTATTTTTTCACTCTCCTCTCAAAACAGAAACCCTCTGTCTTTCCTGCCATCCAGGAAGGTCCTGACATACAATGCAATTTCAGGGACTCAGGATTGGAAGCCACAGGGTGTGACTGGGAATCCGGGCTCGGCTGCCAGCTGCCCAGCCTTGAGAAAGTCACCTATCCTCTTGTAGGAAAATGAGGGTAACAATCCTCACGAGACAGCTTTAAGGGTTAAATCATGAAAGGACAATTAAATCCTATAAGACAGTGCCTAACACAGAGCCTGGCAATGTTAAAAAGCTCAGTAAATATATGTGTAGCAGCTCCATAGAAAACGTACATTCAAAGAGAAAAGATCATTTTGTTAATGTGTAATCCTTATATGTGTATCTAATCAGTATCATGAAAAACACAGGTGGGGCGACCCAGGTGGCTCAGTTGGGTGAGTGGCCGATTCTTGATTTTGGCTTAGGTCCTGATCCCAGAGTCATGGGACTGAGCCTACTTATGAGTCTCTCTCTCTCTCTCTCTCTCTCTCTCTCTCTCTCTCTATCTCTCCCTCTGCCCCTCTCCCCTGCTAGCATTCTCTTTCTCTCTCTCTCTCTCTCTCTCAAATAAAAACAAACAGAACAAAACCATGCCAGATATATTTGTGAATCTGGGTAAAAAGTTGCTCATACTATTCTGGTAATATTTTGGTAAATATGAAATGCTATTAGAATTAAAATCTCCTCCTTATGACCCCCCCCCCCAAAACACTCGTAGGTGTGCCCCCTTCATGGAAACTTGATGTACCTTTTTTTTTTTTTTTTTTTAATCTAGGAACGGAGATCGGATGAGAAGGGGGTTATTGACGGGCCACTTCCAAGTTCCTGGGGCTTAAAACTGTATTTCTACCTGATATTCCAGGACCAGGTCCTAAACAATATGTGACCATAGTCCAAAATCCATCTGGATTACTAATGGATTAATACGCTTTTAAAGCATCTTTATAAGATTTAACCATGAACCAAACCCCTTGCCTCTCTTGGCTTCCAGTTAACATGTGATACCCGGTGATACTCCAAGTGGAAGAGTTACAGAAGCCTGGAATTTTATATGAGCCTGACAGGGATGGATTAAAACCATACTCTAGGCATACCTCAAACAGCGGCACTCACTTTTTCTTAACTTAGGGTCGATCTACTGGACACATTGGCTGGAAACCATAAGGGTGACCTGTTGTCGGAAGCCTCTCCCTGCCTAGCGTGAGTTGGTTTCCAAACCAAGAGGGAAAAGCACAATCAAGACATATTCCAAAACCCATGCAGCCCATGGACTGTGCCCAGGGAGGAATGTGAGAAGTTCTGCAGTTGTGGAAGTTTTACTTAGAAAGCAAGTTAAAATTCAAGACTGGGGCACCCATGTCCACTGCAGCATTATTCAAAATAGCTAAAACATGGAAGCAACCCACGTATCTAACGACGAAGGGAAGGAGAAGCAACGGACTATACTGCAGCTTTAAAGAGGGAGGGAATTGTGACCCATGTTACAACACGGACGAACCTTGAGGACATTATGTTAAGTGACATAAACCAGTCACGAGAAGACAAACATTATATGATTCTACTTATATGAGGTACTGAGATAAAGATAGAAAGTAAAATGGTGCTTTCCAGGGGCTGGAGAGTGGGGAGAAAGGGCAGTTATTTAGCAGGTCTAGAATTGCAGTTCCTGGGGCGAGTTACGGGGCTGATGGTCGTGCTGACTGCTCAATGCAAATGAATTTAATACTACTGAGCTGTGTGCTTAAAAATGGGTAAGATGGTAAAATTTGATCTGTGCTGTGGGCTGACTTTTAATTCCAATCTTTTAATTGTTAAAAAATTAGTGGGACACTTTGACTAATTGCCAGTATCTACTACTCATGCCTCATTTACTCACCGGGCACGTAAGCCTACAGAGGAGTGGGATCTGGATAGTAAGAGCCTTACCCATCCTGGGGGGACCATGTGGAACTTGGATCTGGGGACCTTCAGAAGGTTCCGACACATCCAGGATAGACCCGGAAAGACCTGCTAGGGATGACCACTACATGTAGCCACCTGGAACACAGTCCAAGGAATTAGGACCGAACTCAAAGGTGAGAAGAACACATGCCACAAATATCAAAAGTCAACCATTCAACTCATCACCTCCCCACCTTCCAGCTACTGATCTTGCCTTCCGAATTTCTGTCCATGGACTACCATTCTCCTGGTTCCCAGAGACTAAAATGTAATCATAACTTCCTAACTTTTTTCTGAGCTTCCAGCTTCTTCTTCCTTGACATCTGCTATAGATGTAGGCATGTTATTGTCCTATTCAAAAAATCTGCTGTGGCCCCACCACCAACCAGATAAGTTTTCAGACTTCTGGTTTGGATACTTAAGCTCCTCCACAAATGACCTTGCATGATGAGGCCTGCACAGCAGCTGGTGGGGGAGCTGGGCACATAAAAACAGATGTCACCCTCTGCCCACGTTTGCCATGGGTCTCAGGGTGTGGCCAGTGATGATTCATAGCGGGTCATGTGACTTCCTCTAACCTATCTTAACCCAAGCCATCCAACCACCTTGGTCCTTATAACCATCATGACACCTTGAAAAAAAAAAAAACTTTTCAAAACCTGTCCAAGTCACCTTTTAAAAAAAGTGTTGAGAGAATGTCCCATGGAGAAAATACTCCAGGGGGAGTCACTGGTCCCTTTGAGTCCCAAGCCCTGCTCTCCCAACCCACCTATGTATTTTGTAGAAAGTCTTATCGGGGAGTTTGAAGCGTCTTGTTCCCACAGACCTTCCAGGTTGGGGCAGTTAAGGGGTCCAGTGTTTGGACGCTGACGGTTCAACCAGAGGGAAGGGGACACAGTTCAACCCTCACCGTGTTCTCCTTCTGGCTGACATTATAAAACTCACACCTGTCCTCTGGACACAGGGCTGGACCGGATGCTGCCCGGTGCCTCCTTGCTCTTCACCTTGTCTGTTTGGTCTTCGGGAGGTGCCTGGGGGGCCAACCTGAGTCATCCGCCTTCTGGGAAGGCCCCTCCTACAAACCGCCGCTTCCCCGGCCACGGGTGCTGGGCCAGCTTCTCTGTGATGTGGATTAAGTCTGTTCTAATTCCACAGGGCCCTCCCATCGGGGGAATTCACCCCGGAGGCCGCGGCTCCAGGCTTCTCTTTCCGGGAGGTCAGCGATTCCAGCGCTTGGTCGGCACCTCTTGAAGATGGTGCCAGGAACGTTTCGAGGAGAGCATTTTCCTTGGCAGGTGTGCCTGCTGGCAGGGCCCATTTCAAGGTTTGTGAGAGCAGGAAAACGGCATCTGGGATCTATCTGTGGTCGTCGGTTTGCACATTTTGAGGGGCGAAGTGAAAAAGAACTGCCTTACACAGCATGTTCTTATCCAGACATGGGCTGTGTCCATATGAAGACACAAGCTGGAGTGGAAACCGGCCGCGGGGCACCTGGGACTGTCTCAGGGGCTGCCTTGGGTCACTGCCCGGTCAGTGGAAGAAAAACCGCTCTGCTTGGTGGTCACCATCCAGACATCTTAGTTCCCCGGGAGTTTGACACAGCACCGCGTGAGCAGTTCGGGAAAAGGGCTGCCTCTCTGTTTGAAGGGCTGGGCGAAAGCCTCTCGCACGTCAGCAACTCAAAACGGTATTGCCGAGTTGGAACTGCCTTGAAACTTCTACCCAAGTGTCTTTCCCTCTGTGAACCTTTCAGTGTCTTGCCCAGATGGACAGAATGAAACACAAAATGAAATATTCCAGCCAGGCCTGTAGAGGATCCTGTGACTGCCCACCCTGTGCTATATTGCACTTAATTATTTTCATATCTGTCTCCTCTGTGAGACGATAGGCTTCTCAAGGTCAAGGATCACATCCTAATTAGGTTCGTATCCTCACCTTTGTCCCCAAAGCAGATGCCCAGTGATACTCATTGACCTGACTGCCCCAGCCCAACAAACTCTTCTGAGCATGCACACCTGGATATTCCATTTCTGGCACCATGGATTTTCCGTCATCCTCCTGCCCCTCTCACGCCCTCATCATGGCAGGCACCCACTCCCCCTTCCAGTCCCAGAGTACAGGGGAACCGCCCTGAGCACTCCCGCTCCCTCTAGTCCAGGCTGGGGGCTTCTCTTACCTATTCCCAGAGCACCTGACTGGGCTCCCAGGTCACACATCACACAGTATTCCCTGGCCCTACCGGTTCCCCATGGTTCCTGAGCCGGAGGACCACGCGTGTGCTTATAACTCTGTCTCCCTTGTGAGATTGTAAGCTCCTTGATGCAATAATCCGTCGTTTTGTTTTTAAACGAAAATCCACTAAGTTCTCATCTACCACATGCTGGTCACTATGAGAAACTTTCATGTGCACTGTCTCACGTGATGTCCACATCAACCACAGGAAGTAGTTATTACTATATGTCCATTTCACGGATGAGGAAACTTGAGGTGGCCGGTGACATGCACGGATCCGTAAGGGTACTAGTTACAGATGGAGCCTGGATATCAACCCAGAAATCATTCACCGCAAAGCCGTGGCTGTACGTAACTGCTGTTCACCTTGCCTTTGTCCTCTCGGTGTCTAGAACAGTGACCCACATATGAACAGTGAGCACTCAACAAACAAGGGTGGGCTGGATGTTTTGAAGGCACCACGGAATCTTCCTGGGGCTTTTCAATTAGTCCTTCTCCTTCACTTTACTCACACATTTTTTTAATTCTATTTTTTAAAGTTTATTTATTCAGAGAGAGAGAGAGAGAGCAGGGCAGGGGCAGAGAGAGAGGGAGAGAGAGAATCCCAAGCAGGCTCCGCACTGTCAGCATGGATCCTGACTTGGGGTTCAAACTCAGGAACCGTGAGATCATGACCTGAGCTGAAATCAAGAGTCAGACACTTAGCTGACTGAGCCACCCAGGTGCCCCTCATTCTATTCTTTGTCCTTAATAAATTTGTTCAATAGGATTGACTGCAACTAACAAAAAACCCAAAAATGTAGTGCCTTCCATCTGAGAGAAGTCTGTATTAAAAAAAAAAAAATCCTGGGATGATCAGTCCTAGACATGATATGATTTTGGGCACCTAGCTCCCTCCATTCACAACACTGTGCCCTTGTCAGCCCCAGTGGCATCCCACATGGCAGGAAGGCATGAGAACTTCCCTGCCATCCCATGGACTAGAACTTTGTCACATGGTCACAGACAGCCAAAAGGGGAGTTAGGACATGGAATTCTTTTTTTTTAAGTTTATTTATATATTTTGACAGGGGTGGAGGGAAGGGGCAGAGAGAGAGAGAGAGAGAGAGAGAGAGAGAGAGAGAGGGAGAGAACCCAGGCAGGCTCTGCACTGTCAGCGTAGAGTCTGAGGCAGGACTCAAACTCATGAACCATCAGATCATGACCTGAGCTGAAGTTGGACACTTAACCAACTGAGCCACGCAGGATCCCCAGGGTATGGAATTCTTATGCAGACCCACCATGTACCCCTTGAAAAATTCTGTTACTAAGAAAAAATGGACCAGATCCTGGGGGACAAGCAAGATTTCTCATGCACTAGCATGTTCTGAATCCCTGTCTTCCTCAGCTGTCCTGCATAACCTGAAGTCAGATTCTGGTCCTCTTTTACAGACTCCCTGGAACCTCACCCTTGCATTTTCTTTCCAAAGCCATCTTGTCTGCAATGGCTCTTCCCCAGGGGCTGGCTGCATTGGCTGCCCTCTCAGCACCCCCCGGGCCCCCACCCCCAGAAATGGAAACAGAGTCGGTCTGGCAACCTCACCCTGCCCTCCTCCTCCACAAGGCTCCATAAATATTTTTGGAAGATAACAACTCAAGGTATGGCCATCTCACTCAGATCACAGATCACATGCTGATATGATGCCAGGACTTTTTTTTTTCTCTTCCTTAGCACTGGAAATAGATTTTTAAGCAGTGTTATATAGCAGTTCCTCCTCAAAATCCTTCTTTCCTTTTCTTTAGTAATGTCTTTATAAATCACCGTTATAAAAATAAGGCAAGCAGAAGGGAAAATATGCAGTACCTAGAAACTGAAAATTCAAGTATTTGCTTTTTATGGGACACTTGAGGCTCTTAAAAAAGGGAACTGCTAGAAAGTTAAATACAAAAAATTCACTGTGTGATAACATAAAAGCCCAGCAGAACTGAAGAGTTTATGAAAATAATTTGAATATTTACACTTCAATTTATGGTCTGAAAATCACCCCCAAACCACGATCTTATTCTTCAATGGATTTTTTGAGAGAGCGTTAAATACGTTTTGATTATTTTGACACGATGTCTACTTGGATATTCTGTGCAGTGATTTGAAAGCAAAGAGGAAATCCCCCCAAAATCGAACCTAATTGTTATGTGACCATACATTGTATATACAGAGAAGTACATTTATGTGCATGCGTATATATGAAGTTTAACAAACATTTCAACTTAAAGGGATGCTTTGGGTTGTTGTTATTGTTAGGGGGAAATACTGTAAATTTAACTGGAAGGAAGCTTAGGGATGAAACACACTGTAATTCTCTTGACAGGGAAGCTCGGGTTCAAGTTCATATCTTTTTATTTTCTAAGACCGAGGCTGCATGATCGCCTAAACCATGTTTTATACACAACATTACAGAAACACAGCAATGCGGGTCCATAAAACTGTTGATGAACGAGAACCAAATGTGCTCCCATTTCAGATTTCCTATTATTTTTTTCCCTGTAACTCAAAGAAAACCCTTCTCCAAATTTCTTACATTTCATCTATTTAGGAAAAGTATTTACCATTATTTTAACAGGCCTCAAAAGCATCAAATATCTGTACCAAAAAAAAAAAAAAAAAAAAAAAAAGAACCACCAAAAAAAAACAAACAGCATTCACTTCAAAGGGGGAAAACATATTCAGAACAAGAAAAGTGGTCGGGAAAGCATATGTCCAAACACTTTATTATTAAACTCATGGTTTTAATGAAAGTCAAACATGCAGAGTGCATTATGTAAATACATATGGACAAAAGGCTTTTGAAGTCTAGATGACCACAATATCCAGGATCTGTGACTATGAATTTTTTTTGTTTGTTTATAGATTCGAGAAGGACTTCATGTAACACACACACACATACAACTGAGACAGTTTATTCAGTTTTAAGCACAAATCTCTGCAAGCTTAAGCAAAAGGGATGGCTAAGAATATGTAAGTATCTGGCAAAAGAATAATTCACTGAGCTTCAGAGTTAGAAATAAAAATAAACACAGTAAGAGAAATCCCTACTTAATCTGTCTCCCAAAGAAAGACACTTATTCAAAGGGACAAATTTCCCCTCACTGGGGCACTGAAATGAAACTCAAATCAGAGACAAAAGATATACACCCAGGCACCAAGTACAGTCAATAAATAACTGCTTGATTAAGTCTCATGATTATGTCTTAATTACCTTTCTTCTCTCCAATTTGGATTTAAAGGGGAACGCACACCTGCAAACAGTAACGTCAGCTCACGTGGGGTCATAGCGCTAGTGTTCACATGATTCCAGAGATCAAATAACCAGGACCCATGTATCAAATATTGCCCGGGTGCCTACGGGGAGTCAGGGGAGCTGCATGTTCCTCTCTGCCTCCACTGAACTTGGAAACAGACATGTAAACAGACACATATAATAACAATAAAATAATAACATTCCCTGGTGGTCAATTATGTATCAAACACATTGCTAAGCCTTGGCGTGTATTATCCCAGATAGTCCTTGAAACAACACAGCGAGTATGACTTTTTACACACGAAGCAAGCAAGCAAAGCCCAGAGAAATTAAATGACTTGTCCAAGGTCACCCAGACAAAAAGTGGACTGAGGGCTGAAGGGCTATCTATGTTCTTTCCAATAAGCTCACACTCGAGGGACTTCCGTGTCATAGGAACAACTGGCCCAGCACTGACAGTCCTGATCACAGGCAAGAGATCACTCATTCTTTGCTCAAAACAGAGCTCATTTCATACAAGAGGAAAGTCAGATGCGGAGAAGTGATGCAATGACTTCCCCAAGCTCTCCAAGCTAGCTGGGGGCAAGATCAAAATTGCCACTCTCTCTCTTACTGCCTAGACTCACACTCTTCCAGAACCAGAGGTTGCTTCTGACACTAAAATGGTGTTCCCAAAAGCTTCCGGAAGGCAAGGGGGGTGGAGAAGGAAGACACAACACCAGGCAGCTTGGTGGACGTCCGGAGCCCCACGCCGGGCCCCAGCAGGGGCTAGACCTGAAGCTCCTTCCTCCAGACCTCTCTCCACCTCTCTAGGCTTTGGAAGTCGGCGGCTTGCATGGTGTTTGTGTCTAATGCTTCTCCAGCCACTGAGCTGCTCTGCCAAATACTCCCCTCGTACCTCGAACTTCCTGTGTTAAACATCCTTCCCCTCCCCCACACCTTATGGTCGGTACTAGTCCAGCTTTCTCTTATCCAGGCTAGAACATACCCTTTCTGCGGGCAGGAGCTGCAGGCGTATGGTCACGCAACAGCCTCCAGCCCAGCCCAGCATTCCTGATGCAGCCGCCCTGTTTGACCCCTGGCCATTCAGAACTGACAGAGCTCTTACAGTCATCACCCTGGAGCCCAGGCCTCTGCCAGGCCAGGTGTGACCCTTCAGTTGCTGGATCAAGGGAGGCCGGGCACAAGCTATTACCAACCAGCCCTCCAGGGTTCTGACACGTTAACGACGGCCCAGGGCCACCCTGCCGCGTGCCGCGTATCAGTCCCGCGGAAGGAACGGACTGAGACTGACAAACTGTTCAGCAGCCACAGAACATCTGCAAAGGAGAATGTTCGCTTTCTGCAAAACGAGCGAAACCAGGTGTCTAAATGCCTCTAAAGTGATTGCGCTGCTGAAAGACAAATGGTCCCCAAACCGAACTTACAACTTAAGTAACCGAAAGGAATTATGGAGACCTACACTAAGTACAATGGGCCACGCTTGACTTTCTTAGCATTCTGTAACGTGCTCTTTAAGGACGGCCATCTGTCCGCACCTGTGATCTCCCTCCCTTTTAATCGATGGTAGGATCTATAATCCACAGCTAGGGGCGCCTGGGTGGCTCACTCAGTTGAGCGTCCAACTTCGGCCCAGGTCATGATCCCACGCTTGGTGGGTTCAAGCCCCACATCAGGCTCTGTGCTGACAGCTCGGAGCCTGGAGCCTGCTTCAGATTCTGTGTCTCCCTCTCTCCCCCCCCCCCCCCCATTCTGTCTCCCAAAATAAATACACAAACATTAAAAAGAATATATTTATAATCCACCGCTAGATTTTTTTCTCCACCCTTTCCCGGCTCTCTTCGAGGTTCAGGTTCTGTCTGCTCAGCCACATTCCTGGTCTGAAACAGCTCCATATCTCAACTTCATTCTTGATGGAGGCAAGAGCATGCTCAAACGAAAAATGAAGGAAGTGAGAACTGACCAAACCCTGTGAGGACGGGACCAGGGCTTGAGCCAGAATGCCTTCCTGCAGCCCAGCACTTCCTCGTTGGCCAAAGCATCGCTCTCCAAAAGTGAGCGGTACCGTCATACTCGTAGAGAAAGGAAGTATCACCAAAGCTCTTGAAGGTGGAAGCTCCCCTTCTAAAGTCTCTGGCAAAGGATACGTGTGAAAGCCTGGTTCTCGTAGAGAAACCAGAGTTCCTTACAGTTTGTGAAGCACGAATATGTTAAAGATGTGCATCTCCTCCCCGTAATGTTATCCTCTGTGTTTAACAGTTGTGGCTCCCCAGCGAAAATAAGCAGGAAACAACACACACAGGTGAGTTCCTGGTTAAGGCGCGGAAAACTTAAAGCAGGAGATTTTAGTAGCATAAGGGCATTTCTTGACACCGCCCAAGGTAATTATGACCCCAGACTTCATTGACATGTTTGCCTGAGAGGTTTTCCCTCAAACTTCATTAACACATTTTGCATGAGAACCATGGATCCCACTTTGATGCCATTTTATCTTTTTTTTTTTATTATTATGTATTTATTTTACTTTGATGCCATTTTAGAACTTGATGTTCACATTTTGAGCAGGTGAGGGGTTGTTTTCTCAATCCTGGTATGCTGCCACCCAGTGGCAGCAATGATCAGCCTTGGTCACATGACGTACACAAGGCTTAGCCGATGACCCAGTTTTTGTAAGATATAGATGAGAAATGTACTCACTACTTAAAAAATAAACATGGAGAGCCCCTTGCTAATGAGAGGGATAGCCACATTCAGATACATGTTCACATAACATTTGAAACACGTTGCGACAAAGAGGTTTAAAAGAGATGAACGCAAAGTATGATAGGAACACTTAAACAGATAGCCCTAAAATAACAGCAAAACTTACTGACCCTTAAGTAGCAAACCCTGTAGAATGAACAGATTGTAAGCTTGTCGAAGGCTTAAATGGTTACACCACCCCCCCAACCGTGCGCACGCGCGCACACACACGCACACACACACACACAGAAACCAACTAATAAATATTGGATGAACACTGGAGGGAGAAATCAACACTTCCTAAACACTCCAGAGGACTATGACATGTATCTTACCTACATCTGCTTCCTCACCCTCCTAACAACCATGCTAGGATTTTACAGAGAAAGAATCTGGGGTGCAGAAATTTTTAGTAATTTACACAAAGACAACCGGTGAGCAGGTGGCAAAGACAAGTTTTAAGTGAGATGTTTTGACTACAAAACTTGGATTCTCTCCAGTATGCCATTACCTCAATTTGTCAATAAATATTTCTTTTTTTAATGTTTATTTATTTATTTTTGAGAGAAAGAGAGAGAGAGAGAGAGAGCACATGCACCCAAGCGGGGGAGGGGCATAGAGAGAGAGGGAGACAAAGAATCCCAAGCAAGCTCCAGGCTCCGAGCTGTCAGCACAGAGCCCGACGGCGGGGCTCGAACCCATGAACCACAAGATCATGACCTGAGCCAAAGTCGGGCACTTAACTGACTGAGCCACCTAGGCGCCCCTAAATATCTCTTGATAGAAATGATGACAACAAATTCCACTTTTCAAACACACTTTTAGAAGCAAACCCTGAAAAAGCAAACTTAGAAAGAAAAAAAAAAGCACTGCTGATCTAGAGTATTGTAACATTCATCTAACCAACCGCATTTGAAAGTTTCTAAGACACCTGTCAATTCTGGACCTCAGGTCAAAATCCCACCAGAAGGCACAGGGTCATCAAGCTTGCTCATTCTCTGAACAGACTCTTCCAGATGGAATAGCAATTTGTAACAATCAGGCCAGGTCATCATTTATGAAACTCCTGAATCGTCCCACCCACCCCACAACATTTCTGAAGCAGATAAAAGCTAATTATTCTGGAAGAATAAAGTCCACGCGACTGATTTCCTCCAAGTCCACACAATAAACTACTTGATTCCGTGAAAAGACCAAGACGTCACTCTTCCCTCAAGAGACTTCTAAATGAGAGCTGCTAACACACTGCGAGTTGAAACTTTGTACCTGTGAGGGTGTGCGTGTGGGGGCATTTCCAAAGCTATTTTCTGAAACAGTTGCTACGTTGTCTCTCACCCCCAAGAAAAGACAATGCCCCAACGTATAAGCTACATATGATGAAAGACACATGGAAAACATTAGCAGGACAGATCAAGGGGTCACACAGAAGAAAACAGTCCCTTTTTTTGGAAGAGTCTGTACTAGAAATGAACATGATGCTGCTGTTTTGGTGGGGTGTAGCCAGAGTGGACAAGGTAGAAAGAGAGGAGGAAAAGAAAGAGGATTTTGACTCCTGGATGTGGACTATTTTTTTTTTCTACAGATTTAAATATTTAAAAAAAATTTTTTTTTACATTTGTTTATTTTTGAGAGAGAGACAGAGCACAAGTTGGGGAGCGGCTGTCAGCACAGAGCCCGACGCGGGGCTCGAACCCACGAGCCGCGAGATCATGACCTGATCCGAAGTCGGACGCCCAACCAACTGAGCCACCCAGGCGCCCCCAGATTTAAATATTTTGAGTCAAATAAAATATCAGTGTTAAGTTCTTGCTTCTAGTATGACTGATAAGCCATTTGCTTCGTGATGGTGCCCTACGTGGGGACACCCAAGCTCCTGGTCTAACTTTTCCTGATCAGCTTTAAGGCGTGAGCTAACCTTGTGATTCTCAGCTCCTCCTCTGTAAGTGGGAAGGTGGAATCCACTGCCTATAAAAGCCTTTCCAAATTTAAAAGAAAAAAATCACTACATATATGCAGAATATATGCCTGATAGGAGTGTGTTTTTTTGGTCTGGAACCTTAGGTCATGTTGGAGAGTCTTAACAAGGCAGTTTAGGGTGGGGACAGCCAGACCCATGTAGTCTTAGAGGTGGGGTGAACCATTCCAGAAAGACCAACAATGTGGTGGGATGGGGGCTGTATCACATGGTATCTGATGACCTGGAAACTGACATCAACTATGGGGCAATCAATCAACCAATAATGCCTGCACGGTGAAGCCCCGGTAAAAGCTCTGAACACCGAGTCTTAGGGGAGACTGTCCCCTAAGACAGTCACACGTGGCTGTCCGAGCCCATGGCTGCCGAGCCCCCTGCAGACTGTCACACGTGGATACTGGCAGAGCAACGCGTCCTAACGTCATGGGGAGAGGACCACGGAAAGCTTTGCATTTGCCCGTTCCTGGACTCTGCCCTGTGCGTCTCCTCCTCTTTTGGTTGCTTTTAAGTTGTGTCCTTTCCTTGTAATAAATCATAACTGTGGATACGACAGCTTTCGGCGTGTTCAGTTGAGTCCTTCTGGCACACTATCAAGCCTGGGGGTGTTTGGGGGGGAACCGTCTCCCACCCCCAAATTTGCAGCTGTCGTCAGAAGACAGTCTTGGAGATGGTGGCTGTCCCCTAAGTCTTCCCGGGCCCCCACCGAGAGTTGAGTCCCGGGTATTTAGGCAGGAAGCCGCCGCATCTCTCTACCACCGCGACTTACAGAGAGCTGGCATCCATATACCCTCTCTGAGCTCCGGTCTCCTCATCAGGAAAATGAGGCTTTGAGTGGGTTGCTCAGTCTAAATGACAAAGTTATTACGAGACTCGACTCAGGTAATAACTGTGAAAACTCTCTGAAAATGCTAACTTCTTTTTCAACGATAGGATGTTAAGAGCTACGGTTACTATTATTTTGGAGCTTCTGTGCTACAGGATTACATTCACTCTCCCAGTTTTATTGTATCTCTCCTGGCCAGTGAACTCCTCTTGTCTCCACTGGCAGGTGCGGAAATTATGTCAGCTAGAACTTTCATTAGCAAACGGTTTTAGTCAGTGAAAAGTAATGGCAAAACAGATGCAGCGTTTTGACGTAGCTGTATCTATTCTGGCACAGTGCGGTTTCGAGGCTAATGTCTTTTCAAACAGCTCTGTTTTGCCTGCAGACTTGAATACCCTCATTATAGTGTTTGAAAAAAAGTTCCCTTATGTTTTTTTAAAGAGCGCCATTCTTCAAAAAGATGTCAAGAAGCTCTTTTTTTCCCCCTTGCTACAAGGTGTAATTCAGAGATGAGCACAAAATCTGGCTGGAAATGTGACCTATATTGGACTGGCAAGGCTTAATATCAAGCAAACAGCTAGTTTGGGAGCTGGTTTTGTCCTACCTCGCTGCTGATACGTGTAGAAAAGTACCACATATTATTCGTGGGCAGGAGAGCCGTTTGGAACTCAATTACGGTTTTAAAAAATTGGGATCATTTGCTCAGAGAGTTGATCAGAGTTTTGAACAAGTCCCTGGCCTTCCTCACAACAGCCAAAGCCAGGTCTTTTGGAAAACATTTTATTTTCATGCTCAGCGTAATCAGAAGAGAAAAGTCGTGTTTTGCAGATGAAATGGGGCTGATAATAAAAAGTAGGTCACACTTTCTCTATCTCCGTCTCACGTTACTTTCTCTGAAAGACAAAGGAGGGTTTCGAAGATGTGAATCAAGTCGGGTCAAGCCTCTGACCTGAGTGTTCTCTGCATTATGAGTAAAAATGGGAGAATTTTCAGTCCGGGCTGACATTTAACAAGGGCAGGGGCCCTGGAAACAGTAACTCTAAGGGCTGGGGTGGGAGGATGTGCAGACAGCACATCATCCATGCTTTGGGGACAAGTAAGAACCACAGGTTCAAAGGACAGTTGGTGGCTATGACCTTGGGATCTGGGGCAGCGAGGTAGGAAAGAGGCACAGAGAAGAAATGTCACATTAGCACCCACAGGAGGTAATATTATTGCGCATGATTATTTACTCTCTACTCTAGGGAGAGCGAACACATCCCTGCCCAGGAGCGATCAGGTCGCTGCCTCTGGCCAACGGAATAGGGCCGCCATGACAGGTGTCTCCTCTAGGAAAAGTCTTTGGGAGCACGTCTTGCCTCTTGCCTCTATGAAACAAGTGCTACAGAGAGGCTTTATGATCAACCTGGATGTGTAGTGCACATGGGCTCTTTTGTTTCTGTAGGCCATGAGGACTGTGGGATTGTTTGTCACTGGAGCATACTTAGTCTAGCCTGACTGACATGGTACCCCCTCAGCTCTTCCTTCCTAAAACGTGCGTGAGAAGGATGAAAAAACAGTAAGTAAGCCCATGTGTTTGTTGGTCTGTATTTCTAAATCATTTTTTAGCTCCAGAGTGGGCACAGACATACCCAGAATCAACTGTACAGACTGGATTACAAACACACGGGCACATGCTCTCTCTCCAGGATCCCCATGTAAGAAAATAAAGCTGCCTGAGAGTAACAATGGCTGTCAGAAGATAGTAGAAAGATAGTAATTGTTCTTGAAGATCTCCTAGTGCTGACCTTAGGATACACTGTGGAACAAATTATATTAGGACAACATCTGGAGTCAATAGGCTGGAAGTAAATCCTAGAATCTACTATTTACTCTCTGCCTGCTCCTGGAAGGTTTGCCTAACTTCTCTGAGCCTTTGTTTACTCATCTTTAAAGTGGGCTAACAAGGGAGCCCCTGCCACCTTCAAATGGTGAAGGAATTAGATAATCTCATGCAATTAGGGGAATAGCACAGAGCCTAGCTGTATGGTAATTGCTCAATGTATGCTGGTCATTGTGGCTCCTGGGGCACCTGGATGGCTGAGTCGGTTAGGCATCTGACTCTTGATTTTGGCACGGGTCATGATCTTGAGGTCCTGAGATTGAGCCCCATGTCCAGCTCCTGGAGTCTGCTTCAGATTCTGTCTCTCCCTCTGCCTTTCCCCGACTCAGGTGTGCAGGCACTCTCTCCCTCTCTCTCAAAAAAAAAATAAGTAAAATAAAATAAAATAAAATCATGGCTCTTATTTCTGTTGCTATTCATACCACTGTTAATACTTCTCTCCCACCTATTTAGTGAAGGATCTCAGGTATCCTACTAATTGGAGGTGGAAATGATAAATTAAACAGCCTGTTGGTTGCTGCTGCCATGACTGGACTTAAAGAACCTGCATAGAAATTGCCATCATGGGGCGCCTGGGTGGCTCAGTTGATTAAGCGTCAGACTTCGGCTCAGGTCACGATCTCGCAGTCTGTGAGTTCGAGCCCCGCGTCAGGTCCTGGGCTGATGGCTCAGAGCCTGGAGCCTGCTTCCGATTCTGTGAATCCCTCTCTCTCTGCCCCTCCCCCGTTCATGCTCTGTCTCTCAAGTAAATAAAGGTTAAAAAAAAAAGAAACTGCCATCATGACAGTGAACACTGTAGATCATAGACCTTTTTGTTGCCCAATCAGAAAGCTACTCTTCTTGAGGCACCTGGGTGGCTCAGTCGACTGGGGGTCTGACTTCAGCTCAGGTCATACTACAGTTTGTGGGTTCGAGCCCCGCATCGGGCTTTGTGCTGACAGCTCGGGACCTAGAGCCTGCTTCGGATTCCAGGTCTCCCTCTCTCTCTGCCCCTCCCCTGCTGGTGCTCTCTCTCTCTCTCTCTCTTTAAATAAACATTAAATTTTTTTTTAAAAAAAAGCAGCTATGCTTCTTAATGTTTGTATCAGAACAAACTATCCCTCTGTATTCTTGCATCACATGGCTCAGGAAAGACAACAAAAAGTGCTCACTGTTCATGTAGGGCCAGGCAATTGAAAAGCGAAGCCAATTCAGGTTCTGTGACTTAGTGCTTAGACAGATAACATGGCTCTTCTAAGCATGAGTTTCTTAATCTGTACAACGGGAAGAGCGGGAGGAAAATTCACAGGGCCTAAGGATAGGGGGAGGTAACCTATGTAGTCCTTTCAAGATGGGGTTGATCTCATAGGCCACAGTCAACATTAGCTCTTATTGTCATCGTTAATAAAGCAAATAATACTAACACTGTCAGAAATACCCCCAAACAGTAGCAAGAATATTGCAGCCCATCTTGGAAGGAAAGGACAAGCCTTCTTAACAGCCAGCCTACCCTTTGCAGAGACCTCTGAATATATACATAACACAGGAATATGAGTCCTGAAACCAAGAATAATCAAGCCTTATTGCACCCCTGCCAGAAAATGATGATGGGGCAGGGGGGAAGTCTACATCAAAGAAACCAGAAAAGAGAGAGGTTTTGCAGGTACAGACTGAGAAAGAGCTCCTTTGAAAAGAATATAGGAAATGTATGTAAGTTCCCACTTAGGTTATCAGTATTAATGGATCAACACATACTGATTGATAAATTTTAGGACTATCATTTTCATTCCATAATACGGGTTTTCTAAATTAAAAAAAAAATAGTATGGGACACTTGGTTGGCTCAGGGTGTTGAGCGTCTGACTCTTGATTTTGGCTCCAGTCATGATCTCACAGTTAGTGGGATTGGTGCCAATGCCGAAGAAAAAAAAATGAAGGGATGAAAAGATGGAAATTAGGTGCTGATCATTTAGCTCCTGAATCAAGCTTTACCTGATCCCCTTGTCACAATCTATATTTTCCATTTAGTTAAGCCTGTTTGGGCAAAGCTTTCTTTCACTTGCAGTAGAAAGTCTCCAGCACTGGCAACTCCATCCAGTGGAAAAGGGAAGACTATTCTTGACTCTGAGTTGTTACAATTTGGACAAACCTGCCCAGATTCCATCAGAGATTTATCTTAGAGTCTGTCCCAGACTATGACCACTATGATTCTTTTCAAATCTGCGAATATTGTTGCCTTCTTATTTATACACAGGGTGATCATTCATCCCTACTGGTCTGGGACGATCCTAATTTATGCCTCTTGTTCTGGACTAATTATTATTACTGTCCACTTTCACTTTAAACAAAAATCCAAGATTGATTCAACAGTGAGTTGTAAGGTTACCCTATTCACAATTCTTCTTTACAAAGTTTTTTCCTTTGGGAGTAGAATCCCACACCCCTTCCCCCAAATTCTTTTCAGTGATAATCCTGGCTAATTATACTCAGCAAATAATCTCATCTTGCCAGTCTTCCCATGTTTGACTTTTGGGGAATTAATCACAGCTTTCTGCTGTCGAACGAGGTTCTTGAGAGCATGGTATTATTGTCTTATCTAGAGGAAACCCCTCTGAAGCAGGGCCTCCATCCATCATACCTCCTGTAGTAGAAAGAACTGATTAAAACTTCCTGGCCTGAAAACTTGTTTGTTAGCGTGTCGCTTCCTCCCTGCCGTCAGCATAAGGTCTTCCTCGTGCAGCATGTTTAGGATTCAGCGAAGGGCATTGTTTTATCAAGATGGGACGGTTATCCGTGCGGGAGCACGCTGTGCTGGGAATCTGACCGCCCTGTAAACACAATGATAACATCGTGTCTGCACACTGGGAGGAGACAGTGTTCCCAAATTCCCTTTTCCTCATTAGAGTCTTGGAACAATAGGTGGGAAACACAAGGCCCTGCTATCATTATCTATTGGCCTTCATTTCTGGGCATTGATTGAGCCTACGGTGTTTTGTGTGTGTGAAGAAACAGCAAATTAAAATTCAGACCTCTTCCATTTTTCTTCCTGGAGTGTTCATCTTGTTATAAAGCTGGGGTGACAGAGATTAAAAATCGGAAGCGGGAGAGTTGAAAGTTATATACACTCGTGAACGGTAACAAGTTCCCTTTTGAAATTATTCCGGTGAGCAAATGTTCGATCAAGGCAGACGAGGAGATGAGCACTCATGGAGAAATTGTTTTGACAACTGTTCTGGTCAAGGGAAAACACAGACGAGCATCTTCCCTAAACGGTGGCCAAGTCAATTCATGACACATCATCTGTAATTTCGCTAACAGGAACCAGCCACATCACAGTGTAATTTTGTTTTGCTTTGTTTTTTAATCTGAAATGCTCAGTATCGTGGTGACGTCTGGTGCATTGATCTGCACGGCGGAGTTTGCCCAGGACCTGCGAGTAGGACTTCTCTATCTGGGAGCATCTTTGGAGAGACAAAGTCATCACTAGCAATCAAGCCGTATTAAGTTCATTTACACTGATGAATGCCCTACAGAGCAACGGTTAAGCTATTGAGATGGCAAAAAAAAATCTCCCAAGCTCCTGCAAAGGGGTTTTCAAATGGAAGGTACGCGACACTTAGCTCTTAGGGAATTCAACTAGCCAAGGTAGAGACCAGTGGCTTTGCTCAGTGGCCAGAATGGTCCTGCAAAGGGAACCCTCGCAATCTCTACAAGCCAAATGGTAAGGAAGGGAATACAAAGAACAATGGACGGCAATATTTTAGCGTTAACACGAGTCCAAGCCGCCACTTGATCGCCATTGGACACATCGGTTGCAGCAAATATCAGGAAACCTGCACCTGCTGCCTTCGGTTGCTGACGTGTGAATTCATGTAGCTGAAAAGTTTTCTCAAATTTCAGTCTTCTGTCTGTCATGTCATTTCATTATCTGGTTGACCCACCCGACATCTCAGCCCTTAGCCTCCCTGACTTCAGCTCTGCAGATCCCCGTCCTTGTTTCCCGGCCACCCCTCTCAGGGCGGCAGGTCAGAACCTGGCAGCACTCAGATCCTCTCTGTACCGAAAATCCTAAATTCCAGCCGCTCATGCTTTTGCTGCTCCATCGTCGGCCTCTGGCACACGGCCCCTTGGTCTGGTTAGCAGAATTTGACAACACACTGGATGCCCACCAGCACCTCTCAATTCTGCCCTGCAGGCTGCTGAACTCCCACAAATCAGCGGCATGCCTTCTTTGCCCCCTACTCCGGCTGCCGGGAGTCAATAAAGCCAGAACCGGTTGTGGCCGTGAGACGCCAGTTTTCAGCCTCCCTTGCTGCAACGGAGTTGTTGAGGGAAGCAGTGCCGGGGCCTCCAGGGACATCTCCTTTAAGGGGACAGGACACAGCCTTCTGTCCCCTTCCTCCTTGCTGTCGCTTGGGATGGCTGGTGCTCAGTCCTTTTGGACTGTAAGGGACAGCTAAGCATGGAGGAGCAAAGAGGGTGTCCTGGATAAACACGAGCCCATCATACAGCCCTCGATAGCCTCTGAACGCTCTTTAGATGAGAACAGCAAGAGCACACGTTTCGGTCTCCCTCCGTTTTTTTCTGTATTACAGGCAGACCTAGTTAAGGCTTATGAAAATACTGGTGACACTGTCTTATGCCACCTGCTTTGGTTCAAATGTCTGGGTCCCCAGAAGATACGTACGTTGAAATGCTAACGCCCCAAGGGCGGAGCCCTCGGGAAGGGGATCAGCGCCCTCATGAAAAAGATCTTACAGAGCTACCCTAGTCCCCTGTTCCGAGGCTACAGCAAGAAGTCTGGGACCCTTGGAAGAGGGCCCGCAGCCGACCAGACTGGCATCCTGATCTAGGACTTCCGCCTCCGAAGTGTGAGAGATCATTTCTGTTCTTCGCGAGCCACCCGGTCTATCGTGTTCTGTTAGAGAGCCCACGTGGGCTAGGACGCCACCTAACGAAGGTGGGACGTGGCAGGACCTGACAACGGCTTGCTCAACCTGCAAGTCCTATCGCAAACAGGACTGCCCCCCCCACCCCCCCCACCCAACATGCTCCTTCCTGTTCCCAGATGATATTTGGCTTCCTACTTCCCGGATACATTTGAGGCCATCACGGGTGAAACGTCCCACCTTCCTGTCCCAACACCACGGACACTGGTGTTTCTTTCTTGCCTTCCGCCAGTCCATCAGAAGAGCAATTTAAGCCCACCCTGCCCACCTCGAGGTACAAGGACGTCAAGGGGCCAACGTCCCATTTATCTCTCTAGCCTCATTGCCTATCACTCCTGAGCTGTAACTGGTGCTCTAATAAAAATAAATTGCCGGTAGGTCCTCGTATACGTGAAGCAGTTTCAACTGTTGTGCATTCTGCCCAGAATACAAGTTCTACCGACCTGCCCTGTCTGCTTCATGCAGGTGCTTCAAGACCAGTGAGGGGCCATCAAGCTTCCCCTGCTTTGAACTTCTAGACCAGGCGAAGGACTCATCCTCCACATTCCTGTTATCGGCCATTATCTTAGCACCCACCACAAAACCCAGGAATCGCCCGCTTCTGTGTCTCTCTCCACTGCAGCCAGACTTAAAGCTGCTCAAAGGCAGGGCCATGTATATTCATAATGCCTAGCACATTTAACCACTGTTTCTGGCTCTGAGTCAGTACCCTATACATTCTGATTAAATAAAGCAACCATTTCATTCAGTTACTCACGTAAAGAAAAAAAAAAAAAAATTGCACGAAACTGAAACTGTCTCAAAAGTAAAGGGTGCAAGCTGCAACTCCATCATTCATTCATTCACTCGTTTGTTCATTCATTAGTGAGTATTTGTAAAGCTTCTCCTACATATCAGACACTAAGTGCTCAAGACATTAGAGCAGATGAGACAAACGTGGTCTCTGCTTTCCTGTGGCTCACAGTCCAGGGGAAGAAAATCAAAACAGTACATAAGCAGTAAATGAAATGGATGGATAGATGGATGAACGGGTGATACCAAATAGTGATAAATGCAGGGCGGGGAAAGAAACGCAAGAGAAAACACGGCTGGTTCCTTTGGACAGGGTGGCTAGGGAGGGCCCCCATGGGGACACAATGTAGCCACAGCACAACGATGGGCTCATAGTGCGTTTGCAACTGGGGCTGGCAAGTTTCAATCTCTCACGCTCCTCCCACTGAGCAGCCATCAGTGGCCCTGATTGGCCACGATTTGATCTGTGATTGTGATGGGGCCACAAGTCTTTGCCAAAAACAGCGGTATGAGCACGTGTGCGAGTCAGGGTCACGCGGGCCACTGTGAGGTGATAAAAGGTATCTTACTCACATCAAGTCCAAAATGCAATATTCCTGACCGGTGGGTGGCTTTGCTCCGTGCAGTCACTCAGGGGCCTCTCTTCACCTCGCGGCCCTACCACCTTCACCATGTAAAGGTAAACCTGTCTCACTTTTCAAACACGCAGGAGAGACAGCAAGGAGCTCTGTGCGGGGCTGGTGTTCATGGGGCAGACCTGGAAGGGCCCACGTCACCTCTCCCGACGTGTCGCCGGCCAGAACCCAGCCGTGTGGCCGCAGCTAAGACCCGACAGCTTGGGAAACGCAGTCTAGCCGCGTGCCAGGAATCAGGGGAACGGCTTGCCCATGTGCTCAGGGCTTGTGCCCGCAGGAGAGTAATTGCAAGCTTTCTCCCTCCAAGTCCAAGGTCTCAGACCTCCTCAGGCTGCCTTGGCTACTGCAATTACATGATCAAAAGCAAAAATCCATTCTGGCAGGAGGTAACGTGGGATGCTGGGTGTGGGAAGCAGAAGCTAGGGCTGAAATCCAACGGGTTAATTCGCTAAAGGAAAAAAACAACTCTCAGATCTGTTGTGCATTCAGACAGTTCCAGAGCTCGAAGGCTAATCGTCCTTCTGGGACGCCGAGTTCTTTGTGGGGCCCTCAGAATGGACCGGTCGACCTTTTGAGGTTTCTCATCGCTCTGATCTCTTGCTAATGGATAGTGTTTTCCAAGTTGATGGTGTTTTAAAGATACAGCCTCTAACCAATGATAATAGGTCTGACCTCTTAAGGGAGAGCCTGGTACATCCTCCTCTCTCAGCCTCCCTTATTGGCCAATTACATGACTGGACTAGAAGTTGGTTTTAGGGAATCAATTTTACCATTTCCTCGTCACAAGTAAAGACCATAAACTTTTATGAGAGCTGAAGGGACTGCCTCTTACGGAGGGGAGCTTAAATGAAAATTAAAGGGGGCATAAAATGACAAGAAGTGAAATTCCACAAGGTGTTTTTCCCTGGACTGTCATGCTAAATTAAAGTGCTGGGGATGGGCTCCCGCTGTTGGCTTCTCCAACAAGGCACCAAGCGAGGGGAGAGAAACCACAGTGTCCCGATCACCAGCAACACAGCTGAGGGGGTTTTAGGCAGTGGTTTCAGGAAAAGGTACAGGAGAAAAGCCCTCGATTTACCCCCCCCAGTTAGCAAACTGGGTGACCCCGGACAAGATCTCTGAGCCGCAGGTTTTCCACCTGCAAAATGCAGATAATGGCAGTGGCCACCTCCTCAGAGCATTATTGCACGAATTCAGGAAAAACGTGCATGTAAGACGCAGACTACGGTACCTGGCACACGGGGAGTCTTCAGGGAGTATCCCCGTTATCGCCACTGTGACTGATGGCAAAAAGATTAAAAACGATTCGGGCGCTCTGCTCAGTTTAGAGAAGTAAGAGCTAATGCTGACCGTGGGCTATGTTCCAGCAATCCATACTTGTACATCCGCACGTCACAGACGAGGAAACAGAGCTCAGAGCCACTGAAAACCTGGTCCACGGCAACACAACTGATAAAGACCATAAATGGATTCAACATACACATTGACTTGGCTCGAGAAGCCAGCAGACTTGAGTACTCTGCGCAGCATTTTATAGGGAAAGGTCCACAGCCCAATCTGGGGAGCCTGAACCTAATTTGGGCTTCTAGGTCCCCCCCCACCACCGTACCTTTTTTTTAACGTTTATCTTATTTATTTTGAGAGAGAGTGCACGTGCATGAGGTGGGGGAGGGCCAGAGAGAGAGAGAGAGAGAGAGACAGAGAGAGAGAGAGAGAGACAGAGAGAGAGAGAGAGAGAGAGAGAGACAGAGACAGAGAGGGAGAGAGAAAGAGAGAGAGTCCCAAGCAGGCTCTGCATTGCCGGTGCAGAGCCCAACTCCGGGATCGATCTCATGAACCATGAGCTCCTGACCTGAGCCGAAATCGAGAGTCAGACACTTAACCGGCTGAGCCGCCCAGGTGCCCCTCCCCTTTCTGTTTGCTGGCTCGGAATCCCTGGAAGTAGGGGCTGACCGTCCGCATTTATAACAAGCATCATCCCGGGGACTCCTGCACACAATGAGTGAAGAACAACGCAGGCTGCACGACTTCTCACGACACCGCAGTTGGGGGGAAGCGTTTCCCAGAGTCCCGTCTCATTGCACTGCCTATCCCTCCTACCTCTGTCTCTTAACCATTGTCTTTTCTGGCACTTTTTCCACCCTCACAAAAGGCAGGGGTGGCTGAACCCAGGCTATCAAGAAAAAGAAAAGGTAGCCGTAATGGGTAAAGCGCTCTACTTGAAGGAAAATCATCACTTTTTGCTCTGAAACCGAAAGGCCTCACTACACGGTACCAACCTGAAGCCCTGTTCCAGTCGGGATGGATGAGGTTCTGTTGCGGTAAGGAACAGTTTCCATAGCTCAGGGGCTGAATGCAGCAGAAAAGCTCAATTCTTACTCAGACTGCCAACCCGGAACAGGCTGGCAGGGGGCTCGGGCCATCTCAGTCACTCAGGGACCCCAAAGATGGAGGGTCCATCTCATCATGTGACTGACTCCACGGTCAATACTGTTCGTGGAAATAGTGGGGCACCGCATCCTGGCTTTTAAAACTGACACTTGTGACATGCTTTCCCGGCCAAAGCAAGGGGCCTGTCTACACCTGGCTCTAAAACAGTGGAGGAACGTCATCCCCAAGAAGGAGAGGAGGAGAACGTCTTCCACAACCCCAGGAACTGGACCCTCTGCATCCATTGCGACAAGGGAACTGCATCGAAGAGGAATATCGTTTCTGGAAAGCCTCTGTACCAAACTGTTTCACTGAGAGGCAGAAGACAGGCTGAGGGTTAAACCCAGCCAGAAGGCACTCTGGGCTCGCAAGAGGCCAACCGTGCGTACCTTTCAGGCCATGAAATATGGCTCCTGTTTTGACACTCTTATAATAGCATGGATGTTCACTCTCCTTGTTGCCGTGGGGTTTATGGTCCATAAAGTTTAATAACAATCTTAACAGCTGAACAGAGAACACACGAGGCTCGAAGGCCACTCTTACCAAAGGGTAGCTAGATTTTCCATGTTTCCACCCCTGGGCATCTCCGCTCGTACGATGTGCTCATCTCTCATTGGGGGCCATGC
The DNA here is from genome assembly GCF_024362965.1 of Panthera pardus. Taxonomy (NCBI): domain Eukaryota; kingdom Metazoa; phylum Chordata; class Mammalia; order Carnivora; family Felidae; genus Panthera; species Panthera pardus. The sequence goes on along the minus strand of NW_026526754.1, from coordinate 17,121,489 downwards.
AGAGTAACCATGAGGGACAAAGGGATTCAAAAGGGTGCGTGCTGTCTTTGAAACAGCACAACTGCCACATTGGGCCTTCATAGTAATTTGAGCTCTGGGGAGCTGGGGATGATAAAAAGCCTGGTTGCCCTGCAGTTTGGACCACAGTGATCCACAGGGTTAGCATGCCAGGGCTTGGTCCAAATGACCAAACGCTGGTAAAGAGCTCCACATCCCTTCCCAAGGCCTGCAGAGCTGTGCATGAACTGCGGCTCCCAACCCCCTCTTGTTTCTCATCTACTCACAGGGTCAGGTTCACAGTCTCCTGTAGTCACTAAACACAGCACCCCCTGCCCTGCCATGGGTCTTGCCAGCTGCTGCCCTCCCTTCCTTCAGGGGCTGGTTTTCTCTGGTCTCCCTTGGACTGGCTCCATTTCAGCCCCAGCCCTGGTTAAATGGGACCTCCTCAGAGAGGCCCTGGAGACCCATCTAAAGCCATCCCCCTCCCCTGAGCACCTGGGTGGCCCAGTTGGTTAAGCGTCCAACTCTTGGCTTCGGCTCAGGTCATGATCTTGCAGTTCGTGGGTTCCATCGCGTTTCGTGGGTTCGAGCCCCGCATCGGGCTCTGTCTACACTGAGGGTGTAGACCCCGCTTGGGATTCTCTCTCTCTCTCTCTCTCTCTCTCTCTCTCTCTCTCTCTCCCTCTCTCTCTGCCCCTCCCCCACTTGTGCTCACTCTCTCTCTCTCTCAAAATAAACAAATAACTTAATAAAATAAAATAAAATAAAAGTAACACCCCTCATGCCACTTACTGCGCAATTTTATTTCCTAAACAGCACTCCTCACCACCTGCCAATGGCTCCTTTGTGTGCTCCTTTCCTTTTTTATTCACACATGCACAACACACACACACACACACACACACACACACACACACACACACAATGACATCCCTGTGGAATCAGGGAATTTGACATATTATCATATTATTCCTGGTCTCTCTTGGTGCTGGGTTTGCGCAAATGAAAAGAACACCTTGGGTAATAAAGGTAATGAAAGGTCAGGAGACCTTGTCCCCGCAGAGCTACGGGAATTTGGGGAGGTTGAAGGAGGCTCACTCACACAGAGAGAATCAGGTTCTTCCCAAGTCTTGACAGACCTGGGGCCAAAGGAAAGTTCTGTCTTCCCTCCCGCCTTCCCTCACCTCCTGGAAGAGGTGTATGTATTCTGTCTCTCTTCAGAAGCCCCGACCACATTGCAATCAGGGCCTGATTCTACAGAGGACAGCTGATGGGGTGCCAAGCAGGCAGATAGCCCAGGGCAGGGCTCTGGATGGGAGGGGCCGGGAGGCCTCCCTGGGAGAGAATTCCTGCCAGGGGTGGGGGGATTAGAGGAAGTCCTTATCAGGTCACATTTACACATCAAAGAGTCCTTCCTGCTGGGCTTACACAGTAGTAACAAAGTCATCTCCTTCAAGGCCAAGAAGCTTTCTTCTGAAGCTAAATTTTGCCATTCCTCCTACTCCTCCCTTGTGGGGGGACAAAATGGTTCTGTTCCAAAAGGCCCTGGGACGTAATTCACCCCAAAGGTGGTTTGCTGTTACCCTAGCTCTCCCTAAATGGTTGAAACTTTGCAGAGGAATCCTTGGTTTATAGGAGTTATGTGGGATTCCCCTCAGACTCCTGAGCTTGCCCAAGGCCTGTAACCAAGAAGACAGAAATAGCGTAGCCTGGGTCATTCATTCGTCTGTCTGTCCACCCATCCACCCATCCATCCATCCACCTTCCCATCCCAGAGACATTTATTGAATCACTACTAAGTTCCTAGTACAAAGCTATTTTTTCCTTTCTGGATCTCTGATCCTTGGTTAACTAAGGTAAGGGAGGATGAGTGTGGGATGGCTGAGTTGGGGACACTCTAACACTAAGAACTTGGGCCAAGTTCTGGCAATTTGGGTGGAGGTGTGTTTGATGCAACCAATTGGAGTTCAGGACCAGTTACCCCAAAATGTGGCACCTTGGAATATTAAATGTTTAAGCTGAAGGAGTCTGATAAAATGGCAGGAACAGGGAAGTTACCCTCATGTTCTCTTGCCCTTCTCCCCAGAAGCAGGTCATAAAACTTTCATGTGATAAGTGCCTTGCCTAAACCCAGAGGAAAGGAACAGCCTTCTCTCTGAAGACAAAGAATCAAACAACAACAATAACAACAACAACAAAACAAAAAACAAAAAAACAGGCCACTTCTCAGCCAGTCATATTCTGCCATGTCTGTCCACTCTTCCTCAAACCTACCACGAAAATATTCAGGTCTCAATGTTGCTTCCGGCCTTCACTTCCTTATGAAGGCTCCCATCTCATGCAAAACTTCTATTAAATGAGAATCTATAGGCTTTTCTCTTATTGACCTATCTTTTTCATTTTCAGACCCGGCCAGGGACCCCAAGAAGGTTGGGGAAAACATTTTTTCTCCCCTGTACAACTAACATTTGACATTGAGAGCTCCTTGGATTATGTTCTTAATAAATCCTTTTTTTTTTTAAATTGAATTTCACAAATATAGGATACTATATGTGCATCTAGGTGGCTTACATCTTTAAGCTCCTACTCCACCCTTCTTATGAATGGAACAATTCTTTCAGGGGTCCATCAACAGCCATTTACTTGACATTTCTTCTTCCCTTTCCCTTTCCCTTTCCCTTTCCGTTTCCGTTTCCGTTTCCCTTTCCCTTCCCTTCCTTTCCTTCCTTCTTTCTTTTAGATCAGAATCTTCCCGTCTCAGGTTTTCTTCAAGTTGGAAGCAAATATATGTAGACCCAACACGCAAGTGAAATTAGCAAGCAATCAGTCCTTCTTCTCTCCTGGGGCCTGCCAACAGCCTCATGCCAAGGGCAGCAGTTGGGTGACCAGAGGTACAACCCACCACCTAGGGTTAGTCCAAGGCTAGTGTCATGAAGATCTCGATCCACAATATTGCTAGTTGACCCCAAAGAAACAAGTCTCAGGGATTCACAGTTCTGGTGAAAAGCAACAGAGAATGACAATATATTTTATCCTTTGCGGTTATAATGGCACTCTAGGGTGGGGTACTCCATTGGGATGTAGGGGTAGAATATAAAGATACACGATGCAGAGAACCAAGGGGAGCATGAAGCAGGAAAGAGGTGTGATTTTTTTCTAGAGAAAAAGATGGTTATTTCCTTCCAGCTCTCCCCCACACTTCCCCCTTCTCCCCCCCAGCCACTCACCTGAGAAGGATTTACTGGAGTAGGACCAAAGATTGACAAAAAGCCCAGAAGCAAAGACCCTAGAATTTTATTTTATTTATTTATTTAAAAAAAAATTCTTTTAATGTTTTTTTATTTTTGAGAGAGAGAGAGAGAGAGAGAGAGAGAGAGAGAGAGAGAGAATGAGCAAGGGAGGGACAGAGACAGAAGGAGACACAGAAACTGAAGCAGGCTGCAGGCCCTGAGCTGTCAGCACAGATCTCGACATGGGGCTTGAACCCATGAACTGAGAGATCGTGACCTGAGCCAAAGTCAGACACTAATGGACTGAGCCACCCAGGTGCCCCAAGACCCTAAAATTTTAGAAAGTAGGATGGGTCACAGTTAAAATGATTATGCCTACCGTCCCAGTAATTACCTGCCCCTTATTTATTTATTTATTTATTTATTTATTTATTTATTTATTTATTTATTTAGAGAGGGAGAGGGACAGAGAGAGGAGAGAAAGGAAGAGAGAGAACCCCCAAGCAGGTGGCACACTGTCGGTGCAGGACTCATGCGGGGCTTGAACCCATGAATGATGAGATCACAACCTGAGCTGAAATAAGACTGAGCCACCCAGGTGCCCCTGCCCCCTCTTAAAAAGGCCCCAGTCTGGGTGACAAAGATACAGTCTGTAATCCTAGCACAGACACCTGGAGTGCAAGCTGCACGTGGCAAAGGAAGTATTCACATTTTTAGCGACTCCCCCACCCAGAGAAAGCATTTACAAGGTCATCGAAGCGATGACCTCAAAGCACCTAGAAGTGGCAACTTTTGCTTTAAAGAAAAGCCCTAACACCAGTGTTTGACTTTGTGTGCGTTGCTAGTTTGGTGACAGGTTGTTTTTTTTTTTTTTTTTTAATGTTTATTCATTTTTGAGAGACAGAGAAACACTGCACAAGTGGGGGAGGGGCAGAGAGAGAGGGAGACACAGAATCCCAAGCAGGCTCCAGGCTCCGAGCTGTCAGCACACAGCCTGACGAGGGGCTGGAACCAACGAAGCGTGAGATCATGACCTGAGCTGAAGCCTGACCCTTAACCAACTGAGCCACCCAGCGCCCTGTGGTAACAGCTTTTTTTTTTTTTTTTTTCAGAAGGGTTTTCCTGGTTTGCTAACATCAGTGGAGGCCCCTACTTTCAGGAAAGAGGCAACGTTGATAAGAAGATGAAGGTGTTGTTGATGGAATGGTTATAGCTTTGAGGTTTCCACTACCTGTAGGCGCAGGGAATCTCCACTCCTTAGGCTGTGTAACCTGCAGAAAATGACTCATCTGCTTTGTCCCTTCCCCCCTTTGTCAATTGGGAATGACAAGAGCTCCACAGAGCTCCGAGAACTAAATGGAACACGCTCAGTACCTGGCACATCACAGGAACCCAAGGCACAGCATGGTCAATGCTACCATGATTACAATTTTTATTACTCCTGTCATTACGATCATCCCAAATCTTCGGCATCCTTGTTACTCTCAAGCTCATCTCGCAGTTAAAGAAAATAAGCTCTCACAGTGAATAATAAGGTAGGGGGGTGGGTCGGGATTAAACTAGGTTCAGGGATGTGTTCTCTTTACCACACCATACCTGGGCTACCCTGAAAACAGCAGCACCATAGATGTGCAGGTGGTCTGTTGGTTAAATCAGTGCATACGACAGCAAGACGTACTTATTGGCTTAGGAATTTTTCAGAAATTGTTGGCTAATAACAACCTGCCAGGTGATGTGTTTAAGCTCCTTCCACATTTCTTTGGATCCTCAGACAAACCAGTGAGGTTGACCATATCATTACCTCCCACTGCTGGGGTGGAAGGGGAAGCAGGGAAAGACACGTGAAGCCAAGTTTCTTAGATCTAAAAATTTTTTTTTTAAAGTTTATTTACTTATATGGAGACAGAGAGAGCAGCGGATGGGCAGGGAAAGACGGAGAGAATCCTAAGCAGGCTCCGTGCCGTCAGCACAGAGCCCCATACGGGGCTCGAACTCATGAACCGCGAGACCAAGACCTGAGCTGAAGCCAAGAGTCGGACGCTTAACCAACTGAGCCAAGCAGGTGGCCCAAAGCCAAGTTTCTTTTCTCAGGGAACTTCAACAGAGCCAGAGAAGCAACTGATGTAAAACTGACACACAACTTTTATCATTAGGCTTAAGTTTTCTGAATTTAATGTTTCTGGAATAAAGTATCTACTGTAAGAAAAACAAAAATCTTCAATACTTAAAAAGAAAAATTAGTGTTGGTCACTATTCACCCCCCCCCTCCCCCCCCATTGCTCAGAAGCTTAACGCAGCGGGTTAGAAATCCCCATGTAAGTCTGTTTTCTTGTGTGATTCCATGAAGGACTGAGAGCTGGTGTGGACACTGCTGTCTGATGCTGTTTTATATCACACCAGCAGGGTTTATAGATCCTCCCTCTGTTTTAGGCCAAACCTGGTTTTCTAGGCTCTGGTTTTTTACACTTGGGCTCAGCCGCTCTCCCGGCACACAAGAGCTTCTCAATGAGCGTTGGTTGAACGAATAACTGTCACACTCGACAAATTACGTCGCAAATGCCCTGCACTCCTAACACGACCAGTAATCAAAGGAACTCACAGGTGACCCATCCGCATGCCTTCCTTTAAGGGCTGAGGAAAGGGGGCCTGAAGAAGGTATATGCCTCGCTTTGGGGGGTCCAAAGGGCAAAGAGGAATGTTAAGCCCTGAACCTAGCAGGGACTCCTGCTGTGCAAGCCACTGGGAGAAACTGTCTAGTCCCTACTCACTCTTCACTTACTCCTCAATTAGGAAACTAACATGAAATGGAGGGGAAGAAACAACCATGCAAATCAAGGCTGAAACTGGAGTGGGAAAACATAACAAGACAAAAAAAAAAAAAAAAGCACAATAGATTTGCTTTCATTCTTAGAAGGCAGTGGGTGGGAAAGCAGATTCCCACTAAGAAAAGAGCTGGCCTTTCTCACCGAGCAGGAAATATCGAGCTGCTCTGGTCCCGCAGCCCCTGCAGAGCCCGGCCTGATGGCTTAGCCCTGGCATGCGGGTTCCAGCCCCAAGCAGAGAGAGACAGCATTTGGAAGCTGGTGTCAGATCCTGAGCTCAGGGCACAGCCTCGGCGCAGGCCCGCGCCGCAGTCCCCGGGAAGGCCCGAATATGCCGCAGTCTAACCGGCTGCCTGACATTTGAAATGCCTTCACCCCAGCTGTTAGTCCACCTCTGAGCCCTGGCCTTCCCTCCCTGCCCCGCGTGCAGCTGCGGGATGCAAGGGGCTTCCAATGAGAAGAGAAGAAGCCGCCATCCCCTTGTCCTTGAGGTAATTAATCAGCGGTGACTCTTTACTCGGTGAAGAATATTACTCAGAGCACTTTTCCTCCCTGTAATGTCAATTATGCAGTGCAGAAGCAGTTCCAAAAAAGATACAAAGGGATGTGGTGGGGTTTCACTGCAACGTAACAAGGCTAAGTCGTTGACGGCCGAGTGTAGAGCGTGGAGTGCGCAAGGTTGCTTCAAACACAACTAAGAGGACTGCCAGCCTGCCTGATTTTCACCAGGAGAAAGATTTCTGGGGTTTCCCGGAGGACTGACAAGGAGAGACTGCCAGCCGGCCGGATGTGCTGCAAACATGCAGCTCTTACACCAACCCCCGCTCTAATTCCTGCCTCCCCAAAAGTGAGGGGCACGGGGACAGCGCTTGCTGCAGAGGGGCTCGGGCTGGCAGGTGAGGTGGGGGCGAGGGTCCCCGCTGTCCCTGCACTGCACCCAGCAGGGACAGCATCAGAATGCACATGGAGGGGGGGTGGTCTGGCACAGCCAGTGCCAGCCGGTTTTGAAAAGGGGGAGGGAGGAGAGACAAAGAAGACAGAGAAAAGAGCTGGAAAAGAAGAAATAATTCAAACAAAAACGCCCCGTTCCTATCAGCATAGGGCTCTCGGGCAAGCGACATTCTCCGGCATCTGGGATATTCTACAACCCTGATTAAATAGTAGGGCCCTGCAAACACACACCCTCAGATCCTTAACCTCCCACATTTAGCAAAACAAAGGCAAGCCTTTGGATTATTGCTCAAACTATTTCCTTCAAAGCCCATCTCTTCATCTCTGGGTCTTCCTCCTGTCCTGCTGTCATGGGGAGGGGGGGGGGAGGCACGGGGAGCTCTGCGCTGGGGACTTTGAAGATGGACTTTGAACACCGTGCTTGAAGGAGAAAACTGGGGCTTCTGGATGTGAGCAATGTCTAAAAGTGAGGTTGGGTCAGAAAAGAGAGGGGTGGCCCGTTCTGTGGAATGAGTTCTTTGAAGCTTCGGGATGTGAGTGCTGGTGAAAACTGGTCCTTTTCTGGACAGATTAATCACGGGGCTTCTTGGGAAGAGAATGCCAAAGAAAACATGGAACTGATCTGGCTTTATGGCAGTCCCTTGCAGTATAAACTGTGTTTTTTGGGAAAAAAAAAAAAAAAAAGAATGCTTCCTAGTAAAAGTATAACTTTATTTAATATTCTTGAAATAAAAGAAGAGAGTATTAAGTTAGCATGATCACCAAGAATATTATTGAAAGCAGCACTAATGGAGTTGTTTTTATGATTCCATTTATTCAAAATGAAAAATGGCACTCGCCAAACATCGGATCCGATGAGTAATAAGATTTATAAAGCAACCAAAGAGGAAAGATGAACTGGAGAGAAAATCTATTTTGATTAGATGATTTTGTGGTTTGTGTTCTGGTTACAAATAACCTGACAGCCACAAAATATTCTCCTGGTCCTCCAAACAAGGATCTCTGTTTGGAAAACTCCAGTGGGAGTAGGTACCGCTGTGACTGCAGGATCCCTTCATTTTCAAATAACTCCTTTCCTATTAATAAAATGTCTCATTTTTAAAGGGAAAAATACAAGCACAAATTACTTCAGTGCTGCGTTCATTACATGCCTAGCTGTTAATGACAGCAACATATGTTCGTAAGTGACAGTTCATTTGGGTTTGAGGCAGAGATCTGGGCATGTTCAGTACATGGGCTAAGCCAGGCTGGAAACTTTCCACGTCAGTGTCTGAGCTGACACAAAACAGGAGAAGAAAAAACTTTAATCTCATCATAAACAAACGTACAGATCTCCTTCAACATTTATACCCAGAGTTGGCAAAATGGTGAAGGGTTCGTTAGTGACTCCTTCTTCATTTTAATAGTAATACTACTAATAATACTCATACTAATACTAATAATAATGGAATAGAAGGGAGGAGCAGCAAAGCTCTCTGCAAGAAAAAAAAAAAGCAGGGGGAGGGGAGGGTTTGAATGTTGCACATCTCCGGTTTTGGTAGCCCAAAGAGGGAATATAAGCTTAAAGTCCTGAATTTAACAAACCTAATTATCAAGGCTTAATTAGTACCAAGGGTACAGCTTCATGGAACACCTGCAGACTTAATTTATGTCCTGACAGAGAGGAACAAGTGTTAATGGGCTGTATTTATGTTAATACCTGAACCTTAGGAGCCAGTGGAATAAAACAGACCATGCACTAGTTTTCCAAGCTACAGAACAAATATAAAAGATTTTCATCTTAACGCTAGTTTGCACATAATTCTGCAGGGATCACACAGATCTACTTCAACTTTCAAAACTAGGGAAGTGGAATGTGAAAAGGGAGAGTCATTTCGGGCGTCTGTAAAAGTCTACACCAAGATCAATCCCATAAGCCAGTGACCTTATCTTGTCTTCAAAACGGACAGTGGCTGGTAGGGCTGATGTTCTCAGTGTTCAGGACAGGTGCTTTCCATGATGCTGGAATATACCCTCCGTTTTCCCATAAATGTCATATTAAAAGAAGAGCTAGCATTTACGGAGTGCTAAGTGTCAGTTACTATGTGAGGTCTTTGTATACGATTTCCAGTTACAGATGAGGAAACCTCAGTTCGCAGAGGAAATAAGTTATTTGCCCTGGCCGTGTTTGTGGGCAACTCAAAGATCTGGGGTGACGATGCCAGCACCCACCCTTTCTACCAATGAGCTAAACTACCCTGAACACACAGAAAATAATAAGAATGTACAATATGTATACATGCCTATTTATAATAGAACTCTCAGCAAACTGAAATAAACACAAACTAGTCAATCTAATAAAGAACATGTACTAACAGTCTACAATTAGCATCATACCTAATGGAAAAATACTAAATAAGGCAATGATGTCTCCTCTTTACACATCTATTCAACATTCCTGGGGGTTCTACACGTGCATTAACATAAGAAAAAGAAACATGAGAAAAATCATGGTGAAAGAAGTAGACCTCTATCTATTTGGAGACATAGAAATTCTCATGGAATACTAAAAAAAAAAAAAAAAAAAAAAAAAAAAAAAAAAACTAAAAAGCTTCAAAGTCACAGGATATAAGATCATCTTGCTAGAATCTATTTTATTTCTACACATTAGCAACGGACAATTAGAAAAAAAAGACACTTAAAAATGTCATTTACAATAGCATAAGAAGCAAAATGTTTAAGAATAAATAAAAAGGCACAAGACCTCTATACGGAAAACTATAAAACATTGGGAGGAATTAAAGAAGACATAAGCAAATAGATATAGGCTTATGGATTATGATACTCAATGGTGTGAAGATTTCAATCCTCCTTGAAATGATCAGTGGATTCAATATCATACCAAATAAAATCTCAGCAAGGCTTTTAACAGAAATTGAGAAGCTAATCCTACAATTGCAGTGGAAAAACCCAAGTAGCTAGAATACCGAAACAATCTTGAAATACAGAATAAAGTTGAAATCTTTATACTACCTACCTTCAAAATTTACTGTAAATCCACAGTAATCAATAAAGTAGGTATAGCCATAAGAAAAAACAAATAGATCAATGGAGTACAATAGAGAGTCTAAAAATAGATCCTCAAACATATAGTCAATTGATTTTTGACAAAAGAGCCAAGGAAATTCAATAAGGAGATTAGTCTTTCAACAAAGAGCGTGGGAACAACTATTTGGAGGTCTGTATGGGGGAAAAATAAACTTCTATCCTTACCTCACACCATATACACAAATTAATTTGAGACAGAACATAGACCTAAATGTAAAACAAACTATGAAGCTTCTAGGAAAAAAAAAAATCTTTTTGACCTTGGGATCAGTGATGATTTTATTAGAACAATGACAAAAGAAAAAAAAAAAGAAAAACCAGACATTATCTAGATTAAAATGTTTTGCTTTTCAAAAGACACCATTAAGGAGGGAATAGAGAAGATACAGACGAGGAGGAAATTTACAATGTCACATGATGAAGGCTCAAATCCAAAATATATAAAGAAGCTCTACAACTCAATAAGATAAAGACAAACAACCCCAATTTTTTGTTAAATGGCCAAATATGTGAATAATCACTTCACAGAAAGAAAAACATATGACTGGCTAATGAGGTCATAAAAAGATGCATTAGTCATCAGGAAAATGCAAAATTAAACCAAGAGATACCATTTCACACCCACGAGGATGGCTATAATTAAAAAGACTGAAAATACCAAGTATCGGTGAGGATGTGAAGCACTACAAATTCTCACACGCTTCCAGGGGGAGTTTAAAATGGTAAAACCACTTTAGACAACTGTTTGACAGCAACTTAAAGTGGCACATGCATACCCTAAGAGTCCAGAATTTTACACCTAGGAGTTTACCAAAAAGAAACAAAAATGCGGAAGAAGGTTTTTACGGGAACATTCACAACAGCCTTACTCGGAATAGCAAACAACTCTGTGCTCATCAACAGGTGCGTAGATGCACAGACTGTGGGAGATTTTCAAAATGGCACACTACTCAACACTGAAAAAAGAGAACGTACTGATAAGTACATCGGCAGAGATGGGTCTCACAAATATGAGGTTGCGCTAAAGGAGCCAGACAAAAAATAGGTCTGATTTCCGTGAAATGATGTTCTAGCATAGGTGGAACTAAGTTAAATGGACAAGAAGAAAGCCTCTGGGAGTGGAGGGATTCACTGTAAATAAGAATGATGGAATTTAGTAGGGTTACGCGAATGTTCTACATCTGAATAGCGGTGGTGATTACATGGGTGTGGACATATGCACGTTTGCTGAAATCCAGAAAACAGTATCCTTAAACTACATTAACTTTAGGGTATGAAGATTACACCTCATTATACAGATATACGTGTGTATAAATATTCTGCCAGCTGGCCGCCATCTCCCACATTTGCCGAGAGAGTCACTTGACAGGTCAAATTTCATATTTGCGAAACAGACTTTACGTTTTAGGCTTATAATCCAGGCCACAAAAGCGCTCGCAAGTTTTATTTTAAGATTACTTATGAAACTGTTTCTTAATTACTATCTGAGGAAGTCATGCTTTGTGGAAAAAGAATGGGCTTAGGAGTCAGGTGTCCCAGATCATTATCACGGCTTTGCTTCTCATTAGCACTGTGACCTTGAGCAAGTTAATTATCAGCCTCAGCAATTTCTTCACCTGAAGAAGTCCAGGGAGCCAGACATGGATCTTGCAAGACTCTGGTGGAGTTTCAGCGTGATAACGGAGGCGCAGCACACGATTAAGGGCCCCAGCTGTTGTTATTACCATCAGCAGCCCCAGCCCATTTTCGATAACTTTGTAAACACCAAGCGGCTTTGGGACACCAGTCACTCCATAATCCTTTCCTAAGCTCTTTTTTTCTGAGGAAGACCAAGTGGGTCTATGAAAACAATTTGGGGACTTTTATTTTATTTTTTTTTATTTTTAAATTTTTTTTTTAACGTTTATTTATTTTTGAGACAGAGAGAGACAGAGCACGAACGGGGGAGGGTCACAGAGAGAGGGAGACACAGAATCCGAAACAGGCTCCAGGCTCTGAGCTGTCAGCACAGAGCCCGACGTGGGGCTTGAGCCCACGGACCGTAAGATCATGACCTGAGCTGAAGTCAGATGCTTAACCAACCAAGCCACCCAGGCGCCCCTGGGGACTTTTATTTTTTTATGGGTAAGTACACTCTGGAAATACTTAATTATTTTAAAAACATCATTTAGCAGGTTTGTTTGCTTTTCTCCCCCCCTCCAGCAGTATTTCTATTTCCTTCTCTTCTAAAACGCAATGTTCCTCTCTTGTTTTAAAGAACAATTGCCTGTGTGTCTGCGGTGTCCTTTCAAAAATGGCTTTGGTGGTTACTCGAGTGTGAAAAGGAATTTTTATACAAAGTTTGATAGCTGTTCTTTTCTTAAAGGAAGCACCAAATCAAATCTCTATGGCTTGGGATGTTAAGTTATTGTCAGGACCAAATTCGTGAGGTGATTGTTTTTTCTTTTTTTTTTTTCCTAAAGAGAGCACAAGGCTAATGTGAAAGCCAGATCGAGGTTTTTCTGAACTGTGGTTATCAGCTTCCTGACATGACAGTATGCCATTCAGCTTGACAAAGACACATACTATGAATCAATCGACATGGTTCTTAAGAAAACTTCTTTTTGCCAGAATCTCTGAATTTACCAGAATGGTCATATGTTGAAGTCCTGTGATCCCCCATCCATGGGACCGGGGCACTTTTGAAGGAAGAATGGCAACGTTAAGGTGGAAACAGACATGACAGAGTTATTACCTGCTTGGGTTTGCATTGTCAAAAGGGGCAGGATTTCAAAAACGGAATCCTTTCCAAATGCCGGCCACTAGATTTTAAAGGTGAATCGACCCTTCTCCTGGGTACGGTGCAAATCTGACAACAAATTAAGGCTCGACGGCATGGTAGCCTGAAAAGAACGGAAGAAACCACAGGATGAAAGCCTCGTGGCGAGCCAGGCAGCTGCCACCATCGCCATGTGTCAGGACACACAGGGTCACGAGGCTCGGCCTCAACTGAGAAGGCAACACACAACGTCTCTTCGGGGAACCCTCGTCTTTCCAGGCTACCAGGAATCGGAAAGGGAGATTTGGCGTGCACTGAAACTTGGGGCCTTTTGTAAATAATACTTAATTGAGAACAAAAAAGAAACCCACAGAAAAGTAAAGCAAACCCACTGACGAACAGACAGATCTCATTTCTCTTCATTGGTTGAGCCCGCTTCTTTAAAAGTCTTCTCAATCCGGTGATGCTATCAACTTTGAAATGTGGTTTGAAAAAGCGGATATTACATTTTAGCACAAGGCTAATAAGTACCCTCATGATGGAAACATTTAAGGCAAGCTGGTGAATTTATTTTCCTGATCAGACTGCCCAGATAAGACATATACTTAGAACACCAGTGAGTTCTCGTAAACAGGTGCCTGGTGGCCTGGTGGGAAGCCCAGGCGCCCTGGGCCGTGGTAAGGATGCGTAGGATCTCTCTGCCTCCTGCACGCCTCGCCACTGAGGGGCCTGGGTGCGTCTGCTCAAAGGGCAGTGATCAGAATTGGTCCAGTCATCAGATAATTTCTGATCGAAAGTTCTGAGAAGTGAGTTACGCACTGTGCGGGTTAGTCACTGTTTTTCTCAAAAGACCTGCAATGTGGGAAACCAAAGCCGCCCATCCTGGGGTCTGAAGCTCAATGTCAGGTGCTTGTAAACACTTGCAAGGTGCAGTTTCAATCCTGTCTTCTTCTTCAAACCTGTTCAGCTCTAACGCGGCCCTCTACCCTCTCTGTTCTTCCCACAGCTTTCCCATCCTTTCTTGAGAAAGACACAGCAGACTGGGCCGGTGTGAGGGAGCCCCGTGTGGGTCCCTGGGGAACGTGAATCAGTATGTTTCACAGAAGTGAAAAGAAGACGATCACTTTGAGTTAAAAAATTAGACTCACGGCAGACTGCAGCTGTGACGACGAATTCGGTAGGGCAGAGGAAGTTGGATCTCCAAAGCCTGTGCACGTCCAACTGGTAGAAATGTTAACCATAAAACACAATTTCGGGGCACCCGGGTGGCTCAGTCGGTTAAGCGTCCAACTTCGGCTCGAGTCATGATCTCACAGGCTGTGAGTTCCTGTGCCCTGTCGGGCTCTGTGCTGCCAGCTCGGAGCCTGGAGCCCGCTTCGGATTCTGTGTCTTCCTCGCTCTCTGACCCTCCCCCACTCACGCTCTGTCTCCCTCTTAGAAATAAAGTAAAAACATTAAAAAAATTAAACACAATTTGGACCCAAAACAGACTAACAAAACAAAACAGTCTATGATTTGATTATCTGCTTGCTCAAGTGCCACCAAAAATGAGTAATTTTGATGTTTAATAGTACATTTGGTGAGGGGGAGGATATCCTTTAGTCGGCTGGAGTTAGCAAAGGAACTTTGATAGACTTGAATCCAGAGGGTTAAGCCCACAGCCTAATAGTTAGGTATGTGGATGTATGTTGCATGAGTGTATGTGCACACACATACACACACACATACACACACACACACACACACACACACACACACACATAATTAGAAGATAAAACCAAACTGCAAGAATGAAAAAATTAAAATTTGCCGCAACAAAAGAAATTATTCTGTGGCAGTCGGGAGTACTTGGTACTCAACTACATTACCGATGAGACATCTTGCTCAGCCAGTGGCAAATGTGCCAGGGAAAATATTGTGTATCAGCTTGAAATACCTGTCTAGGTAATCTTCTGTTTGAGGCTGCTAGGAAACAGAAGATACTATTTGATTCTAGTGTCCTCTTCCCTGTGTGGACATTTTGTATGAAGGGTGAAGCTGGCACAGGCAGGGGAAAGGCACATTAAGGGCATTTTCTGGAACAAGAGGGATGCTAATGAGTTCAGAGCAGTGTTGGAAAAAGGCCCCCTGGGACTAGCAGGGAGTCCCAAAAGGAAGAATATCCCAGACAGCGAAGAAAAGAGAACTGTAAGTTATACAATGACGGTAAGCAAAAATGAAAATGGCGGCCGTGTGGGAAGAAGCAAGAGGAAATGAGTCTGAGGTTGGAGTGGAGGGGGAGGAAGTGTCCGTGCAATACCCCCACCCTTCTCCATTTCTGGCACTTGTTTGAGCATGGAGATGGTTTCCTGAGAAGCCAAAGAAGAGAGTAATCAACCTAGACGAGGTAAAAATAAAGGGGACACAATGCCAATGGGAAGCCCGTTAGGATAGCCTCAAATATTCAAATCACACATAAGAAGGGGAAGGCCAAGCGTTGGCATTTTTCAAGCCCTGACTCCGTGCCTAGAGCAACGCGGGGAGCTTTGATGCACACCAGACAATGTTGTCTCTCATTTCAGGCATGGGATGGTCAAAAGGGGCCTCTTTTTTTATTTTTCTAGGTAGAGTCTTACTGCCAGTTGTTCCATTTCACTTCTGTGAGCCTTTGTGTGGGAGGTGCCCTGTCAGCCTGGAGAGCCCCTTTCCTTGTCCAGGTAACTGCAGTTTACCCACCAAAATGAAGATTCTAGAAGCTTCTCTGACCTTAAAGTCTGTTTTGACGGCCCCTGCTCTGGCTAACAGAGAACCTTAGGGTTTCCCTATCAGTCTCCAAGGGAGGAATCAAGAGTATTGCCTGTTAACCTGAGAGTGAGAGTGTGAGGACAGAGAAGGCATCTTACCAGGCATTGCCCCCAAACACTGGGCTGGGCTGAGAACGGGCAAACGAAGGAAGTATGTTCTTTATTTTAGAGACGGTTCATCTTTTGCATCACCTCCACCCCCTGAGCTCCCCCTGACTGGTAAAATCAGACAGGAGCCAGGATGGCTAACAGACAACCTCCTTCTCATCCTTGAAGGGCCTGCATAATTGTCTAGATCCCCTGTTCCCATTGCTAGTAGAGAATTAGTGTGGAAGACGAAACAATGACACACGATGTTTAGATAGAAACAGAAGGCACTAAGTAAGCGAGGAGAACAACCCATTGTGTCAAAGGCACACTTCTTATGTTACTGTAAGACCTGACTTTTTTTATTTTAAGATTTCTGACTGCTTAAATATCATAGATCATGACTTCTCAAGTAGGTAAGACCTTCTCTCACTTACTGATCCTAGCAAAGAACTGTAACGTAAGCAAAAAAGCAAAGCAAAACAAAACAAAAAAAACCCCTAAAAAACAAAACAAAATTAAACCAACACCGAACCTAAGTCTGCTTATATATTTGTTGAAATTGATTAAGTGATAAAATCAGTTCTTATTTAAAGGCTATTTTCTTTTCTTTTGCCTTAATATATAAGGTTTCTATTGAGGCATTTCAGCATCCATAGGAGATTATCCCACCGTGGATTCAGAATCATTTGTCATCTTTCAAGATCTGAGAGTCTTTCTTGACCAATTTAGAAAAGAAGGATGTTACAGCAAACAGACAGTCCCGCTGCTAATGACGGGCCACAGTTCAATATTTTATGCCACCTTAAAAAAGTTTCAGTAACTGGAGGTGTTCTCACATTAATTCTTTGCATCAATTATTGACAGAGAATTTAATTTAAAGGCAACTCGTCAGTAACCTGGGGGTAGTGTTTTAAATAATTTATAATTGCTGCATGGGTGTAATCATATTGCCATTGATTGCGATCCAGTCACTTCTACGGGTCCAGCAGGTCTTATGCTAATTACTTGTAGTGAGATCACCTTTTTAACTCTGTATTCCCTGGTAACAGGAACTCATTATAAAAATAATTTAATGAAGTGTAATCTTTAAGAGTCCTTGCAGAGCTGGAAGGTGGAGAGGAGGAATGCATCAGCTCCGGAGAAAGGCAGAAGTTGAAAGCATTACACAGAGATTTACAGATAATAGATCCTAAGTCTGAAAGTACATATTATTATTCAGATAGCAGATGAGGGTGAGATAACAGGGGTGAAAAACAGGGCATATGGGGAGGGGAGAAATGCAAAAAAAAGAAAAGGCATTTAAAAACGAAGATTTAAATAATGTCACTTCTGAACAAAAATATCTAAATTCCACTTTATTCCTCCCCTGGGAAAATTCTGAAACAGACTAGGTCAGTGAGAACCAAAGAGGGGTTCATTCCCCTGGCAGAAGCAGGCTGAGTATTAGGCAGGACAGGGATGCATCTAAGTTCTTTATGATGACGGCTATAAACGCATCATACTGCAAAGTGGCCAAAAGGCGTGAAGCGCAGATGGCCTATACACACTCCCCTTGAACAAGGCTAACGTTTGTGTTCAGGTAAAACAAACAGTGGGTGAGCACGTACAGGTGGTGCTCGGCCAAGGCCCGCTGGGGATGCTGCTTTGGAGGAGAAGACTGAACACAGGATGTATCAGTGAGCGAGCAGACCAAACCCAGACATCACCGCTCTTTTCTCTCTGACTTTGTTCCCTTTACCCCGAGAGAGGGAGTTACTGTGGGCAGGCTGCACAGGGGTGGGAAAACATCAACACCATTTCAGGGAAGGCCAGGAGGCCTGCCAGACTGCCCAACGACCTGGGCACAGGCTGTCCTGACTGTGGGCCACGGGGCCGCCTAGGGAGACCCGCAGGGGATGGTGGGGGGGGGGGATCCTCAGTGAGAAAATGAAGGTTAAGGAGGATGGCGAGCAGGAGGTCAAAGGACAGTGTGAGAGCTGGGCTTTTATTTATTTATCTGCATTGACATTCACGCATATTTATTTTTAGTGACTTCTCTTTTAAGCAATCACATGTCAATGGCAAATTCGCCTCTTTTACCAAATATGTATGGGTGTATGTGTACCTTTGCTTCCAAATGGCAATAACATTGGTGTTGCATAGAAGTGTGCATATGCTTGTGTGTGTGTGTATCCCGGGTACAATTTTGTTAATAAATACAATGGTTTCGTGCCATGTGGGGTGATATTTCAGAAAATTCCTAAATTGGGAGGGGGGGAGGGATCTTTTTTTTTTTTTTCTGGAAGAAGAGATATAAGATGCTGTACATCTAATTTAATCCAAATAATTTTAGAGGCTTGTAAACGGCGGAAGGTAATAGGAAATCCATCCTATAGTATGGACTTTCTCCAGAGACTGCAAAGGAAACCCTTTCTCTGAAGGTGAGAACAACATATCTTTAAGCCTTGGGCGGAGATATTGTAAAACCTGTGGAACAAAACAGACTCGCATTGGCACAAGTTAAAAGAGAGGAAAAAAAAAATATCTGCAAAAATTGTCACCTGCCCACACTGAGAGTTTGCTAAAAAACATAATTCTCACTTAAACCTAACGAAAAGGAAACAACAAAGTTCTAGCTTATTCCATTTCCTCTGGGCCCGCTTAGAGCTTTCAGACTTGGCCTGCTTTTCTCCTGCGTGGAGCCACGTGGACACGGGCCAGTTCTCATGATTATAGCGCACTAAAATATACGAGGAGCTGCAAGAGTGAAGTGCAAGCTGTGGAGAGCAAGAATTATTACTCTGAGACCCACCGATTCCACTTGGGTTTCATCGCAGACCCCGAGATGGGGAGCCCAGTTTGCAGGGTTCAGGCTTCTGACCCACGGTATAAATCAGGGTCGGCAAGTATCTTCTGCAAGGGGCCAGATAGAAAACATCGTAGGCTTTGTGGGCCGTCCAGTCCCTGTCGTACTCAACTCTGCTGTTGGAGTATGGAAGCAGCCATAGACGAAACATAAACAAACAAATGAGCGCGGCTGTATTGCAACAGAATTTTACTTATAAAAACAGATCATGGCTGCGATGTGCCAAGCCTGGCACAGACCCCTGTCCCTTTATTGATTAAGCCACATTCCTGAAGGGTAGGGTCCACAGCACAGGTGGCCAAACTGATCCCAACTTGAATCCAAAGAGAGACACCTCCACTGTGAAGGGGAAGGAGGCGGGGATGGGGGTAAATGTTGGCCAGTTTCGGGGGAAGCTGAGGATAGGGAGGTGGGGGTAGTGTTGAGGGGCTGACCACTGAGGTTTCTTTGATTTCAAAGGAAAGAACATCACATCGGGGAGAGGTGGGACTTGGGGAAAATGGAGAAGCTTGAGACAGCCACTATGAGGGACAGAAGAGAAACCAAGTTCAGTAAACAGGATTGCTAGGCTGTCTTCAGAACACAGTTGAGACCATGAAGAAAGAAAGAAAGAAAGAAAGAAAGAAAGAAAGAAAGAAAGAAAGAAAGAAAGAAAGAAAGAAAGAAAGAAAGAAAGAAAGAAAGAAAGAAAAGGAAGGAAGGAAGGAAGGAAGGAAGGAAGGAAGGAAGAAGGTCAATATTGTCTCATGACTATACCAAGAGCCCAGTTAGCGGTAAAGGGCATAGCACTCACTCTGGGTTATTTTGGGCGAACAGCTTCTGTTGTCTGTGTTGTGTCTAGAGATGAGCAGAATGATTCCACACCGAGCCACAGAAATATCTCGGGAGGCTCTTAGTGGCAACATAAAAATAAGTTTTGGCTCCCTCAGTGGGGAGATCTACTTAAGCCACTGTCAGAATGAAAGCTTCCTCCGTCACTGGAAACAAACAAACAAGAGTGGTCTCTGAGATGAAGAGAGGGAGCGGGGACCAGAGAAAGTCTCCCTGCCCAGCGCTACCAGTTAGCTTGAGCTAAGAGCGAGCGCCTTGTGGGTCTTAGCGTGTTAGAAGCCAGATCGCAAAAACGGTAAGCGGAAGACTAGCCATGACACCTCCGAAGAAGCAGACCTCAGCGGCCAAAGTGGCTGCCATTGAGTGGTTACCTGGAATTTGAGTTCTGAGAAAAGAAGCACTGAATCAAGGGAAAGTGTTCCCCACGATCCGAGCGCGCTAGCCGAAGTGAGCTCTCAAGTCACTTTCAGAAAGCGAAGGGAAATGCATAGCCCCAAATTGCCCTACACCTCAGGTAGGGTTAAGCATTTTATGCAGGCATCAGCATCTTTATGGAGCTCACCTTTTAAAAGGAGCCAGCTTTTTGTTGTAAATGGCACTGACACTACAACAAGAAAGTTCATTTCACAAAGATGATTCATTAAGAAATAAAATATTCATGGCTGACAGCTTGAAGGATCGCCATACAGTTATATTCTAATGCACCTGTCCTCTCTGTCAGGTCCAATGTAGGATGTCATGTCGCTAAAGTTTTATTTAGAAATTGTTTGTCAGAGTGAGCTTTCTAATGTGAATGAAAAATTCATCCCCTCATTAAGAAGATTTTACATGAAATGTCTAGGATTTTCAATGAACACTAGGACATGAACCAATTACTGTTAAACACTTAAAGAGACAGAGTCCTAAGCTCACTCAGCAAAACCCTTAATTGCACAAATGTGAAGAAAATTCAACATCCCGAAAGGCAAATGGGAATTTTGATTTGGAAATTTTCCTTTCTTTTGTCATGTCTGGAAAACACTTATCTTTAAAAGACTTGGGGAATTCAAACACAACTATTATATGGAATCCACCCTTACATCATTCTATCTGACCCTTTCGTACACACACGCACATTACGCAGCGGGGTTTGGGATTTTCAGCCACTTATTTAGCTTCCAAGGAAAATGATTCAAATGTCCTGGAATGTTTTGCACCGTTTGTAGCTATTTCTTTTCTTTTCTTTTTTTTTTTTTTTAAATATATGAAATTTATTGTCAAATTGGTTTCCATACAACACCCAGTGCTCATCCCAAATTGTAGCTATTTCTTAAGGGTTGTTGGTTGGGTTGTTTGTAAGTACGTTTTGTTGCCTGCACTTCACTCCTACTTCACTTGGATAATTTGTGTAAATATCAAACAGGTGACTTGGAAGCAAATAGATTTAATGAGTCCAAAACGGTGGTAGTTGGGAGAGAGGGGGGAAAAAGCCACAACAGATTAAAATAGACTTGAGCTGCATAGAAAATCAGGAGAAATCCACGAGGGAATTGCTTGTATAATGAAATAGCATTTTACAGCAGTGACAATGGATTAAGTTGACATTGAGACTCTTTTTTTGACATACGGTCTAGTCAGCTTAATCTATGGTAGAAAATAGTTCAGTCCCCAAACCTAGCACTAGACTCAGGTTCCATTCTGTGTGTGTGTGTGTGTGTGTGTGTTGTGTGTGTGTGTGTGTGTGTGTGTGTGTGTGTGTGTGTGTATATATATATATACGTATATTATATATGGCTAGACTGTCACTTCCAATTTCAGAAAAGGCTTGAGATTGACATTATGAAAACTGAAATTTCTCCTTCTCAACCCAGCAGACTATAAACTTTAAGGATTTCATATTTGCTTTCACATTATAGAGGCTTTAGTGAACTAGTTCAAGGAAAAAGTAGCCTTGACCCTATAGCTGTTCATTGTTTTCCTATAAGACTCCGAGGATGCTTTCCAGAAAAGGGAGGACTTTGCATAAGGTCTTTAACCATACAGCTGATGTAGATGGAAACCAGAATTTCAGAGTCTTTCTTTGTGTTTAGCTATAGCTGCCTCTATGTTCTATTTTTTCTTTTCATTGATAATATTTTTCCTCTCTCTCTCTCTCTCTCTATATATATATATGTGTGTATGTGTGTGTGTGTGTATATATATATATATATATATATGTATGTATGTATATATATATATATATATGTATGTATGTATATATATATATATTTTTTCTTGATAATATCTTATATTTTCTGGAAGGCAACTGGACATATGTATCAAGGATCTCAAAATAGTTTGGATGGGAGATGCAGTTGTAGATACCTATCTTAAAAATATCTGCAATTCAGATAAGGATTTTTGCACAGAGGTGTTCAATGTTGTATTCTTAAAAATTGGAAGCAACTTAAATGTCCAAAAAAGGAGGAAATGTTCCTTTGCTAAGCCACCATTCAAAAATCACCAAAAAAAAAAAAAAAAAGAGTCACACATACAAAATCACCATTGCCTCATATAATATTGAGTTTAAAAAGTAGGATACTGAGTGCATTAAATGTATTAAGAGTTTTGTGAGGCAAAAAACAAAAATGCATTTTCTAAAAGAAAAAAACCTCAAGTGTTTAAAATGGGCATGGGCATATAGACAATGCTTTATTTTCTTACTTTTACTATTTAAATTTTCCATTGTCAGGGTGCCTGGGTGGCTCAGTTGGTTAAGTGGCTGACTTTGGTTCAGGTCATGATCTCATGGTTCGTGGGTTCGAGCCCTGCGTCGGGCTCTGAGCTGAGAGCCTGCTTCAGATTCTGTGTCTCCCTCTTTCTCTGTCCCCACCCCCGCTCATGCTCTGTCTCTCTTTCAAAAATAAACAAACATTAAAAAAAATTTAAATTTTCCATTGCCATTCCTATACATTGATGTAATTAAAAGATAAATATAAATACAGTCAAACTCTACACACTGCATGACTATGTAGTAGATGAGTAGGCTATTCTTTAATATACTAGGTATATTTAAGAACTAGGTAAGAAAGAAAACAAATCTGATCTTTCTATTAGATAAATCAAATTATCAGTTAAAAAAAAAAGGTTCCCGCTAGGAACAAACAAGAGTACCTACTCTCAACACTCGTATTCAACATAGTACTGGAAATCCTAGCTAGAGCAAGCAGGCAAGAAAAAAAAGCACCAGAATTAAAAGGAAGAAGTAAAACTACCTCTATTTGCAAATGACATGATTTTACATATAAAAAAATCCTAAAGACTCAACCAAAAAAGTTTAGATCTAATCAATGATTTCAGTAAAGTTGTAGATACAAAATTAATATGCAAAAATCAGTTGTGTTTCTATACACTAACAATGAATTTTCTGAAAAAGAAATAAACCAATGCCATTTACAATAACATCAAAATGATAAAATACTTAGAAATAAAATAAACTAAAGGAAATAAAAGTTATCAACTCTGAAAACTACAAGACATTTATGAAAGAAATAGAAGGTACAAATAAGTGGGAAGATATACCAAGTTCATGGATTGGAAGAATTAATATTGCTGAAATGTCAATACTACCAAAAGGCATCTACTCAGTGCAATCCCTAGTAAGATTCTAATGGTATTTTTTACAGAAGTAGGAAAAAAAACCAAACTCCTAAAATTTATATAGAACGACAAAAGACTCCAAATAGCCAAAGAAATCCTGGGAAAGAAGAACAAAGCAGGACATACCACGTTTTCTGATTTATTTTTATAGAAATATTTTTAATGTTTATTTATTTTTGAGAGAGAGACAGACAGAGCACGAGTGGGGTAGGGGCAGAGACAGAGAGACAGAATCTGAAGCAAGCCCCAGGCTCTGAGCTGTTAGCACAGAGCCCAACGCAGGGCTGGAACTCACCAGCCTCCATGAGATCATGACTTGAGCCAAAGTTGGATGCTTAATCGACTGAGCCAACCAGGCACCCCTCACATTTTCTGATTTTAAGCACTGTAAAGCTATAGTCATCAAACCAAAAGGGTACTGGCATAAAAACAGACAAATAGACCCATGGAACAAAACTGAGAGCCCAGAAAGCACCCCAAACATACCTGGTCAATTAATATTTGACAAGAGAGCCAAAAATACTCAATGGAGGAAAGAAACTTCCTTCAATAAATGGGGTTGAGATACTTGGATATTCACATGTAAAAAAAAAAAAAGAAATTGGACCCCTCTTTACACTACTCCTAAAAATTAACTCAAAATGGATGAGTTAAATTTAAGACCTGAAACCATGAAACTCTTAGAAGGAAACATAGAAAGAAATCTCTTTGACACGGGTCTTGGTAAGGATTCCTGGTAATGATTTTTTGGTACATGAAAGACACCTAAAGCACAAGCAACAAAATGAAAAAAATAAAATAAAATAAATGAGTGGGACTACATCAAACTAAAAAGCTTCTGCAGAGCAAAACAGAATAACAAACCAAAAACATTAGCAAAGTGAAAAGACAGTCTACAGAATGGAAAAGAATATTTGCAAACCACATATCTGATAATGAATGGGTCAATGTCCAAAAAATTTTTTAAAAACCGCCTACAACTCAATAGCATAAAAACAAGCAAACAACCCAATTAAAAAACGGGCAAAGGACTTAAAAAGACACTTCAAAGAAGATATACGAAATACCAACAGATATGTGAAAAGATGTTCAACATCACTAATCATTAGGGACATGCAAATTAAAACCACAATGAGGTATCATCTCACACCTGTTAGAATGGCCATCATCTAAAGATAAGAGGTAACAAATGCTGGCAAGGATGTGGAGAAAAGGGAATCCTTGTGCACTGTCGGTGGGTTTGTAAATTGGTATAACCACTATGGGAAAGAGTAGGGAGGATCTTCAAAAAATTATAAAAAGGAAAACCATATGATCCAGCAATTCTCCTTCTGGGAATATATCCAAAGGGAATGAAAATACTAACTTGAAGAGCTCTCACCCCCATGTTTGTAGCAGCATTTATAGCCAGGATGTAGAATCTAAGTGTCCACTGATGGATGAATGGATAAAGAAGATGTGTGTGTGTGTGTGTGTGTGTGTGTGTGTGTGTGTGTATAACATTATATATATGTATATAACATATCATATTATACATACACACACATGCGCGCGCGCACACACACACACACACACACACACACTGGAATATTATTCAGCCATAAACAATGAGAGAATCCTACCATTTGTGACAGTGTGGGTGAACCCTGAACGCATTATGCTAAGTGAAGTAAGTCCGACAGACAAGGAGAAGTACTGTATAATCTTACTTAAATGTGGAATAAACAAACAAACAAAAGCAATCTCGTAGAGACTAGACTTAAGGTTACCGGAGATGAAGAGTCAGGAAAGGGGGAATTAGGGAAGGTGGTCAAAGGTACAAATTTCTAGTCAGAAGGTAAGTAAGCTCTAGGGATATCATGTACAGCACAGTCACGAGAGCTAACACTGCAGTATGATAGATGGAAAAGCTGTTAAGAGAGTAAACCCTAAGGGTTCTCATCACAAGAAAACATTTTTTTTTCCTGTTTTTTCTTTTCTTTTTATTGTATGTATATGAGAAAATGGATGTTAGCTAAACCTATTGTAATCATCACAATCTATGTAAATCAAACCATCATGCTGTATGTCTTAAATTTAGACAGTGATGTATGTCAATTACTTCTCAATAAAACTCGACAAAGAATTGAATGCCACATTAACAATTTAGTAACAAATCAAGCTTTGTTCTGCAGTCTGTGAGGTCATAAAATTATTACAGTATTATACATTTAATACTATATTGTTTATCAGTGACCATTTATTACATTAAAATATAAGGAATCACTAAAAAAAAAGTTTCCCCCTTCATCTTCTGCCATACATGAGACATTAATGTATTGAGTTATCCCTGTGGAAATTGCAAAAACTATTTACATATATTCTCCAGTCTACCAAATCGCAACTTGCTCAAATAAATCAGACATCGAGCCTCAGGTTTCTGTGAATTTTGGTTAGCAGAACTCTATGTTGGAAATCACATCCAATACATTTTTCACAATCCGCCCATAATTAGTTTCACTGGGAAAACTGTGAAGAACTATTTTGCTGCTTTTAAATTCATAATTTTGGTTCAAGAGCCCAGAATAAGATGTTTAGACAGAGTGAAAACTATTTTCTAACAAATCAATATTAATTTATCTGACTGTTATGGTCTCAGGAGCCAAAAAGTGTTCTTGTACTGAGCTGACAGGAAAGATTTTATCCTGACCAAATGTTATTCAAATATTTATAAGACTGGATAATTTAGTAAAGAAAATACAGATGGAAGAAGGCAGGAGTATGTTTTTTTTCCATGCTCCTTTCCCATTTACAAATGATAAGAACTAAAAAAAAAGTTCAGAGTGATTAGTAATATCCCCCTCACTACCACCACCACCAAGAATGAGCTCCTTGAAGAGTTAGTTGACCAGGTAATGTACCCCACACACGAGAGGAGATCTTGAGACATTTCAGTGTTGCCATGATGCTCATTACACCACGGGTGCCATTGGGTCAAGAAGAAAACGCTGTGCTGTGGGAGGAGTAACCCCATGACATGGGTAAGAACCAGATGATGTGGCAGGGTCTCTGGCTATGTAAATTGAGACTGGGAACGAAGAGAAGAAAAATAAATGAAATGTAATGAGAATGCTTTATGTTCATTACCTTACTTGATTCTCTCAACTGCCAGGGGATAAGATTTTGGGTGTGTCTGAACTTTTCATTGGAGTAAAATATACACTCAAAAAAAAAAAAAAAAAAGCACAAAACATATGTGAGTCACTAAATGTATTTTCACAAACTGAACATACCCCAGCACCCTGATCAAGTAACCGAATATCAGCACATCTGAGAGCCCACTCATGCCCCCATCCTGTCTCTACCTGTGACTTCAATACATGGATAGTTTGTTTTTTTTTTTTAATAAACTTCCTATAAATGGGGTCACATGGAATGCAGTCTTCTGTATCTGCCTTCTTTCTGACAATATAATGTTTGTAAGGTTAATCCATATTATTTGGTTTAGTTGTTGGTGCATTTATGCTCCTAAGTGTGCAGTGTCCCACTGTGTGAAAATACCATGATTTATTTATCCATCCTATCTCTGGTAGACACTTGGGTAGCTTATAGTTTTAAGTCATCATTAATGCTGCTATTCATATTCTTGTACTTGTCTTCTGGTGAACATATACTTAAGGAGTGGAATTGCCAGGTGATCACATATTCTCATGTTCGGTTTATGTAGATACTGTTAACAAATCTTTCCAAATGATTTAATAATTGTTATTGCTGTGGATCGAATGTGTCCCTCTCAAATTGCTATGTGGTGGCCCTAACTCCCAATGTGACTGTATTTGGAAAAAGGGCCTATAAGGAGATAATGAAGGTTAAGTGAGGTCATAAGGGTGAGGCCCTCGTGTCACACGATTGGTGTTCTTATAAGAAGAGAGACATCAGGGTTCTCCTTCTCTGCCACGTGAGGACACAGCGAGAAAGAAGCCATCTGAAAGCCACTAGGAGGGCCCTTACCATGAACCACATGAGCCAGCACCTTGATCTTGAACCTCCCAGCCTCCTGAACTATGGAAACCCAAATTTCTCTTATTTAAGTCAACCAAATCTCTGGTCTTTTGTTATGGCAGTGCAAACTGACTAATGCAATTACTGTGAGTAAGTGGGGTTTTTTCTTTAAATAATCTTTTAATTTCAGAATAATTTTACTTCTACAGGAAAGTTGCAAAGAGAGTTCACAGAGTTCCTGTATACGCTTCATCACATTTTCTTTGATGTCGACATCCCACATGACCAAGGTAACCTTAAGGAATTAACACTGGTACATTACTATTAAGTAAGCGACAAATGTTATTTGGATAGCACCAGGTCATTACTATTTTCTCATTTCTGCTTTAGGATCTCATTCAGGATATCACTGGACTGCACTTCATGTGTTTTATTTGTATTTCGCTGATGAGAAAAGGAATCCAGTTGGGTCAATTAGCTTACCCACATTCACATCTGCCTGTTCATGGCTGTCGCAACCACACAGCAAAGGCACTCGGTAAATCTTGGCTAAATGTATGGATGCTCAAATACTTAAAAAAAATACTATGGCTGTGTGAAAACTTGGTATTTAAGATATATGGTGTGAACATGATCCTTCTCCATCTCTATGGGCCTCTCCATCTTTACGGGGAGGCGTGTGTGATGAAAAAGATCCTCTTGGCTCTGCCAGATCACTGTGTCATCTTGGGCAAGCCACTGAACCTCTCTGGGCTTGTTATCCAGCAGCTATAAAATGGGGAAACTAATATTGTCCTCGCTCCCTAGATATGCTTGTGTAGGGAGCGCTTTGGAAACTGTAACATACTATACATACATTAGGAAGTGTTGACCTTACGGCATTTATCTAACTGTAAAAAAGAAATCACAGGTGAAATGGAGAATGCTATTTACTGTAGTTCTTTCTAATTCCAGAGAAAAATGCCTATATCCATAGAGGCACTACTGAAACCATGCAAGCAACAGAACCATCTGGGGGTAGAAAAGCCACAAGAAAAATCACGGCTCATTCTATTACTTCTTGGGTGATTAATGGAAATCTGGCACGTCATGCACAAATATTTTCTATCTAGATTTCACATCATGGAACTAGCAGGAATGCAGCGCAAAGTGACAAAAGTACTCAACATTGAGTCTTAATTAGGCTTGATCACAAAGCCTGACAGTCACTGCCTCAAGGACACTATTCCTTTTGTGCCTGGCAAATAACAGGTACGCCCAAGTGTTTATTAGATGAATATTTAATTTTCCAGTCTAAACGGGTTGGAAAGTTTGATCTTCGTATTTTCCTTGGAAATAAATACATTTTCATCAAAACCTATAAATCAGTTTTCAAGAAGTTTTGGTCTTCCAGAAAAGCCTGGCTAACTCACACTGCCAAATCTTTCAGAGTTTGCCTGTGTAGTGGTGACGATGTTGACAAGATTTCAAGGGGCCTGAAGAGGAAACACCAAATGAGAAGGAGTGTTCAGAAAAACAGAAACAGGGTTTTATAAATACTTCTGAGCAGATGTCATGTGCACAAAGGCAGGCCAGTTCTCTGAATTGTGAACTGATCTCAAGTTCAAAACGCACTCCCTGTGTTGGGGGGAAGCATCGTCTTTCCACTCTTAATATATCAAGTTCTTTGAAATCATCCTTTCCCAACGGTGGTGTTGTCAAAAAACAAAACAACCCCCCCCCCCAAAAAAACACAAAAAACCAAAAACCAGAAAAACAAAACAGCGGCTCACACTTACATGAACTCTCGGACGGACCTCCGGCAAGAGCACATCAGCAAGTTAGGCAAGAAAATTCCCTCGCTGGTAATAAATAAGGAGCAGAGGGAATGAAGATGGGCATTTTGGCCGGATTCCAAACGCGGAAACCTGCCTATCCACCTCCAAAATGATGCAAGATTGCAGTTTCTTTAATGTTCATCTTATGTGCTTAATTACCGATAGTGCTCGACTAATTATTTCTTGTTTTGTAGACTATTTAAACAGAGAAGGAAGGCAGCTACAGACTTTTGTATACCGAATGAGGATTTGTAACTCATTTTTGTAATCGCGTGATTCCCAGAAGGCTTCATTACAAACACGAAAGAAAACAGGATGCTAAAAGCAGGTGACAGTCTCATTTCCACAGGTACGGGTTAAAGCAGCAGAGTGAAGTAATGGAAAATAAAATAAAAAATAGCCTTTAGATGTTTCCAACCATGTAAAGTGTTTTCATGTTAATAAGAGGGAAAACTGCAAATACAGCAAAGTCACCTCCGTTTGGGGCTGGCGTCTTTTCTGACGCTTGATTTGATCCAACATCTCTGCAAGATTATGAAATAAGCCACAAAATAGACCCCGGGTTTGTAACTCACAAAAACAACTGTGTGGCAGGTTGCACATGGCACCATGAACTTGGGTCATTCTCTCTGCTTTCACCCTTTTACTAGATCGACATTTTCATATAAATTCTTGGTCAGTTGAAACCATCGTACAGGCTTTCCAAATGTTTGGGAAAAAATAAAAGGCTGAAGCTGAATAATAGTACAAAAGACCCTAGAGATGACAGACTGTTAGAAAGTGCTTGTAGGCACAACAGTGTTGCCTCTTGGAAAGCAAATGGGAAAATGGGTTTAGTGGTCACGTTATCAATCACCGATTTGTTTTTGTTTTTGTTTTTTGAGAATTGGCCCTAGGTCCAGGATGGTGTTAGATATCTGGGGATGTGGAAGAGATCCTGAAATATCATAAGACATATCTGCCCATAAGGCATCAATAGACTAATTGGAAGTTTGAAATAAGACAACTGAAAGAACAACATCGTCACTACTGCGGTTGTCATCATGACAGAGCCTCCCTCCCACCCCGATCAAGGATTTGTTGTATTTCAAATGGAGATGAAAAATCCACATATCCCCACATTGTTGTAGCAAACTGCCAGGCAAGAGCTATTGGCCCTTTTTCCGGGTGACGAAACTGAGGTCTGTGTCCTTGAAGGCTGTGCAGCTTCCACTCAACCTCCTTGATTTTCCTCCCTGGGTTTTTCTGCCTGAACAAATACTTAGGGTTATAGAAGTTAGAACTTGTTGCTTTGAAGAAAGCAATTTCAGGAACATAGCTGGGTAGAAGCCAGACTGCTGGGTATTAGAGGGAAGGGGGATATAGAGGCAATTAAGGAATAACATTGATAATATTTACTGAATCCTTACATGCACCAAGCAGGGTGCTACATTCTTTACACAAAGTATCTCAAGGCTTCATGGTGACCCTATGAAATAGATGGTAATAAGAATCATGATAACAGCTAACAATGTAGCTAGTGTGCTTCAGAGAATGAACCAAGTCCTTTATAGGTATCATTTCATGTGACCCTCCTCCAAAACCCTGTAACATTGTTATGATTCCTATTATCCCATTTAGCAGAGCAGTAAACTGAGATTTACAGAAGTTCATTTGCCCCGAAGTTGTGACCAATTACACAATGACAGGGCCAGGGATTAAACCCCGGGGACTTCCTGCAAGGGGTATGCTTTTCAATGCCATACCAGACTACCACTCAGGATGTACTTAACGGCAACTCAGGCAGGCTACATCGTCTGTCCAAGATCACGCAGCTAATGGGTTGTGGCTCAGGATTCCCTTCCTCATTCTGCTCTCCTGATCATTATGCCACCTCACCTCCCCAAATAAGACAGCTATTCAGGAGTTGGACAATGAGATTCAAAACCCCAGTGGATACTTCTGGAACCAGGAGAAGGTATTCTAAGATATCTAGAGAGGCGGCTTCCAGGGAGCTTGTCTCCACTGACAGACACAAATGAGAACGGGTCTTTGGGAGCCTATTAAAAAATTCTAATTTATTGGACATCTAAGAAGCAGACGAGAGGAATCTGGAATTGACCAGAATTCATTTCAAATCCCCTCTCATCCAGTTGGTGATCTTGGGGATCTTACGCAAGGCACTTAACTTCTTAGACTGTTTGGCTAGCCTGCAAAATGCGTAACAGACTACCTGTGGTGCTATGATAGAGTGAGTTGGGTATTATCTATCCAGGGGTAGTTCTGGATTCACTTATTCCACAAACATTTATTAACTGCCTTCCATGTGTTGAGCACTCCTGTAGGCCCTAGTGAGCAAAAAAGATAAACATCTCATGAACGTACATTCTGGAGGGCAGGAGAATGAACATAAATGTTCACATCTGTATCTACATGATGGACTAAGAAAGATGCATCGGGGGAAAGGAGGAGGGTACAGAGATCAGGACGCAGGTTACTATTTTAAAACAAGTGGTGAGGAAAGACTTCACCGAGAAAGTGACTTTGGATCAAAGCCCTGAATGGAGAGGAATAGCCCAAGGCACTATATAAGAACATTCCAGACAGAGGAAACTGCAGAAGCAAAACCCCCGGGACAGCAGCACACCTGGTTTGAGGAATGGCTGAAGAAGGATGAGAGAAAAGAAGATGGAGACAGGTCAAAGGGAGGAGGCCGGCAGGTCAGAGGGAGGAGGCAAACAGGTCTGAGCGTGAAGGCAGGCGGGGCAGACATCAAATCAAAGTCCTTGTATCTTGTTGTGAACACTTTGTCTTTTAATTGGCCCGAAATGAGATGTAATGAACAAAATCCTCGATGGATGAAGTAGGACTCTTTTCTGGCTTCCTCTCTCATTTGGGTAAATCAGAAGATGAGGGAAATGTCCAAACACAAGACCTTCTGCATTACCGATTCAAGCTCATGACTTAGTCGTAACCTGGGAGGGCTTTTAAGGAAAAGTATTTGTTTCTAGAAGAGGTATTTAAATGTCCTGGGGCTCTTCGAACCATCAGAAATGGGAACCACTTAAGTTAACAGGCAAAGTAATAAGACTATACAGAGGAAACTCACATTTTCATACTTTATGCCTTAATTTTAAGTAGCGTTTCAAGATTTCCTGTAGGAATTCAGAGTGTTATCTTATTTTATGCCCCAAACTAGAAAGAGCATTCCACTGGGTTTGCCAAGCTGTTAAGATGAAAATATCTGTTTGAGCACAGCATAATAGATGAGGTGTTTAAGGCATTTTCCTTTAGATTTTTGGTTAATCTTCTTTTAGTTAATTTTCTGAGATAAAATCCAGTTATAAATAACCTGAGGGTACCCTAACTGGGTTGTTCTGAGAATGGCAAATCTTTAATAGCCAGAACTTCTGCCTTTTAGAGATCTCTTGGGGGAAGTGGTTCTTTGAAAATTATCCAAAGCAAAGTAAGTCGAAAGCATTAACAAATTAAAGAGTGGGAGAGAAAGAAGAAAAAAGGTGAATGAGAAAACTTCTTTGACGTTCACAAGATGGCAGGTCTTACCCTTGAAAATCCTTTTATTTTTTTTTTCATAAAGAGTCAGACATTCAAAATCTATCTGTTGATTACAACAGAGAATTGGTGAGATGCTGTCACAGGAGGGTAACGGGAAATGCGCCCTTTTTACAGAAGGACAGTAGGGCAGGAGCTAGATGAAACCCAAAGGGCAGGAGAAAGAAAGGGCATGACCAAAAATAGCCATTATTTAGACTGAGGTGTGAAGGGTATAATCTTAAAAGAAGAAGTTTTAGAACGGCTTTTAAACATAGCTGAGGTGGGGGGGTGCCTGGGTGGCTGAGTCGGTTGAGTGTCTGACTTCGGCTCAGGTCATGATCTCGCGGTCTGTGAGTTCGAGCCCCGCATCGGGCTCTGTGCTAACAGCTCAGACCCTGGAGCCTGCTTTGGATTCTGTGTCTCCCTCTCTGTCTCTGCCCCTCCTCTGCTCACACTCTGTCTCTGTGTCTCAAAAATAAATAAACATTAAAAAAATTTAAAGAGAGCTGGTGAAAGAAGAGACAGGGCAGAAAAGAAACAGAACCTTAAGTGTCCTACATTATTACAGTGTAAACCAAAATTTATAAAAAGATTATAAGGTAGGATGTGCAGGGAAGTCATGTAAACTATTTGAAAGATGGAAACTTTCTCAGCACAAAAGAGAACGTGCTGGCTGCCGTCCATCTGCAGTATATATATTATCATGGAGTCTGTTTATACAAATAAGAGAGAGGGTGGGAGGCCCAAAGTGGGCATAGCTCAAAACAACACCAATCGGTAGGACTAGGTAAGAGAGTGTGAGTATTCCCAGGTAGTCACGTGCCAGAGGGTACCAGGAGAAAGAACTGGAACAAGTTTCTACAGAGCAATAAGAGGGAGGGAGAATCCTTAAAAAAAAAAAAAAAACCAAAAAAAAACACAACTGACTGAGAGATGCCTTAGAAACCTAGAAGTCAATAACCCTGTCACCAACTGTAGGATTATCCAGGACATGCAGGGCCAGCGCTGACAAGCAAACCGAAAGAGTATACAGAGTTGTAATCGAGCAGGAAATTGCCACTGTGGCTTAGGAAACCCAAGTCTCGCTTATAGGTTTGCCTGTGTCTTCCTAAGCTCCTGTGAAACGTGGCCGGGGAAATGCGCTGGGATTCTGAGGATACCCACCTTGAGATAAGCAATATGAACAGTCAGGAAGATGGGCAAAGTGAATTCTCTATAACCAGGAAACAGATAGGGGGATAAAAAAAAAAAAGAAAGAAGAAGAAGAAGAAGATTGAATAATAACCAAAACAGCCTGTCCCCTTAATGTAAAGCCTGTCAAATTGAGTTGCTAGTTTTTTATCTGAGCCGGGCAGATCTGACACTTGAAAATTAGAGAAATACTAATTTGGAATAGACACCGGAAGACTCTCCTATACTGGGAGAATAATAAATGGAGAGAATGGCTTACAAAGCAAGACTGCTGTCACTGAGACCAGAACGCTAAGGTCTTTAACAGAAACCTATTACTTGATTTACCAGGAGCAGCAGAGCCCTCAAAAAAGAAAAAAAAAGTGGTGAACACAGCAATGAAATTAGAGCGGGCTTTTCCTCGTCTTCTGAGCTGCTTAATCTCATGCAATCTTCCACCATCCCTGAATTCAAACTCGAGAAGTGAAGGGCCAGCCCCACACCCTCTTCGGAGTCCACACTGAGTCTACTGGGCAGGAAGACGGTGCTTTTCTCCACCTCACTAGGAATTAATAACAATATCAAAAGCATGGGGTAGGGGACATTCCTTTAAGAGACCAACTCTTGAAAGCCACTGGGGTAGAGACACATAGTTCAAATGCATGTTTTGTTTTTTTATGGTTGGATCTATGTGCTTGAAGGGGGGTCTTGGCCTAAGTGAGGTGTCTAAGGGATCATCGACCACCTCCTTTAGGGAGGTCCAATGGAGATCACCTCTAATCTTGAGTCTTGGCCAAACACACACGTATGCAGAAGGCTTCCCTAGGAGGGTATGCTTGGAACTGTTGAGTAGATGTTGTGTGATCCCACAATTACCTTCCTGAATCACTACGTTTAGGAAAAAAAAAAGCAAGAAGAATTCTTCTGTGTCCAGACACACTGGAGACATTTCAATTTTTTTCCACTAACCCCTGTCAATGTCTTTCCATCACCTGCCATCTGAACCCTAAGCGGAGAGCATCGACACACCTTTTGCCATGAATAACATCGAGTCTTCCTATAAGCCAGGAGATGCCGCAGGCCGCGGGGCAGGCATTTGCTCAGGCCCAGAGAGTTTCCATGATGTACCAGAGATGACCCAGGTGGTACACAGCAGAACCAGAACTGTAAGTCAGGGGAGCGAGACTCTAAAGCTTTAGCAAATGCTGTTCTTTCTCACTGGTCTGCTTTACCCTGACGGCCGGTGCCCTGCTCTCTCTCCAAATCATGTCTGTTCAGGATGCCTCATCTGAGCCCCCTTTCCTGACCGGCAGGTGTCCTTCCTCATGCCATGGTGGAGCCTCTTTACCCCTTGAACACTTCAAATGCTTACCGCTATGGGTAGTGTTCTACATTTGTGAGTTGCAGAATGCAAGTTCGAGAGAGACTGGGATCTTCTCAGTGATTGTCCCATCAGATATATTTCCGGTGCCTAAGTGCATGGCCTGGCAAAGGCAGGGAGCCCTCCCAACATCCTAAGTGAATGGCTATCTACCAAAGGCTCAGTTCGGAATGGACTGAGCCACGTAGTTTCTTACTACTTCTGCTAGATAGTAAACATTTGTACCACTATTAAAAAAAAAATCAATGTGAGGAGACAGTAAATTTGAAGGGGGATAACCAGACCTCTGATAATGAGTACTAGTCCCTCCTTGGTTCCAAGTAGGAGCAGCAGGTAACTAATGGTATTCAAATCTCTTTACCTGCGATAGCTTAGGAAATATATTTTTTATGGAAGTATAATACACACGCAGAAACGTACACATATAATAAGTGCATACCTCCAATTCTTCACCAACTGAATATATCCATGTAGCTAAGACTCACTTCAAGAGACAGAAGAGGATGAGCACTTGGCCGGGGATTTGAGCATGCAGTAGATGTCCTTTAATAACGACCAACGAGGAGCTCGGGCAGAGACTGGGGACAGCATGTCCGTAGCCTCCAGCATTGGCTCTAGGCAAATGAGATGTGAGGAAGAGAATGGGAAAGAGAAAGTGGGAACTTACTGAATTCCTGCCCTGTGCTCCACGGCATTTTCATTAATACTCATTTTAACACAGGGGCACCTGCGTGGCTCAGTCAGTTAAGCATCTGACTGTTGATTTCGGCTCAGGTCAAGATCTCTCAGGGCTTGAGTTTGACCCCCCATATCAGGCTCTGCACTGACATTGCAAGGCCTGCTTGGGATTCTCTGTCTCTCTCTCTCTGTCCCTTCCTAGCGTGCACTCTCTCTCTCTCTCTCAAAATAAATAAACTTCAATTTAAAGAGAAAACACTCCTTGTAACTAACACACACACACACACACACACACAGAAGGAAACTGAGGCTCAGAGAAGTGAATGCATTTGCCCGAGGCCACAGAGGCCACGTCTGACACCCTGTCTCCTTATTCCTTCTCTAGCTTGCTGTCTCACCTTTAAACCAAGCCTCTCCTTTAAGCCCCTTCTTGAAACAAGGAGGCCATTTTCATAATGACAATATGAATAATAGTTTTAATAACACAATGGTTGAGTGCTTGCTCTCAATGCAGGAGGCATTTTCCCTACATTATTTCATTATCCCCACTTTACGTGTGAGGAAACTGAGACTTGGAGAAATGAAGCAGTTAAGCAATTTTGCTCAACTCTTATGGTGAATAGCGGTGGCGCTGGGCTTCCGGCTGCCTCCGGAAAGCACTTGCCATGATGAATAACAGAGCTCCTTGCCCTTTTTTCCTTTCTAATTCCTCATCAGATAAGGTAGGCAATTGCACATCTTAGCGCACACTTCAAAGGTTGGTGGGAAGGCTTGATAGACATCTGTGCCCTGGCCACAGACGGCTCCCTTCTTGCCAGTTGGTCTTTAACGAGTGGCATTCTGGGAAAAGGCAGGGTCTACAGAGGGCAGGACTGGAAGGAGGTAGGTCAAGGGGCCTGAAAGGACTGACCCGGGCAGACTGTAATAGCCATTTCTCTGGAGCCTGCCTTCTGAGCCATTTCCTGGTAAGCCTCAATTTGCGTTTAAGTGGGACTGTGGCCACAGCTCGAGTCACCCCAGGGTAAACCGGCCCCTTCGAGGCTGGTGTTACCGGCAGATTACAAGACTCCCCTTGGACCACCCCGGTGCAGAAGAGCCAGGCTCTGCTGTGGACACAGCCCTGAGCTGAACCAAAGCATACACCAACCGTTCATTTGTCCTCCTGGTGCTTTGTGAACATCACCAGGCTTTCGTCCAGGTGCCCAGGCTCCAGTTCATCTGCCCCCTCCTCCTGCCGTGGTGACAAGGGCATTCAGGAAGTTCAGCAGTGCAAACAGGTTGCAAGAACAAGGACAAAGACACTGAGGAAGAGATCCCCTCCTCTTCCGGTCTGGTGACAGCAGTTGGGTTATTATTCCTGGCTGCCTCATTAAAAAAAAAAAAAAAAAAAAAAAAAAAAAAAAGCCCCAGGAATGTTGGAAATGATTACATTCATTGTAGAAATGCCATTTGTTCATTCATTCGATATTTGATAAATATTTACCCAGTTGCTTCTACATGCAGTTGGGGGTAATGTTTTTAATTGTTTTACTTGAAATTAATTTTCCTGAAGAATTAACCATACTGGAAGTCTATGAGACCCTCACAGGTGGGATGCTTGAGACTTTTTTTTTTAATAATTTTTTTAAGTTTATTTATTTTGAAAGACACAGAGACAGTGCCAGTGGGAAGGAAAGGGAGAGAGGGAGAGAAGGGGAGAGAAGGGGAGAGAAGGGGAGAGAAGGGAAGGGAAAGGAAGGGAAGGGAAGGGAAGGGAAAGGAAAGGAAGGGAAGGGAAGGGAAGGGAAGGGAAGGGAAGGGAAGGGAAGGGGAGGGGAGGGGAGGGGAGGGGAGGGGAGGGGAGGGGAGGGGAGGGGAGGGGAGGGGAGGGGAGGGGAGGGGAGGGAAGGGAGGAGAGGAGAGGAGAGGAGAGGAGAGGAGAGGAGAGGAGAGGAGAGGAGAAGAGAAGAGAAGAGAAGAGAAGAGAAGAGAAGAGAAGAGAAGAGAAGAGAAGAGAAGAGAAGAGAAGAGAAGAGATGAGATGAGATTCTGTGTCAGGGCAGAGCCCGATGTGGGGCTCAAACTCACGAATTCCAAGATCATGACCCGAGCCGAAACCAAGTGTCGGGTGTTTAACCGACTGAGCCACCCAGGCACCCCGATACTTGAAACTTTTGAGGTTATATTTAGGCAGAGTTGGGCAGACAGTTTCAGATTTAAAAGCACTGGTGGGACAAAGACAGATGAAGAGGAAACACTGCATATTTAAAAGATTGGATTTTTGTTTGAAGTTTATAGAGACAATCTGCTACAGAAATAGGAATACTGAATAATAGGTCAGATATATCGTGTCTGTTCTGGCCATCATCATGATGGTGAGTCATATTCAAGCCTGGACCTCAGTATTCCCATCTGTAAAATGGAAAGGTCAAAGGAAATGTCCTTTAACGGGCCCCTATGACTCCCCTATGAAAAGCTTACGATTCTGAATTTATAGACAGTTTTCTTTATATGTGAAGCTACATGTCTTCATGTATAGAAATATTTATACCTTTAATTAAAAAAACATTTTCAATAACAAAGTGGTTGTTATACACATAGAACATGAGCATCGCATGAGACACAAGGTTTTGAAATACTGAAAAAATTATTTGTATTTCAAAATTAGTAAAATGTATCAAAACCACAAATATTATGGGTCAAAAAGTTAATACTCTTTTTAATGGTATTTTAAATAAAATTATTTAAAAATACAGATGCTTAAAACTTTTTCTTTGAAAGCATATGATTTGTAGAGTGAAATGCATATGATGCATTTCAATACGTTTAACTGAAGAGAAATGGGGTCACTGTCATGAAACACAATAGAAATCAGAGTCCTAGCTGCATAAGGAGACAATCTTGAGGAAGCCTATCATGTGGCTTCCAGAAAGCCTCTGGAGAGGTATAGGGACCCCACCCCTTTTCTGCTTGATGTTGAAGCCATGCCCTGTCAATGCATGGAGACCTGGTCTCACATATGGACAGGTGACAGACACTCTGATCAATGATTTGTAGGTGACATAGTAAATCCCCTAGAGGACTGGAAGACAGATCAGTCCAGGACCCTTCGATCTGTGTCACTGAGTTTTCACAACCTTAAGCCCACAGAAACACAGACTTCTAGGATGCCAATGCCAATGCCAAATGCCACCTTCTCCAGAAGTGGTAGCCCCTGAATTATTTGGAACAGAGACCCCATAAGTTGGAAGACAAACAAACAAACCAACCATGTGCATGCACACTGACTCTAATGTAAAATGGTTGAGTCTCTCCTCCACCGGCATTTGGGTCTGCTAAGAGGCTATGTGGGGGCCATTCCTATTGCTATTCAGAGAACAAAAATCTACAACTGTGCAGCACATATTCATCTAAACCAGGGTGGAAGATGCATTGAAAAGAGGCCACCACTCCTCAGAGCCCCCACAATACAGCAGAATCTGTAATCTATCATCACATCCCTTCCCAAAGAGTGTGTGTGCCGCTCCAAAGTCCCTTTCAACACAACACTTCCACTGGCCATTTAAATGGACCTGACTTGAGGCATGAATCCTATTTTGCACCCTAAATTGTTACTGGGTGAGGTGGGAGGGAGTGGTGTGCACGCTTCCCGGGTATAGACTTATGTTGCTGACTGTAGTCGGGACACTTGCAAGATCAGGATGTGATCTGTGAAAAACCACTGTGAGGGTGGGGACATCACAGCTCGGATGTTTGGGTGCGTGGGCACATCTGGGAGCTACTGAAGATGGTCAAAACCAACCCCTGCCCTTTCCTGGAGATCCTTCCAACCCTTGAGTGCCTTCATCCCAAACAGGGTGCCAGGTGGGAGCTTCGTGGTGACTTCGAGCTTCCTCCAGACCCAGAAGGCTCCAGAGCCCACAGGGCCTTACCAAGACAGCTGATGGTTGACTAAAGTCTCTATAGAGTTTTAACTATCTATACTAACAGATAGATAATTGTAGTCTCAACTTATACAAATGTTTTACAGTGACTCTGAGTGATAGGACGATGGCTCATTTTTATTTTTCATCCTTTATGAACTTGGTTTTGTCTTCCTGACTTTTCACAAATCACTTGTACATAAGTGTGCACACGTGCGTGCAAGTGTGTTTTATTACCAGAAAAAGAAAAAAGAAGTGCACGTGTCTTGGAGATCCATAGACGCACTACAAACGAAAGAGAGCACCAGGTTACACACACAGAGTGGCCATAGCCCCTTCCTTCCTGCCCCGACAGGCTCTCCTAAGGGTCACCATTGACCATTAGGACATGGTCATTTGGGGTCATTTACTTCTCTTCGATCGCAGAGACGATCCTGCTGAACTGGACAAAGTAGCAGGATTTGGCGTGTTAAATACATTTAGTGCAAATCTTCCTACATTCCTTTAGCTGTTGGCTCACATAGTTGGCTCAATGGTCCTGGGGTTCACTTTTTTTTCTAAAGGACTTTACTGAAGTATCATCTTCACACCATACAACTTAACCATTGCACGTGGTTTGATGATTTTTAGTAAATTTATACAGTTGTGCAATCACCACCACAGTCTAATCTTAGAATATTTTCAACCCCAAAAGTTGAATTTCAAGATCAAAGGCCCATTTTCAGTCAGTCCTCCCACTCATTCCCAGCGCTGCTTTTTGTCTCTGTAGTTTGATCTTTCCTAGAAATTTTGTCTAAATGTGATCATACAATACGTGGTCTTTGTGACTCGCTTCTTTCACTACGCATAAGGATTTTGAGGTTCACCCATGTTATCGAATGGATCAGTAATTAGCTCCTTTTTATTGCTGAGTAATACTCCATTACGTGGCTATTCCACAACTGTTCATCCATCCACCACTTGATGGACATTTGGATTATTTCCAGTGTTTGGCTAAAAGAATAAAGCTGCTATGAACATTTACAAGCAAGCCTTTGTGTGGACATAGGTTTCCATTTGTCTCAGGTGAATTACTAGGAGTGGAATTGCGGAGTCACAGGACAGGTACACATATAACTTTTTAAGAAACTGGCAAACAGTCTTCCAATGTGGTTGTACCATTTTCCGTTCCCACCAGCAGTGGCTGAGAGGGCCAGTTCCTTCACACACGTGCAATTCTTAGTCTGGTCAGTCTGGCTACTTAGAGCCATCCCAGCGGGCATGTCGTGGTCTGGACTTCATTTGACAATGGCAACAAAAAGATTAGAAAGGATTCGAGATTAGCAGTTTGAAAAACTTGGTTCTACAACTTTTAGTCCACAGTCTCTCAGCCCTAAAACTTTAAGTAACTCACTTCACTCTTCTGAGTCTCAGTTTCCCTATCTGAAAATTGGAAACTATAGTAACTACAGATTATAAAGAGTCACTGAAGTTTTTTTTTTTATGTTTATTTATTTTGAGAGCAAGACAGAGTGCAAGTGGGAGAGGAGCATAGAGAGAGGGAGACACAGAATTCGAAGCAGGCTCCAGACTCTGAGCTGTCAGCACGGAGCCTGACGCGGGGCTCGAATCCATGAACCACAAGATCAAGACTTGAGCTGAAGTGGGACACTTAACCCACTGAGCCACCCAGGTGCCCCTATGAAAAGTCACTAAGTGAAATAATATATGTAAAGTATGGTACCAAACCTCAAACTCATTTTTAGAACAAAGACTATATCACTGAATATGAAAATATTTGGGAAAGCATTCTTTTTTTTTTTTTTTTTTTTAACCAAGCAAAGATTTCCACTCCATTTTCCTTGGCACAAAATTTTTCTTTTATCCCCTCCCTTTGCAGTTTTGCTTGAATCTCTTCATGTTTCTTGTCACTGACCCTGCTTATCAGTAACCATTCTGAATGAGCCAACTACATAGTGTAACGAGCCCTTCTTCAGTTGTGAACATCGACTCAAGCCTTCTTCCTTGCTGAGCCAAGAGTCAAGAAGACTACATCCAGCTTGAGGAGGAACCTTTATGACACAACACAAATTTGAAACATTTTGGCTGCAACATTTATGCAGCTCATGGCCAGGGCACAGATTTGAATCTTTAGACCAAAGAAAGAGTTTGCTGCGCCCCTGAGTGTGGTCATCTACTGACACTGCTATCTGAAGAAAAACATGAGCCGCCATGATTTGGATATGGCCCTACGTTGAGGTACGTCACATACTGTTCCTGCTTCCCTGGACGGCTCATGGCTGGGAACAGCGTATCCCTGGTTTATTGCCAATGCCCTTGGTCTACATGCTCTCTCATTTTCTCAGGAAAATCATGCTAAGTTGCAAGCCAGGGCAACAAAAACACCGCCAGGAGCTGACCACCTCACAAGGGATGCACGGGTAGCTTGGTGGCCCTGAACACTTAAGTGATTTTGTCCGCCTTCCAATTTCCTGTGGTACATTAACTTTTATGGATAGCTCGTAGCTTCAGCAACTGGTCTTGATTTTACTAACCTGAAGGACAGAGGAACAAGAGGCACCCACGCAGCTGACGTGCAAGGAAAAAATAGCATGGAACGTCTTGATCAGTCTCAATGTTTTCCTTTTTCTTTCCCCTTGCTACAGCTTTCCTTTAATGAGAGAGTCACAATTATCTCAGGTTAATCGTGTCTCAGGCCCCACACGGGGAGGGAGGCTGAAATGACCATTTGCGAATCTGACAATGGCTCTCTCCGGCAGACTCTTGGAGGCACAGCAGAGCATTTGTGAGACTGCAGACTCTGACTTATGTCATAGCTATAAAGACTAACAGAACGATGCTTGGGTGTTTTCATAGCACAGGTATTAAACAGAAGTCAAACCAGGAGACAGATGGAAAAATCTATGTAATGGAAGACAGAGAGACCAATTTTATCATTGCTTTGAAAAGCCTAATACTTCCAATGAGAATCTGCTTCTTGGAGCAACCTGTTATGTTTTTGACCCATGGAGGCTTCAAATGGAATAACTGTGTTGTCCTTTCTCCATGGAACGTTACCAGTTTCAGCTTAAAAAAAAAATTAGTGAAAACAAAACAATAATAAACAGGATTTGTTGAGCACCTTTTATCGGCCAGGCACAGCTCTTTGTGCTTTACGGATCTCGCCTTAATTCATGTTACAGCAATCTTAGGAAACATACATTCATGTTGCCATTTCTGAGCCAAGAAAATTGAGGCTCAGAACGCATCTGTGAGTTGTCGAAATCTTCAGGCAGAAAGAAGAAGAGTCAAGATGTGAATCCAAGTCAAGGGATACAAGTAACTGCCTCATCCTATATCTAACTTTTAA
Source organism: Panthera pardus (assembly GCF_024362965.1). Lineage (NCBI taxonomy): Eukaryota > Metazoa > Chordata > Mammalia > Carnivora > Felidae > Panthera > Panthera pardus. The sequence continues at coordinate 17,078,662 of NW_026526754.1, read as the reverse complement.
ACACACCTCCCTCTGTACCCGCACACAATCCGCACCACTTAAAGATGTATGGTGTTTATTTTGACATATGAAGACACTAGTTTTACAAAATGGACTCTGAGAGAAACACCAAGACAACTCTGTTTTTATTCAGCCTAGATTCACTGATCATCTACTACGTGTCAGACTCTGTGCTAATGAACTCATCTTACTCAGGGAAGCTCAGAGCTATGCCTATGGGGTCTCGGAAACCACAGTCACCCGAATCTACGCCCTGTAGGCTGTGTCCAGTCTTGTTTTAAAAATCGCATCCTCTAGATCATAATCCTCATTCAGACACTGTGAAGTTCAAAGGTCTAGACAGACTACATGACAGTGACCCCGTGCTGCCACACAAATGGGAAGGCCCAGGAACAGGTGTTACAGCAAAGACGACACAGAGTGGTGCTGGGTCTGTTCTTTCCAAGTCAAGATTAATAAGTATTTTTCCTGTTGTTGTTTTTTTAATTTTTTTTTTTTTGCATTTATTTATTTTTGAGAGAGAGAGAGACAGAGCAGGGGAGGGGCAGACAGAGAGGGAGACACAGATTCCGAGGCAGGCTCCAGGCTCTGAGCTGTCAACACAGAGCCCGATGCGGGGCTGGAACCCACGAACCGTGAGATCATGACCTGAGCCAAAGTCGGGCGCTTAACTGACTGAGCCGCCCAGGCGCCCCGTTCCTGTTATTTTTATCCTGAGGTCCTAAGGAGTGTGAAAACTTCTATCTTTAAAAAAAAAGATTTTTTTTTGTCACGTGAAAAGGCTCCATTTATAATCTTCAAATACCCTACATCAAAAATTAATAACAGGGTTGCTTGATAAGTTAAACATAGGGTTTTCATAGGACCCAGCAATTCTACTCCTAGACATATCTCCAAAAGAACCGAAAATAGGTGTTCAAGCAAAACTTGAATGTTCAAGCACACAAATGTTCAGGGCACCTGTATTCACAGCCGTCAAAGGGTAAAAACACAGATGCCCGTCAACAGATGAACGAATAAACAAGTGATTGTGTGGCCGTACGACGGAATATTATTCAGGCTCATAAGAAACGAAGGGACTGACAGATGCAGAAGTGTTGAAAACACCGTGCCGAGTGAAAGCAGCCGTGTTGTAGAACACTTAGAGGATGTGGACGTATCGTTCGACGGGCCACCATTCAACCCACTGGAACCACCTGCTAAATCTGTGATCACTTACTTATGGAGCAAAAGGAAACTCATTCAGTTATTCGTTTGTTGGTTCAGGAGACATTTATTGAGTGCCTGCTGTGTGCAAGGCACTCTGCCAGGCTCCAGGGACACAGAGTAAACAGAAGGGACGTAACTGCTCCCTGAAGAGAGCTTGTTTGTCGTCAGGAGATTCACTCTTAGGCCCTCCTCACAAAAGGGAACCACCAAGTTGGAAGCTCCCTAGGACTAATGACGGCTTCAGGCAGTGATACTAAATCTCCAGAGGCCAATGGGCCCTTAGAGAATATGATGAGAGACAAGGATCCTTTCTCAGAAAAGTATAAATGGAATATAATGTTGCACAATATTTCAGAGGACTCTAAGACATCTCGGGGCCCCTCTTCAAGGTCTGTCATTAAGAACACTTGGGTTAGAGGGGCGCCTGGGTGGCTCAGCTGATTAGGGGTCCGACTTCAGCTTAGGTCATGATCTTGCGGTCTGTGAGTTCGAGCCCGGCGTCGGGCTCTGTGCTGGCAGCTCGGAGCCTGGAGCCTGCTTGGGATTCTGTGTCTCCCTCTCTCTCTCTCTGCCCCTTCCCTGCTCATGTTTTGTCTCTCTCTCTCTCAAAAATAAATAAACATTAAAAGAAAAAAAGAACACTTGGCTTAGAGGCCCTTGAGATGCCTCTTCGATGAAGAAACCTATCAAGGGGAATAGGTACTTGGGGGCACCTACCCATTATTTCCAAGGTAAATCTTACTCCACATTACCCATGTGATGGTGGTTAATTTTATGTATTAACTCGACGGGAGCACAGGGTACCTGGATATTTGGTTAAATATTATTTCTGGGTATGTCTGTGAGGGTGTTTCTGGTTGACATTAATATTTGAATAAAGCAGATTACCCTGCCCAATGTGAGCGCCACATCCAATCTGTTGAAGGCTCCAAGAGAACAAAAGGCAGAGGAAGGAGAAGACTGTTCTCTCTGCCTCATTGTCTTTGAACGAGTATATGTATCTTCTCCTGCCCTCAGACTTAGACTTGGCCAGAACTTACAACATTGGCTTTCCTGCTTTTCAAGCCTTCAGACTTGGACTGAGACCATACCATTAGCTCTCTTGGGTATGGACTTCTTGGCCTCCATAATTGTGTGACCTCAGAATCCTCTACAGTAATTCTCTCTATTGTATATGTGTGTGTGTCTGTGCGTGTGTCTGTGCGTGTACCCACAGCCTCTACTGGTTCTATTTCTCTGGGGAACCCTGACTAATACCCCAACCAATACCAACAACAGCCAAATTGTTCTCAAAACATTATTACCAGAAAGCGATTCTAGCCACGAGCTAGGTATTACAACCTTGACCAGAAAACTTGGGAATATGGAAACGCCCGTGCACTTTATTTCTCTTCTTCTTTACTTATTTCAACAGTTTCCAGATTTGTTAAGGAGAGAAAACATTCAAACAACTCTTGAAAACTCAAAAAGAGATGAATTACAGAAAAAAAAAAAAAAAAAAAACCCAAAACCCTGGGGGGACTCAAACAACAGTTGAAAAAAAAAAGTGATTTATAATATTTAGGGAACAAATGGAAACATGATCCTTTAATGGGTACATAATCATATTAAAAACTTTGTGTTATTTCTTTGGGCATGGTAATGATATTGTATCTATGGATGTGTGTGTGTGTCTATCTTGGAGAGCTCTGACTTTATAGTGACTCATAATAAAATATCTATGGATAAAAAGATGTAATGCCTTCGATTTGCTTCTGTGAAATACTGGATGTGGGGGAAGTGGATGTGGGAGAGGTAAAACAAGATTGGCCACGTGGGGTAGATATCGAAGCTGGGTGATGGGGTGCTGGGAGCTAACTGTGCTCTGTCACCTTCTGTAAATGTTTTTTACCTCTTCAGAAATAAATACGCAAATAAATGGCAGGAGTAAAAAGTAATTCTTAACGCAATACAAGTAAGTTAATAGAGGTAGGTAGGTAGGTAGGTAGGTAGGTGGATAGATAGATAAAGCCTGGCAGAAAAATCTTCCCTCAACACTCCATGGTGGGTCACCATAACTGCCTCATTTTAGCTGGTTCCCAGACATTTCTGATAAACAGATGTCCACATATTTGACAGTGTGGCAGAGAACTAAAGAATACATATTGGGCACCACTGACAGGAAGAACATTTCTTTTTAGCCTGTGTTATTATCTGAAATTATATTAAATATTGATGTTTTGTTTATTGCCTTTCTTCCCCAAGATAACATAAGCTCTACAAGGGGAGGGATTTTTTTTTTTCTTTTTTGCTGAATCTTCACCTTCTAGAGCAATGCCCGGCACATGATAGGTGTTCGGTTTTGGGGTTTTATGTTTTATGTTTTTTACCTTTTTGAATGGCAGACTATTTGAGTAAATGAATGAATCGAAGTCTAGCCAATTCATTCTGACCTTACTCACTGCCCAGTGCACAAGAAGTCTTACATGAAGCATGGAAATAGTGGGTTGGAGGTGCCCAGCACAGAAATTATATAAACAAAGGGTACAAAGTGTGGGAGTCCTTCAAATACTTTCACAAAACTAGACTGCCATTCATTCATGCCATTCAATGAATGAGTGAAAAAAAATACTGGGCACATACTTTGGCGGCATGGACACACAGCATATACAAAGGATCGCACATATAATAGCAGAGTATAGACAAGCATGTGGTGAAAATCTCTACATCGACGAAGGCTGTGTTTTAGGACATGAGGAAGGAGTAAGGGCAGGGACTACTGAAGAGGCCACAGTCCCAGACAAGGATTTACGTATTTGGGAATAATGCTAACATATGGCTAGAAATTCATTACTATTTCTTTTTTGAGAATTAACTGAAAAGTGTACTCATGGAAATGTGATTTACCGAAGCCATTAGCGCGGTCTGCTACTGTGGTCAGGATATGTCCTCAAATTCGTTAGGTGCATTATGATTTCTCATTCAAACGAGAGAAAAATGTGTTTATTCGGAGACCGTCAATTTATAAGCAACCAAAGGAGATAGAGATACTGTCTTTAAAAAGCAAAAAGGAAATTTTCAATGTGACATCACATTAAACTGTTCCCATACTGATTTCCTTCCTTTGGAAATAACTCTCAGTGTCTATCCTTTGAAAAGAACTATCAGTAACTATCGACTTCTAATTTGCCAGCTGTTATATCCTCTGGACACTTTTCTGAGAATGAAATCACTCGCCCTTCCTCCAACCCAATGGAGTCACAGAGGATCATGAGTTTTAGTGACTGACACATAAAATGCTGAACGCTAAGGTAACTTCTCTAAAACCAAATCTATAATGACAGAAAGGATTTGAAGTTTTACCAACAGCAACTGGCCGTCTGGAATGGGTCCTAATGATAAAAACTGAGCTTTAACACATTCCAGTTTTAATTAATTTTTAATACAGAAAAAAAAAAAAAAGCTTTCCTTTCCACCACAAGACCCACTTCTTCCTGGTGAGATTCCCAAAGGGATGCTTGCTCTTTTCTGGAAGGCATCGCTCTTCTAATTAATTAGAAATTGCGGGGGGCAAGGGAGGGGGCAGGCTTGGAAACCAGCAGGGGGTGAGAGAATCAAATTCATTCCTGCTTTCTCCACTTCCCTTTTCCCCAACCCCAGCCCCAGCTTTCTCTTTGGAGACAAACCCTTGAAATCAACTGAATGGATTCCAGGCCACTTCATCTGGCTTCTCTGCAAGGCTGGCCTGGTTTCAGTGCCTCAGACTGAGACACGTTGTGGGGTCCTGTCTCCCAGGGCCACCTCATCAGTCATATCTGTGTAATTCAGACCTTTTGCCCTTTTTTCTACTTTCAAAAATAGAACAGATGGATGGGGGGGGGGGCGGCGGCGGAGAAATTCAAACATGACAGAATTACATAAAGGAAAAGACAAAGGAAAAAATAAAAGTTCCCTCCTGTACAAAACCTTCTCATTTCTTATGCTTTCTGTCAGGGAGTTATCACTATTAACTGTTAATACCTATCATTACAATCCCCAATCACATGATAAGCATATGAAAATCCACAGGAAAATAAACATTCAGGTACATGTATAGCTTTCTTAAAAGGAAGGAAGGAAGGAAGGAAGGAAGGAAGGAAGGAAGGAAGGAAGGAAGGAAGGAAGAAAACATTCTAATAACGTGTATATTGCTCTGCAGCTTGCTTTTCCTCACTCAGCATTGTATCTCAGGCAGCCATTTTGTGTGTGTGTGAGTGTGTGCATATGTATAGTGCATAATATGTATGTAATATGTATGTTTAGATCTATCTCTCTAATATCCAACTCTCTCTCTCTCTTTTTGTATACAGTATTTAAAACTTTGGAAAAACCCTAACTCAGTTAAACATTACCCTATTAATAGGGATTCAGAATTCACAGGTTAAATAAATAAATAAATGTGTGTATGTATGTGTATATATACACATATAAATATATTTATATACACATAGTTTATATGTAAAATATGTAAATACATTGAAATATATATATATATATATATATATACACACACACACACACATATATGTATATATAAAATGCTAAAAATATCATTCATTCTTCTAATTGGGAGACCTTGCACATTTATTGAAGGATCTGGATTTTTCTGATTCAAAACTGCTTGATCAAAAGGCTTAATTTGTGCTGAAATTGCCCACTTGCTCTCCAAAAAGGACCAAAACCAATTTACGCTCTTTTTAATAGTGTGTTCTTTCCCTGTGTTAAAGAAAACTTTTTACAAAGTCTAGTTATGCGCATGAGTCAAAGTTTTGTTGTAATTTTGCTACAAGGGGAAAGGACTCTGGCAAATCAATTCAGAGATTCACTCTTGGTAGAGACATTTTATAGAAAATAGAGCGATAAGATAGTCAATGTTAAGCTAGATACAAAAAGAAAAGAACACTTGGTTTGAGGTCGCTAGACTCTTGACTGACAGTCAGCTGGCTAGATGGGTGGCTGATTTTTCAGAACAAGTCTTAATCCCATTAAAGTTTATCAGAAAATTGCTTAAGCAATTTATCAGGAATGAGGCTGTGAATTACATCATGCAAAAAGGTTCTATTCCAGACCACATTCGGGACCATTTTTCTTTTTTACACCCCTTTATACTCCACACACTCACCAACATTGGCAGTTATCTGCCTTAATACCTGTCCATGTCTTGGTGCAAAATGGTATCTCGTTGTTTAATTTCCACTTCCGTGAATTAAAAATAAGGGTGATTCTTTTTTCATGTTTGTCAGTTTTCTTCAGTGAATTTCCTGTTCATTGTCTTTGCCCATTTTTCTATTGGGAGCTTCACATTTTTCTTCTTGATTTGCAAAATCTCTTTGTATATTTGAGGTAAATTACTTAAGTGTGTGTGTACATAAATATGGATGTGCATGTACATTTCTTCTCCTTTTCTATCTCTAAGACACTAAATTTGAAATTAAAAAATCACTGAATTATATGCCAACTTCTCACAGCACCTGGAGGAGAGTTATTCCATTTCTGCTTCAATATAAAGTCACTAATATCCTGCTGCGAAACCTTCAGTGCCTGTGGGCTATAAACAAAGTTTAGGCCTATCTCAGGGCTTTTGCCCTGTGGTCCATGCCTAAGTCATTAACTTGATCCTTGACAGGTCTGTTCTGGCCCTCCGAGCCCCAAGAACAGCATTTCTTGTGGCCCAGACAGACTGTGCTTTATCCGTGCACCTTACCCATGCTGATCCCTCTATGAGAACATCTTCCTTGGATACTCTCTGTCCTTAATCAACTCCTATTTGTCTCCCCTCTTCTGGAAGAAACATTCCCTCACTACCAGCCTTGCCTCACTGGAGATAATTAGTCACTCCCTCTTGTACCTTGCATATGCACCTATTTTTCCATACAAAGTTGTGTGTGTGTGTGTGTGTGTGTGTGTGTGTGTGTGTGTGTGTGTGTTTAATTTATTTGTTCCCAAGTCTGCCTTCTGTAAAAGATGTTGACCTACTTCGGGGTGAGGATAGAGCCCTACATTTTTTCTACCACCCGAGCCTAATACAGGGTCTGACTGAACCAGGATAGAAACCCAGTAAATAATTGTCGGATGGATAGAGAAAGCCCTTCTGATACACATGGTGCGAGGGAAGGAGATGTAGAAGGGCAGAGAGGTAGGGCTCACCTTTCTTCCGCCAATAAAAACACTCTTCAACTAAGAAACGGTGAACTCTCTACAGACTTGACTCCGGGAGAGCACAGCACAGTTTTGCTGGCTCAGTCTCTATAATCTGTGCGGCAAGTGTTAACACAAACATCACTGAAGTGCTGGGGGAAATTTTATTGTCTGCCAGATTTACAAATTGGGATCGATCTTCATTCACCCAGTTTCGCCAAAGTTTCTGCGAAGTGAACATAGCAAAAGACAGGTGCCTTTCAGATCACCTGTGATTAAACTCCCTGCGTTTGTCTTCAAACAAAAGTGTTTTTTTTTTTCCCTGCCCGCAACATATAATTTTAGTCAGCTAACACTAAATTAGACACCCACTCAGATTTATTATGATAAGAACATTCAGTAAGCTAATTTCAAGATGATGACTCCTATAAATTCTTATAATTTATTATTTAGTACTTTGGTTTTTAATCATTAAGTACGTGAAGACTTTGTAGGTCAAACCTGTATTAATGAAGACAGTAATCTATTTTTCAAACTCTGCTCCTCGCCCACCTTTCAAATTGTAAATTAACAGAAATAGATTTAAACACACTTGTAAGAACAAAGGCAATAATTGGGGGGTGGGGGGCCATCACCCCCAGTTGCCTAATCTTTCCAGGTAGATTGTCAATCACAGTGCTAACTTATTTAAGAAACATCATACTAAATCTTAAAATGAAATAATGGAGTCAAAATTTGAGAAGCCCTCAGCTCACTAAGAAAATAAAACCCATAACCCACATTTAAAGTTTCATTAAAAAAAACAAAGCTGTTCAAATATTAGCCAGTACCATTTCATTAGGTGTTAATCTTCACCCAATGTAGCAGTTTTTATTGCTTTTTTTGTGAAGTGTTACAATTTTAGAGATACATAGACAAGAAGTAAAATATTAACTAAATAAATATTTTAGAAAGCTACTGATGTTATCTAAATGAGAGTCGTCTTTATCTCCCGAATTCATTGCCAAATTAGAACCTATTTCACAGTTTCAAACATTCAATGCTAAAAGACTTCAGGATTGTATTTTGCTGAACGCAGGTATGCTTTTTGATCGACTGCATGCAAATAATAAAGTCACCTGCATGGTAATGCCTTTTCATTTTCCCTAAAATAAAATTAATCTTTATTTTGATACAGTACACCCTCATCATAAATAAATTAAAGAACAGAGGGGAAGGAAAAACAATATTCGCTATTATAATTTTTAATATTTTAAAAATTATTTATTATTATTTTATTTTAGAGAGAGAGTGAGTGAGCAGGGGAAAGGGACAAAGGGAAGAGAGAGAGTCCCAAGCAGGCTCCTCACATAGTACAGAGCCTGACATGGGGCCCAATCTCATAACCCTGGGATCATGACCTGAGCTAAAACTAAGAGTCCAGTGTTCAACCCACTGAACCACCCAGGTGCCCCCACTATAGTAATTTTAACTGAAAAAAAAAATCAGGATACAAAATGAAATAAGCACCCAGCAAAGTCACTACAATGTAAAAATAATCACGTATAAGCTGAGAAAAATCTAGAAGGAAATACAGCAAAGCGTAAGTAGTGGTAATGTTTAGGTGGTGGTACAAGAGACAATTTTATTTTTTCATTTCCTCTGTTCATTTATTAATCTAATATTCGGAAAAGTCCTTCAGAAATCAAAAGGCGTATGTTTACATCCGTAATATCGAAAGCATTTTAAATTACATCAGTGTCTGAATCTTCGTATGACAGACAGTCAGTGTCCGTTTCAGCTGAAGACTTATTGCTGAGGGCTTTGCTATTGAATTATTACACCAAGGACTGCTCATGGCATCTCTCGGCTCAGTAAAAACCTCCCTGGGATCCACATATATGCTTACAAGCTGGCTTCAAAACAGGAAGCCAGCCACGGCCACACCATGCTTTCGGAGTGTATGCTAAATTACTTTAGAAGCATATTTCCTCCTCTCCTCTCCACCTGGGGAAGGGTGAAGTATTGAAGGTTTTTAGATAAAATCCTTGATGAGAAGAACATAGAAAGATTCTGCCTCATGGTTGAAAGAATTCATGAAGGACAGACATCAGTGAGAGGGTTTTAGCAAACTGGGTTACGGAGAGTCGGCTGCGACTGGATTTCTGGATTTTGCCTGTCATTTACTAAATAAATAATGATAATGGGAAGAGCAAAAAGAACCATGAAAATAGCACCTACTGTTTACTACGTGTTTGCCATGGCTACCTGCAGCGTTGAGTTAAACATCTTACAGATCTCAAGTCCCCACCCTCCCTATATGTGTTAGCCATTTCATAGACGAGAAAACTGAGGCACGGCATCACTGATCACCTGTGTGTGACTCCGGGCAAGTCAGTGCTTGGTGGAGTCGAGATATAAATTGCACCGTCTGACTCATCCCCCAGATGTCTTTGAGTCACAAGGAGAAAGAAGCCTAGTGCCAACGTTTTGAGAAAGTGATACATGCAGGAGGAAAATGGGTTTATTAACTTGTAGCAAGTTTCTATCCACAAATGCGTTATTGTTAAACTCATGACACAGGTGAAAAAATTGAGGCACTTTTAATTCTAAAGTCTTGGTTTATTTATCACAGAGGCGGCACAAACAGGCTCTGTATCAATTTTGATGAGTAACAAATCACCCCCAAAATTCAGCATCTTCAAACGACTGGAAGTATTTGATATCTCACGTGACTTTTGTGGGTCAAGAATTTAGGAGCAGTTCAGCTACACAGTCTGGCTTGGGTTTGGTTGCTCCTTGCAGTCTTATCTGAAGGCTAAACTGGGAGTCGGGGATATGCTACCAAGATGGCGCCCTCACAGGGCTGGCAAACCAGTTCTGGCTACTGGCTGGAGGTTTGAGTTCCCCAACGTGTGGGCCTCTCCACAGTGTTGTTTGAACATCCTCACAACAGAGCATCTAGCTTCCCTTAGGGCGAGTGATCCCAGAGACAGCAAGGCAGAAGTTTCAACGTCTTTTGTCACCTAGCCTCAAGAGTCGTGCTCTATCATTCTCCCCGTCATTCCGATTGAGAGTAAGAGCGAACTACAGAGGTCCATGAAATCTGGCAGGCCAGGGTGTTTGGAGGCCATCTTGGAGGATGGCTACCACAGGATCTCTTCTCCCTTTGTCTAGACAGCCCCAGGGCGAGGAACTATATAAGGCTGCATTCTGACATTTCAGCAATGGAGTGAATTCAAAGTGGGCCCAATGGGAAGGTGAAAAAGTCACCTTGAAGAAACACAAAGGCACCCAGTCCAAGTCACTCTTGACTGCAGGACCAGCGTTATACAGAATTCCAAAAGTGCTATGTTTCAAACAGCTGGGGAAGAAACGAAGCGGAATGGCCCGGAAAACTCCATTCGGTGGCTCCAAAAGAGGTGTCAGTGATGACAGTGAAGATGAATATGAAGAGTTTGAGTAAAATTATTTCATAAAATCTGAGAATGAAAAAAACTTCCACTATTTAAAAATTTATATTTTATCTGTGAAAATGCATTAACGAATTAAACCTTATATGTAAATTTTTCAACATTTCATCTACATCCCCCAAAGTTTATAAATTGGGCGAAAGACCAATTGGGGAGCACCTCATTGGGAAAATGAACAATCGCTTTGTATTTTGGGGTCAGCTGGCGTTTGGAGACTCACTGGGACAGCAAATACATATTTAGTACCTCTATGTGCCTGGCACTAAGGCCGGTGGACAAAGTAATGAACAAGACAGATAAGGTCACCCACATCCTTCTGGGGGAAATGGTAACAAACAGAAGCGTATAACATCCTTACTGTGAAAGTATCAGGTTTGTTATCTTCTGAGCGAACCAGATACGAAGTCATCTGGCCGAATGACCTTTGGCTCAATTATTTGCCTATCAAGTAACTTACACTTTTACTTGGCTCAGTCTGCCTAGAAGGAAACACTGTACGTTTGTTTCTTTCTGGCCCAATTAACAAGAGCATTTCAAACGGTGTTATAAGTACAGTCCTTTTTGACAATTCTTGTTTGGGCACTTGGTTTACGTCCTAGTCCTTATGAGTTTGATGACTGTGAGTCTGAATCTGTAAGAAAGATCTGTTCTTGGTGGCCTGACAAAATCCAATTTTTTGAGGTAGCAAGCTTGAGGGCAAGATTCACATTGTTAGTGAACTCACCAACATACTATGACCTGGAAAGCTTCTAGAAAGTCAGCCACCTGGCTTTCACTGTCTACACCTATCCTCTTCTTTCAAAAGAAAACTGACATTTTATACCTTAAAAAAAAATGCCTCTAGGAACTCTAAAGAAAACATATGCAGAAAAACCAGGATACTATGTGACTGCTATACTCTGAATCCTCATTCAGAACTGATATTAATAATTGATCACAGAAATCTTCAATGTTGAGCCAATATGGCTTCAGAGTCTTACTCAACATTGTACCACCAAGAGACACTAACAATTGATCAGCATTCGAAGACAGTGAGGCTCAAAGACCTGGGATATCAATATCTGTTTGTCCCCATAAGATGAATTCCTTTTCAGATTGAGCCCTGAGTGCATATGCTTCAAGGTCATAGGCACTGACTGACACATGAGGCACAAATAAATCCTAGGTGAGGATCATCATTATATAAGCCTTCGGCAACACTGAATGTGGATGGTGACAGCATTTGGTTAATTTGGAGTAGGGGTAGGACTCTAAGGAATCCTAAGTAATGAGGGAGAGGGAAATAAATAGCTTTACATAGAGGAGTTCCATTGCAACATTATTTTAACAGTAAAGGACTATCAACACTGTACATTCCCAACTGAAGAGTGAATAAGCCATAAGAACTATCACTTGATAGCTTTTTTATCTAGCTGATGCTTAATATTAATAAAGACTATCTCATAATAGGGGGAAAGACTTGTTCTATAATGTTAAGTGAGATGCTTAGGAGAGAGCATCAAACATAATGGAGCATAAACAACAATATGAAGAAAAAATTATAGCCATGCATGGGGGATGGAAATTTGAATGGGACTAACCAAATATTGACAGTGTTTATTGTTTAAATGAGGACACAGTGGCCAAGTATTATTATTTTCTGTCCCGCTCATCCTTCTTTTTTCCTTTTCCTTTTCTTTCTTTCCTCCCTTCCCTCTTTTTTTTTTTTTTTGTAATTTCCTGTTCGGTATTTTACACACACACACACACACACACACACACACACACACACACACACACACACGGGAACTGGTAGTGAAAACTTCCGTAGATAAAAGTCACGCTCCCACACTATTTTCTATGGGGTCTGGTAAGAAAAATGCCAAACTTCCTCCTCTGTTCATTGCTTCGAGATTAAAAAACTAGTCTATGAAGAAAAACAAGCTTACTGAGTTTTGTCATCAAGTTTGCCACGGAAGGCCTTTCTCAAACTTGGGCTGCTGCTTTTGACAACTTCACGTGATTTCACAATTCTTCACCATGGGCGCCTCATGGCAACACAGTCACGGATGATAGTTCCCCCTGGTAACAGAGGTTTGCGTTGACCCCTGAACGTGTGGGCAGGAGGGTAGCAGAGTTGGGAGAGCTGCATACTTAACACATTGACTGTGTCCTCCATGGGATGCCACGTAAACCCTGGGCAGCAGTACCAAGAGTGCTGACTTCCCTCCAGGTGACGAAGCCCATGGCAACATGGCGGCCATCTGTCCTACTGCTGCTCAAGAAAACTGTGCCTTTGTGAGTTATTTCAGCAAATGGCTATTAGCACCTTTGCCACTAAATGGAAATATGACCACAACTAGCAGCCATAGGAGTGCACTCACTTGTTTGCAAGGATTAAAAACCATGCTAAATAGATGCATCAGGTCATTAAGGAAAGACAGAATCTCGGAAGAGGAAAGAAATGTACAGGTCTCTTTGTCTCACCCCATCTATTTTGGGAATCTTTCTAGGAGATTGAGAACTGGTGGTTCCACCTCGTCATTACCTTATTGGTAGGAAGGGAGCAAACGGATCAAGGTTTCCCGTTCTGCTTCAGGGTCAGCCCAAGGCAAATCTGTTAATTAGGCTAAATTTGGCCTGCTGAGATACTCTCCTGATTTCCTACTCGGCACCCTCTCCCCTCTCTCCACCAGGCCGGGCTCCAAGCACCCTCAGGCGACACCAGATAAAGGACTTTCTGTTCCCCAGTGTTCACACTGCTCACGTTACCGAGCGTCCTGCATCGACTCAGCTCTGTCTCTACCTTGGTGTGAGTGGATAAATACACAGAGCCTTGCACTTGAACAGTGTTGTTGTTTTTTTTTTTTTTTTTTTTCTGAAGGCACTGATCTAGTCCAGAGGACTGGTTCCAACAGTTAGCAAATACAGTTCATTTATAAATGTTAGATTGGCTGGGAAGGCATTTGGGGGCAAACAAAACTTGATGGTTTTCTCAAAAATAACAATACCAATAACCAAAAGCAAGTGCTTCATTCAGAGCCCAATGTGTACAAGAGATGCTGTGCTACTTGTTTTCCATACATTATCCCCAAGCCTCGTGTATTCATTAGTATTTACTATGTAACCAACCACGCCAGAACTCCATGGATAAAAACAATAACGACTTTTTTTATAAAAAGTTCATCATTCTGGTCATGGGCTAGGCTCTTTCTCTGGTGTGAACTGTCTTGACTGTCTTTGCTGGGCTCACGTGCCTGTCTGGGCTCAGCTGGTGGCTTGGCTGGATGACCCTGGAATGGCTTCACTAATGTGCCTGGAGGCTGGCAGGCAACAAGGCTCCCTCCATGTGGCCTCTTGATCTCCGGCAGACTAGCTCAGGCCTGTACATGTGGACTCAGGGTTCTAAGCAGCAATACAGCAAAGCCTGATAGCCAAGTACCTTGTACGCCTGGGCTTTGCATCGTGTTTGCTAAGGTCAGGTTGGCCAAGGCAAGTCACTTGATTAAACTGATTTCGGTGGTGGAGAAACAGTCTCCACTTCTTAATGGAAGGATGAGTAACCATCAGAGTGTGGGCCTGGATGCAGCAAGGGAAGAAATCTTTTTCTTTTTTTCCCCAATAATTCACAATTTTTACAATTTACCATACCTTCCCCAAACCTTAAAGTGTGTTTGTTATTATCTCCAACTTAAAGAAGAAGAACATGAAATCTTGAACGGTTAAAATATATCCCCATGAAAAGTCAGAATAAACCCAATTGTGTCACACTGGAATCAAGTACCAATTCATATTTCAAATATATATGTGGTTATATTATTAATAGATACTTTATATTATAAGTATATATTTATACTATATATTTTAAAATCATAAATAAAATAAAATAATAAAATTTGCTTAAATATAAATGAATATAAATATAAATACATTAGAATATACAATATATACACACAGAGATAGAGAAATAGAGATATGTTTATGTGTATGTGTTAGTATCCATACAAGTATTTTCAAACTCTGTCCATTGAGAAGTCCTGGAGGCAGTGATATCCCACTAGTAATGAGCACCCCCAGCAGCTAGATCTTGGTTTCTAAACACCATTCTCCAAAAAAGGAACCAAGGCTCCTTGCTAATTCTGAGATTAGGGCAGGAAATAAGATGAGTCTGTAACAACTTGCAAGGCAAAAAGGCAAGGAAGTGCTCAAAGAGGATGGGGTGCATCAAAAGAGCTCAAAGGCCAGCCTGAAAGCACTCTCAGTGGCCAAAGCCAGAACAATCTGAGTGACAGAATGTGTGACATTATTATTGTATCATGACTTAGAGTATAAAAATCAATATTCATGTGTCCATACTGATATAAATGAATATAAAATTAAATAGAGAAGGGACAGCCTTCGACAGAAAAGAATTTGATTAATAAATGTAGAAGGCCTGAGGGAAATAAAAATTCACCTTTAGAACACCATAGCATTAACTGTCGTAGGCAAGATCAAAAGACAGATGGTTACATTGGTGGATAAAAATTTGAGGAGAAATAGTCTCAAAGTACATCCCCAAGACATATGAATTACAAAGGGGAAAATAATAATTTTCAGTGCCTAAATCCAGCAGACAACACTTTTGCCAAGAGATCAAGATTAACGTCAACATCACCACTTACAAGACATTTTGACACTGTGTACTCTCTGATAGGATGGACTGAGAAGGGCAGAGTATTTTTGTGTATTCTGACCAAAAATGCCTAACTTCAGTATAAGCAGGAGAAAATATCAGACAAGCCCAAACTGAGAACATTCTAAAAAAGAAATGACCAAACTCTTCAAAAGTATCAAGCTCACAAAAAAAAGTATTTATACACACACACACACACACACACACACACACACACACACACACACACGAAGACAGAAATTGCCATGGATCAGAAGAGATTGGGAAAACATGACAAAAATGCAGCCCGGTACCCCGGGTTGAATCCTGGAACATCAAAAGAACATTAACAGAAGCACCAGCGACATGCAAAAACAGTGGTCAGTTGAGTTGACTGCAATGTACCAATGTTAATTTCTTAGTGTGGAAAAATGTATCATGTTAGCGGATGCTTGGTGCAGGGTGTATGGAACTCTTTGCATGACATTTGTGACTTTTCTGTAAGCTGAAATTTATTTCAAAGCAAAACTTTCCCAAGGTCACAGCTCCTGACGGGAAAACCATTTTGCCGGAGTCCAAAGTCCATGCTTTTTCCGCTCTGCCATGCTTCCCCCATCCACACTGCACAGATCGCCTTCTCAGAATTGGCTGAGACTGGACTAGGACACTCCTTCCAAACGAATTATCTTATGGGAAAAGCGGGTGGCACAATTAGGCATAAGCCCGTTTACTTTAAATGGGAAAAATGAGGCCCGGGCTCGTTAAAATGTACATAGAGAATAGCCACGCTCAGCTCTGTGTCCTAAACGCCCAGATCTGCCAGTTTATAATGTCGCTTCTTGATTCCCCACAACTTGGTTAAATTAGTACAGGACTACACATCTCAACCTTCAACCATTTTGTCACTTAAAATGAGTGTCTGGAAGGCCATCCTTCCGGGAATATTAGTTACCTTGTCCATTACTTACTTAATCATAGCTTGGAGTTATTTTTTGCCTTGTGGAGGTTGACTGTAAATTATGGGTTACAATGCAGCAAAGCCACACTTAGCAAATTATATGGCATGGGAAAACCCTTGCTTTGAGGGAAAAATTATATATTTCTTTAAAGATATGTTTTGTAAAATATTATATTAAGCCTATAAAACAAAATCCACGAGCACATTTTGTGGCCTTTAGGACATATTTGACAATTGACTCAAATCTCCGGCCCACTCCTTAAACAGGGTTGGAGGGGAGAGATCCCAGCTGAATTCATGTGGGTTGGGGGGGGGGGGGAGACATGGTTCATGGATTTCTACATGCAGACCCACAAGAAGAAAGACTAGAAATCTTGTTGGTCTTTGCACATGATGCAGTAAATAAATTAGCCAGATAGTCTTAAATTTCATTTGGAGCAGCTTCAGCAGACTAATGGGCAGTGTTTTCTCACTGTTATAAATGGATTCCTTTATTATTCTCTTGAAGATGGCCATCCAAGTACCTTGGGGACTTGACCGAATGATGGCAAGATAAGAAGAAAGTGAATGAATGCAGGGCTATTAAATAGGAGGAGACCACGACCCTCTGGAATGAAGGTTTTCCATTTCTCTGTAGCTTTGCCAAGCACTTCACTGGGCTGTGTCCGCGTGGCTGGAGACAGTCTTTCAGACTGGTAAAGAAAGTTAGACATCCTGCCTCAATAGAGCCAGTCTTTTTTGCACAGTTAAGGCCGAACATTCCAAGGGTCCGCCATCACTAGCTCTGACCTCCTCGTGTACGGTCCCTGGTGGGCTGGAGTGAGATCATCCCCGGCCAGCTCACACGGTGACATTGTTAGCCAGGGCTCCGGCCAACTCCAGCTGAGGATACACAAGACTCAGGAGGGCGGATGGCTCTGGGGTTCCCAGATGAATCTCCTAAGACATCCCACTGCTGGGCTGAAAAGTCTGCAAAATCTCTCTTTAAAAACGTATGTTTTAATTTGAGGACATTAATTGCCTGGAAATTACTGGACTCTATGATTTATGACCCCTCCAGAATTCTGCAGGCTTTCCCTCCATATGGGCCGCTGCCATTTTCCTTTTGTATACCTATCATTTCCCATTGTTTATCTCCCCTGATTGATGTTCGGGCTTGGGATGTTTTCTATTATGAGATTCATAATTATCACTGGTAATAGAGAAGGCTTCCCTATTATCTTCAGTGAGACTGCCCAAATTATTCATTGTAGCCCACTGGTACCACACTGCAGGAAAATAAGAATTTATTTCCCATCCCAGGCATATGGTAGATAAGAGGATGTATTTATTTCTCCATGTTTCAAAAGGATTAAGCTTTGAAAAAATAAATATCACTTAGGCTGTCAGTTAGCAGAACTTTATGGTTCTGAGTTTAGAGGGCCTCTCTTGGGCTAAGAATAGCAAATCTAAACTCTGGTTTTAAAAAGGGGGGGCAGGGTAAGGCGGTGGGGGATCAATTATGTTTTACTTGGCTAAATAAATGAATGCTATATATTTCAACCATTATATTGGTCTACAAGGCACCCAGCACCACCTTGGACCCCAACGTTAAATAACGCACTGACTTATTTATAAAAATGTTAGTGAGTTCCAACAGTCCTTGACCCCTGGCTATTCTGAGAGCATGTTGAATACATCATCTGGGTTTTGCCTAATTACACATAATTAGGAAATGTAATTATGCTTTTCAGTGTTACTCTGCCATTAGGAACCGAGTGGACGGCTTGAAACACTAGTAAGGATTCAGTGCTTCAGAGAAAACAAATTAAAAATATGAGCCAACCTCTAAAAATAGGGATTGCACTGAAGGTTAGTAAATCAAACTTATAAAAAACATAATAAAAAAATTGCTCTTGGCTCCGGCTAAATATTTGATGCAACAGTTATGCTGGCCGCCTTTGTGTTGGGGGCTTACTTAATGATATATCATTTGCATCCATGCTGAGCCAGGGAGAGGGAATGAATTATTTTGCTCCTCAATTACTTTGATTTGCTAACTTTCTCACATATTTATGCCTTTTCATTTTTACTTCCTCCTTTATGCTGGCTTCCCTGCTCTAGCTGAGCAAGTGACTTCCAATTATTCCGTAGCAAAGAATCACAACATTTCATCTGCGGGTTTGTCGCATGCAAAGGCTGGCTGCTAACACCCAAAGTTCAGGCAAATTCAGTCCCCGAGCTGGGCATTCCCATCTCAGCAGCATAGGAAGGAGCACTTGGCTTTGTGGGTCTACAAAACAGCCACTGTAATAATGAGTATGCCCTAAATTTTGCGGCACAGCGACCATCAATCAGGTACCAAGCTGGGTGGCTTCACCCACCAAAAAGCGAAGAATTTCATAAGTGAGGAAACAGAAAGGTTACGTGCCTTAAAGGTACAAGTTCATGAAGGATGTAGAATTGAGAGCCTTCTGTGTTCTGATCTCAGCTTTCGTGTTTATTGAATTTTCCTCTACTGTTATGGTAGCTGACAGTAATAAAGTAACACACTCCATTAAATGCACTATTTATGGAAACATTTCTACGGTGCCAAAAAAAATGTAAAAGGGGAATGGTTGCCAAAAGCAAAGGCCCAAGTGTTAGTGCGAGGTTTACAACACTTTTGTTCTGAACAGAAGGCTACGGTGAGATAGCCGTCCTGCGAAAATCCTCCTCTCCACCTGCCAGTCCCGTGCGGGATGTCTGTGTGTGTGTGTGTGTGTGTGTGTATTTTTCTAAATTAGGTTTCTATTCCATATTTCTCTGCTTCTGTAAAGAACTTCTTTTAAACCTGTCTTCATCCTTCCCTGTATTTTACGGATACACTGTCCCCAGTGTCTTAGACCCCCTTTCACCCACTTCCAGATCTGGCCACCTCCGCCCCACCCCCACCTCCCTTCCCCCTCCCCCTCCCCTCCTCTTCCTCAGCGCCTGCGCTACTGAATTTGTTTAGAATGAACTCCCCTTGGGTTATTTTATGAAACACGGCACTGCTCATTCCAATCCCAGATTACAACACACTTCTTCTCGGCACCTTGAAGGGGAAATGCCAATTAGGACTTGGCTTTATAATGTGATGCTTACACCCCTTCTCCCCAAGAGGAGACCTGGGTTTCCCCCATGTCTGTAGGTCCTGCCTGGAGGTTAATTAGATAGTGCTACTCAAGCCCAGAGACCCAAGATCCTCATTTTAAAAGAAATATTTTATAACTCCTTATTAAGGTCTTGAGATGAAGCTAATGAATAATAAGCCTATGCACACACATAATTAACACAAAATGAATATAATGTCCAGCTATAAAATAAAGAAGAAAAAAATTGATAAATAATATGCATTTTATTCTATTATTATTATTATTTAAGTTTTTGTTTATTTATTTTGAGAGAGTGTGTGAGAGCAAGTGGGGGAAGGGCAGAGAGAGAGGGAGACAGGGAATACCAAGCAGGCCCCAAGCTGTCAGCACAGAGCTCGACGCGAGGCTCGAACTCACAAACCTCAAGATCACGACCTGAGCTGAAATCAAGAGTCAGATGCTTAACCGACTGAGCCACCCAGGCACCCAAAATAATACGCATTTTAAAAAGGGCAAGTTTATACCAGAAGCCCATAATGAAACAGTCAAATGTTTGCACCTAATTGCAGGTTTGGATTCAAGACACACAGATCAAAATTCACCAAAATGTTGTTGATATATTCTCTTTATATTTGGCATTTTGAAATAAGGACTAAATATATTTTTTACACAGACATAGTATCATATTGGTGATGACATCTTATTTTATTTTTTAATTTTAGAGAGAGAGTGTGAGCAGGGGAGGGGGAGAAAGAAAGGGAGAGAGAGACTCTCAAGTAGGCTCCACACTCAGCACAGAGCCCACCATGGGGCTTGATCCCACGATCCTGGATCATGACCTGAACCGAAATCGAGAGTCAGATGCTCAATCAACAGCCACCCAGGTGCCCCAATAACTACCTTTTCAACCAGCTCTCTGGAAAGACACACACACACACACACACACACACACACACACACACATATATGCATAATACCCAATCAGTAGCATTTGCCAATTTCCATGGTGTAAATACTCTCACCGCGGTCAATCTCATGCTACCGACACAGTATCCTGGAATGCAGATTTGGGAAGCTATGGGCAAAATCTGGTCACGTGAGCTGGTAGGGATCAGCTCCACTGCGTGGCTAGCTCACCATGACTATAATAGCTATAAATGTAGACAATTCACATATTATGCTGACTCACTACTGTGAGACCTGAATTTTCAAGATGGTGACCAAATCTCAGTAAAGTTTTGAATAAAACACAGTACAATCTTCCCTTGATTGAGAAGGTCCTTGCACTTCTAGGAGATTCAGTACACAGTTTCTGTGCAAAGCAGAGTGAATTCTGGGCTCAAATGGCTACAAACAAGTTTTCACTGACATGAAGGTCTGATGGCACATGAGTGTTAACAGGATGTGGACAATTCTTTATTGTTTTGGACTATGCATTGCATCACAAGACAGATTTATGGACTCTAGAGACTAAATACCAAAGACCACCAAAAATGCCTCCACAAATTTCTAAAAGGTTCCCTAGCAAGCAGTGCTGCCTCCACTGGACCTTTGCCACTCAAAGTGTGGTCCTTGGACCAGTAACACTGGCATCACCTGGGAGCTCCTTAGTTTGTCAGAAGGACAGACTCTTGGGCCCCACCCAGAGCTACTAAACCAGAGTTTGCATTTAACAAGATCCAGGGGCCCTGGGTGATTCGTAGGCACATTACAGGTGGGGAGGCACTAGGTGAGACAGCAAGCTTCAAGATTGACTGGTTGTACAGGAATCCTGTTTAATGCTGATATAGACAATGCAAAATAAACCATTGGCTCCAAAGAAAGACTAAATGACATGCCTCATTTAGGAGTGGTACCATGCCATGCCACCATCCATCCCTTTTTGTTATCACCATACTGCACAGCCATGAGCTCTTTTGCATTAACTGTTTGGACGATTATTGAATTAGTCCATCAAAGATGTATTGAGTCCTTACTATGTGTTACGCCTTATACCTCCTCCCACCTGATCCACACGACAATCTCTCTTTAAAATAAGAACAAGAGATGAGAAAAGCAAGGCACGGAGAGGTTCAAGACTTTGTGTAGCGTCACAGACTTAGGAACGTTGCACAGTCAGGATTACTGATGGTAATTATCTTACATTAAAAGATTATTCTACGAGCACACAATGAGGGTCAGCTGGGAGGCAAGGTAGACAGTGGGGCCCTTCCATCCCATAATGATGATGACCTACTTTTGCACACAACTGTGTACATGCGAAGCATGTTCACAGGTGTCAACTCATTTGAACTTCCAAACACCCAGTCACTTATTGATTCTATTGCAAGATGAAGAGACTGAAGCTCAGAGAGGCAAGGGAGGAAGGGTCAGCAAATGAAGAAACTCGCCCAAGTCATTCAGCTAGTAAGTAGTAATAAAAGCAAGATAATTCATGTTTTCTGATTTTACTTGCCTAGACATGAAGCTAGCACCTGGGGGTAGGAGGCTGTCCGAAAAGACCTGGAAGCAAAGGCACCTGGAGAAATGATCTCCAGCACACCATGGGCAGGGGTGAGGGTGTTATGGGGAGCTTGGTTTTTCAGGATGTCCCCCCGACCTCTTCCTCGGCACCATTTTATTGTCCCTAACCTAGCATGACATTTGTCAGGAACATCAACCAGGAATGTAGATTACATATAGCATATATTGCCCCCCTAACCTAACCTTATTCTCTGTACACCCCCTCCATAACTGTGAGGACTCAGAGAAGTTAAAATGAGAAAATATACATGTCCTGACAATCTGGGATTCAGTTTAATTAACAGCCATAAGTAATATTTATTGCAAAATCTTAACACCTATTAGCGATTGGAGGTTGGGGGTGGAGGTGGGGATGATTGCAGCTCTGCTCATAAACAGCATCCATTCCTCATGCACAGCTCCTCAGCAACTTGGAGGGGGAACCTCATTGCTGTCTGTGCATCAAAATCAATGCCAAACCAGCAGGTTTAAACACAGCCTTCAGAAGTCCTGAGAAGATGCAAAGGTTCAGTCTTATCAAGCCTGGAGTCAGACAAGGTGGAACTACATTTTAATTTTTTTTTCAACGTTTTTTATTTATTTTTGGGACGGAGAGAGACAAAGCATGAACGGGGGAGGGGCAGAGAGAGAGGGAGACACAGAATCGGAAACAGGCTCCAGGCTCCGAGCCATCAGCCCAGAGCCTGACGCGGGGCTCGAACTCACGGACCGCGAGATCGTGACCTGGCTGAAGTCGGACGCTTAACCGACTGCGCCACCCAGGCGCCCCAAGATGGAACTACATTTTAAAACCTCTCCATTTTATACGTATGAACAGGAGAGAATGAGGGAGACGGAGAAAGAGAATAAAACAAAGTGGAAATGGTGACTCTCTGGGTGGAGGGCTCAATGAGGGATTTAAATTTTCTTCCTGTTAAATTCTTTTCCCAAATGGTCTCTAATTTTTTGAAGTCAACTATTTAATTTTGAGGTAAGAGTAGACTCACATGCAGTTGTGAGAAATAATACAGAAGTCCTGGGTCTCCTGTGTCTAGATGCCCGCAGTGGCACTATCTCACAGAACAACAGGGCACATCACACCAGGAAAGCGACATCACTACAGTCAATACAGGGACCATATCCACATTGCCGTGGTCCCTCATGTTGCCCTTTGATAGCCACACCACTTACCACTGCTGTTCCCGGTTGACTCCCCAGCAATCCTAATCTGTTCTCCATTTCTATAAATTTGTCATTTCAAGAGTGTTATGTAACTGGACTCATACAGTATGGAACCCTTTGGGACTGAATTTTTTTTCATTCATCTGTAATTCTTTTGCAGCCAAAGGAAATACTGTGTGTATGCGTGAAGCTTCACTATTAGAAGACTGAATTGTTCCTTGAGTTGTCTAGAGTATTCAATCTCTAGGAACCACTACAGTCTCTTCTTCTCCTGACAGGTGCTCCTTGACCTCTGCGGTTTGGAAACTATTTCTGTCACTCTGCAGTGCCATGGCTGAACTAACCACTTTCTGATGATGCTCGGCTTTGTTCGTGGGGGCCTGTGGCTCCCTGAGCTGCTTTCCTCTGATTCTCCAAATCCACAGAACATGAAAAGCTATCTCCTAAAGCACAGCGCCATGGAGTCTGTGTGACAAGGAGATTCCCAAACCACCTGCATTCCCCACAACCCCAGACAGAGAGAAAGGGGCAAGGCCAACATAGGGCTTCTAGCTTCTAATTTTGCCAGCCATGATCTAATCTAAAGTATGGTGTAGTAAAAAGAACTTTGGAGTCACTTGAAGTGAATTCTCCAACTCAAGAGAAATGTTTCTTGGGCCCTTGAGTGGGTCTCTGAGTCTCAGTTTCCTCATCTGTAAAATGGGGACAAGAAAACTTGCCTTTATATTTACGGGCACGTCTATGCACTGTGATTATGAATATTAATTAAATTAAATGTAACGCTTGTAACGCCATGCCCCGTACGTGATATGCCCAGATATGTGACCCATGTGGCTATTATCATTGGAAATGAATCAAAATAATAAATGTAAGTTCACCTTGGAAAATTCACTTTGGTTCCTAATCATTCAATATTTTTCTCCCTCTTTCTTGGTATTTACAAAATACTCACTTCCCCAAGAAATGGTTTCTAGGCAAGAACCGTGCAGACACCTCACTAAGAAAGAGGTCTGTATTAAATCTCCAATCTTGCATGGCTGGGGGGAAAAAAAAAAAAGCATCTCCCTCCTGAGAAGTGTTCAGGCTTTGAGTGATGTCAAAGGCCTTTGAACAAGCCTTATAAATGACATCCATATTTGTCCATTTTTGACTTAAATTGCTTTTGGTTCAACCGCTGCCATGAATTGCCTTGATGCAGTATCATACAGAATGACACAAAACACAGAGGAAGAAGCCAGTTGCTGGCGAGGATTAGGAAATAAAGGAGTCACTGCCTCGCTCGCTTCTCCAAGTGTTGGAAGAAATGAAAACGAAACTCCCGTTGAAAGGTAATCTCCATGAACCGTGATAAGACCAAGTGACATTTTACACAGCTCAAGTCTTCCAGGGCAGCCTAGCAGTGATAATAAAAGTCATTTACATACAGCTCTCCATTTTTTAAGTTTGCACGTGCTGGTTTTCTTTCTTTTTTTTTTTTTTCCCCCTCCTCTTCTTCTTGTCCCTCTGTGCCTCAGCAGCAAAGAGCAATTTGTGATTCTAGAGCTAGATTCGTTAATATAACCTGAGCTCTGGCTTCTGTCGTGTGGGATGTAGAAGCAGCATCTATATTCTGGGAAACAACCCCCACTGTCTCCAAATTCTCCTCTCCTGCACTTCACCTTCTGTCTTTCGTCTCTTCCTGCTAATCCCTGATTTGGGGGGGGGGGGGCGGGGGGCGAGGGGCGGAAATGTGCTTAGCAAAGGCCCATCTACTGCCTGGCTCCTTAAGCTAAGAAATTCTATTTCATCTCAGTCCCGTGATGAGGCATCCAAACCGCAGGGGCTTCGGGTGTAGAGAATAACTAAGTAGACTGAAATTTAGATCAAAAATCTTGAGTTCCAGCCTCATCTCTGCCAGTTACAAGCCGCCTGACCTCAGGCGAGCTGCTGGAACATCCCTGCTTCTCACTTTCTGTAGCCGGCAAGCGGCCTAATGCCACCCACCTCAAGGGTTGAAATGCGGCGCTGCATTTGCAAGGCCCGAGAGTAGCGGCTGAGGTCAGGAACGCTCATCCCCTCTCCTTCCCACTCACATGTGCCACCTGTTGATCATAGCAGCGGCAGAGGTGTGTGAAAACACCACAGCGGGACCCCTCCTCGCTGCAGGGGAGGACGCTGTCACTCGGCTGGGTCTGTGGCGGTGCGCCCTGGGGTGAACTAGCCAAAGGAAAATCCAGGCCCGTGGAAGCCACTGACCGAATCCCGAAGAGAACCTCCGACGTCTGGCCAGGGCCGTGGGCTTTTGCAATTGCAACACACGATTCCAGCCCCTACGTTCGTGCTCTGCCAGTGTCCTGACTTGGGCCACACCTGCACAGCCTCCCGAGAAGCCCTCCCTGGGGGCTCTCAGTCTGCGCGAAGGAAGAGTGGAGTTTGGAGTTAAAGAGACGCCTGTTATCCGCGGCTCTTCCCGTACCCTTCCAAAGAGGCCGGGCGCTAGAGATGTCTTCGTTTCCATGGGTGCGTACAAGGTCACTTTCTCAGCAAATCAATAGGACAATCTGAATACACAATTTTCATGTCACAGTGTATTTTGGAGTTGAAATACATCGAAGGGAACAAGAATAACAAGGCTTTGAAGGAGGGCAGCGTGGGTAGGAACGTAATTTTATGCTTTCTCGCTGATAGTCTCAACTATATCTGAGGATGTAACTGAGATCCTGAAAAGTCAGAAACAAACAAACAAACAAAACTAAGAATACTGAATTACTTCAGATTTGAATTTTGCTTCTTTTCTTATTAAAAGAAGCCCAAGAGATTTTTCTAAATACCTTCTGGCAATATTGTGGCCATGCTATTTTTTTTTTTTTTTCATGTTAATTTCTGCTTCTGGTCCACTGTTCCCACCTCTTCATGAAGTCAGACTAGTGAAGGATGGATCCTGGAGTTGCTATGTGACCTCAGACAAGTCACTTAACTTCTCTGTTTCTCCCTCTATAATATGCAGTCATAATAATTGGTCTAGCCAATGGGACTGCTATAAGGTCCTAAGCTGACTTGTGCATGAAAGACCACGCGAACGTTCTGAAGTGCCCAGACTGTTTGATTTCATGGTGTGTCTAACTTAACCCCCGCCTTGTCTTTCTTCACCATACAAATGCTTCAGGGATGCTCTAATATGCACACGGATGCTTCTCATTTTAAACGACATTTCCCTTTTATTTTTAAAAGTTATTTTAAAAAATGTGTTTATTTTGAGAGAGAACAAGAGAGAACATCACTTTGAATGTTGTAGCTAATAGAATAAAAGCCAGATTAAAGTATTCAATAATTTGGCCAGACAAAGGCCTTTTACCAGAATGCTGGCACTTACTTTCTAGAATAGTAAGAGCACTGTGACAAGAGGTGATATTAGATAATGAAAAGAATTAGAAGAAGAGTTTTTGGAGTGAGATACGTGGACCCAAATCCATATATTGGCCAAAGATCCTTGGGCTTCATTTTTGCAGTTTCACTTTCCTCTCCGTAAAATGGGCACATGAACCACATTAACAACAACCTCCAGAACTGTGTCCTTGTAAAGACTGAAAATAAAGTCCGTGAAACCCTCGGCACAGGGTCTGGGTCATGGCAGGCCCTCGGTAAATACAAACTGCTAGTACAATTGCTCAGATCAGTGCCGAGGGCGCACATGATTATTATAAAGAGTCATTGTAATAATACAAACTAAAGCTTCCCATTTTTATGTTGCATAACATTTTTGGATCTGGCTAAATTCGTCTCGTAATTTGATATGTGCAAAATACCGAGGTTGGCATTCCTTTTTGTCTGCACACCCTCCAGACCATAAATTCTCCCTGCAATACACGAAATCTTTAGTCTATTAAGAAGTCAGCGGAATGTTCAGGAAAAGAACAAGTTTTCCTGGAACCCAGTCTCCATCTGCTACAAAGCACACCGTACTTCCGAACCCTCAGCAACGGGGATTTTACGTTTCGGACCCTCGTTGCGTCTGCCAGCCTTGATACCTTGTTTACGGACCTCCTGAGGACACACTTTTCTCATTTACTATGTTTCTTTGGATGGCAACCTATATACCTCCCAATAAATTTTGGTTTACCTAGGAGCTGACGGGTACAGAAAGCTAGATTCAATTTGTGCCGATTTATGAGACACGCGCACGGCAGTCCTGGAAACTTTCCTGTAGCTCACTTTATAAATTAACCCCTTATTTAAATATTCTGCAGACTTAGCACAGGGCAGCGTTCGAAGGGGACACTGTCCCAGATCAGCCTTCTGGGCCTCGCGGTGTTTGCCACCACAACACATGGGCCCTGCTCGGCACAGACGATGCTGATTTACAAGATTTACGAGAGGAGGGGAGCGTTTGCATCCCGTTGTTATTCAGGCCACAGCATCTTTGGTCTTGCTGGGCGTCATAATACCAACCTGCAGACTTCCTCACCGGAAGCACACGTGGACGCCGAACTCTGGGATGCATGTGTGAGCAGCGTCTTGGTTTGACTGATGGCTTCACTCATTCACGTATTCACTCATTCACTGGAGACGCTCCAAATCCCTCATGTGTGCAAGACAAGGACGCAAAAGGCACGGGGATACAAAGCAAAATGAGACATAGTACCCGGACTCAAAGAGCTTATGCTCAGACTCTGGCTGGAGGGCAGCCTGTTTTACCTCCGAGCTGTGTGATCTCGGGCAACGTACTGGACCACCTTAAGCCTTAGTTGCGTCAACTGCAAAATGGGTATATTCGTACCCAATTTTACAGAGGATGGATAGAGGGAATAATAATGCTCAGTAAATTGCCGTGAAAACTCTAAGCACCATACACGTGTTGCAGGTTCTCATGCGCATGCCAGCAATTCACCCGAGAGAGGAATACACGTGCAGTAAAATAACAAAAGAGAAGCTATGGAGCATCTGACCCAGGAGGGGAGACCCTAATATGTTTACAGTCACCCAATGTTATCGTTGCATGTTGTAGGTGCTGTGCCCCAATTTTCTTTCCTCCCAGGGAGGAAGAATGAGGAGGGACAGGAGGCAGGGAGAGTAGAAGATGGCCAGGCTGCTAAGTAAAGAGAGAATCAGGGCTCCACTGGAGGAAAAAGCAGTGTATAGGAAAGGGTATAGTTGAGGATTGGTGTTAAAAAAAAGAGAGAGGCGCACCTGGGGGTCTCCGTTGGTCAAGTGTCTGACTCTGAATCTCAGCTCAGGTCATGACCTCACTATTCGTGGGATGGAGCCCCTCATCGGGCTCTCTGCACGGACAGCGTGGAGCCTGGTTGAGATTCTCTCTCTCTCTCCCTCTCTCTCTGTGCCTCCCCCATTTGTGCACTCTCTGTCTCTCTCTCAAAAATAAAAAATAAATTTAAAAAAGTCTCTCAAAAATAAAAAAAATGAGAGAGAGAGAGAGAGAGAGAGAGAGAGGGAGAGAGAGAGAGAATGCTGACCCAGGTCACTTTATTTTTCTGTATCCCACCAATGCTCACTTGAAGACTCCAATGAGAACACCTACCACACTGTCCAAAGCAGTCTTTCTTCAGGGCAGGTTTCTTATTCTCAGGGGGAAAAGTAAGCAAATAAACCTGGTGAGTTCAAAAGCCAGGGCTGTAACGATTATAAATGGAGGCAGTGTGTCTGCAGAGAAGTTCTCTGATATGATGGGGAGAGTTGAAGGTTCCTTCTACGAAGTTACTTCCTCCACTCCCCTGCTGGCCCCTCTGACACGATTACAGATGGTTCCCGAGGGCCGTCCTTCCTCCAGTCACAACAACCCCAGAAAGGGGGAGATGACTCTTCTGACCCAGAGGGGAGGGGCAGCTGCATTTTCCCGCAGCTTGTGCCTTTTCCAAGGGCTGAACCAGTGAAACAGTCAGGTGTTCAAGAGAACCAGGGAGAGAACCGAGGCGGAAGATTGTGGTGACTTAAAGACATGCCCACAAGATCCTTGGTAACACCTCCCTTCAAGTAGTGGGTCCAGGTTCCCCTTTCCTTGAATATGGACTTGACTGGCCCATTTCCAGTGAACAGAATGTGGCTGACATTACAGCACCTGACTGTGTGATGTCGCAGACGGATGTCTACAAGGCACTCCAGCCTGCTCCTCGTGCTGTCTCCGAGATCACTCACTTGGCCAGCTGCCACACTGTGAGGCTGCACAGGCAGCCCTGTGAAAGGTCCACGTGGTGAAGAACGGAAGCCTCCGGCCAAAAGCCATGTGCACACGCCATCTCGGATGTAACACTTCCAACCCCATCAAGTCTTCAGAGACTACAGCCCCAGCCAACAACTTGACTGCAGCCTCGTGTGGGACCCCAAGCCCGAATTACCGATCTAAGCTACTCCCTCATCTCTGACCCACAGAAATTGTAAGATACTAAACATTTACTGTTTTCAGCCATAAAGCATTCGGGTAATTTGTTAGGGGGCAATAGGTAACTGCTACAAAGACGCCGAAACGAGTACCCAAATCCAGGAAGAAGAGAAAGAGGCAGTGTAGACAGCAGTGGCCATGAGCAAGAGGAAGGCAAGCTGAGAAACAAAAATCATACGGGCACCAACAAGGTGAGGACCTGCCATGGGGGATTCCCCAACCTCAGTCCCACCAGCTCCTGTATCTTCTAGGAGTTTCCACTCCAGGGCTCAGCACAGAGTGCTTACTGACAGGTGTTCAATAAAAGCTCTGGATATAATTATAGTAACTGTTACTTTTGCTAACATTTATTGAGCACTTATTAGGTACCAGGGATTATGCCCTGGGCTTTACAAGAATTATCTTATTTGAGCCTCTCAAGGCTCCTAAACACTGCACATAACATTATGATCACTCTTTCATAGATGAGAGAAAACTCAAGAAGAGACCGGTTAAGTGAGCTGCCCAAGGCCCTACACCTAATAAGCATGCAGCCTGCATCCTACTGGGGAGGTCAAGGTGCTGGCCTTGTGCAGCTGGGGCATGCACCTGGGCTCCCAGGGGGGGTACCAGCGGGCATTCAAAGCAACAGGATAGACATCCGTTTTATTCCCGGAGCATCCGTTTTATTCTCAGCTGAGCAAACTAGACAGTTTTTACATGTCTATGAATGCAGATATCTTAAGTGGAATGCAGGCCTTCCCTGGAGCTTTTAAGGTAAATCTTAGAGGCTCGTGGCGGACTACTCCCGATGATGTCCCAGACCTCCAGCAGCACATGTGCGTTCTTTGTAGAAAGCACTGGCTAACACGTGGCTTGTGGATGAAGAAAGGAAGCCCGGGTAGGCGATGTGACTTCCAAGGTCTCTGCAGTCAGAGGGCTGAGCTCCTCTGGCTCCAAATCCTGGGTGGTCCCCACCTCTGCAAGCCCCTCCATCAGCCAGGCTGTGGCAGCTGCGAGGCCTTGGGGACTCGGGGCAAAGCCCCTCCTCTCAGACTCCACTCCGCAAGTATCACATCCTGCCCCTCCATTCCAACAAGGAGTGTGATTACGGCTGTGTCATTAGTGTCCTCAAAAAGAACACGGTTTCCAGCTACTCCTAAATGTGTTTGCAATGATTGCGATGGCCTTTTTGATAAATAATTTAAGATGAGGCGCCTGACCTGGCGGCTGCAGGGGGTGAGGGTGGGGCTGGAGGAGGGGCAGACAAGGCAGCTCTGGGGACGACAGAAATAGTCATTTACAGTGGCAAGGAGGTAAGGAACTCTCCGACTCCCAGGGGGCCCTGGGCTGCTCAGATGTTCCCTCCAATACAAGCTGATGCCGTCCCACTCGGCCAAATCGACCTGAACAGCCCAGAAAGCTGCGCGGCCGCACCTGTCAGCCCCAATCGGCGCTGCGGAAATTTTGTTAGGAAAATAGATGTACTGAGATTCAATTTTTCGATTGTCTGAAGGCTTAATTTAGTGACCTTGGAGAATATCTCCTAGAGGTGAAAGAAGATGCTGGGAATCTGCTGGGTGGGGGAGGACAGGGCTTCCCCGGTAATGGGTAATTTGTTTACTATAATTCTCGGGCCTCTTCAGGAAGCCAGGGAAATAGTCAGATTGGTGCTACCATTTTCTTAATGAAAAAGAAAAAAAAAAAACCACAGGGGTGGCAGGGAAGATATGAGAGAATGAGAGAGAGAGGTGAGAAGGTGGGGGAGAGAGAGAAAGAGAGAAAGAGAGAAAGAGAGAAAGAGAGAGAGAGAGAGAGAGAGAGAGAGAGAGAGAGAGGAAAACCCCAGCCAAATAGACATTATGGTCCTAATGTGTGTGTGTGTGTGTATATATACACACACACACACACACACACACACACATATATACTGTATCTATGTATATAAAGTGTGTGTATATATAAACACACACACAATAGATTATATATACAAATAGGTACATGTTTATTACGAAATTTAAAAACATACCCCAAAGTAGAGAAAATACTGTAACACTGTATGCCTACCATCTAGATACAAAAATCACTACAATGTTCACGTTATCTGCCCGTCTCTTCCCTCTCTTTCCTTAAACCCTCCCCTCCTCCTTCTTCTTTTGTTATTATCGCTGCTGCTAAAGCCCCGGCCTCATGTCACTTCATCTCTGCTGACCGTGCATGCTGGCCGGTTGGTGTTCTCAGGAGGTTGGGTCACTGTGGTGTCACCAGTTTGCCTAACAAAACTACCCAAACGGGGCACCTGGGTGGCTCTGTAGGCTGTACGCCTGACTTTGGTTCATCATGATCTTGATGTTGGGGAGTTTGAGCCCCATGCCAGGCTCACAGCTGTTAGCACAGAGCCTACTTCAGATCCTCTGTTCCTCTCCTGCTTGTGGTCTCTCTCTCAAAAATAAATAAACATTAAAGAAAAAAAAAAAAACCCTAAGAAAGATGTTGACAGGAGGGAGGGGTTTTGGAATCCAGAGTTCTGATTCTGTCTCCCACTCTCACTTGCTGTGGGAGCTAAGGGTACTCTCGACCTCTCTGAGTCACAATTTCCCTTGACTGGGGAGGACAGTGGCCCATAAACCTGTCAGGGGATTAAATGGGCAATGATCCCAAAACCCTGGGCACAAAATCTGGTAAAGGCTAAGGGAAAGGTCATTTTTAAGTTTTGCTACTAGAGCCCCATGTGCTTCCAATGACCTTACCCTGAGCTCCAGAAAATTCTCTAGATCAGGGGTTGATAAACTTTTCCTGTAAAAAGCGAAACAGTAAATATTTAGTGGGCCTGGTGGATCTCTGCAGAAACTACTCAACTCTGCTATTGCACCTCGAAAGCAGCTATGGACAAAAGGTGATCAATCAGGCAAGACTGTGTTCTAAGGCCAATGTGTTTAAAAAACAGGCAGTCGGCTGGATTCGGCCCGCGGGCTACAGTTTGCTGAACCTTGTTCTAGATCAACTGTACCCAGGATGTAGTCATGCATGGACAGCATCAGGACCCCAATGCTGCTAGTTAACCACACACATTCCTGGGTCCCATCCTGGATCGACTCAATTTTACAGAATCGTTGAGATGAGGTCTGAGAAACGGCCCCAAGTAATCCTGACGCACACTGAAGTTTGGGAACCTCTGCTCTAATCTGATTTAGGATTAAACAAAAAATTATGCATACGGAATGCAGAAGATACTACTCAAAGGACAGAAACGATCACTTGGTTCCACATCCAGCTCTTGGTGTCCCCACATCGCTCCTTTATAAAAGAGAAATAATAACAGTGCCCGATTTACAGGGTTGGAGGACGAGAGATGACGACGGTCACCACAATTAACAAAATATCATTGGCGCACAATACAGTACAATTGATAAAGGGAATAGTCAGGGATTGGCACATAACGATAGACTGTATTATTTACTGTTAATAGATGTGTCTAATAGCATTTGGTGCAGAGCAGGACCCAAATAAATAAGATGCATAGTTATACATTATTATTTTTTAATGATTTTTTAAAGTTTATTTTGAGAGAGAGAGAGCACGAGGAGGGGAAGGGCAGAGAAAGAGGGAGAGACAGAGAATCCCAAGCAGACTCTGTGCTGTCAGCATGGAGCCCGATGCGGGGCTCGAACTCATGAACGGTGAGATCATGACCTGAGCCGAAATCAAGAGTCGGACGCTTAACCGAACGAGCCACCCAGGCGGCCCTAAATGAAGTTATTATATATAATTATACATGAGTGATACTCAAAGGTGCCCAGGGCAGGGCTGTGCATATCACACATACCCCAGAGAATGCAGGTCACGGCAACAGCGACACTGGTGACGCCACAACCCTGTGCGTGGCAGGTTCTGCCTAAATGTTAGTCCTAACAGTCCCCCTTCTCTCTAGCTCCTGGCCTCCTCAAGTGCGGCAAAGATTTCCGACCCGCATCCTGGCTCTGACCTGGCCCCCGTATCAACGCTTTTCTCTCGGGAAGCTGCTCTTCTCTTGTCATCAGCGCTGAGACTGTGACAGGGAGCAGGAGCCAGGCCTCGGTGTCCCCAGGCCCCCGGTGGGGCGGGGCGTTCAGATTAGATTAGCTGGCAGCCCTCTTCCCTACTGTCACTGGATGTCTCTCCTTCTGTCGGCTGTAGGGTCATTAAGGCCTCATGGCCTGAGGACCTAATACAGACACCAGGGCTCCCAGTCGCCAACGCCTGCAGCAATGTGCACCTAGTGACACCCAGAAGCTAATTCCCCTTCGCGACCTGACAATTTCCACCGTGGCTCTGTCCCCCACATCCTGTCGGCCAGCCCGGCCCCCTTACTCGGGCAGAGTAATCCACCCAGAGCCCACTCCTGTGAAGGAGGTGGGGGTGTGCCTGTCTCCTGTCCCAAAGGAACAACGCGGGCCGGTGGATGTGGTTTCTATGTGGTTTCAGTAGACCTTACCTTTCCTGGTTCTTTCAGCCCTGGAATCTCCCTGCTGGAAAATGGAGCCAGAGATGTTGGGTGGGGGTGGGGGGTGGCGGCGGCGGGGCGGGGATGTAGAGAACAGAGGAGGGGGTTAGAAATCCTATACCTGGAGTCACACGGGCTTCTCTGCTCCACCACTTTCCCAGTGAGTGTATGCCAATGACCTTTACTATCTTCATCTGTGAAATGGGCTTGACGCTGGCACTTCCCACTCCGACGGCTGCCCTGGGGTCATCGTGCAAAGCTCTTTACACGGGGCCTGGCGCACAGCCGGTGCTCGCCAGTTTGGAGGATCGGCCATCCCAGCTTTCGTTCATTTACCTTCAACTGATGCTAAGTGTGCTTTCCAGACCAATCTGCTGCAACGCCCCAGACAGACCTGTGTTGTCAAATCCCCTGACAAAGCCATTTACCGCAAGCTCTCTGGCTTCCTTTCCACCATCTGTAAAATCGGGGGACATCACCTGAACCCAGCTGGCTAGTCCTAAAGAGAGATGGAAATAAGGTATCTAAAACCTGGCTCTGTGTCTGGCCTAGAGCGGGTATCGATGATTACACCTGCTACTTAAAGAGGGAGACTGGGGCAAAGAGAGAAATCGGCAGAGCAGAGGACTTCCTTGAAAAGGCTCATTCTTGTACATTTCACACCAGCCTGTTCTCAGCTGTCTTTAAATGTACGTATTTGCAGGGATCGAGGCATACATTTAGGCCTCCCTGACACCGGGGGCCAGGCTGTTCTACCCAACAATGTCTATTATGTCAGAGGAATGGAATCTCTCTAGGATGATGTATGTGCTTACGTGAACAGGTGGCCCCTCTCCCGTGGCCTCCCAAGATGTAGGTCACCACGGCGAATATTGAGGCGATGGTGGCTTCCCTCACATCTTTGTGCTCCAGGAGGCACTCGCCTCCCGTTTCAATGTGGAATGGTGGGACGGTGTGAGGTTCCTCATTCACGCAGGAGGCCGGTACAATGACTGCCAAGCCCCTTCTCTGTCTCAGTCCCCCACTGCCTGGCCGCCCCAGGCGCAGAATGCAAACATCTGCCGGCATCATTAAGGCATTTCTATACAGTGCCGACCAGGGGCTGACCCTGTGACCATTTCCACCATTAGATCTGAATGACCTCAGCAGCGGGGCTGAAAGGCCGGGGTATTAATTCACAGAACCACAAGCTCAATTTAAGATTTAATTTGAGATAACGAAGAGCTACTGAAAGTGTATTCAAACTTCTAAGCATGCAATAAAAGGCCTTTCCCTGTTTTTCAAGTAGAATATGAGTCCAGTATTTCTGTAACAGAATTTATTCAGAAATTGACAAACAACAAACCCCGTTTCTCTTTTTCCAGTTCCCTCTGCTTAATCTAGCCCCTTTATGACGTTCCTTTTAAGGAACACTTCCCCCTTTCCTTCCTAATTTACAAATGGCTGCCTTTCAGGGATTACCTCTCAATTTGATTTCATCGTTGAAGAGAAAACAGGCTTCCTTAGAAATCTTCTCCAACATTCTGGTTCCCTTGGATTCCAGTTTAAAATCCTAAGTGTGTGTTCAACCCTGACAGTGTTCTATAAAAAGCTTTGGCCTACAAGGTAACTAACTCTCTAGGAGGGAAGGTGATGACAAGATCCAAAGCTATATACCACCCAGCTGGAAAATTGGGCTTCCTGGTTCTGGGAAATGTCTAGACTCTCAAGACCGTATTTATAAAATATTTAAAATTCTGTCTGGAAATCGGTTGCATTTCTATACACCAATACCAAAGCAGCAGAAAAAGATATCAAGGAACTGATCCCATTTGCAGTTGCACCAAAAACAACTAGACATCTAGGAATAAACCTAACCAAAGATATGAAAGATGTGCATTCTGACTACAGAACACTTATGAAAGAAACTGAAAACCATTCCATCCTCATAGACAGAAAGAATATTCTCAAAATGTCAATACTACCCAAAGCAATCTATACATTCAACACAATCCCTATCAAAATAACACCAGTATTCTTCACAGAGCCAGAACAAACAATCTTAAAATTTATATGGAATCAGAAAAGACCCTGAATAGCCAATGCAATCTTGAAAAAGAAAACCGAAGTTGGAGGCATCACAACTCTAGACTTTAAGCTGTATTACGAAGCTGTAATCATCAAGACAGTATGGTACTGGCACAAGAACAGACAATGAGATCAATGGAACAGAATAGAGAACCCAGAAATGGACCCACAAACGTATGGCCAACTAATCTTTGACAAAGCAGGAAAGAATATCCGATGGAAAAAAAACAGTCTCTTCAGCAAATATTGAGAAAACTGGACAGCAACACGCAGAAGAATGAAACTGGACCACTTTCTTACACTGTATACAAAAGATAAATTCAAAATAGAAGAAAGACATGAGACAGGAAACCATTAAAATCCTAGAGGGGAACATGGGCAACAACCTCTCTGACCGTGGCCATTGCAGCTTCTTCCCAGACACATCGCCAGAGGCAAGGGAAACAAAGCAAAAATGAACTACTGGGACCTCATCAAGATAAAAAGCTTCTGCACAGTGAAGGAAACAATCAACAAAACTAAAAGGCAGCCTACAGAATGGGAGAAGATATTTGCAAATGACATATCTGATAAAGGGTTAGTATCTAAAATCTATAAAGAACACAGTAGACTCAGCACCCCAGAACCAAATAATCCAATTAAGAAATGGGCAGAAGACATGAAAAGATACTTTTTCAAAGAAGACATCCAAATGGCCAACTGACACATGAAAAGATGCTCAACATCACTCATCATTAGGGTAACACAAATCAAAACCACAATGAGACACCGCCTCATACCTGTCAGAATGGATAAAATTAACGACACAAGAAACAACACATGTTGGCCAGGATGCAGAGAAAGGGGAGCCCTTTTACACTGCTTGTGGGAATGGTAACCGGTACAGCCACTCTGGAGAATGAATGAAAAGTCCCTCAAAAAATTAAAAATAGAACTAACTTATGATCCAGCAATTGCACTACTAGGTATGTACCTAAAGGAGACAAAAATACAGATTCAAAGGGGTACATACATCCTAATATTTATAGGGGCAGTATCAACAACAGCCAAGCTATGCAGAGAGGCTAAATGTCCACGGGCTGATGAATGGAAAAGGAAGAGGTGTCTCTCTCTCTCTCTCTCTCTCTCTCTCTCTCTCTCTCTCACACACACACACACACACACACACACACACACACACACACACACAAAGACATGCTGGAATATTACTCAGCCATCAAAAAGAATGAAATCTTGCCATTTGCAAAGAGGTGGATAGAACTAGAGTGTGATACACTAAGTGATGTAAGTCAGAGAAAGACAAACATCACATGAGTTCAGTCATATGTGGAATTTAGGAAACAAAACAGATGAACATATGGGAGGGCGGAAAAAGAGAGAGGGAAACAAACCATGAGAGACTCTGAAAGATAAAGAACAAACTGAGGGTTGATGGAGGGAGGTGGGTGGGCTAGAAGGAGGGTACTTGTTGTGATGAGCACTGGGTGTTATGTGTAAGTGGTGAAACACTGAATTCTACTCCTGAAACAACTGTTGCCCTATATGTTAACTAATTAGATTTTTTTTTAATGTTTATTTATTTTTGCGAGAGATAGAGACAGAGCGTGAGCAGGGGAGGGGCAGAGAGGGATGGAGATACAGAATCTGAAACAGGCTCCAGGCTAAGCTGTCAGCACAGACCCTGATGCAGGGCTCGAACTCACGGACTGTGAGATCATGACCTGAGCCGAAGTCGGACGCTCAACCGACTAAGCCACCTAAGCGCCCCACTAATTAGAATTGTTTTTTAATTTTTTAACATTTATTTATTTTTGAGACAGAGAGAGACAGAGCATGAACGGGGGAGGGGCAGAGAGAGAGGGATTCACAGAATCGGAAGTAGGCTCCAGGCTCCGGGCCATCAGCCCAGAGCCCGACGCGGGGCTCGAACTCACGGACCGCAAGATCGTGACCTGAGCTGAAGTCAGACGCTCAACCGACTGAGCCACCCAGGCGCCCCAATCCCACTAGTTAGAATTTAAATAAAAATTTGAAAAAAAAGAAACATTCATCAATAACCAAAAATAAATACACTACACTAGAATACAATTCTGTTTGGAAATGGGGTTTTAGCTGGCTCAAATATATTGCAAGACTCCAAAGAGTTTGTTTGTTTGTGTGTTGGTGAATATTTAAAACTCTAGCTGAAGATGGGAATGGCATACTTAGGACTCAGAAGCCTGAATCTTAGCTGGTCTCTACTGAGCATCTATTTTGTGTCTGGCACTGTGCCAGGTACTTTCTTTGCATTTTCTCAAAGACTCATTCCAGCTTTAGAAAGACAGAGATTTGGGTTTAAATCTCACAAAGCAATTTACCTTCCTCAAGCCTCTTCCTCATTGTGAAACGCCACACACTTTGGTGCTTCCTGAAGTCAACTTTGAAAGCTAGAAACAAGTAAACATATGGGTATAAAAATACCACTGGGTTGAGGGTCAAATGAGCCCGACCCTGTCACACTGTTGGGGTTGAACAGCCTTCCTAGCAGTCCCACTGTGAACGTTCTGGTCGCTGCTACGATTACACCATGCACAAAGGCAAGAACCATGGTACTTCACATACTTGAAATTCATCTGCTTTATTTGGCTTTGGGTTTTCAAAATGAAAAGCCATGAGGTGGGTGGGCAGGTGGGGTAAGGATAAACTGGGAGGAGACCAGACATAGCTGGTTTGGCTGGCTTCCAACCCAACCTCCATCATGACTAGCTGTGTAACCTGGGGCAAATCAGTCTGCATGTCTGGACCTCAGTTTCTTCACTTTTATTGTTATTTGCTCATCGAGTAGAGATGCAGCTTTGCATAGGGGATGGGTGGGTAGACACTAAACCACAGTTCCCGACATACAGAAGATTCCAAGGAGAAAGGCTGAGAGAAATGGCCCACGCACATAAAAGTCCAGGTGGTGGGTTAAACAGGGTTCCCCCAAATTCATGTCACTCACTCAAAACCTCAAAATGTGACCTTATTTGGGGGCACCTGGGTGGCTCAGTCGGTTAAGCGTCTGACTTCGGCTCGGGTCACGATCTCACAGTTCGTGAGTTTGAGCCCCGCGTCGGGCTCTGTGCTGACGTCTCAGAGCCTGGAACCTGCTTCAGATTCTGTGTCTCCCTCTCACTCTGCCCCTCCCCCACTCACGTTCCCACTTGCTCACTTGCTCTCGCTCTCTCAAAAGCAAGTAAACACACAAAAATAAATAAAAGAATGTGACCTTATTTGGGAACAGGGTCTTTGCAAATGTAACGAAGATAAGGACCGAGGTGGAATCACACTGGATCCGGATGGGTCCTAAATCCAATGACCTGTGTCCTTATGAAAGGGTGAAAAGGACACGTAGGGACACAGAGATAAAGGTAATGTGGAGACAGAGGCAGAGACTAGAGGGATGCATCTCCAGGCCAAGGACACCAAGCTTTCCAAGTATACCAGCCATGCAAAAAGCCAAGAGAGAGGCAAGGAAAGATGCCCTCTCAGCGCCTCCAGAAGGAACCAAGGCTGCCAATACCTTGAGTTTGAACTTCTGGCATCCTGAGCTATGAGACAGAATATTTCCACTGCTTTAAGCCACCTAGTTCGTCGTCATTTGTTACGGCAGCCCAAGGAAACTCAGACAGGCAGTGCGGTTGGCGTTGAAACAGGAGGCGCCTTCCTGAGCAAAGGCTTGGTAACTTTACGTTCACTGAGATTCTCCGCCTATCTTAGCGAGGTACACCACTTCGGAGCCTGCCCCACTGATCCAAAGAAAAACCACCTGGGTTTTCTTGGGAGTCAACGGCCAACGTTACTAACAGGCATGGGGCCAAGGAGAACTTCTCAGGTCACCAGTGTGGAAGATCTTCTTTTAAAGACGGGAAAGTGATTCAGGTATCCCCTGAAGACACCCTTGGGTCTTACCTGACTCCATCATTATTTCCAGCCTTCCACTGACATGACTTCCACTGGGCTTAGGCACGTGAAGTGGGCGGCGGCCAGAGCTTCAGCTCACGTGTGGCAAAGAACATTCCTACCCCACACAACTGGCTCCTTGGCATTAAGACTTACAGGCACCCATTACAGTTCTTGCTCTATTTCCAGACACGGGCTTGAGTGGCTGGGGGGCTTCTCTTATGTCTTCTGCCAACAGGAACTGGTTCCTTGTGCATCCGGAGGGTCTAGCAGAGTGCCAAGCCCACAAGAGGTGCTCGTGGGTGTCCAAGGAATGATAAAGGTTACGACTAAGAAAAAGAACCTACTTGCTTTATTTTGTTTCCTCCACAGTGCCACATTATCCTCCTAATTTCACTGATACTGGTACCAAACTAAGAGCAGAAGAGAGAGTCAGTGTATCCAGGAAGACGCAGACTTAGGGTTCAACTCAAGCCTCACTGCTTCAGAGGCCCGAGCGCTGAATCATCATCAGAGATTGCCCCCAAGCTTTTCCATAGGGATGAAAATGCTAGGGGCTGGTGGTCCTCAAGGATACAGAGGTCACCAAGGACATTTAACGATATAAATTAACAGTGGCTGATGGGACCATTCACTACAACTTGCCTGCTGAGCTGGGCTCATTTTGCCCAGGAACCAGAAGGCTGAGGAGACGTAGGAGGGGGTTGAGCCTTGGGCCAGCCTAGTGGGAGGTAATGCACGAGAGCAAATGTTCAAGGAGGGGAGAGTGAGTGCAGTGGGCCTAGGCCAGGGCCAAGTTCTTCACCCACTCTTATTTCCTTGTAACGTACATCTGAGTGCATCACACCAAGGTTTACAGATATTACGTGACTTGCCCAGGGACATTCAACTAAAGGACCAGACTGCCAGCCTGAGTTTCCGGCCTCTGCTCTTAACCCACCCATTTAACCCCTGCATTATATCCCCTCTCTCCATGCTAACGCCCTTCTGCCAGCATTCTCGCTCAGCCTTAAGCAAACTGTGCGGATTAAGACTGAACGGCTCCATTTTGGAGAAGACAAAACTGAGGCCCCACACAGTTAATGAGGTGACTGGAAAGCCAGTTACACGACGGAGACGACACTCAAGCCCAGGTCAGCCTAATTCCAGGGCTTTCTACTATACCTCGAGGTCTGGATCTACCAGGGCTGCGGAACTCACAGCTCACACGGGCCCTGACCCAAAGAAGAGAGCTTTGTGTGCTGGAGGAGGTTAAAGCGTGGGAGGGCTGAGGTAGGGCAGGAGCTGGGCCGTGTCCATGCTGGAAGGCAGATGGGCGGCCTGCCTAAGGACGAGTCGAGGCAGGGTATGAAGGCCCTTGGTGGTTACCAATGCAACGGGCCCTTTCAGCACCAGAGCTCTCCATGAGGTCAGCTGAGACCCCGTCCACCTGGATGTCAGCTCAACTCTTCCCTCTGCCCAGGCCAGCTTCATTCCCCAAGCAGTGACCCTAAAAAAAAAAATCCTGCATGATACACTTCCCTTCAGAGTCAGCTCCCTGGAAAACTCGAAGAGAAGGGTTCTCATTTCTAAAGAAAACTGTCTAGTTTGATAGGAAGCCGTGGCCTGAGTGATTGGAATGGCCGGAGACCCTTTCTCATGCAAGTCAGAAGGTGGAGAGGCATACCCCAGAGGAGCAGAAAGGACTGGGACCTGAGGAGCTCCTGGGAGTTTCTGAGGGAGCCATGAGAAGACAGAGCTGGTCTGAGCAGGGCTCGTCTGCCTACACACCAAAGGCTCATCCCCGACGCCCACAAGTGCAGGACGTAACAGGGGCCAGACTTGAACTTCTTTGTTGACATAATTAGTGCTGGCCCCAAACAGGAGCTTTTGTAGCCAACTTGGCGTGAGTTTGTGAGTTTTGATTGGCAAATTTGAAGCAAAGTTCAGCCAAGTTCTATATCTATTTTGCACCGTGCCTTCTGCGCAACTAAAGAGGCCAACTCTTCCGATAGATTTCCAGTTTTATGGTTGTTGGTAGCCGAAGATATTAGCTCTTTAAGTGGACAAATGCTTCTGGCAGCCCAGGCTGCGCTAGGAAGAGGAGAAATGCCTTCGGGTTCCTCCGAAAATTAATGTAATAAGATGCATTAATCAGAATTCTATCAAGTCTGCACACTTGGCCTGGGCTTAAGAGGCAATACTTTGAAATTGCAGTTGGCTAAGCTTCCCTATTCTTTGCAAATCAGAATCTGAAAAAAAAAAAAATGGAGCAGAGCTAATGTTTAAGAAAAACTGGCAATGAGAAAAAGGTCTGAGCAACTTTTAATTCCTTAGCTCCACTAGGGGCTGCAGAGGGTTATGGACAATTTGACTTTGGCATTTCCACACAGTTACTACAGGCTGGGATCAGAAACAGTTGCTTAGACACCCCCCCTTCCCAGCCGGCTCAGGATACATTGGGACAATGGCACGGGCCCAAGTTATTTACTTGTTCGTTTTTGGCTAACGGTAACCTACTTTGGGACCCGCGATGGAATATTGGCTCTTCCTCGCCTTCAGATGTTTGTAACCAGGTGATGAGAAATTCTGGAAGCTAAAACAGGTCACACGGAGGAGCACATTGGCACTGTGCAACTTTTGACTTAAGGATTACCTTCTCAGGAAACCAAAAACACTGAGCCCCGAAATGAGAGCCAGTAACAGTTTCCTCTTACCGACTGCACACTCTTAGGTGACACCATACATCTTCAAGTGACATAACGGTGTCCTGAACATTGTACTACAATTTGGTTGTGCTTTTAATGTGACACAGCTACATCTGCATTTACTATTATAACTCAGTACCCAAGAGATGAATATTTTTAAAGACAAAGGGCCAGGCTTTTGTGGAAACATTTTTCCCTCTTGTATCAAAAAAAAAAAAAAAAAAAAAAAAAGTGGCTCCTTCTTGTCTGGTAGATTTCAGTAATTGGCAGGATTTTGAGTAAGCTCTTTTAAGAGCCCTCTGTTTCTATTTTCACATTAAACACACTTGCAATATCTATTAAAAGCACAAATACTGAAGCACACACCAAGACTATCAATGAGCTTACATCTGGAGTCCTGGATCTATCAGGAGAAATGAAGCGAACATTCATATAGTTTTATTTCTTGGGGAATTCAGATGTTGGAGGAGAAGAGGGTACCCTCTTTCTCTGGCCTCCTGGACCTGGCCAGTGTCCCACAGTTTACATTAACTCCATATCCGAGGGCTTATCAGAAGGGGTCAAGTTCAGGATTTG
This sequence comes from Panthera pardus, assembly GCF_024362965.1. NCBI lineage: Eukaryota > Metazoa > Chordata > Mammalia > Carnivora > Felidae > Panthera > Panthera pardus. The sequence continues at coordinate 17,035,389 of NW_026526754.1, read as the reverse complement.
ATCAAAACAACAAATACTGGATTCTGCCTCCATCTCGAAGAGTATTTCCATTAAAGCCTGGGGGATTCCACAGGGAAAAGGCCAAACAGACACATGGATATTCCTGCCATGTTCCGGCTGGGACCCCGTGGCCTTATGAGTCTAGGATGATGGAGCAATAGCCCCGGAAGGACACACAAGGTCACCCAGGGGACTTGGGGACATCTATCTGGGAAAGAGCCTCTGAGCCCCAAAGAGATCTTCAAAGTCATTCTCAAGGTTATGTCCGGGCACAGACGAGGCCAGATGTGAGTGTGGACTTGTAGGCAGCCAGCAGCAAGATGAGAGGTCTGCCTGCAACTGCCCTTGGCCTCAGCCTGACAGTTGCACGTCGAGCTCTTTAGCTCCTTTCCAGATTTTGTTAAAAGAACAGGAAAGAAAGAAGGCTCGAAGCCCAGGGGAAGAAAACGGAGCCATAACTCAGCGGAAGTCTTCCTTCACAGTCTCCCCCTGGCCCAGAGATGTGTTTTGCATAAAAGTTTATGCACTGGGCAAGAAAAGGGCCGTGGTCTGAGATTTTACACCCTATCTACTGGTCAAGGTCCTGGCAAGATACAGGTGGCACACTCAAAATGGGTCATTTGAGGAGTGTTTAAGAGAGGCGCTGTTGGCGAAGATCGGCGTGGGGTCTAGGGAACCGGTGAGGCATGTGCCGTGACCTGTGGTGAATAAGAGAACGGAGAGCTCCCTGCCCTTGCCCTGCTACAGAAGAAGGCTGTCCACCCTACCCGGCAGGGAGCAAGCCTGGGGATTAAACAGCACAACCCTGCTTTGTTCTGAATTCCCACGGGTAAATGCCCATCACTGGTGAATCCAACCTGAGCGTGAGAGAGCAGGACAGCCCGCTGAGGTCAGCCTCCCGAGACACTGAGGCAGGGTAGGAAGGAGCTGGAGGGGTGAAGGTATGGTTTGTGCACAAACCATACCCCAGAGACGCTCAGGGGGCCTCGAGGTCTCCACTGTAAAGGCAAATGAGAGGCCAAGTACTCCTGTTTTCTCCAACTTCAACCGGGAGAACCCGGCTGCAATGGCTATACAGTTGATCCTTCAACAATACAGTTAAGGGCGCCAACCGTCCCACCCCCGCTGCAGCTGAAAACCTGCTTACAACTTTTGCCTCTCTCTAAACTCAAATATTTCATAGCCTATTGTTGACCAAAAAGCCTTACTGATAACATAAGCCGTCAAGTAACACCTATGTTGTATGCCGAAGGCATGATATATTGTACTCTGACAATAAAGGAAGCCAGAGAGAAGAATATGTTACTAAGAAAACCATAAGGAGGAGAAAATACAGTTTCAGGACTGTGCTGTATTTATCGAAACATTCCGCACATCAGTGGATCCGAGCAGCTCAAACCCGAGTTGTATCGGCGTGCCCTGTTAGGTGTCACTGGACGATACGACTCTTTTCCTAGAAATATATCAATTGGAAACACCTAGCCTAGTTGCTCTCTCAGGTTTCTTCCAGGTCGTGCAGGATTCCATAGGAAGAACTGGATGTAATCCACAGTATGCGTATATAACGTCTCAAAACTGCATACGTTAGAGAAAGGCACTGACAATTTGCACCCAACCCCTGGCTCCTAGCCCCTTTCGTTGTGTAAGTACATGGGAAAGCCAACATTTTGAAGTAGGGGTTTATTTTAATTTTTTTTAAGAGACACCACGCCTTGGTAGTTTTATTTGGCAGTGGGACACAGGGGAATCTAAAAATTAGGGGGGAAAAAAAAGAACAGTTTTTAAACACCACTCCTTTGAATGCACATGGAAAAAGGCATATTCATTTTAAGACTTCTAGGGAAAAAGAGGTATTTCAACAAGATGACAGAAAGGAGGAAGAAGGGCAGAGGAAATTCAATTCCCCGGAGATGAAAAATGAGAGCCTGAAAGACACACAAAGTCGAGGCACACTTTTGCTGAACCTCTTGAGAAGAAAGAGCTGGAATGGCTCCCCCATAATTGGGGCCATTGGCCGGGAAGAGCGGGTCTCAACAAGCTTGGCTCTATCGTGTGACGACGGCATTCTGTGGGGCGCAGAGACCTGAAGCTGGTGTGCCAGGAGGGGTTTCAGGGCAGATTTTCAATCCAGAAGACAAAAGGAAAAGTCACAAAAGAAAACAACAGGTGCCTAAGCCAAGGGAGATAGAAAATAACCTGCACGTTGGGGGTGGGGCAGGCCAGCTTGGGAAAGGTTGGAACTGGGGCCCTGCCTTTTCTAATATAGATTAATGACTCGCTCAGGCTAGCAGCTACAGACCTGCCAAATGTGCTGACCGCCTCAAATTAGCAAAGGTGGTGGCTGCGGAAGGAAGAGAGAAAAGAAAATGGGGGGAGTCTGAATGTGCCTCACTCATCCTGGTCTGACATATGACAAACAAAATTAACGGCGACAAAGAGAGAGCAACAAGTGTTTGGTAGTAGAAAACAAACAGCGAATGGATATGATTGATCTCAAAGGGGCCTTCTGTTGTTGTTGATAAGACCTTGAGATCGCAACAGACACAGGCGCTCACGCAGGAAGCCCCCCGCACGTGCCTCCTCACATCCGCACACAGCCAAGCCGGGCACGGCAGAGTAACATGGGCATAAGTGCATCGCTTTTAACCAGGACAAAATGCGTGTCCCCAGAAATGAGAACAGATTATCCTGGACTGTGGCAAAACTCGGCTCAAGGAGCTCACTCCGTTCTGGTCACCACCTTATAAAAATGTTATTCATCCGACACTTGAATGGTATTAGGAAAAGCACGAACACTGATTCTCACACTTGAAAGTCTGCGTGTTCATAAAAGGGCTCTGTACATACAGTTCAGGAGGCAAGAAAAAACAAAGGAAAGGACAAAAAATTCAATGAGAAGTATTTAGGGCTTGAAATACCTTTGTAAGGTAGATGACTGTATGTCAGCAAAACTGCAAAAATCAGAACCAATATTAAAGGTAAATTTGAAAAAAATCAACAAAGTAACAAAAACAGAAAAATACAGGTAAATTTGAGCAGCTGAATCTTTTTTCTGAAAAAAGAAAAAACCTATCAACTAATTATGGGGAAAAAAGATGTGTATACAAATTGCAATGACCAAAAAAAGGGCAAACACAATTATCTCAGTATTGTCCTATAACATAATGGAAATAATAGAATTTAGCATAAATTTAGAAGGAAACAAAAAATGTAAAAGGAATTAATGACGAATGAAGGAAGGGAAAAAGGAAGGAAAGGAAGGAAGGAAAGGAAAGGGAGGAAGGAAAGAAGAAAAGAAGAAAGGAAAGAAAGAAGGAAAGGGTGGGAAGGAAGGAAAGAAGGAAGGAAGGAAGGAAAATGGTGGGAAGGAAGGAAGGAAGGAAGGAAGGAAGAAAAGTAGCAGATGGTGTGAGCATACACAATGACAGTTTCTACATGGCATTCTAATGACACGAATGTACTAGTAAATGTATTTCCCCAAAGTGGAAAATCCAACCCAGAGTCTATGAGTCAAGAGAGGAAGAGAAGATCATGAATTAAATGACAGTTTTGGGATTCTTGAAGAAAATGTACCTGTATGTGTACCTTCTAAGTATGTGTGCACACATAAGTATGTCCCAATTCAGAGTGTCACAGAACACTCATTTTCCCAGACTGTGAATTACTGAAGCCCAGCCTGCCTTTTTAACTGGTAGTTCACATGCACTCCAGGGCAAGTCAGAAGACCAGAGAAGCCAGATCCTTCCCCCTTAGCACACTGCTTGCCTGTCCCTTTCTCTGTAATCCTCTGAAATACAGTACAAGTGACTGAGAAACCAGGGAAGGCTCTTGATGTGTCCTAAGTTCACCAAATGTGCTCCCGGCACCAGAAGCCCGCGCTCTGCCTGTGATATTTTCTAAGCGTCTGCGTGTCCATGCAGCATTACTGTCTCTTCTGGCATTATGACAAAATGACGGAGCACTTGTCTTCCTGGATCTCGCGCTGTCATTTGTCTTTTTCTATGGAGTTTTTTTCCTCCTGCATAAGATGATTTGTCTCCGAAAAGAGCATCTTAATATAGTTATTCCTTCAGAGGAGAGCAAATCTAGTTCATATGCCCACCTTCTTCCACACTTGATATTATGGCACACTTCAGTCGGGATTAGGCAGGTTCGACAATTAGAACCGAATGTCCTGTTCAGCAGGCAAGCCGACTGGGAAGAAACAGCTGAAGGTACAATTCTCCACGGCTGCAGAATCTGTCAAGGCGGCCCTGGGAGCTGCTTTAATCAGTTGTTGACTGATTTTGCTAACAAATATGCCTCTAAGAGTCCCAGGTGACACAGTGGGTCGGGGGGTCCCCTAATACTTCCTGGGGATGTTTTCTATCTCATGTTTCTGCAGCATCATGTTTGATGGCTTAGTATGAACTGCTAATGTGTTGCCACTCTCAGATGTGGGAAACAACTGTGGATGGTTGGGGGCACATCAATATATTGGCTTATATGGACCGGGACATGCGATTGGGCAGAACCTAGTATTTCTCAGGTTAGCTGCTATTTAACAGATCTAGGTGGAGATTGCAAACCAGGGGGAATGAAGCTCTGGGCTGATAGGGATTTCTTGACTATCTCAGCATCGTTTTGCAAACCTAAGACAGTGAGCTCCCACAACTCTGAAGGACGGTAGCAAAGGACCTTCTAGGGGCGCCTGGGTGGCTCAGTAGGTTAAGCGTCCAACTTCAACTCAGGTCATGATCTCGCCATTCATGAATTTGAGCCCCGCATCGGGCTCTGTGCTGACAGCTCAGAGCCTGGAGCCTGCTTTGGATTGTGGGTCTGCCCTCCCCTGCTCACGCGCTGTCTCTCTCAAAATTAAGTAAACATTTTAAAAAATTTCACAAAAAAGCGCCTTCTAATCCAACCGTGTTGAGACTGCTCTTCCCTACACTCTCAAGTCACTGGTTAAGGGCTCTGGAGATTTGCATCCGGGGCTGAGAGATTACGTGCAAGTAAAGGAAACATGACCTCAGCTCTTTCCCTCTGGAGGATGCATGTTCTTACTGCTTCTCTAGGGCTATGAGATTTGCAGGAAAAACAGGACACCAAGCGTCCCCAAGAAATCGCATGCCTTGAGGGAGGTGAGTGTGGATGGACTACTGACACAGGGGAAGAAGACAAGTTGAAGTGCATGTGAGACCGAGCTACCACCCCATGTGGTGGTCAGCCCTTGCCAGCAGCGACCCAAGAGCTCACAAAAGCCCCTACGTGGATGAGTAAAGCACGATACCATTCTCTCTCTCCTTTTTCCTTTTCCAACTAAGTCTTAAGAAACTGTCATCACACTCACCAGGATGTATGAAGCCAAGGCAGCCTGAGAGCAGACCTGTTTGTTCCCTTCCTGGAAGGGATTTGGAAGCAGACATAGCCCCTGTGTCCTGGATTAAATCCCTGAAATTCTTTAAAAACCTGATGGGAGGAATGAAAGAAAAGAAGGCACCAAAGAGAAAAGCTGGGTTTCCACTTGTGGAAGGGGTGGAGGGTGTAGAGACAGGTTTCGGTTATTAGCCTGAAAGTTGAGATTATCTTAGTTGTACCTGCTGGGGAAGCAAATCATACCAAATACAATAAAAACACCTTCATTCAAAAATGATGTTTTTTGGGGGTGCCTGGCTGGCTCAGTCGATGGAGCGTGCAACTCTTGATCTCGAGGTTGTGAGTTTGAGCCCTATGCTGGGTATAGAGATTACTTAACAATAAAAAATATTAAAAAAAAAAAAAAGTTTTCCTCCCCAGACTACCATGGTGGATTTTTTTTAGATCTCCCTTGGCTTTGCTTTGGCTTCTGTCTCTCCCCCAATCCCCCAAAAAAGATTTCTAAAAACATTCTGCTCAGACATCCATTCCGAATAATAGGACACATGGTATAAAAGCAAACCATCCAAAAGCATTTGTACATTTTCTCATCTGATTTGAGATTGCCTCTGAAAAGGGAGCAGGGTGGGGGGTGGGGCGGGGGATGGAACGAAGCGGCTCTCTCCATTCGGAGCACCATGTATCCTCAGCGCTCCGTGGCGTCCGTAGCTCATTAGCTACAGTTAGTACGAAGCCTATGACCTGTGGGGCCATAAAACTCCCCATAATAATTCATCAGGTCCTGAGAGCTCCCCTAAGTACATTCAGATCAAGTGCATGACATTTCCCCCTAATGGTGGCATTGGCTAATGGCCTAACAGAATTAAGATGGCTCCACCAAGCCACGCAATTATATTACGTAAGCTCAAATGAGTGGCTATCTTTGAGGTTGAAGGGTGGACTCAGAATGGCACTTTAGGCTGGTGGTCAAGACCACACCCAAGAGCCCTGGGAAAATGAAACTATTTGAGCCTCGGTTTACTCATCTTTCAAGTAGGGACATTAATACTGATGGCTTAGGTCTGGTGTGAGGATTATATGGGATAAATGCTTGACTCTGTTAGGGAATTATTTTTCTATTGGAGATTATGTTTAAAACAATGATGCACTGATGATGAAACCTTTGCTTCCCCCATCCATGAATAGACTTGTCTCCTTTCCCCAGTGGTTGCACACTTTCCTACTATGAGAACACCTTAAATGGCGTCAGAAATTCAGACACCCACACTCTTTGTAACCATTGATTGAGCAAACACATAATGATTGAATACTACTATGAATGCAGTAACACTTTAAAATGATTACTTCACACATCACCAAAGCATTTCCCCACATTTGAAAACCATTTGCATCTACATAAAGACCTATTATTTATCCCACCTATAATACCATAGTTGCAGCATATAGAGAGTTGAAGAAACCTTATAGTAACTCCATAGTCCAGAGGGTGAAGCATTGCCCTTAAGGAAGACTGCAGGTCTGAGCTCCTGGAGGGTGCTGGAGGAAGAGGATATGGGAAGACGGGGCAGACGACATGACATGGAGGCTGAGTTTGGTGGCTCCTAAAAAGAAGGTGGCCAGGGGGAGTTGCCGTAGGGAGTTCAATCAGTTGGGTCACACCCTAGAAGGTTCTCCAAATAGGGGAAGGAGATGCCTTTGGGCATCAGGACCTGGGGAGAAGATGCAATGTTTGAGCTGGTTGACTTTAATCCCCGAGTGAAGATGGGAACAACAACAACAACAACAACAACAACAACAACAACAACAACATTAGAGAACCAACCTCGAAGTTTTGCCATCCAATTAAACTTTTTGCAATGATGAAAATGTTCTACAGTGTGCTGTCCAATATGGTGGCCGTGTGCAGCTACTGAACACTTGAAATGTGGTTTGTGTGACTGAAGTAGTGACTTCTTAAAAAATTCACATAATTTAAATCCCTTTAACTTTAAATAACTACATGTGGCTACTACTGGACTATACTGCTCTAAAGTTTGCTCAGACCTGTTTGAAGAGATCCTGATTATATAGGTGTAACTAGTTCTCTCTGTCTGAGAATCAGCTAATGGCTGATAAAGGCTGGAACCTTTCAAACTAAGGAAATACTTCTTTTAAGAAGCCATAAAACCCTCCCAGGTGACATCGAGCTGCTTTATCCCGTGGCATTCTGCTTTTGCCACATTTGAATCAAGTTTTAGGCAATGTTATTAATTAGAAACAGGGTAGAAGCAAAAACAGTAAAATAAACCCGAGCCCTCGATGTTACAGCTGTCATTTTTTACATGGCCTCATGATTCAACGATTAATGGACCTTAAAACAATCGTAAAACATCAAGGCCCTTGCTCAAGCTTAGAAGAACAAGAATAGCTTTACTTCTGCTCCAGTCTTGTTTTAAATTCATTGGGTGTCACCAAGCTCTGTAAACACTTTTAAGTATTTTGACATTGTGGTATGAGATGCTGTTAATCTGTTTCCTCCCTGACCTTCATTGGCCAGCAGCATGTTGCGACTCAGTGGAAAATTCATGAAAAACAGCAAGGATGTACTCGGTGACACAGATTAGGACACAATAAAGCTAAATAATGGCTATAATGGACAGATTCTGATTCAATAAACTAACTCACCAAAGATTTATTGAGCGTCCAATCTGTCCCAGGCACTCAGTGGACACTTGCCCATATAACATATTTCATTTGCACACTCCTCAGCATAAATACATGGGGCCAGCATCAGTGTCTCCATTTTATAGATGAGCACGCTGAGGTCCAATCATGCAGTTAGTAGTAGGTGGAGGTGGGACTCAAAACCAGGTGTTCTGACTCCTAAACAACACTTCTTCGTCCAGTATGCCACTCCAGGATATTAACATTTTTCTTATGATATATGGCAGACTGTATTTTTCAAAAGTGACCCTACATTCCCTTCCAGAACCCTCCCATTGCTCCATCGAGAGGCGGGGTCTATTTCCTCTTCCTGTAAGCCTGGGAAGCCCTGTGTGATGACCTATGCAAACAGAATGCAGAAAAATGCTCCATGACTTCTGTGGCTACGTCATAAAGGGCAATACAGAATGAGCATGGCTCTCTCTCTCTCGGGACATTGACTCTTGGAACCCAGCTGCCATATTATGAGGAAGACTAAGCTCCGTGGAAGCAAGGTGTAGGTGTTCCAGCCAAATGTCAGCATCAACCCCAGACTCACCAGTGAACCATGCTCAGATGATCACACACCCCCGGTTTGCAAGCTGCCTCAGCTGACGCTGACTGGAGCAGAGACAAGCTGTTTCTTCCATCTCTGCTCAGACCACAGATTCATGAACAACATAAATGTTGTCATCTCAAACCACTAAATTTTGGTGTGGTATGTTATGCAATAGTCACTGGAACATGGTCAAACTTTAATCAAACTCTACAGAACAGGCAAATGCTTTAATTCCCTCATCAAAGACATCCGATGGCTAGATAATGTGTTCCCATGAAAGAAATCCTGAGGGGAAAAAGATAAAGGCTTGGCTACGGAGAAACACTAAGAATTTGGAAGACTTATTATACTAGGGAATTGAATGGAACAGTTGAAGGAAAAGAAAACAGAATGCCTAATGAATATACCAGAAAGTTTAGATTTATGGGATTGTACATGTATTGCTTTGAGGGCTAAGATCTATCTAGAGCCTCCAATGGCTTTGGACTAATTTCCTAGTTTGGCTCTCAAAGACTCAGTGCCTTAAATAGAATTTCTACTTCTGTCTCTTGGGGGTACGGGATGGCACTGGGTTTACTGCACAATGTTCAGAAGATGAGAAAAATGTTGCCAGGATGCTAGAAAGGGGACCCAACACAGGGGACCCAACACAGGGGACCCAACAAGGCAGGAGAACATCTCATTCACTTCTATATTCACGCATCCTGCCACTGTCCCTGAGAGTTTCTAGAGGAATTAAAAGAAAAACTGGGTATCCTCATGGACATCTGGTCACACAAACAGTCGAAGAAGGTTGGCAAAGCATGATGGTGACTTCCATTTGACACTCACGTGTTTCACCAAGCGAGAGGTTATTTATGTGTTGGCAACGCATCACTTAAAATCCAACGTGGAACTCACCATTTTCCAAATGCCCTCAAGGTGGCTCCTGTCTGTGGTGTCCCGGGTTTGCCCAGAGGTGCTGGCTAACTAATCAGATCCCCCTCAAATACATTTTCCCTTTCTCGGTTAAGATTCCTTCGCTTATCTTAAACATTTTGCAGTCTATTTCTTAAACTTTGATGTTTTGGCAGTAATATTCTTGACTTCCATTTAGATGACCACACACACACATATATCTTTAAGATGCGATGAAAATATCAGGACTAAGAAACATTTTGTACGAGCTTCCCAAATACAGATAGAAACCACCCACAGCAATCGGGAGCAGTATTTAAATCTTTCAGGAGCTGCTACTTTTGAAGAAATTTAGATTAATTGGGCTGCCTTTAAAACCTGTAATATTGCCACGGAACCATCCTTAAAATCACAGAATGCCTAAGGTATAAACAGCTTTTTTTTTTCTTTTTATTGATGGCTGTGAATTTTCTGTGCACACCTGTACTATCAAGGTAACTTTTGCTATAAACAGCATTTTTAAATGATCACATAAAAAACTATCAAGCACTAAATTAGAAAAAAACAGAAATTCGAAAGTGATAGTTAAATTTATGAAGCAATTCTGCTACACTCAAAGGCTCATTGCTTGACATGTAAAAAATTTTTGAGCTGCGTGTAAGACCTGAGTATGAATTTGCCTCCAGTGGGGGAACCACAATCCACACCAGGCGCCAAACGAGAGCCACATGCAGCACATACGCGCTTTGGATGTGCGCTTGTTTGCATGACTAATGGTGATAATATTAAAAGTCTTTTCTCATCATTTCAATTCTTTCATTTTTTATTTTTTTTTTATTTGGCTGAGTGCCTTTTTTGCTACCTCCAAGAGCTGTTAATTTTGCTCGCTGCCGAGCAAAAGTCAAAGTCAGAGTCTAAACAGCTTGTAATGAGTTTTCAATGGCCCATCTCAATGAAATTGAGGGCAAAGACCAGCCGGCTCAGGCAATGTCAGCCCTCGGAATTTATTAGTGAGGGCGAGTAGTGTTGGGGGGAAAGGCGCAGCGGAGGGACGGAAATTCCTGGGCTCTTCGAGAGGAGGCCCGGCCCTTATTAAAAAGCGGTGACAGCCGACTGTTCCAGGCAGGACACACAATATCAGACCCATCTGCCTCCGACCTCCACTGGTACAGGGTCACACCTGGTTGGGGAATGAGGGAGACAGAAGTCTCTTAGGAATTGAAAGAAGAGCTTCCACCTCACTGTGGACGTGGACGTGGGCGTGCCTAACTCTCGCGTCCATCCCTCCACAAAGAAGGCAGCGCTCCTCTTTCTCCAGATTCTCCACGTATCACCTGCAAACACGCATGCGCACGCATACAGACATGCGCGCTGCAGCGCGCGCGCGCACACACACACACACACACACACACACACACACGAGTCTCAATCTGCTGCTAATGGCGATTTATGCAAAATGGGGCAGCGTTCAGTTTTTGAGTTCTGACTTTTATTTGTTTAATTCTGTTTAAATTTCTCCACCGTACATGTTTCCTACAGATCCCTTATGATTCTCCTTCCAGGAATATCCTTTAAATCCACACAATGCTTTTCTGCACAAGTACAAAATCTCCATATAAAACAGAATTCTGCAAGAGCCTGACAAATAAATTCTACACTTGAGAGCAGAGATCAACTTGACAATAGCTTCTTCGGCCACAAGAAATGTACCGTAAAGTCACTAAAATAATACACTTGAGCAAGGTGGTGGTTTGAGGGGGTAAAAAAGGTCTTACTTCTGCACAGCCACATGTATTTATTTATTTATTTATTTATTTGGAGGAAACAGGTATGTGCTAAGGGTGACACATCCTGTGAGTGGAATAAATTAGGACTGTCGGATCTTCTACGATGATTTTTTTAATATAATTAATATTATATATTAATTTCTATTAATTGTATTGACATTAAATCAATTGGTATTGATATTAAATCAATTGATATTGATATTAAATTATAATTGATATTGATATTAAATCATAGTTTGATGTTAATGCTGATATTAGATTATAATTGATTCCAACATATTCTTTATGGAACACCTACTAAATGCCTGCCCCACTGCTAGGCACCAGGGACAGAATGGCAGGCCTGGTGATGGAAGTCAGTTCATTTTTCTAGCCATTCATTCATTTCCTCACCCATTCATTGTCCACTGATTCAGTCACTGAATCACAATATTCACATACATCTACTAGGTATGTGCTAAAAACAAGGCTGTGGACTAGGTTCAGGGAGGGAATTACATGGTCTCCACCCTTAACTAATTTAGACTCTAGTGGCACAGAAAATTCCAGATTAGCATAGTGGATTTCCAAAGCCTTCCACAAACCAACCATTAACTTCCTGTTTACTTAAACAGACCTGTTTTCCTGGTATTCACCTTATTCTTTTCCCTTGTCCACTTGCATTCACAGAACTATCCTCAGTCTCTTTGCACCAGCTCATGTCTCTTCCCACGCCCCATAGCATTGCTGGGACATTCAACATACCTTGAATGTCTTGTACAGGGTGTACACGGAATGGGTTTGTACACATTCAACAAACAGCAAAAAGAAAAAAAAAGAAAAAAAAAAGTGGGCTCTGTGTTTAATATACCTGTATAGTTAAAAAGCATGTCTGATCGAAGAGTGAGCATTACTCATGGGCACATCCGTAGTCATTTTCACAATGACAATCATGTTAATAACAATAACACTAAGAAGCAGCAGCAGCAGAAGCAATTACTCTGTGCCAGACTTTGTGATATAGGCCGTTTGTACGCATTATCTCATTAAATTCTCATTTAACCTGCAAGTCAGGTACTATTTTTATCCCGTGTTGCTGATAAAAGGTTGACAGAGGTTAAGTGATTTCCCCCAAATCACAAAACCCGTGCATTTCAGATCAGGGGAATCTGACTTCAAAAACCTATGAAATAACAAAACCCTGTTTTAGATTGTAAATCCTACACAGCTTTAGTCTTTGAATCGAAAATTGAAATGTCCTGTTGTCTGAACGTGAAATATAATTGATCCATATACACTAAGGAGAGGGACTGAGGATGTGTGCGTGAGCTAGGAGGAGGTCTCTATCCGAAACTTAACACCGCCAACTTTGAAACTCTGTGGGTAACCTTGTTCAGAGACCAAGTAATGGAGATCAGCTGCTGGTGTGCCGAAGGAATTGAAGAACCTTCTCCCCTCACCAATAAGTATCAGTTTCCTTACCAACCTTACCGCGTTCAAATGATGGGGGCATGAACACCTTCACTGGATGGTAGAATGCCAACAGTTCTTAAAGAACAAGAGAGAGAGGGAATTACATCCCCAGTCACCCAGAAAACTGCACCATGGAAGAAATAAACTATTACGTGAGCAATATTCATGCCTACAAATGTTGCATTTCACAAGACTTGCCTAACTATCAGAGCTTCCTGCTTCAGGTTTAAGTTGTTGTTTTTTTTTTTTTTTTTTTTTTTTTTTTAAACTGTTTACTTATTTTTGTGAGAGAGAGACAGAGCATGAGCAGGGGAAGGGGCAGAGAGAGCGGGAGACACAGAATCTGAAGCAGGCTCCAGGCTCTGAGCTGTCAGCACAGAGCCCAGTGCGGGGCTCAAACCCAAGAACCCTGAGATCATGACCTGAGCCAGAGTCAGACGCTTCACTGACTAAGCCACCCGGATGCCCCCTGCTTCATGTTTTATATTGGGGAACACCCCGTCACAACTTTAGAAGCTATCAGCTTATTTATTGACTAAGAAAATCAGTCAAGTGAGTGCAGGGGAGAAAATGTGATCTCTAGAGAAGTTTGCTACACTTGCAACAAGCCTGATAGACTAGACACACCTACCTTGGCCAACTAAGCATTTGGGTTTTTGAAAAAATTTTCTCACTCTGAAAAGCGATCTGAAATGAGGGGAGCTTCCACGTGAACCCCTCAAATAGGTGCAGGTGCATCTCCGCTGTGTCTAGCTTCCCCACTGATTGTCAGCTGATGTTGCAAACCTTTTAGCAAAGGAAGGGAATGACAAATCCTACCAGTGAGGACGGTCTCTGTGCGGCAATGCACGTGGAGGGCTAATTCTGATCGCGCACGCTTACTCCTATTCCCCAGCCCTGCAAATTCTTTCTTAGGAGAAGGAAGAAGCTGAGAGTAACACCTTCTTCCGGGTGATTTTCACACCCAGTGTCTAGAGGGTCCTACAGAATCATAACCTATAGACATCACACTACACCATCTGCTCACCTCTTTCCAAGCAAAATGTCAGTGCAACATATTTGGCTTTGGGCTTTCTGCTGAAAACACATGGCATGCATTTATGGGAAACCTGGCCCTTCCCTGGCATTCCTCTGAAATAGTGTGGCTGAAAAGCATGACTTTTTTTTTTTTTTGCCACGGAACAGTGAACATTTATACAATCATTAAAATCGCATCTACCACCATATTTTTTCTCCTTCTCAGTTTTAATACATTTTTATAATTGCATTGAAGATATTCTAACCCTGTTTTTAGTGCAAAGATAAAATTTATGAACCGTGACAAACGTATCATCTCAGAGCCAACCCAAAGGATAACAATATGTGTGGTAAAACCCAAGTGTTAGCTCCCTTCTGCCCATTTAATGGGGTGAGAGAGAAAAAGAGTTAATCCAGACCCCAGTCCTCGAATTCCAGACGTGGGAGAAGTTCCCAACTCATGCCCTAGAGCCAAGACAAATTTCAAGGAAAAGTATTTATTCATACAAAAATTTTTCTAAAGTCACACATGTATTTGAGAGTACGATTAATATACATTTTTAGTTTTTATGCTGTGTATAATTTCTGCAGCTTCTGGCAACACAACCCAATGTATCTGATTAGATTTTTGTCAGAATGACTCACTCACTTTCCCCCTTTATCTTTTCCATATTTCCATCAGAATGCGTTTTGGGAGGGCATAACGAGAAGGGGCCATACGGGGAGCAGAAAGGACAGCAGATAAGTGCCAGAGAAAGTGGGTGACCTTGAACAAGTCCCTCTCTCTGGGCTTCACTCTCCTCATCCGTACAAGGAAGGATTTAGAGTAGATTTCTCATCTCGACAATGAAATGTTACAAAAAGATTATTTAAAATAAAATAAAACACCTCCAGCTTTCAGATGATATCACTGGTGAGATAATCGCTTTTAAAAGAAAAATCTTAAATGTTGACGAGCTCTTAAAAATGCAGCAATCACATTTGTATGAATGTGTGTTTCCAAAACCAGAGGGACACCCTGAAGTTAAAAAAAAAAAAAAAAAAAAAAAAAAAAGAAAGAAAGAAAAAGTGGGGGAGGGGATTTTGGCAAGCACCAGACCTGGGGTTTTTACTCCTCCCTGCAGAGTGAAACCTGGCCATGAACTCTCCGCTGGGGAAGAACACAAGAGACAAGTCTAACTCTGATGAACTCTGGTCTTTCTCCACTGGGGAAGAACACAAGAGACAAGTCTAACTCTGATGAAGCTCTGCCTCCCTTGCTCTTTGGAAACAGAGAGTTTTAAATATTTCCTAACTTTACCTAATAGCCTTGACTAAGACACCAATGCTAGGGGACCATAATGAAGTAGAGGTAATCTCCACAATTTAAAAACACTTATTGTGACAAAATGGATTGACGAGGTGCTGGTGATAGAAGCATGCATAAATGAAATGCATCCCACCGGAAAAGCATTTTGCTCACATTGTCATTTACGGCTCCTGAATTAATAGACCAAGAAAGGCACCACCGGCCCCAACAAAATGCCGTAAAAGCACTAGCAGCTAGCGGTGTCTCAAACTTTAATTCCCCTGGGGAGAAAAGGACACTGCCTAATCTGTATTCAGTCCTGACATTGGCCACATCTGATATGGAACATTAGCTTCTAAGTCTCTCAATAGACTAGTGTCCTTCAGTTTATATTACTTTATGTTAATAGTAGAAAAATTACACACAACATCATTTATCATTGTTATACTCTGCTATACATCCCATAGCTTATTTTAATATATTTATTTACCCCTGAGACGGTGAGAAATTAAAAATATATATGTATCAAGAAAAACCTATAGGGAAAGAATCATTGTAAACCTCTCCAAAAAAAAAAAAAAAAGAAAGAAAAAGAAAAAAAAAAACACAACAAACTCCCTTGGGGGGGAAGATATATTATATAGCTAAGCTTGTGAATGATAAGGTGCTTTCTGCCTAAGGACGCGGGTATGGGCTGTACAATAATTCCCGGCGCACGAGTACATAACAAAAAGCAGCATATTAATGATAATATATCTTTTGTTCCCTCATCTCACCAGTTTTTTTTCATTTGTCGATTATATCCGTGGGTCCCTCTTGTTCTGTTATTAGCTTTTCTGACATTTGACCTCTAGCTAAAGAAAGGCAAGATTTTTTTTTCCTTTGAAAAGCACTGTCAATCTGAACCTGACTTTCACTTTTTGTGACCCAGATTCCACAAGAGCATGGTGGAAACTCAGTTTGATTAATAACGGCAATGATGGCCTTGCATTTAGCGCCTTAACTTCCACAAATGGGTTGTGCTCACATCATGGAGACAACGCAGTGGGTTTAAAGGGCCAGGAACATTGGGGCGGAGGGGATGGAGGGGCTCTGGGCTCCATGTTGAGCCTCCGCCCAGCTCTCCCTACAGAGCTTGGGTAGTGACCCATCTCTCTGGGCCTCAGTTTCCTCAGAAGCAAGAGCACTTTTGACTTGATGAGCTGAGTGAGACCCCTTGCAGCTCCAACGATTTTCTGTGATTTTATGTGTCCCCATCAGTCTCATGAAGCTGGATGGATCTGCTCATTTTTCCAAAGAGCAAACGTAAGCTCAGGAATATTAACTGAGGTCCAGGGTGGGAAATACACCAGTACTGGGGATGGGACGGAGCCTGGCTGGGTCTGCCCAGCACCCTAGTCTGGACCCATGCTGCCCAGGGAGCATCTCTTGCAGTGAGCCTTGTGGGGAAGGTTCTGCTCTTGGGGTTTGGGGAATTAATATAAGCTTGTGGCTCAGGACTGCCCTTTATATCGAACTTTCATTATTTTTACCACTTGGACCCTTAAAAACAAAAAAGGCATGTCTTGAATAACACATGGTTATGTTCTAACTGTGTCTTATTCAGGTAAGAAGTAACTGTCTTAAGACATCTACCCTCCCCCCCACCCCTCCCACCCCACAGGTTCTCTTGGTCACAAGGGACTGTCACAGATCAGGTCATGTCATCCTCACCCAACACAAGCAGGCAGGGCGGGTACAATTTCCTTGATTCTACTGATAAGGAAACTTAAGATAAAGATAAGAACTAAGGCAGTCTGAGCTCCACCTGAATGGCTGAATGGCTGAGCTGGGAAGTGAAATTCAGGTCTATTGATAATACATGGCAATGACACAAATAAACACATATTTTTGCAATGAATATGGACAATAATTAATTATTTTCCAAAAGGCTAAATAAAACTGGTGTGGTTTATACAAGACTGCACAATTAAAAAAAATTATTTATTTGGGGCAGGGGCAGTGATGGAGACAGAGAATCTCAAGCAAATTCCATGCTCTCAGAGCAGAGCCCAACACGAGCCTCGAACTCACAAACCTTGAGATCATGACCTGGGCCAAAATCAAGAGTTGGATGCTTAACCGACTGAGCCACCCAGGTGCGCTAAGGCAGTGCCATTTAAATTTTTTGATGTTTATTATTTTTGGAAGAGAGAGAGAGAGAGAGAGCAAGTGAGCAGGGGAGGGGCAGAGAAATAGTGAGACACAGAATCTGAATCAGGCTCCAGGCTCTGAGCTGTAAGCACAGAAACTGACGCGGGGCTTAAACCCACAAACTGTGAGATCGTGACCCGAATTGAAGTTGGATGCTTAACCCACTGAGCCACCCAGGCGCGCTAAGACTGTGCAATATGAAAGTAATATAGTAGAGAGCAAGGCAGACAAGACAATGTGTCACTGAAAACATTTCTCTTGCCTCCTGATGGCATCACCATAGGACACTTCCCAGACCCTCTCCTAGCTATGTGTGACCATGTGACTGAGTTCTGGCCAATGGAAAGTAGGTGAGAGTGATCTCATTGCTTCTAGGCTTGGCCCATAAAAACCTCCTGGGAGTCCTATTCTCTTTCTTCCTTCATCCAATGTCTGGATTTTGAGAATCCAGGAGAAGATCTGAGGCTGTAAGGGATGGATGAACCCAAGATGTCAAAGCCTGAGTCCCTGGATCACAGCATAGGAGGCCAGCTGCTCACCGCCTTCACTGATTGTTACTTGAACAAGAAATCAACTTTAGTTCTGGGAGTTGTTACAGCAGTTAGCCAGTCTCGACTAAAAGAAGAAAGTTCTGGAAGGGAGTCGAGAAGTGTTTTCAGTATGATAGCTAGCTACACATTTATTTTTATTTTTAATTTTTTAATTGATGTGGTTTTTTTAAATGTTTTTATTTATTTTTGAGAGACAGAGAGGGAGATCATGAGGCAGAGAGAGAGGAAGACACAGAATCAGAAGTAGGCTCCAGGCTCTGAGCTGTCAGCACAGAGCCTGATGTGGGGCTCAAACTCACGAATCACGAGATCATGACCTGAGCTGAAATTGGAGACTTAACCAACGGAGCCACCCCGATGCCCCTGCTAAGTAAACATTTAAAGCAATTCTTGTCAGCAGCCTAAAGTTTTTACCACACCCTGTTTGAGAAACCAATGATAGATCTTGGATCTTTAAGATATAAATATTCACAGGAGGCTTTTTTGTCTTATTATAGACATCAACTGATTTTACTTTTCATTCATTATCTTACCATATTTCACTTACTTGAACCTTATGTTTCTGTATCCATTTGGCGGTGAAGATAATGGTGGTGCTGAAAATAGCCAGTATTTATTGGGTTCTTATCTGTCAGCCACTTTACGAGATACTTTGCATACAATGTCTCATTTCCTCTTCAAATATATTAGGTAGATGTCATTATTATCCCCATCTTATAGATGAGAAAACTGAGGTTTAGAAACATAAGGGTCCTAACCACTAGACTCAATTCCCAGAGGCTGGCCCAATGAAGGTCGTGTACTTGCTGCATAAAGGGATGAGATTCAAGAGCCAGGTCTGGAAGTCAGTGTTAAGCAGGGAAGGGAAGTGCGGCCCTCCGAGGCAGCGTTTTCCAGACATCCATGTGCACTGTGGGTTCTGTTTTAGAACAGGAAGACCCAGCAGTGGCCTAAAGCCCCAGGTATGACGTAAAGGAACTAATGAGCGCTCATCCCATCGAGACTGAGGTTGGAGAAAACATTTTGTTGCAGTCTGTAGGTGGCCCTCAGAAGTTAAGGACTTCCTTCCCACTCTACTCGTTGACAAAACAACTGGACAGACAGAAGGGCACAGTGATCAAGAACCAGCTTTCTGGGGTGAGATTGCTGGACTCAAGTACCCTACGTGAGATCAGAGATAAGTTAAAGTGTTTGTCCCTCATTTTCCTTGTATGTAGAAATTATTCAGAATCGATAATGCAGGCTATGATCACTGTCATGATCAACATTATCACTATCTCCAGCACCAGTCTATTCTTCAAGGAGGGATCTCCTTAACCACCACCACGTACATTGGATCGACTGGAGAAACCACCAGCTCAGAGACCAGCCTGAAGCCTCCAACTCCTACTATTTACAGACTTACTGGAATGCTTGTGTGATAAGGACAAGATTAAGTGGTCAACCATGGATATCTGCAGTATGCCGGGCACAAAGTTACTACACAAAAGGCAAGTTATTTCTTTGTCACTGACTTACTCAAGGGCAGACAGGTCCAAGGAGCCACAGGTGTCAGTTCCATGGCCCGCTGCTGAACCTTCTGCGCTAGGCGGGTGCTGCTTGGGGTGTCTAACGACAGGGGTCCCCACCTTCCCAGGCCAGAGCATCGCCATTATTACACTAGCGTGTGAGAGTAATGGCACCAGCAATGGCAGTAATAATAGCAGCAGCTATGATGCTGAGCGTTCACTATGGGTCCAGTGCTGTGCCCACCACAAGAAGACCTTCCCTCCTTGAATCTCACAGGAACCCTAAGAGGGAGGCATAACTTACCGTTTTGGGGTTTTTTTTGGACGGGGAAATTGGTGTTCAGAGAGTTTAAGTATTTTGCCTAAGGGGACACAGAAAGGGGGATTTGAATCCAGTTCACTGCTACCCTAAAGCCCAAGATATTAAGAACTTTTCCATATGGCACGAGTCTTTCTGAGCCCTACCTCCTGGGGGCTCTCTTCCATGTCAAACATTTCCCTGTTCCTGACCTGGTTTCCTCTTAGGAACTATTCTAGGCAATGTTTACCCCCAATGAAATGATGAAGTGCATTTGTAACATTTCTGAATGAAATCATAAGTCATTTCCATAATGGCTGAATAGTCTGAAAAAATAGAATTTTGCTGTGCACTATGTGAACACACTGCATAATATTTAAACAATAAAGGTTACCTCTCATGTACCACAGCTGTGTTTTATGCTAATAACCAGAATCATTTAATTATGGGCTAATGACCTGCAAAATTTCATTTTAAAAATGAAGTCATATCTGGGCTTATGGAATGCAAAATTGGATAAAAAATGAGGAAAGTCAATGGTCAGTTTATATTCTTGAGTCAAGAGCAGCTGAACAGTCTATGCTGTATCATTCCAACTTTGAGGAGTAAAAGAATTTGGGCATTTCGACTAGAAACAGGAAGGAGATTCTCCATCTTACGGATCATACTGGTATCACTCGAGAGTCACTAGGATACAGAGAGAGACCCCTGGTCCACCATCCTGGTTATCAACAGGGATTTGGATCTGTGTCTTTCCTCCTTTCTCTGCAACAGCTCTCTCTCCTTCTACGCTTGGGATCTGTTAATGCTAAGCCTCAGCCGTCCAGGGAAAACAGAGAACAGAGCTATGGACAATCAAGCTCTCTGTTGGGGATCCTGGTGAGTGGCTTGGCCTTCCTGGACGTTTGCTTCCATGACCACGTTCTATCCCTCGGGGAGAGGTACCAAACACATCCTCAGCCATCGCACAGTGCTTTGGCCAGCCTTGATCTCAGATTCCTACAGGTGAGATTCCTAATCCATGTGGGTTGTAAGCTCTACATGTTGTCTGCCCAAACTGTTCTTCTTCCTTTCTTGCTAACAGAATTGTGATTCTGTTTGGGTGGCAAAGTTCCTGGCAGACATACTGGAGACAATGTAAGCCAATCATGGTGTGACAAAATTGTATTAATGGCCCCAGTTCTTCACTACACTGTTATGTGTGCCCTCTATCATGCAAATGTGCAGGCCCCCCACACCATAGGGCCCCACTCCATATGACTTGCTTTGATTCTGAGATATGACCCCAAAAGCACAAGCTGCAAAAGACAAAAAAAAAAAAAAATACACTGGACTTCATCAACATTTAAAGGTTTTGTCTATCAGGGGATATTAACAAGAGAGTTAAAAGATTACCTACAGACTAGAAAAACCTATGTGCAAACCACATATTGATAAGGTTCTAGTATCCAGAATATTACAACTCAACAAAAAACCATAATCCAATTAAAAGACGGAAAAGGGGCACCTGGGGCTCAGTCGGTTGAGCATCAGACTTCGGCTCAGGTCAGGACCTCACGGTTTGTAACTTCAAGCCCTGCAGTGGGTTCTGTGCTGACAGCTTAGAACCTGGAGCCTGCTTTGGATTCTGTGTCTCTGTCTCTCTCTGCCCCTCCCCTGCTTGTGCTCTGTCTCTCTCTCAAAAGTAAATAAACATTAAAAAAAAAGACAGATAAAAGAGTTGAATAGACATTTCTCCAAAGGAGATACGCAAATGGGCAATAAGCATATGAAAAGATGCTCAACATCATTAGTCATCAGGGAAATGCAAATCAGAACCACAATAAGATACCACTTCACATCTACTGGGATAGCTGTAATAAAAACAACAAGCAAACAAAGAGAACATACAAGGGTTGGCAAGGCTGTAGAGAAATTGGAACCATCATTCATCGTGAGTTGGAATATAAAATGATGCAGACACTGTGGAAAGACCATTTGGTGATTTCTCAAAAAATTAAATATACTCTATGATCCCCATATTCCACTCCTAAGTATATACCCAACAGAATAGAAAACAGGTGTCCAGAAAAAACGTGCACATGAATGATTATAGCAAAGTTCATAATGGCCAAATTAGAAGTAGAAACAACTCAATGTTCATCAGCTGGTAAGCAGATAAAGAAAATGTGGTATATCCATACAATGGAATATTACTTACTGATATCAAGGAATGAAGTACTGACAGATGCTATCACATGAATGAAATTTGAATACATTATGCTAAGTGAAATAACCAGACATAAAAGGCTACATATATGAAATATTCTGTTTAGAATAGGCAACTCCATAGAGACAGAAAGGAGATTAATACTTTCTAGGGGATGGAGGTGAGGACGGGGAATGACTGGTGGATATGGGGCATCTGTGGCAGAAGATAAAAATGTTCTGGAATTAGACAGTGGTGACTGCTTATAAGAATTAGTATTGTGTATATTATTATTTGTAAATTATGTGCTAAGCATTTATTCTACCAGCAACTTATAATAGCTCTGTATGTGTGTATATGAATACATGCACACTCTATTTTCTCCCAGAGGCCCATGTGTTGAACATTTACCAGCACACCTCTGGCTGTAGGGCTGTGTGCTTTAGTGTGAGACCCCCTTGTGCCCCAAAAAACAGTCTTAACTGACTCTCCTTCCCAGAAGCTGGTGCCCAAAGAGATTCAGAGCTGCTGCCAAGAGGTGTCAATTCCTGCAGCCAAAGGTGACACCTTCCCCTCAAAGGTGGGGAGTGAGAATCGCTGTGGCCCTTGCTCTCCTTTGCTGGGAGTTACCTGCTGGCAAGACACACTTTGTCTTGCTTTCCTTAATTCGCGACAGCCAGTCACACTTCGTTATTGTTTTTAGTTTTACATACTAGTACTGAATTATTTTTTATGGATGTTGTTTCTCAATTGGTGTATTCCCTGGGGACAGCACAAGCCTCTAGACTTTAGCTCCTCCTTAGCTGTAATCACTGCTGCCACACGTACTGCTTGGGAGCTGGTATGATGCTCCTCTTCCCATCCGGCTCAGGCTGACCCATGGGCCCCTCTGACCAGCTACAGACAGGGGATGAGACTGACCCATGGGGCCTCCTGGCCTGTCAGTATGACCTCAGGCTTGTCAGCAGGTGGCAGCTGGACACTAAAGGGAATGCATGGCTGCCTTCCCAGCTACGCATACTCTCTGGCAGTCCTTGGGACTGACAGACGTCGCTCATTGGGTGCAAGGTCTGAGGTTGACCTTGGAGCCACTGGTTGCCAACGAAGACTTCAGGCAGCCTACTTCTGAACCGCTCGCTCATCAGGCTTCCTACCTCATAAACCTGTTGGCTAAGAGCAACTACGTAACAACACCAATGGCAAACACTGACTGAGAGCCTCACACTGTGTATGTATTATCTCACTTAATTTTCACAGCAGCTCTGAGGCCATTTCTATTATTTAGTGCCACTCTGGAGATGAGGAAGTTGAGGCTCAGGTAGAGGAAATCATTTTCTCGTAGACACATGGCTAGCAGCTCACCTCCAGAGCCTATACTTACGTCACTATGTTACACAACTTCCCAATGGTTAGTTAAGAACTTCACTCACTAGCTTCCTGAGGGCTCCTGGCGGAAGAAAAGCCAGGAGGGGGCCACAGATTTCTCTTCTTTACCTGTCAGCTTCAGTGGGGGAAACTGGAGAGCTGTGTCTGATCAGGGTCACAAAAGGACCTTGCCCTCCCATTTTTACCTGTGACCTTGAGCTTATCTTCTTTGACCCTTGGGTTCCTCATCTACAAAAGGAAGAGAGTAATATCTACCTATGATAAGGAATGTGTGGTTACATGATTTCTGGGTAATATGGGGATCAGGATGGCACTGTTCTTCCAGGGCCTTGGGAAATGTATTATTGCATATGAACAGTCATGAAAATCGCATGGTGCAAAGTTGGTGCTCAGTACATGTTACCCACTGATATCACCATGATCATCACCACCATCACCACTTGTATTTATAAGACAATATTTATGTCTTTCTAAAAGACATGGGGGGTTACTTGGCACATCACTGGCCCCAGTAAATAGCAGCTCCCACCTCTCCCCAGGTCTCAGGACTCCCAATGTCATGCCCATCAGCTTTGGAAAGATGCATTCCAGACTGTCCCTGTTTTCAGCTGGAGGCCCTGGCTTTCGTGAAGATGATCTAACTGCCTCCCAGAAGGAGTTCCCACAAAGCACAGCTGGATGGTAGGGACAGACTCCTTCCTCCCTCCCCACTCTCTCTTTGCTGTGGTGTGTGCAAGGGCACATCTCCCCGTCAACATCTGGTCCTCTCCACCAGCCTATGCCTGTCCACAGTCACCACAGTATGGTTCACTAAAGTGCACAGTGCCACACACACAGTAAGAGGAGCTTAATAGAAACTTAAGAGAATAGTGAAGTCAAGTGTGGCACATACGTACCCAACTATCCGACAGCCATCGTAAATGACAGACCGCCTTTCATCCATTTTGAGATGTGTTTTATTCTTTTTCCTGTTACACGGTAATAACCGATATGTTCTGCATTTCAGTGGAAATAAGTGCACTTTTGGTGTTATCCAAGTTGAGTTTGATTGACATTTAAAATGTCTTCAGAAAGATGATGCAATGATTCAGTATTGTAATCAAATTCACTATGTTTCCAGAAAGGCATGGAAATGGCCACCTGATATAAGATGAATTCTCTGAGTAAATAAGTCAAAATATCTTTTTTTTAATAGATATGTAATAATAAGTTCTGAGAGAAGAGAGCTTTGCATCACTGTTTAGTTGACAATGTTTTTCCCTTAGTGGAACATAAAATAACAGCATGCCTTATATCTATCTTCAGAGAATATATTATATGAAGCCTTTGTAATGCTTTAATAATATTATCAAAAATACCTTAAAATTCCATATATAGTATGATTATGATTACAACTAGAAAAATGCACAACAACAACAACAACAACAACAAAACAGGGTATGGAAAAGAAAGACTGGAAAGAAATAACCCTAAAAGTTAATGGAGCTTATATGTGGAAAGTGAAGTAAACATGGAATCCTCTTTAGCTGGCAGAGAAAAGGAAATGCATTAATAATTTTTGGTCCATCACTCTTGAATTCAATTACAAAGTAGTTTGGATGACTTTTCCTTCCCAAACTAGGAGAGTATTTAGAATGTTTGGAGTGCTGCAGAATACAAATGTTAGAAGCATTACTCCGGAAAAAAAGAGGTGAGCTCTACACTGTGTCCTCATCCACAGAAAAGGGTAGCCCCATAGTGGGGAGAGGGGGCTGTGGCAAAATCAGTGCTCAAAAAAGGAAGGGAAATGGACAGGGAGCAAGAACAATTCATTGGAAAGCTCATGTACCTTGAAGGTAAGTGCAGCAGTGACTGGAAGAGAGTTGAAAACAAGAAGCAGATAAGTCTAATAGAGTAAATCACAGGTAGCTGGGTTGTTTAAGGAGGGCACGAAGACGAAGCGAAGAGTGAAGATGAAGGCAAAAAGGTCGGAAGAGGAAAATTAAAATAAATGAAGGTGACGATTTACATCTGCTACCATATGTAACAGTCCCACCTGTTTGGTTTTTTTTTTCCGAAAAAGAAAAACAATTCACTAAAGTTTGATGATGGTTAGGAGAGCAGGTTTCAGAACTATATTCTTTGGAACCATATTTGAAACCTCTGCCTTGGTTTACATGTAAAATGAGGATAAATGGCACTCATTTTATGAGACTGGTGTGACGATTCAAAGTTATTACATCTAAAGAGCCATGAACATTCCACGGAGCAAAGTGGGTGCTCAATACATGTTACCCATCGATATCATCAGCATCAACACAGCCATCACTAACATCATCATAACTATCATCGTCACCATCACCACCACCACGGTTATCATCAACAATATCACCACCACCACCATCGCAATTACTACGATCATCACCATCACCCTCACCATCACCATTATTAACACCACTATGATCATGATCACATGACAATCCCTACCATCATCACCATCACCACCACCATTATCATCATCACCAGCTCCACCATTATCACTATCACCATCATCGTCATTGTCACCATCATCACCACCACCTCCACCATTATCACTGCCATCATCATCATCACCCTCACAATTACTACCATCATCACCATTACTATCATCATCACCATGACCACCATTGTCACCACCACCACCACCACCATCATGATCATCACCATCACGACTATTTTTATTTAGAAGATGATATTCATGTTTTTGTAAAATGCTAAATAAGGGTTTTTAGGTAAAATAAGGGGGAAAAAGTGTGTTTTAAGTACGAAGCACACAAAAGCAGCAGGTTTTAACTTCTTGCTCCTCAGAGGGTCATGTCACCTATACCTTGGTAACATTTGATCATGAAATAAAAACAGTTCTTGAAATGAAAGTGGTCTCCCTCCTGGTGAGGACTGTCCAGGTGCAGCAGGGATAGGAGGGTAGAGAAAGACTTGATGGAATACTGCTGGTAGATAGCAAGGTGGGATACATAACTCTGAGACCTAAACCCAGCTCCCCTTTCCCGTCCTTCTCCTTTTTTAAAAGCGAGATGCAGAATTTCCAAAATAGCTCTGTTTCTAGCCAAGTGCCCAATTACTGGCAATACCAAAGAAGTCCCAGACACGTAGGCTTTGGAACAAGCCAAGGGTCCTCAAACGCCCAACAAACACTTCAGTTGTGGTGAATGTGTCATCATTTCCCTGTCTTGATTTACCTTTCAGAAATGATAGCATATTTGTTTGGCTTTAGAATACTATCAGGTAACTTGGGACGTGCTGTCTTCACTGAATGGTTGCAGCTACAAAGGATTCTTCCAGAAGGGAGGGTGTGGCAGAGGAGTGTGGGCTGTTACTTTGTCCCCTCTCCCAGCCTGGCCCTGAGGTCAGGCTCTAAGTCATCTATGCACTTCCTCTATCACCCTCTAAACTCACACTCCCTAAGGCAGACAGATCTTTTGACACATGTCCTTGGATCCTGTCACTCTGCTGCTTAAAACTCTTCAGTGGCTTCCTTTATTCCTTTAGAATAAAGTCCTAGCTGGTTACACTGTGCTCTCCCATCCCACGCTACTTCAGCCACATGGGCCCCTTTTTTGCTCCGGCTCACCTTGTCCAAGCTCCTTTTGGCCCCAGGGCCTTGGCACTTTGGTTCACCTTGCCTGGAATGTTCACTGTCATTCAGTCCCTCCAACTGCAGGCTCTTTTTCATTGCTAGGCCTTCAGTTCAAATATCACCTCCTTAAAGAGGTCTTCCCTGACTTTCCTTCTCCCCTCCATCTGATACCTCAAGGACTTTTGATTTGTTTATTGCTCTCCTCACAGTCTCGAAGTGTCTTGCATCTTTACTTGCTTACTTATTGGCTTCTTCCTCCTAGGTCTTGGAAGTCCCCCTAAGGCCAGGACCCTTTGTTTTTGACTTGTGTACTATTTTCTCCAGTACTTAGCTCAGCAAAGCATCCAAAAGACAGCTTAATGAATTAATCATTCAATCAATCAGTGAATGAATGAACCAATTAATTCATGAATGAATGGGTGTGGCCTTAGCTTCTTGAGCTAGGGAAGGCAGGCACCCTTGGATCCCCCTTCCCTGGCGGCCAACCTCCAGAAATGTTAAGAGAAGGATGTTGTGTCTTATCTTGGGAGGGGAAGGAAGCCCCAACAAGCTTCAAAAGCTAGAGGAAATGGAGAGAAGGAGGAGATCCAGGTAAGAAGAGCCTTGCCCCTGGCTTCAGGACCCTGGGACCCCAGGAGCCTGATAGGGACTTGAAATACCCAGAACACTGGCTACAGCATTAGTTCACTTCAACAACAACAAAAACAACAGCAAGATTATTGAGCTCCTCCTGGCCATACACACTCGTATCAGATTTGAGTCTGATATGCAATCAGACTCAAAAAGGCTTGGTCCAGTGGCTTCCCATTATTGCTTAGTGCTGCAATCCAGAGCCTTCCTTTTAATCTACAGGAGAAGGGCAGAGCTGGTATTTCTTATACCAGCCAGTTCCAAAGGCCCTTATCCTTCCCCACCCCTTCCATGGGGCCAGAGATGGTCCAACAGAGGCCCCCAGTCTAGGTCCCACCCCTGCCACCCACCCATTGCATGGGACAAGAATGGCTCTTATATCCTAGTTAGGAGAGCAGGCTCGTGGGTCAGACCAACTGTGTGTCATCCCCAGCTCCATCATGTCCTAGTTGCATGAACAAGGGCTATCTGCTAAAATTCTCTGAGCTTTGGTTTCCTCATCCTTAAAATGGAGATAATACTACACTCTATTCATAGACCTGTTTGGATTAAATAATCTATGCAAAGTGCTGAGCACAGAGCCTCGTACAGAGCAAACAACTAATGTTAGCCTTCCTCAGCCGTAGCAACAGCATCCTTTTCTGGGCCTTCGTAGCTCAGTTTTTAAAAAATGACATGGGCTGGAGCCTCATTCGTATTTGCCAATGGTGGGCTATGTGAAGGGATCATTTTAGGTGATACTGTGATCTCCGTGATTCCCTTCCAGGTAGAATATCCCACAAGTAGAATGAGCTCATTGGTTTAATTTCAGATCTGTCAAACCTCCAAGATGGCTAGAATCTGAAGAAGGATTTGGAAGGAGTCAAGCAGGTTGACTGCCAAGGGGGGGGGTGGACATTGTATCCCTGTCAAGTGCCACCGTGCGGGAACTGCACACTGCTGGGTAACTGTGGGTGTTTCCTGGAAGGGTTACCCTGGAGCTGAGAAGAGGCGCCAGGGTTTATGAGCCAGAAAATGTGGCTCCTTCCAATGAACAGGACTCAACTAGCTCAGGGCTGAGAAAAGTGAGTGTCGGGGTCATACAGCTTTTCAAGAGAAGTCTTCCTTCAAACCAACTTGTAAACCTTCCTTGAACACTCACAATGTGGTGGGGGTGGGGGGTGGGTAGAAGGGGAGTGATGTTCTCATTTGACATATTGAAAAAAACACAGCATAGAAGTTGTTAAATAAAACGACTCTGGGGCCGCACCCTGAATTTCATACCTTGAATTTCTATTGCGTTGGTCTTCTGAGAAGCTTGGAACACTCACCCAAATTGTGAAATGACTTGGCCCCGTCCTCACAGTCATACTGAGACCAGGATCAGAGCACGAACATGTGACACCCTCATCAACAACACACACATCAATCACATGGAGGTCCGACATTATGTAAATACCGCTGTATTTATTAGTTGGTGCTCTTGCTGTCACCTCATTCCTTGCTGAACAGGAAGCCAGTTATGTGAAATCTGGCACCAGTCAAAGTGTGGACAGATGGGGGTGTATCAGTGGCCACGGATCACCAGAAAACACTGTAAGGAATCCAAGGAAGGAAATGGAGGGCACGGAGGGTAAATCAAGAAACAGGCTGCCCGGGGTGGCTCGGGAGTCAGGCAAAGCTTGATTTACCTGTACCCTAAGCTGTGTGACTGGACAGCGGGGGGTGGGGGGGCCATCACCGATTTGAATCTCAGACTTCCCATCTGTGGAATGGGTGGCAAAGGAATCGTAACAGTAAATGTGACAGCATCGATGGAACGTGTCCCAGTATGGGGCACCTAATCGGCACTTGCAAAACGACAATTCTCTCCTCAGGGGAGGTCTTCAGGAAGAGGCCAGCGTACTGCACTAGAGTCTTCTGTGAAGTCATCCTTGACTAACCTGGCAACAGGAGATCCTACTTTGCCCTGCCTTCCCCGCACCTTGTGCGTGTCTCCGTTCCAATGCTTATCATACCACACTCTATCCATGTAAATGGCAGCTCCCAGGGTGACCAGGAACTCCTTATGGGCAGGCAGGGTGTCCTTTTAGGTCTGTATTTCCAGTGTTCAGCCATGCCACCCGGTATGACAGCCACCAGCCACGGGTGGCTACTTAAATTATCTAAAGGGAACTAATTTAAAGCTTCAGCCCCTCAGTCACACCAGCCACATTCCATGGGTTGAAGAGTCACCTGTAGGTATAGGACTGGACAACGGAGATGGAGAACATCTCCATCAGTGCAGAAAGTCCTGTTTGAACCCATGCTGGGTTCCAAACCCCAGAAACAATGGTCCTTATGAAATACCCACCGAGACTTTCCTAACCTTACCTTCACTCCCAATTTTCCCTATTTTCTTCCCACCTGTCTTAAAGTGTCATGTAAAATTTGAAAGCACACACACTGTGTAAAAAATAGTATTTGGTGAGATAAACACCCACACTGCCTCCAAATCTGTTCGATTCATAAAGATCCCACTTCTTAGCACAGCACACTACAGGTGCTCGACAAGCCATATGACCAGATTTCCCAGGTACCATTGGCCAGGCATGCTTTTATGCCTTGTAATACTTATTGGAATGCCCATTTTATGGATAAGAAAACTGAGGAACAGGAGATCTGAATTGCTGCAGGTCACATAGTGAGCAAGTCAGCCAAGACTCAACACAGGGACGCCTGGCCCTGGATGCCAGGGTCCCAAGCACTGTGCTTACTGTCCAACGAGAGTCAAGCAAACAGTCTGTGCTGTGGCTGCTTACCCAAATTCTCACACACAAAGGTTGCTGTACTGGGGGTGCGGGATCATTTCTTTGAAGCCACCATCCCTCTGTACAACCCCTCCTTCCCCTTTACTTCCCAGGGTCCCGTCAGATTGGAAGCTGGAATAAGGTTTTCTGAATTAGCCATGATGCTCTCCTGTAGGAACAAGACAATCTGGAGGGCACAGCTGGGTCCTCCCATGAAAAGTAAATAAGGAAACTATGGAGCGTCATCAGCCGGTCCAGCGGTTAGAGTAGTGACGGCTACCCACCGACCTTGCGTCAGGAGGACTCACTCAGGCTCCTGCAGAGGCTCCTGGTGTTAGGCACCAAGGCTCGACGAGACCAGAACAAAAGGGAGGTGTGTGCCCACTCATGGTTCAGCACAAAGCAGAGGACCAAATCCTAATGCTCTATCGGCTAAAGAAATAAAGGGTAGGGGTAAGGAGGGAAAGCAACACCCTTATCGTAACACCCAACTCAGTAGACGCCCACACAGCGGGTGGTGCCTGATGGCACCATATTGCTAAGGCTCACGTCTGAGCCACCGGAAGCCGCTCCTCCTGGTTGGAGCAGAGGGTGGAGGCTACACCCCTCCCAGGCTCTAGGTGTGAGCAGTCTCAAAACCCGTGTATGTCCTTGACCCCCTGGAGGGTGCTGCCGTGACTTCTCTGTTTCAACAAGAGATGAGGAATGAGTCTGGGTATTTCAATTCTTGGAGTAGACAAGCCACAAAAGATCATCACTTTGGGGTAAAAGTCAGGCCCAGGTTTACTCATCAAAAGCTGCCAGAGAGCTCCACGGGGGGATGACAACTGCGAGTCTCAAAGACTTTGCTGTGAACAGTCAAAACACTCATAAGTTGCAAAGCCATGAGATATTTTTGTTTCATGATCTTACTGGAGAGGGCTGAATATAGTTCTGATATCTTTCAGTTCGCTGAACAGGCAGGAGAGAGGCAGGGAGCTGGGGAAGCAAGAGGAATTGAGGTACTTCAAGATGAGATACTTCCAAAAACATGACCAGGTTTGATGGAGGGAGTCGGCCATCAGGCCACAACTCTTCCCCGAAGCCCGAGATGGCTCCCCACTGTCTCAGGTGAGGGAGGTGATGTGTCGCCATCTATCTTTCCAGGGTCACCTGGAGCTCTTCTCCCCACAGGAACCTGATAGGTTAGCTATGAAGACGATATGCCGTACCCTGGAAGTGTCACATGTACCCAGGCTCCCTAGCCTGGTCCACGTGCTCGTCTCTGCCTGCAGAGCCCTTTCCCTCCCTTCTCTGATTGGAACAAAAATCCATTTATCTTCCTGGCATACTTGGAATGTGGCCGCCTATGTGAAGTCTTCCCCAACTCCCTATCAATGCTGGAGGCATTGATCTCTCCATGCTCTGCTCCTTTGCCCGCTACAGCACATGACCCCAGCATTCTATTTAGTTGTACATGGGCCTGTCTCCCTCTGAAGACCGTGAGTGCTTACGAGCAAGGGTGACATTCAATTTATCTTTGTACTCTGCAGTAAATATTTGCTGAATGAGGAAATAGATTTGTTGGATGTCTATGTGGTAGGAAGCACAGTCTCCTGGGGGTATCTCACAGTCCAGAACAATGCCATGTACTAACAACTGCCTTTTTCTACAGCATGTACACCTGTGCATGTGTACACACACACACACACACACACACACACACACACACACACACAATGGTTTCTCAACAAACTGGCCGAAGAGCTTACAGACATGGCGGCATGGATTCCAGTGCCTGTCATAATTTAGAACTTGTTTTGAATTGAAATCCCCAGCCCTTCTTTTCAGAGGATGTGGAATGGCTTATTTTAAGAGACAAGAACAAATTAAGGGGGATGTGCTTGTGGACACCAACATGGCCACGCACAGTTTTAAAGGTTTTGAAAGGATCTCATTTCAGCCGCATGCTTTCAGAATTAGGTTTTCAAATTCCATGAGAGGCCTGGATAAAATGTGTTAAATTCGGATTCTGGATTTTGTGTAAAAGTATGTGAAGTACGCCAACAAAGGTTGAATACAATAATTATTTTGCTGCCAAGCTCCCTATTCATAATTCACGCGCAAAATACTGCCTGATCCCAATTAGCTCAAACTTGTTTTTGCTTTTCTTTGTTGTCGCCTCTGCCCACCTTCCTGGGACTCCTCGTTTTGGGTTATTTGTTCAGACTTCAGCTCCAGACACACCACTGTGATTTCCTTTTTAATAAACACTATCCAGTGAGCAGCGGAAAACAATGAGAGGCACCTGCACTCTATTATAACTTCTCCTTCCACCCACAAGCGCGGAGCTATGAATAAGTGAGAACCGCCACTGGCCTAAGAATAGTAACAGCATTTTCCCATAAACACAGTATCATAAAACTTCAGCTAACGTGAAGGACAAAGCAGCCCGCCGTCCCATTGTATGAAATGGGGTAGGAATGTCACGAGGAGAGCCAAATTCTGGTGTCTGTCTGCGGCCAATGACTTGGTCAAGGGTGGGGCCGTGGGACAGTTCATTCCATGCTAGGAAACAGCTGGACATTCCTGAAATCTGAGGGAGGCACAGTGCTAACGAATGACAGACAGAGAGGCCGAGGTGGTAGAGGAAAGGGCATGAGGCGTGGACTCACAAAATACACGTTCCGGTCCCATCTCACGCGTGTAACATACATCTAATGTGCGTGCAGGCACTGCGCTCAGGGCTTAGGATGAACACCACCTGAGCGCAGCAGCTGGAAAGCTGGGCTCTCGTCGAGTTCTCACTCTGGCCGCTCGCGAGCTGTGCTCCCTGGAGCACGTCACCCAACTCCACGGGGCCTCTGTTTCCCACCGTGGAGACAGGCTAAAAATATGCCTAATTCCCACCTGTTCGGAGCCCATAAGGAGTAGCCATGGTAATAGCCATGGAGGCATTAGGAGGTGCCCATTTCTTGATAAAATCTCCTTCAAAGTACTTATTACCTACAAAAGGAGAGAAAGTAACTTTATGGAGGACCTAGCAGACATCACACCGACCGACTGATCAGGATGGACATCACCAATAACACAGGTACACTGTTAATCCCTTCAGGAGACAGATGCACTAAAAAGGAAACAGCACCATTTCTGTAATATTCCTTTGCGGTAGGTTTTTAAAAAGTGACATTTGCCATTTTAACCAGCGTTAGGGGCACAAGTCGGTGGCGTGAATTACATCCACGGCGTTGTGCGGCTGTCACTGCCCCCCCCCTCCCCCGTCCTGAAAACTCTGTCATCACCCTAGACGGAATGGGAACCACTTCTGATCATATATTTATGTTGGGGGCTGAGGTTCTTCAAGCAAATGTTTTGGTGGCAACTACATTCATTTAGTCACTCAAGGCCAAGGTCGTACAAACATGCTGGATGCTTTCCCCTCTCTCCATTCTGCTTCCAATCCATTAGAAAAAGTGCACCTCCACCCCTCCACGACTGTCGCCAGCCTCCGACCCCTTCTCAAGGCCGTCATTGCTATTTCTGACCCAGGCCACCTTCATCCCTTCATCTGTCCCTTGGATTACTACAGTAGCTGGCTCACTGGGTCACTGCTTCTGTCCTCACCGCCCGCCCACCGATCTACTCGCGACACAGCAGCCAGGGTGATCCTTTCAAAGTGCAAGTCAGTTCATGGTGCGTCTCTGCTCAAGACATCTCTCTTAGCCTCTCTTCCCTTCACCCGCACCCACTGGGCTGCAGCTGGCTTCCTTGCTGTTCTTTGAACACGCCATGCCTGCTCTGACCTCACGGCCTTTGCACCTGCTGTTCCCTCTGCCTGGAATGCTCTGCCGGCAGCTACGACTTCCTTCCTCAGGCCTCTGCTCAAACACCACCTTTCCAGAAAGGCCTTCCCTGAACATTCTCTGTAAAACAGCCCCTCAAACCTCCTTAGGCTTCCCACTCTACTTATTAGCCCCTGTGCCAGTCTTCCAGGGTTTGGTTACCTCCCAGCACCAAACTCAGCCACCATGGCCCTGCTTGTGGCCACGGGGCACCATGTAAGGCTTCACCAGTAGAGGGCGCGGGAGAGACGCTGAAAGAATGTTTCTGTGGAAGCACCCTCCCCGTGGGGAGCCTACTCCTACCCCCACCCAGGGCAACTTCCTGGCACATCACCCCCACTAGTGGCTGATTTCCAGCGGCTTCCACGGCAGGGCACCTCCCATATGGGACATTCTCTGGTACCCTGCAGGTCAGCCCTCCTAGTGAGTCCCACCTGCATGTGGTCTCAGGGAAAACTACATCCCGTGGACCATGGTGGCTGGATCCCAGCCCTGGGGAGTGGGAACCCCTCTTTCTGATCTGTTCCTCCCTGGGCTGTGCTGCCTCAGCCTTCAGGGGTAGTGGTGGCTCCCAAAACTGCATTCCTGTAGTAGCCAATAATACCTCATTGTAGTTACTAGATACTTGTATTAAATTTTCCCCATTAAAATCCCTGGGTAGTTTGTTTCCTGACTGAATCGCGACTGACATGGTAACAGAATGCAAGCAAAGACTGCGGTGCTTACTAATTTACTAAAGACTCAGCTGATATTTACAACTTTGTTTGCTGCTGTGTGCTTGACATGTTCTAGGCACTCGATAAATCTTGGTAGGTGGGTAGGTAAGAAGGGAGGGAGAAGACGGATAGTGACCCCGACCCCCACGTGGTATCACCTGGTGTCCAACAGGGCCGGGTATGTAGTAAGCACGCACGAAACAGTCCGTCATCAGTGTCTTTGCAGACCCTCCACGACTTCTAGTAACTGCTCCCATCCTTCCTCCAACTATTTGGAATACTGAAATACCTTACTACCCAAGGCCAGAGCCTAAGGTCTGGGCTGCCCTATGACTCTCTTAAAGAAAAACAGCAGCAACAACATGAGCAGGGACAGACGGAGGAAAGAAAGCATCTTGGGACGGAATCTGGAACTTCTGGCGTTGTTTTTATTCTGATCACGACAGAATGGAAACAATGCGCCACAACGACACTGTGGTGCAGCTTAGCTTCCTACTCACAGACGTTCTCCCTTCTCTTTGATTGGAGAGCCCTGTCTGGGTCAGCGCCCAATTTCTGGTGTGAATACTCTCTTCCCCATTCTACAGAAAGGCCTACCAGTAGGCTGTGAAATGAGCATTTCGCGAAAGCATAAAATGCGCCTGATAATTAAAATGCTCAGCAATTAGAGTAATGAACTACACTCCAATCTCCTGAGTTAATTTCATAACCTCAGAAAATTATAAAGAAAAACTATTTGGAGATTAGAAACCTCTAAAGGATTTTTTTTTCTTGTTTGTTGACTCATCTATCATTTTTCGCTTTGCTTACAATTTCATTCTCCTTCAATTGTTTTTCTTCCGTGGCCCCGATGCTTCGGAATCATACTGGCCATCCTTCTCTGCTCACAAAATAAACCAGGAAGAAAAAGCTACAAAATCCCAAAGCCAAGAATTACGATTACCTAGTAAAACACATAATAAGAATATAATACAGCTAATGAAAGGGCACAAGGGTATTTAATACCAAACCCCTGATGTAACTAACAACTGTCTATTCCAATTACTATTTTCTTTTTACCTCAAATTCTAAACAGGACTGGAAGAAATTAGCACAGTAGAAACCCACGGTGCTGAAATGTAGCCACAGACCCAAAGAAAACAAGAAAACAAAAAAAAAAGCACCTGACTGTCAAAATGGATGTGACTTTCTTCAAAGAAGAGACACACGTGGCAAATGAACATGTGAAAAGACGTTGCACATCATTGGTCATTACAGAAATGCAAATCAAAGTCACGACGAGCTATCACTTCAATTCCCATTAAGAAGGGTTATCATAAAAAAAAAAAAAAGGAAAATAACAAGTGTTGGTGAGGGTGTGAAGAATGACATTTGCTGGCGGGAATGGGAAATGGTACAAGTGTGGAAAACACTCTGGCAGTTTCTCAGAAGGTTAGGCCTACAACTACCATGCGACCTGGAGACTTGATTACTAGGTGTCTGAGCCAAAGAGGTGCCAGCAGGGACTCAAACGGGCATTTGATGACAATAGCAACACTATTCACAATAGGCCTGAAGTGGAAGCAATCCAAGTATCCGCCAGGAGATGAACAGATTAACAAAATGTGGTATGAATACATACGCTGGAATACCATTCGGCCCTGAAAAGAATGAAATTTTGATACATGCTACCACCTGGATAGACCTGAAACACATGAATGGAATAAAACAGACACAGAAGGACACTACTGTGTGACTGCACTTACATGAGACATCTAGGATAGGCAAAGGCATAGAAGCAATGAACAGAGAGGTTCCTGGGGACCACCAGGAGTGGAGAAAGGGGGGTTCTTGTTCCATGGGTACAGAGTTTATGTTTGGGATGATAAAAAAAAAAAGGATAGCGGTGATACAACAATTTTAGTGACTAAAGTTAACGCCACTGTCTTAGACACTGAACCATGGGTAAAATGAAATTTTTGTATCGTGTGTATTTTACCGCCACAACCAATGAAGGCCATATGCACGAGCATAAAAATCTACGTCCTATCTCATGAAAGAGCTGGCCAGGCCCTTGCTCTGGGCCTGTTTACTCTCATTTTAGAAAGAACTCTAACGAACTCGATTAATTAGATTCTTCATCTTCCAAGTTCTGGAGACGGCTCAGTCACGAAGCTTCTGTGTGTTTTCATAAGGCTGGCATATGGCTGGGAGGAGAGCAAGAAGAAGAGGGCTTTCTGCCAGTCCCCCAGTGATTCAAGTTTATCTGGTGGACTCCTTTTTAGAATAGCCTGGAAATAGCCTGGGGGAAGGCATGTAGCCTGTCTAATCTCCTGCACCTGGCATGGGGAGGTTGGCCGGGCAGCACCCACCCCATAAACCGTCATGGGGTGTGTGTGTGTGTGTGTGTGTGTGTGTGCGCGCGCGCGTGCGCAAATTTGGCAAACCCTCGGCCTTTGGTCGTCACCCACTATGGAAAGGCTTAGAACGAAAAGCCCTGGAGATGTGAAATGTCTGAACAACGATGCAAGAAAAAAATATCTCCAACTGGTGACCAGCAGAGAGCTCCATGCAGAATAGAAGTTAACAAAAGACCAAGAAGAACAGCAGGACCGATGGGAAAGGTGCATCAGGCAGAAGGCGGGCTGGGAGGCGTCCTCTGCAGCCAGTGCAGGTGAATCCCTGGGCGGGCTGGTGGGTCACAGCAGAAGCATTCAGGGCATGGTCTAGGGCAACACTACTCCCCGTGGGGTCCATGGGACCTGCGGCTTGCCCTCACCCAGAAGCTTGTGAAAAATGCAAGTGTCTCCTACCGAGGTGATGATTTTTGCCTGTCGTTTCTCTCCTTGGTGCAACTGCCAGAGTGAATTCACTAAAGCTCCCCTTTGCTTGATCCACCTCTTCCTTAGAGCCTTCGGTGTTTATACATCTCAGTATGCAGGTATCTACGCCCTAAAGGCACAACTTACACACTTCAACACTTGCACCTGTGAAAGGATATTCTTTAAGGATGCTGCTAAACCCAC
This sequence comes from Panthera pardus, assembly GCF_024362965.1. NCBI lineage: Eukaryota > Metazoa > Chordata > Mammalia > Carnivora > Felidae > Panthera > Panthera pardus. Next base: position 16,997,675 of record NW_026526754.1, on the reverse strand, counting down.
AGTAAGCCCAACAAATCTCTGCGATGAACAACAATAGCGCGAGATCAGACACACGGAGAGTGTTCACCACCATGCTAAGCGCCCTCACATCACAGCATCAAACCCTCACAACCTCACCCATTTTGCAGTTGCGGGCACTGAGGCTTAAAGAGACTCAAGCGGTTTGTCCGAGGTTAAACATGGGTAATGCGGGGGGAGCCAGGAATCAAAACAGGCAGCACGGCTTTCAAACCCACGCTGCTACCCGCAGGATGGAAGGATAGAAGAGAGGGATGGCCACGCAGGAGGGCGGGGGAAGATGTAATTTCTGGAGAAGCAGGTAACTGGTTTGGACAGAGGCAGCTGTGACCCTCCAAACCCACTCCAGAAGGGGCACCTCCCCACAAGGATGAATTCCCTTCCACCAAGAGGACAAGAACGCCTGCCAAGTGGGGCTGGAGGAGCAGGCATCCCAGGTCAAGCTCCCAAAGAAATCGGGACTTGCCAAGTTCCAGTATGCTCACTGAAAGGCAACGCCGGCTGGGCTTGGGGGGGGTGGCCTCCCGCCCCAAGGAAACGACTCTTTTTGGCAGGAGCATGGAGCTGTCTAACAGCACCCAGCCCCATCTGGAAAATGGCTAGGGCCGGAAGACTGAAAACAACATGGCACCCCCATAAACTGCTGAGTGCAGGAGGAGCACACTGACTTTTCAGCAAAGATGGCGAAATGATTTTTATCCTGGAGCACCAGCTGATTCCACTCCCAGTGCCACTCCTGGACCCTTTGGAGCAGATATTTCACATATCCTGTGCAGCTGGTGCCACTCCAAGCACAATCTGGGCAGACGCCCAAACGTACGTCCCAGCCCACAATGCATGGGAGGTGGAGGGAGAGAAGGGCTTCTCTGGCTCAAAGGTGGTAGCGGAAACAGACACGAGCCTTGGGGTGCCGGGGTCTGCACAGTCCCAAGTAGGCCACCGAGCACTTCGCAGGACAATTAGAATGAGGGGAAACAGCTCTACAGTATGGTGCGGACTGATAGGATTTGGGCATATCAGAACTGAGTATCGGAGAAATGAGTCAAAAATCAGACGAGTTAAGAGAATAATCAAAAGAATTCAGACAAAGTGCATGGGTACCGGAGAACGACTTTGTGGAACAAATACTTAGTAAGTACCTACTATGGGCAGGGCCCAGTGCTCAGGGCTGGAAATACAGTGGTGACCGGGACAAGGCTTCGCTTCAGAAGCAGCAACTGAGCAGCGATAAATGCTTTGGGAGTCAGAGACCTGGGGCTGAGAAATCTGGAACAGAGGCTTCTTGTATTGTATATAGAAAGACTTCACGTCTGTCTCCCCTAACCAGATGCTGGATGCCTCTTTGGATGATGAGCTCCTAAAGGCCTGAAGCCGTGCCTAGGCCACTGCCTGGTGCAAGGCCAAGTATTCAGTGAGCACTGGATGGGCCGAACAGAAATGAGTGAATGTTAAAATAAACATGCGAGGGTCAAAGGAGAAATCACATGGGAAATGTTTGGAATGATGGAGAATGGAAATACAGCAATACCAATACACCTGTTTGGACAGGTGGGATGCTGCTAAAGCAGTACTTAGAAGGAAATGCACAGCTTTGTAATACAACATATGAATGATGCCAGATGACCGATGGTTTTCTGGCCCTTGACTGTGAGGCCTTCAGGTGGAGAAAACTGTTTTTGTAAATTCAGGTTCATGTCCTCAGAGCCTAGAATAGTGCTTGGCACAGAGCAGGTGCTCGGGAAACACATGCTTCAGTGGAATGGAAATCTCCCGTGTGGTCCCCCTGCCTGGAAAACCCTTCCCAGCCTTTGTTGTTTTGGTTGTTGTACACCCGACCGTCAATGATACCTAACACTTATTAAGCTGAGTGCAGCCCACTGGGTCCCTCCCGAGTATCATCTCATTTTACCTGCACAACAGGCAGGTACTAATATAATCCCCCAGAACCATAAGAGTACTTGCTTGTTGTGCAGATATAGAAACTGATACAGAAACTGAGGCCCAGAGAGGTTAAGCAACTTGGCCCACATCACACAGCTGGGACGTAGTAGAACCAGGACCTGAAACCAGACAATACGAATCCAGGGCTGCTGTTCTCGACCACAGTGGGTTACTGCCTCCCACTCCGGTTAAGAGTAAGCTCCAACAGATAGTTTTCCTGGTAAACTGCCCCCCTCTGTGCTCTGTGAACACCCAGTGACTACTGTTTTTACTGCACCGCCACCCCCACAGGGCTGGAGGTCTGTTGCCTTGGGCTCTGAATTTCTCATGACAGGGGCCTGGGTCGTAGCGTCTTTGTGGCCTCACTAGAGGCTTCAGGCACGGGGGTTACCTGACGACAGTCTGCTTGCTCAGGAGGAGGTGGGGGTGGAGGCGAACAGCTAGCGTGTGCACCCAAGTCACCTGGAGATTTTGTTACAACGCGGGTTCTGACTCAGCAGGTCTGGGGTCAGCCCGGGGCTCTGCATTTCCAGGGAACGCTGACGCTGGTGGTCCACGGGCCATGCCTGGAGTGGCCATGGGGGAGGCAACAGGCTAGTGACAGGGGTGCTTTTGGCTCTTAGCTGAAAAATTTCTGACTGGGATCTCGGGCAAATCGATCTGCTGCCTTTGGCCTCAGTTTCCTGATGTATAAAATGAGAACAACTAGACCCACCTCACAGCTCCTTTGGGGGTAAATCAGAAAAGTTGAGAAAAAAGGCCAGCGCAGTTCTGCCACCAAAGAGGAGTCAAGTTCCTTTAAAATGAGAGGCCTTCTCGACATTCATTTGTTGATTCATCTTCTTTGTAGAGTTTAGGTTGGCCTACCCCGGGCTCCCTTCCCTCGCTTGTACCCGGTTATCTTTCTCTTCGTACCAGGGGTGGAGACCTAAACCCAACAAGGGATGTGTGATTTTGAAGATGATCATGTGCCACGAACAAGACACTGCAGTGCCACAGAATCCAAACCCAAGGAGGCGATCAGTGTTTCGTGTCAGACTAATCGCAGGGTGTCCCAGATGTCACCAGAAACCCATGTGTGAGCCGTTCCAAGCCAACCAATCTCGGCTAGACCGGTGGGAGTCCTGAGGTCAAGAACTGTGAGCCCACCACAAGCCACAGAGAAAGTACTGGGGTGGCTGAGTGGAGAAGCAAAAGCAGCAGACCGACCACAGATTTAGCCAACGCCAATTTCTCCCTGGTGACAAGAGGCATGTCTGTTGGTCCAGGAGCCGAGAGGTCATTCAACAAGTAAACAAAACTAAACGAAAACTTTCAAATGCGGAGGCATTCTCCCTGAAAACTCATTGTGTCTTTTAAATGTGTGGGGAAATGGGCCGAGAAAATCCAGACAGCTTAGTAAAGACAAGCAGATCACACTTCTTACAGGCTGCTCTTACTGACCTGTTCTGCTAATGGCCCTCGACCATCTGAGTCTGGAAAGGATGAACCCCTCAACCTCTTGAGTGGCAGTGTAATAAACACAGTTGCAAACCCCTTGGGAACAGAAATGTAATAATTGGTACAAAAATGGAACAAGAAATAACCCCATGCTATCATGAGCCCATCATGCTCCCCATGCCCACAAGGTACTGTGCCTCCAGAGTCTCATGGACCCTGCCACGCCAGGTACAGTCCGCTGAACCCAGGAGCTTGAGCGGAGCTGCCTGACCCTGAATGCAAGATCTGGGCTCTCGGCCAAACACAAGGGCAAGTATTTGTTCCTCAAGGGGAAATGCTGACATAAGGCCCCGAGTCCATGTGGACATCCCCTCCTAAGTGTGAGATTGGTGGTAGGGGATATATTAGGCTCAATAGTGCCCCCCTAAAGGTGTCTATGTCCTAATCCCCAGAACCTATGAATATGATGTTTCACATGGCAGAAGGGATTTGTAGATGGGGTAAAGCTAAAGATCTGGAGGTGTACAGATTATCCTGAATTATCCAGGTGGGTCCAATGGGATCATGAGGGTATTTAAGGGGGAGTTAGGAGGCTCAGAGTCAGAGAGATGTGAAGATGGGAGCAGAGGCTAGAGGTATGGGGCCATGAGTCAAGGAATGTCAGCAGCCTCTAGAATCTAGAAGATGGAATGGATTCTCCACTATGACCTCCAGAAGGAAGCACTCTTGACACACCTTGATTTTTAGCTCCATTGGATGCATTTCAGAAGTGTGACCCCCAGAAGTGTAACAGAATCAATATGTGTTGTTTTAAGCCACAAAGTTGGTAGTGGTTTGTTACAGAGGCCATAGGAAACTAAAATCAGGAGCATAGAGTCTGGGGTTCAAATTTCAGTTCTGCCTCTTCCAAATGGATGACCATTGGCCTGTAGCTTAACTTCCCTGCATTTCTATTTCCCTGTCCATAGAATGCAATTCTGTGAGAGTCAGCTGAAAGGATTCAGGGAAGACCTAGGTTAGTACCTGACATACTCATCGAGAGACTTCCTACGTTGCTCCCGGATGACACGATATGTAAGAAGGTTGGAAACCAAAACCTGAGTCAAAACCATCATTGGCTTAGTTTACCACAGTGACAGTGAAGGAAGAAGGAACAGAGATAAGAATGAAAAAACAAACAAACAAACAAAAAACATCCCATCCATTGGGAATGGAGGATGTTCTCTGTACCCTATGCCTGGTCATGTACACTTAGGAATTCATTTCTCATCGAGCTGGGCACCTTGTTAGTTCTCTACCATGCTCACCTTCAAAACGTCTCAGCATTTACATGACATGGGTTCCCAATTAACCTGTTCTAAGACTTCTTCATATTTCTTCCCTTAATCAAGTGTCATTCGTGGTTAAGTGCACTCAGATCAGCCAGGGATCTTGGTTGGTGACCATGTCCAACTTGCACTGTCTTAAATCAGAAGTGGGAATGTGGTGATCCACACATGGGGGGGGGGGCACTGCCGGCTTCCAGCTAGAGATAACAAGAAGTGGGGACTCAACACACCTGAAATATGACCCTGGTTTTGTCTGCAGAAGGACCTTTTTCTTTCTTTTTTGAAAAAAGAAAATTCCCAGGGCTGGGAAGAAGATTCTCTCCCAAAACTCGAAAACAAAATCTTCAAATAGCTGGTGATGCAAATACGAGATATAGCCTCTTTACAGCAAACGTCAAGGCCTTATATACATCATCACCCTTGACTCTCACAACAACCTGCTAAGTGTATACTATCACCTCCTTTTATTGATGGGTTCACAATCACACGGTGAGGAGAAGAGACAGGATCTGAATCAAAGCTGGAGCTCTTAACTCCACGGTGTAGGACAGGGGAAGCAAGATAAGAAGAGAGCGCCATGGCAGATGACCTCTCTGGAGATGGCGCTTCCAATGGCGTTGGCGCGTCGAAAGACACTGGCGTCACAACTGAAGCACGCTTCGGGGAAGCCTGTTCCTGATCTGAGGCAATGATGGTGCCTAGCAAACTACAGGGGATTGCAGCTGGCTCACAGACCCCACAGCACAGAATTCTGGGGAGGCACTTGACTCCCACTGACATGAAGACGCACAGCATCTTCTCTGGTGACAAAGCTACTTGGAATGGATGACACTGTTCTGCTTCCACAGCATGTGGTTTTACCCTTATCTATTTGTGGCCAATCGTCTTGGTTTTCCCTTTATGATTGGTGATAGAAAATTTCCTTTTAAAACAAAGCTAATGAAATTATGAATGGATCTAAGGATACATCGTAATATTAATTAAATATTAAATGTCTTAAATGTTAATTAGATAATAACAGAGGACAGTGTGAAGGTGAAGAGGACAAGGGTCCGGAGCGGAGCAGCCTGGCCGATTCAGCAGAGAGTTAGCCATGAGTCGAAGCTCTGACGGTTGTGAAGTTATGAAATTTCCCTTCCTGAATGAGTTTAAGACCCAATGACAGGCTGGCAGTAGAGAGGCACGGAGAAGGCCTCCGGGGCTGCCATCCACAGGGTATGTGTCTGCCCAATACTGCTTGCACCTTCTGCCTTTCATGGTTACACTTCAGACCTCACAATAATGGTCATCTGGAGCCTTCAGGGCTGCAAAATGCGCTCTGTGGAGGTAAGGCAGGGAAGCAGGTGGTACATTTTAGGAAGACATGTGCTAAAATAAATTTACATATTGATAATACAGCCCTTTTAAAGGATCAGTCCAACTATTTGTTAAACAGTTAAACCTTGACAATCTATAAAATGTAGCAGTTCCACAAGCCCATGCAGCCAGAGTTCTGGACGTTTTTTTGCCATACTGGCACATCATACCGCAAACTGATTAAGGAAGAGATCCAGAAGCAGTGGACGCTGTCTGATAAGGTCACATTTGCCAAAGCGAATCTCACTCTAAGTATGGGGAAGGGAGAGACCTCAGATTCAATTCATTTTCCATTCACTTGGAACTAAGTAGTCCTGAATAAATAATCAATATTTCGGACCTTGAATGGGCAGCTAAAGATTAGCTTTTCTAACTGTATTAGTCATCTGTTGCTGCATAACAAGTTATCCCAAAACTAAGTGGGCTGAAACAATCATAGACATTGATTGTCTCACACAGTTCTGTGGGTCAGGAATTTGAGAGTGGTTCAGTTTGGTGGTTCTTGGCTCAGAGTCTTAAACGTGGCTCAAGAAAAAACTAACAGCTGGGTCTGCAATCATTTCAAGGCTCAGTTAGGGCTGGAGAACCAGCTTCGGAGATGGTTTCCTCACACAGTTATTGGCAGGAAGCCCCCAGTGCCTCTCTGCAGGGCTGCTTGAGCACTCTTACGACGTGGCGGCTGGCTTCTCCCCAAGTGAATGAGCCCAGACAGGAGGGAAGAAGCTTCAAGGTCTTTGATGGCCTCACCTCAGAAGCTACACATGCTGATTTCTGCAATACTCCACTGGTTACAGAGATTGGGACTACTCAGTGTAGGAGAAGACTGCCAAGAACTAAGAACCACTGGGGCCACTTTCCATAGCCTGTACTTGGTTCCTGGTCTGCCACTTTAAAGCTAGGTACAGCAGCTGTTTCACTGTAGTTTCATGGAAGAGAGAATTAGGGAACAGGGTGAAAGTGAGGGGCATGAATAATTCTCAAGTTTACCCTATCGCACAAAGTGTCAATAACTCACTGAACGCCCATAGGAATATTGAGGCAAAGTGCTCTCAGAACCCTAAAAATAATCCCTCCCCCAACTTTTCTCTTGGGTTTGACAGACTGTTTTGGCTAAAGCCCATCTCGCAATGATCTAAGGTAAACTATTGCCTAACTAATCTTTTTTTAGAATCCCAGACTGAGTACACTTCAGAGCTTCCTAAATAATGTCTGAGAGTCCCATGGAGTGCTGTGCTTTTCTCAATTGCCTTTACTCTGGCCCCCAAGGCTGCTCACTTTATTGAATTTTCTTTGTTCCAAATTCATTAATAAACTGAGTGTTAAAAGTGAACAACGTTGCCCAAAAACATGACATCTGCTTTGCACTTTAAGCAATGGGGCCAACAGGAAAAGGAGGAAAAGTGCATGTGCCCAAAGACCCTTATGTGTCAAGGTGGTTCATACCAGAAGTTCAAGGTTCCTGTGTGCCCTTCTCCTGTGTCATGTATCATGCCCCCTCCATGCTCTACCAGTCTTCCCTTCTGCAGGGAGGAGGCTGAGCATGGGGTGAGTCATGAGACTCCTTTCTCATGCCCAAGATTTCATACGTGAGGCCCTCTTCTCCCAGCCAGATTTTGCCATGCAACTTAAGAGCCACCATTTCTTACAGATCCACGAGATTCAGAAATCTGTTATTATTGGCATGTGTTTTTCTCATCATGTAGTCCTGAAAATAATCCCACGATGTTGTAATAATTACTAAGATGACTAATATAAAGAGAAGAAAAGACTCGGGGAAGTGACTTGAGGTCCTGAGGTTACTAAATGACAGAGTTGGGACTGAAGCCAGGTATGTTTTGGCCATTATTCCTACACTCTTTATCAGGGGTAACACTGAATGTATTTAACAGTTGTCAGTGACCAATGTGAATGCACACTGGTCATGTCCTGGGAGCATGTCCCTCCTCCATGAAAGCAGGCATGACTCCTTCAGGTGAGGAATCACTCAGGAATCCCAGGGGTATGTGGGCACCTAATGGGTTTGGGGCAGGAGTATTATCAAATAGTGTGGAATTATTTAATATTTTAACAGTATGGCCACCCTCGTAGGTACTGGCTGAAGAATGTCCCTGTTCCTTCCACACCATCTTACAGCCTGAATATGATTAGTACCACAAGGCCCCAACATCCCAGTAGAGAAGGACATGGTCCAAGGGAACAGGGGCAAGTCCTGCTTTCCCCAAACCACCCACTGGGTTCTTCATCACCTTTGGCAAATGTCTTAGACTCTTCCGTCAAATTCCTGGGATTAGGTCCTTTGAAGAGAGACCTCCTTTTCGCTAGTGTATTCTTTGGCAGCATAAACGGTGAGCTATTTCTGGGCAGCACCCCTCCCTGCGCATAACAGCCTCACGCTGGCAGACAAGGGACATAGCACAGACTGTGAGAGGGTTATTACCCGTGGGGTGGGTTAGTGCAGCTCCCAGGCATGATTGCTTAGCTCTACAAAATGGACCTGAGAGACCTTCTCATCCACATTTGCCAAACTCAAGGTCCTGGTGATAAGGGGCAAGATTTTTTTTTCTTTGAAAACATAACCAAAACAGTACATTTATTTGTGTCAAGGCTGTGGTCACTAATTAAAATGCCCAGTCTCCATGCTTTTGTATATAATTAAAACATCCATAAGTAGAAATAAGCCAGACACGAAAGAGAGAGAGAGAGAGAGAGAGAGGTAGGGAGCAGAGCAAGTTGAACTCATAGAAACAGAGAGGAAAAGGGCAGTTGCTAAGGGTGGGGGTGGGGGGTCAGAAAATGGGGAGATGTAGGTCAAAGGGTACCAAATTTCAGTTATAAGATGAATACACTCTAGTGATCTAATGTAAATTATGGTGCCTAGAGTTAATAACACTGTATTTTATCCTTACGATTTGCCAAGAGAGTAGATCACAAGCTTTCTCACCAGGAAAATGAAAAAAAAAATTAAGGTGATGAGTGTGTTAATTAACTTGATTGTGGCAATCATTTATAATGTACACACATATCAAATCATGTACACTTAAATATATACAGTTTTATATGGCCCTTCCACTTCATAAAGCCGGGTGGGGAAGGAAATAAAGGGTGTGCAAAGGAAGGGTGCTTTAAAAAATCCAAAGGCTGCCACACTGGTTGATACATAAGAAAAATGCATTTTTATTTAATAAATACCATTTATGTGGAGAGAAAAAAAGATCTTAGAACATGGAATCCAGGAAGGGATCGAAAGAAATTGGTGTGACAACGAGAACTTTGGTTTTCGCATTCTGTGTCAGCTTCATGAAAACACTAACCTGAGAAGTCTTAATGACTTGGTCATTCATTCATTCATTCATCCATTCAGTAAGCATGACTTAGCAACCAGTTGGGGACTTACCAACTGGCACGCTGATCTTAAGCTGTCTGAAATCAGCCTGAATGCACGTATTCTCTGCTGAAGTCACTGAGTGCTTATCAGATAAGGGAAGCCCAAAGGTTGGGAAGCAAATGGATACAGGGAAGGTAGTTTCTCCAGAGGCCAAGTCCTCTAGAGAAAAAGCTGCCACAGAGCAAAAGAGAAATGCCTGGCCAAATCCATTTATAATCACAATCTAATAATGCTTAACAATGCCCTATGGGATAAGCCTAAAGAAAATTATGAGAGTAATTACAAGGGTTCACATTAGTGATAATTTAATAATCATCCTCCTTGGCATATCTCTCTTCTTGAGATGGATAAGTTGGATTGCATTAGACAGATTTCTTCTCTCTCTGCCATTGATAAATCATGTGACCTTGGAAAAGTCCCTTCAACTCGATGCTTTCACATTTTTATCATCTGTAAAAAGGAGGATATAATGCGGTAAAATCTACAACAATACTAGCGGTGATAAAGACAGTTGTGAAGGATCCTGAGGAACAGAGGTAGATGGTCCCCGGACCCCAATATTCCTTCTGCCCATTCTCTCTCCATCTGGCTGATGAAATGAGATTCCTAGGACATTCCTGGACTCGGTGCCACTATCCCGGAAGAACCAGGCAACGAAAGGGCTCAGAACGATCCCCAGTGATATATCGGCTGCAGCGTATAGCTAGGTGCTCCCAGGTGGCATCACCACGGTGGGACCAGGAGACATTTGGATCAGAGAGCCTGACCCGTGGAATTTCTGACCCATGAGCTAGGCTGGCTCACCAGCCCATTTCAATAATTACGTGATTTGAATGTATTGAGTGCCTCTTATCTCATAAAATTGTCGTGAAGATTAAGTAAGATAATGCACATACACATCGCCCTTAGCATATAGTAAGTGCTCCGTAAATGTTAACTAAGATGGTTATTATCATGGGACAACAGAAGACAAATATGTTTATCGTACAGATTTTTATCATGATTTAGGAGTGCGCTTAAAAATCTGTTGCGCTTGTTAACTAAATTATATTAGAAAGAACTGTCTTGTGTTCATCTGATATTCCCCCAACACTTCCATGAAAACTGTTCTATAACATTTATTAAGCCTTTAAGTCACTCAAGTACTTAAAGGTCTATTCTCAGTTATGTGCCCAAGTGAGCCCCTCAATAGCAGGTGTTGTAGGAGAGATGACGGGGTTTGCTTCTAACGGCTGAGACGGCTGATTGGCAACACTCAGAATTTGCGTTCATTTCCTTGAGTGGATTCGGTGTCCGCTCTTGTCCTCGGCTTCTCCTCTCCTCCTCTTCCTTCTTTTTTGAAAGAAAAATGCTGATTTTCCTCAGAGGTGCTCTGACAGCCCACTTCCAAGGAGAGGGGGCAGAGATGAGGGTCAACCAGGTTATTCATTTTCATTTGGGTGACACTTCACCTCAAGTCGTATTCTAAAACATGTTAATTTCTTTCTTGTCTTTCTTCCTTCCTTCCTTCCTTCCTTCCCTCTTCCCCTGCTCTCTTTCATTTCAATCCCATATGCTGTCACGCGGGAAACAACTGAGCCTATATATATATATATATATATATATATATATATATATATATATATTCTAACTCTTTGCAGAAAGGGCTTCCTTAACTTATAATTTAATATTATCCTCTATTTTTATTCTAGGTAAACATGAGGCAGGGATGGCTGATAGAAGACAGTTCTGTTATCTTTGGCAAACTCTATTCTAAGATACTGTGTCTAAATATTCTAAGACACTGTAAGAGACTTGAATCTTTTTTTTTTTTAAAGAAGCGTTTATTTGATAAGTTCTTGGAATTATGTTGCAGGATAGAAGTTTGTCCCTATACACCTATGCTCTTTTTTTATCGGTTAAAGAGAACTTTTGTTTTAAAGACTCCCAAGAAATCCAGTTGGATTTAATGCTGATTGATAAAAATAATTTATCTCTGTTCCTGGTAAATGCATCTCATTTTTTGGTTTGAATTAGTTTCTGGTATGTTGTTCAAAACATAAAATAAATATGTCCAATTGCCTTTTCTATGTACCATGCTATCCCCTTTTGAGTCACTTCAAGCCTACTTTTTCGTGGCAACGTGTAGTGTCCATTGTTGACAGTGGCTCTGCTCTTTTCTCCCCCTGTTCAGGTCAAGAGGTCCTTCATGACCCTGATGGGACTTTGTTTTTCAGGTCACACAACGAGGGGATCTTGGTGACACCCACTTCTCACAGCCCTTAAGGAGAGACTGGAGAGCTACAGGATTTCGTGTTTGGCATATTGGTCCTTCAGAAGCACTGTAGCTCAGATAGGGATTACGTGGAGATCACCAGATCTCCAGATCACCAGATCCCTGTCTGGGCAGGGGGTTCTCTTCCTCTCTCTGGCTAAGGGTACAGTTGAACTCTGCAGAGACACGATTGCAGAGGAATTGCTAATTTTTCTCTTCTTGTTTGTTTTCTTCCTTCTTCCTCGGTGGTAAGACATGGTAAGGACTTTCAGAAATGCTTTCCATACGCTGCCTTATTTTACTCTTGATTTGGTCCATGATGGTCTCTTTACTGCTCAAAGAAAGAAAATAAAGGAAAAGGGGGCCGCCTCAGTCGCTCTGCCCAAAGCATTTGACTTGTAAATGGCACCAGACCTTTAAAAGGCTACTTTCTGGTCTTCTATTTCCAGGACCCTCAGAGTGAAGAAAGTCAAACTTGGTATTAAATAACCACCCAGGATGTGGCTGTCAGCTTGAGGTGTTGAGAGGCACGGTTTATAAAAAGCCTGGTTAATATAAGAAGTACAGTTGCAATCCAAGGAACCTGAGATTCCAACATCCAATACGACTTTAATGGAGGCAATCTATGTGGTCCATTTTCACAGATATATAATATATTACACCTATTTTAAGATCTGCAGTTTTTCCTTCTTAGCTATTTCTCACCTACACCAATAAACATTTCCTTTAGCCAAATTCATACTTCATTATCAACCATAGATGTATTTCCTACCTTTATTTTTACATTTTTAAATATATTTTTTATATAAATACATTAACCATTATGCATACTCCTAGTGCTAAACAAAAAAAAAAAAACAAAAAACAAACACTGAGTATTTTGTTATGATTTACTATTCTACCACTGGAATCCAAAACTTAATTTTTTAGTGTTTTTCTCGTCTTTCGTTTTTCTTTTTTTTTTTTTAACTTAAAATAGTAATTTTAATCTAATAGACTGTTGTTTTTTTTTTTTGTTTTAACATTTCAATGTTTGACGTTTTAACTCTCTTAAAATCCAGCTCCCCCCCCACCCCTTTCCTCTCTGTAGGGCAGAGGCTTTAACATTTCTGGGGTTCTGTTTCCTCGTCTGTAAAATGGGGATACTAACTGTTTTGCCCATAGCTGTAAGGATTTGACAGTAATCTACATACGACGCACACATAACATACGGACAGCAGCTACCCCACAAACGCATGGCTGTTTGGCATTTGTTCCTCCACGCAGGCAGCCTTTGGTTGCGAAGGGCCAGCCAACCGCAGCTTGAGACCCCCCACCCCCGCCCCACAAGGCCTAAAGCACACCTCGGCTATGTGAGCAGCAATTGATAATTTTAGAATACACTTGGCTAATTTCTCTGATCCCGCTGCTACAAATAGTCCCTGGTTTCGTCCAGGTTCGAATTTCACTATGGCCTAGGGGTATAAAGATGAATTATTTGATTCCAAGGAGAAATAGGAGACCAGGTGTCAGCCTGCTTTGCAAATCAATTCACCTCCCCCCAAAGATGCTCCTTCGTACTTAAGATATACGGCTTTACAAGGCTTTTGGCAGCATCCGTGTTTGCCAAGTCAGAGGGCAAGGTGCATGCAGATGGAATATCACCGAGCGGTGTAATCCGAGCGTGCGTGGAGAAGGCTGCAGAGGGCATGCCTCGAGCCCGAGGGAACTCTCTTGCCGCGGGCCCTGACGGCCCCTCAAATAAGCACCTTACCTAATCTCCCTTGTTGATTCCTATCTGCGCCCAGTGATTTCATGCAGCTGCCATCTGCTCACCGGTTAGGGCATGTTGATCGCGGCTGCGCTGTAATTAGAGCCGGGGTCTCGGATGGTAACGTAGACTGTCGGCCTGTTGCCGAGATGGGGCAAGACCCTAATGAGACTAGAGGGAGGGAGCCAAAAGGTGAACTTTACAGCCAGCGTGGCTGGGCTCGGCTTCTCCTGTGTTATTTCACTCTGTACCCCCAGGGCTTGGCATGGAGGAATGCCTGGGAAAGGCTGGAGATGGAAGTGATTGAATGACTGCCCAAAAACACATCAGCACTTCTATTGCCGGACAACCTTAACTGTGCGTGTGTCATCTTTGGGGCTCTTGTATAGATATTTGTGATGGGCCGCTTGTAGGGTGGAGACAAGGTTCATTCATCAAATATGTATCGAGCGGCCACTCCGCCCCAGGTCTGCTGACCTTTGGACCTTGGGAGATCGACACACAGCCCAGGACACAGGGTGCACTGGATAAATGTTAGATGCAAGAATGAATGGCTCAGGCCTGAGAGAGGAACGGCAGAGCCGGTGGGAAAATGAACTGTGAGACAGTCAAAGAACCCTTCTGTCGTCCCTCTAGGGTCTGCAGAACCCAAGGGCCATGACCAGGTTCGGCCCTTCGGCGCAGATGGACTGAGAACTCTCTGGGCCGCTGGGTACCAAGGCTGTCCTGGGCTATTTGGCCTGAGAGTCTCTGAGAACCGTGGGATGTTCAGTCTCAGAGGGACCCGAGAGATCAAGGACAAACCCCTCTCTGACAGGTGGGGAAACTGAGGCCAGCAGAAGGGTTGCAACCTATCCTCGATCATAGAAGGGGTTGGAGACAGAACTAGGACTAAGATGCTGAGCAACCTGCTGGCTGTGTCCACAGGGCCTCCCTGTAAGCTTTCAAGTTCAGGGGCTTATAGTCTAGGGAAGAAGACACAGACAGCAAAGGGAGAAACGGATGTACACATATTCAGAAAGTGGGAAGTGCTCAGAAGAAAAGAAATAGAGTGAGTAGAGAGGAAGAGGGTTTGAATCCAGTTTCACCATTTCCTAGTTGGGTGACACACTCGCCAAGCCTCTCTGAACCTCAGAGTCTCCTCTGTGCACTAGGGGGACGAATGACGGCCCCGATCTCATAGGGCTGTTATGACATGCCAAGAACACAGTCTGGCACGTATGAGCAATCGGGAAATGATGAAATGATGATTACTGTTACTGCTTTTATTTATATAGAGTGGTCAAGGTAGGCCTTTGAGGAAGTGATATTTAAACTGACCCAGGAGGATTAGAAAGAACGGGCCATGCCCTTTCTGGGCAAAAACAGCAATATGGGCAAAGGCCCTGAGGCTTTGTGTGTTGAGGCTTTGAGTGCCCAAGGAATATAAAGAAGACTAGAGTGGCTCGAGGGCATTTGGCAAGATTGTGCACCATGTGAAATACAGTCTGAAAGGAAGGCAGGGGTTCAAATCTGCAGGACGTGTAGGCCCCAGTAGAGAATATGTACTTTTATTCTAAGTAGAACACAAAGTCACTAGAAGCTGTCTTAGTCAGCACTTGCCACAATACTGTTGCATAACAATCTTGGACACTCAGTGATTCACATGAATAAATACTGATTTTTTTTTTTTTTTCACTCACTGGTCTAGGGGTTGGTTTGGGCTTGGCTGATATTGACTGCGCAGGGCAGAACTTGGCCCCATGCTGTAACTCAGGTTCCAGGTTTGCTTACTGTGTCTCCTTCTGGGGCTCAAGCTGCAGAGACACTGGCCATGAGAGAAGTGTAAGGGGATAAATCTAGTCATGCAAGCACATTTCAAGACTCTGCTCACATCGTTTTGGCTGACATCCCTCATGGGCAAAAGAGAATCACATGACCAGGGTCAAAAATCCAGGAGGAAGGAAGTTCACGCCACCCACCACGAGGCCATGGCAAGGGTCATAGACAGCTGTGACGGGGCCAAAGAATCCATGTCACCCATAGGGAACTGGTTTGCTTTCCCAAAGTACCCATCAGGGTCAAAGCTTAGCAGATTTTTGACTTCCACCACTCCATGTACTTTTCCCTTGGTCTCTGAGCACCAGGCTCACCCTGCCCTATTTTGGAACCAACTAGGCCAACCTTCTGGTGGACTTGGCTTTAATGAGTAGCCACACCACCCATGGATCATCCAATCAGAAAGACGGCCCTTGACAAATCACACGCTGGCTTGTTCCACCTTAACACCGGTCCTCGCGGGTCTTCTGGCTTTCTCAGAGTCAGCCTTCCTGCGACTCTGGCTGGGAGAGGAGACACATCTGAGGCATGCCCAGTAGCCTCCTCAGGCCTGGCATAGGGTTCGGCCTCACAGTGGCTCAAGCTGGGGCTGGAAGGAGCAGGAGTGTTTGTTTTCCTTGGCAGAGCTCTGTCATTCTTCACTGGGCTAAAATACAGTGTGCTTTTCCAAACTGGGTGACCTACGTCTCCTGTTATAGTTTATCAGAAGTGTAGCCCCCCGCCCCCCAGCTTTGGTCTTGGAACTATTTGAGGGGAAAGGAAGAGGAGGAGGAGAAGGAGGAGGAGGAGGGGGGGGAGGAAAGGAGGAGGGGGGGAAAGGAGGAGGGGGAAAGGAGGAGGGGGAAAGGAGGAGGGAAAGGAAGAGGAGGAGG
Source organism: Panthera pardus (assembly GCF_024362965.1). Taxonomy (NCBI): domain Eukaryota; kingdom Metazoa; phylum Chordata; class Mammalia; order Carnivora; family Felidae; genus Panthera; species Panthera pardus. Next base: position 16,981,513 of record NW_026526754.1, on the reverse strand, counting down.
AGGAAGGAAAACTATATGAGAAGGGTGTGGCAGTGAGGGGGTGGGTATCTATGAAAATTTATGTGCTGAAAAGCAGCTGTAAAATGTTTAATGTTTCAATGAATGTTTTATGTTTACAATAAAAAACCCTCCAGCCAAGAAGGTCTTTAAAACACTATGTTTCCAAGCAGATCCAAGGAAAAGAGTCAAAGAGAGAAGACTCCCAACACACACCCCTCTGTGGAGTGACCCCCCCCCACCCCCGAACACTGAACGTTAAAATGAGGTCCCTCCACGTTGTGCATTTTAGCACCCAGCTCAATCCCGAGCAAGGAGGGCATAATGGCCCTGACACAGGGGAAGACTGGCAACGAGAATGAAAAATACGCTCATTTTTCTCAAAGCCAAGTACCCATGGCATGAAGCCTTGGAAACTCGGGCTTTGGAAAGGGATGGCAGTGAGAGTGCGGGAAGACGCCGGGCTCAGTCCAACACTCGCTCAAAGACTTGATTGTTATCAGTTGCTCCACGGCGGCTGACCAAGTGCCATGAGGCTGGGTTCTTCCAGGAAAGAGCCTGGCTTCCACAAAGGGAGGCAGGTTTAAGTCCAAACTCCACCCGGAACTGGCTCTGTGTCCCTTAGGTAAGTTCTCAACCTCTGGGGACCCCAGTTTCTTCATCAGTCAGATGCAAATGGCAGGGATCCCTGGCCAGCACCAAATAAATGACATGGGCTGAGAAGCAGAGGCCGGGAAGCCAGACGTGGGGTGATGCCGGATCAGGGCAGGTTGTGCACGTATCAGGTAGAGGAACTGAGACTTGATGTGGCAGGAAGCTGGGGGCTGCTAAAGCTTTGAGACACATGTGAGTTTTGTTCTTCTCTCCCTACCTGATGACTTCAGTCTAGTCATCGTGTGGGTTTTCAGGCTGAGAAGCCAGTTTTACTTTTTATCTCCTTTGTAATTCATATTTTCCACGTTGCATTCAGATAACAGAAATGCAGTGTAGCCCACAGCCCCTTCCTCATCTGGTCCCCGCTTGCCTCCTCTGAACACAATGCTCATGCAACTCTTCAAAATAAACAAATAAATACGAACCAAAAATCAGGGTCAGCTTCTCAGACCTACCCTGCGGTTTTGAGCCTGGGCCTTACACTTCCTGTTCCCTCAGTGTATCATGCTTTGGGCCAAACCCATTCTTCTTCTTTTCATCTTTATTTATTTATTTATTTATTTATTTATTTATTTATTTATTATTTTTTTAATTTTATTTTTCAACGTTTATTTGTTTTTGAGCCAGAGGAAGACAGAGCATGAACAGGGGAGGGGCAGAGAGAGAGGGAGACACAGAATCTGAAACAGGCTGCAGGCTCTGAGCGGTCAGCACAGAGCCCGACGCGGAGCTTGAACTCACGGGCCGTGAGATCATGACCTGAGCCGAAGTCGGACGCTTAACCGACCAAGCCACCCAGGCGCCCCTCATTTTTATTTTTTAAACAATTTTCTTTTCTTTTTTAATGTCTATTTATTTTGAGAGAGAGAGACAGAGAGACAGAGAGTGTGAACGGGGGAGGAACAGAGAGAGAGACACCCACACACACAGAATCCAAAGCAGGCTCCAGGCTCTGAGCTGTCGAGCTGTGAGATCGTGACCTGAGCCCAACTCAGACGCTTAACCAACTGAGCCACCCAGGTGCCCAATAAACCCCTTCTTCTTTTAGCAAAGTCCTACTCAGGCCTCAGAGCCCAACTGAAGTATCACCTTATCTGCGTCCAAGAGTCCTTTACAGGGCTCTGATAGCACATGCTGCTTTCTGGACCCCGAGGCTCGTCACAGCACCTTCAAAACCTCACTTACTTCTCCGATTTCTCCTCTAAACATGGCCTCTTGAGGGTAGCTACCAAGTCTGAATCACTTAGTATTTCATTTGTGTAGCACAGGGCAAGAATTGGATGGAGTGGATCCCCAGGAAAGTTTTGCTTGTGAACAAATGAACGCACGAATGAATGAAGGGGAGAAAACACCGTTTTCTGTTTACAATGACAGAGGACAGGAATTCTGGCCTCTGAGCGACAAACAGGGGTTGGGCCACCGTTGCTCTGCTCGACTTATCACTGCCATCTAACACCCAGAGAGGTGAGACACCCCTTGCTCTCCTGGGCAGGAAGAGTGGCCCTCTTTTTGGCAGCCTCCACCTCGCCCTGGAAACAGATGAGAATCACAGACCCGCTTCCCACGTAGCATCAACGCTTTTGGACCGCCGCGGCACCCTCACAAAGATGCTCGCGTCTCCTGCAAGGAGAAAGATGGCTGGTACAGTTCACTTCCTGTTCATGAGCTTGGGGGCAACGTCGTAGACCGGGGCAGGGTATGCTTGGGAGACACGAAGGAGGCCCCTTCTGTTTTCCCACGAGCCAAGACCCTGCCCTTTCTCTCACGAGGACGCCGCCCGGGACACGGCCACCGCCTGAACGGATGCCACGCCGGGGAGCCCCCTTGCCCTTACGGCGAACCACGGCAGTCACAGCGGCGGCTGTTCGGTGGACAATTTCAGACGAATCCCCAAAGTTTCACAAGAATGCCAGGTACAAAAGAGATGAAGGATGGAAACTCACACGATAAACCAAAGTGAAAACAAAACCATGTCACCAAACCCCATGTGAACTGAAACCACAGGGCAGGGTGCTCTGAGTCTCCAGACACAAACACTCCGACCCGCGAGTGAGTCACCCAGCAAAGCCGGAATGCGGCTAGGGAGAGAAGGCCCAGTTTGAGGAGGGTTTGCCCATGGCATTGTGGGCACCCTTCACACTTTCCAGTCCCTAGAGATTGGAGCAGAAGGAAAGAGAACACGCACGGAGCACCCGCCCAATCCCATAGGCTCTGGTCAACAATACAGATGGAAGCGTCCGGTGGGTTTCCACCATCACCCTATCTAGGAATGAACTGTTCTCTCCATTCGCACACGAGAACATGGAACCTAGAGATAAGACAGAGATGAATTTAAGTTCTTTCAGGGGCACCTGGGTGGCGCAGGCGGTTGAGCGTCTGACTTCGGCTCAGGTCATGATCTCACGGTTCATGGTTTTGAGCCCCGCGTCAGGCTCTGTGCGGACAGCTCGGAGCCTGGAGCCTGCTTCGGATTCTGTGTCTCCCTCTCTCTCTGCCCCTCCCCTGCTCTCTCTCTCTCTGTCTCTCAAAAATAAATAAATGTTAAAAAAATCTTTTTTGAATTTAGGTTCTTTCCTCCAGCTACACTTCACCAGAATGAGAGTCAACACAGGCAGGAGGCTCCCCTGCTCTCTCGGTAGCCCCCAAACTGCTTTGATCATGGACCAGTGCAGCAAAATTCAATTTTGAGCATACCCTCAAAAGTTGTCCACTTGTTTATCTACAAATGATGTAATAATGCCACGAGCTATGATATTACAAAACATTCAAAGAAGTGGGAACTGAGATGAAATGAGATAAACGTTAAATGTAAACAGGAGCTACACTTTTGCTTTCCCCTAGCCCAGGACAGGCATGGCTGGGTACCCAGAGGCACACACACACAGGCTGCCCAGTTAGAACTGAGACAGAACTTTGCTAAGAAAAATTATGCACTGTTTATCTTAAATTAAAATTTAAGTGGGCATCTTGTTTTTGTTTTTTTTTTTTAAGTTTATTTATTTATTGTGAGAGGGAGAGAGAGCACGCACACAGGAGCTGGGAAGGGGCAGAGAGGGACGGCGGGAGAGAATCCCAAGCACTAAGAGTGCAGAGCCCAGTGCGGGGCTCGATTCGGGGCTCGATCTCACGAACCTTGAGATCATGACCTGAGCCAAAATCAAGAATCAGACACCCAACCAACTGAGTCACCCAGGCGCCCCGGGAATCTTGTATTTTGATTTGCTAAATCTAGAAACCCAAAGGGTCAGCAAGTGTTTTCGGTTTCAGGTCCAGAGGAATATTCTAGGCTTTAGGGAAGGGATGGCTTCCCTTCTTAGTGGCTACTAGTCAACTTTCCATCGGTGAATGCAGCCCGAGGCAAATCCTGAACGATGGGGGGGTGGCTGTGTCCCAGTAAAACCTTATTTATAAGAACAAGTGGCGGGAGAGACGTGATGTGGGCTGAAGTTTGCTGACCCCGCCCTAGTGATTCATCCTTGGTGCCTTGCACCTAGGAGAGCCCGGCGTGTAAAAGAGAAGGGCCCGCGCGTGCACAGCTCTCCAACAACACGACACAGAAGAGAAGGAAGCTCTTGTCTTGTGTTTTCTCCCGGGGTTGGGGGGGGGGTGCTGGCGAGCAGGCAGAGCAAGGTGACGACAGGCCCTTGCGTCACAGGGGAGGGCAGAAGGAGTGAAAACAGGAGCATGTGAGTGTGTGAGCCGCACACACACACGTGCACATGCGCACGGAGAATCTGCTGCAGCCAAGGTACCAGCTGTGTGGACCTGCTCTCAGCGCGTCCAACTAAATGCTTCCCCTGCCCAATTACCAGCGACTCAATCGGCCAACTGGAAGCCATAACAACGCATTAACCTTTTTGCCAAATCAATTCCACCAAGTCCCCTTCCAGCACTAAGAGAAATTAAATGGCACCCCCACGCCCGGGAGGAGGGGCACGCTCTCAGTTACCATACTCGTAGGGATCGCCTCGTGCAGCTGGAGTCCTGAACGGTGGCCTCCGCATCGGCCAGAGCCCCGGGAGCCGGCTTCCTGAGGCTGGCTGCCCCCCACCCCTGCGGCCTGCGGGGGGGCCAAGGTCCAGGCGGAGAGCTCCTGCCAAGCGCCATCCACGGGACTGTCTTCGCAAACCACGCGGCATTCGCTCTGCACCACATGAAGCGGCTCGAGTCAGCTTTCAGGAGCCCCCGGTGGGCAATTTCCCACAGACGTACGTGGGCACAGCGCACCTGGGAGTCACAGCAGGGTCGGAGGCGTGCCCCGAGACCCCGGCCCTTCCGGAATCTCTCTTTCAACTGCAGCTCAGTGGCTTGGGGCGGGTTTTCTAAGAAACGGAGTTCTTGCAAGATGAAAAGCTTTTGGACTCGGCAGCACAATGTGGCACAGGGGCTAAGGCAGACATGGGCTGTAATTCGAAGCAGTGGAGAGGGGCTATGGGCAAAGGGGGTCCCAGGTGCAGGTGGCTGAAGGTGGGACAATGCAGGCTACCCTTCAAGACCCTTAGCTCCTGAGGCAGGATCTTGTTTTGGGGGACAGCGTGTCGTGTAACTTCCTGAGGGCTGTGTGTGTGTGTGTGTGTGTGTGTGTGTGTGAGAGTGAGTGCACGTGGGTAACGAGATGGGCAATTCTCCTATTTTGTCTGACCCCAAATGTTCAAAAACACAGCCGTTGTTTCCTTGTAACAAGGAGTCTCTCAATAGCCACCCCTGAGCAGCCCTCTGTTCAACAGACCCTCTGTCAGGCAGCCCGCTCCCTTCTACAAAACCTTCTCAGTGCTTGGGGGACCCTAGGACTTCTGAAGATGGGTGGTTTGCTTCCTGAAAGCACGTGGCCCTCAGGAGGCTCCTCGGTAATGGCTGCCTAAACATGGTCCTGCTGTCCCCCCGCAGGCAGGGGTGGAGAAGGCTGGGCTACCACACCCCGCTATGACCAGCTTGCGCTGACCGAGCTGAGCGAACATCCTTCCCTGAAGCATCGCAAGAATGCTCTTCGGGGCCCTGCATTCATTCAATACACACCTTTGGAACGAGGTACATAAGCATCTAGGAAAAGAGTTACAGCCTTGGCTTAGGGGAGGCCACTGTGCGGCTGAGAAGTCACCCAGGGTACAGAGATTACTCTTGGCCTGTCACAAGCCTCCGGGACTTTTCAGCCATGGAGTATGTTAGTCTGGTGACAGAGAAGGTACAGTCAACCAGGAAGCCATGGCTCCTCGCCACTGAATTGTGTCTCATCATCCTATGTGTCCTAGAGCCAGGACTAAACTGCTGATACAGGGGCACGTGGGTGGCTCAGTCGGTTAAGCTTCCAACTTCAGCTGGGGTCATGATCTCGCAGTCTGTGAGTTCAAGTCCCACATCAGGCTGTGTGCTGACAGCTCAGAGCCTGGAGCCTGCTTCGGATTCTGTCTCCCTCTCTCTCTGCCCTCCCCTGCTCTATCTCAAAAATAAACATTAAACAAATTCTTTTAATTGGTGATACAGGACATGGCATTTAAGGGACCCAGGGATGAGGGCAAAGAAACAGCAGAAGCCAAATGGGCACAAAATCAAGAAGAGTGGAAAATGTTTAGAGGAAAATTCCTGTCCACCCCCTACCTCTTAATCTTCAGGACGAGGGCAGTGTGGTTAGGGGTACAGATTCCAGGACCAGGCTGCTCTGTTCTGAGCCTAGCTGTGGCCTCTGTCCACATTCACATCCGTCAAATGGACAATCTCACCGGGCTCACCTCCTGCCTGTGTGGCCGGGAGACGTGAATGAGATCGTGGCAGGGGGGAGGCTTCCAAAGCCTCAAAGCATAATAAAACACGTGAACGAGTGTTGAGGGGGCCACGGGAGTAGCTGTTTTGTACAAACATGTACCTGTCTCATCAAAGTGAGAAAAATACAGACACATTCATATTTTAATATGCCAGTTGTCCCAAAGCAGTGGAAATCTGGTTATTTAAAAATTCCCTTTACATCGCCCAACTGAGGCCAGATTTCGATTTGTAAAGCCCAGAGTCACATATAAGCGATAATCTTCAGATTAGCAGTTATACGTAAACACCGATTTTTTGTGTCCAATTATTGATAATAACCAAAAAGCAATAACGACCACGACTCTATTTCACCCAGAGGCAAGAACACACTTCGTATAATGTTAGGAATGAAGACAGTTACATTTTCAATGCCAAGAGCCCCTGGCAGCTGGAAATGGCTGCAGCCTCTCGCTGACAACCTCCTGAACTTTTACGAGTCACGCACACACAGGGGCTTAAAAATGTCACTTGTACCTAATAGAACTGTTTTTCAGAAAGACATAATCAGAACCTCTAGCTTTCTGGAAGTTGTCAGCTGCCACTTAGGAGCCCTGGAGTTGCAACCTGGAGTTGTTTAAGGCCACACAACCCAGCGTGGCTCTGACAGTGAGGTCCCCGGTACATTAGAACTCACAGAATCACGTTAGCGCCTTCCTCCTGGGATGGGGGAGATGGCTTAAGGGCAATAAATACTGATAAAGGGAACCGACTGACTGGGAACGTGTGGCCTTTGGGAGGGACAGGTGAGGGGAAAGAGTGACCTGGAGACAGCCCGCCCAGGATGCGCCCCGGAGCCTTACAGGGATTTCTTCAGTCTCCGCGAGACAGGAACGTGGGGAGAAAGAACAAAGGCAGTCAGCAAAGGGGCGGGCAATCATCGGCGATACCTGGAGTTTTACACCTTTTTTCTCTTCAGACAGAATCCAGTAAATGTAATTACATCGAGGCCTCCCTTTGTCACTCTGCAAATCGAGTCTCGGCCCTGGAATCTGTTTTATGGGCTGCTGTGACTAAGGCAGTAACAAAATGGACAACAGATACCTGAAAAATGTGGTGAGCTACGGGTAATCTTCAACTTGGGTGTGTGTCTGTTTTTGTGTACGAAAATGAGGCACCCAAGATGGCTGAGGAGAGAGCAAAGGGCGCCGACTAGAAGGAGAGAAGCAGAAAATGTTGGTTCCCCCACCATCAGATCCTCATTTGCTAGCCACTGTGCCGTCTCCGTTTTGAGACCTTCTCTGGGGAATTATCTTTGGCCAATGTCCTTGCTCACCTCACCTGAGACACCTGGGAAGGAAAAGCCCCTACCAGGGATGGGCTAGGACCACCTCATATGGGGGTTCAACAGACTGGCCCTCGGGCCTCTAGTTGGACCAGCTCTGAGGTGCGATTTGCACCCCAGGAACCCCTGGCATTGAGACAAAAGTAGGCATCACTTGAGGCCACATCTTCCCTTGACTCCTTTCCCTTCTCCTACTTTGTTTTCCTCACCCATCACCTCCGAGAATACACCCTCCAGCAAGTATGTGCGACCAAATCCCTGTCTCAGGCTCTGCTTCTAGGTGACTCAAGCTTAGGCAGTTTAAAAAAAAAAAAATCAGTAAAAGCCAGAATGTCTTGAGGTGGGCCTACCAGGTATCTGACACGTAAACTGGGAGGGCCTACCTACTGAGAGGTAAGAGGAAGGATGTGGAGGGAGACAGAACTGTGTTCAGATCCCTGGTCCATATGTGGGACAGATACTTGCGTGGATTCTGCCCAGAGAGCATAGGGTTTGGAGCATCTGAGATTCACAAGGCCCCAACCTGACACTGCACGGCAGCAGGGGAGCTGGGCTTCAGTCCGCAGCATTCTGTGGAGTCAGAGGCCACTGCGGCCATGACAGACAGGACCAGTGCATAGGGCAGGTGCCGTGGTAGCTGAGGACGGCATGGTGACTCCACGAGGAGGCAAAGATGCTTAGAACGGGACAACCTCCCGCCCTGTCCTCAAATATAGGGCGGGTCTGTGCTTGCAACACAACTCTAGACACATGCTCTGAAAACCTATATGGCTGAGTGCAAAACTGGAATGTTTATAGTTAACGTCTGAAGGATCCCTCGAATCAAAGCACCTCCAAACAGGATATTGCCTCTGTTTTAGTCAAGGTTCAGCAGAGAAACAGAACCTACAGGAGATATTAACTATAAGAAATTGGCACATGTGATTACGGAGGCTGAGAGGGCCCCAGATCTTTAGTTGGCCAGCTGGAGAGCCAATGGTGTAAATCCCCAGTCTTGAAGCTGGCAGCTTGGAGACCCGAGAAGGGCTGAGACCACAGTTTGAGGCCAGAGGCAGGAAAAAGACCAAGGCCCAGCTCGAGGAACTCTGGCAGCAGGAGTTTTCCCTTACTCCTGAGAGAGTCAGCATTTTGCTCTAGGCAGGCCCTCAACTGATTAGACGAGGCCCACTCACTTTAGAGAGGGCAATCTAATTTACGGTCCACAAATCCAAATGTTAATCTCATCCCCAAACACCCTCACAGACACACCCAGAATACTGTTTGGCCAAATAGCCGAGTACCCCATGCTCAGTCTAACTGACGTATAAAATTAATCATCACAGCCTTAAGTTACACATAAACCAGCCCTGCCCTCAATCTCGGCTAGCTCAAGGACCTCACGTACTTCCCAAATAGGTATGGAGGTGGCTACGTTGGCTAGAAATGTCAGCCAAAAGCCCTTTAGGAATGCAAAAGACAAATAGGTTCATTAACACAACAAATATTTATGAAATTCTGATTAGGAATATTATGGGAAAGGTGTTCTGGGCAAAAGTGGCATACAGATATTGAAGGTAAATTTGAGACTCCCGAGACTGTACTCCTGAGACATACACGGAGAAGGAAAAAAACACCCTTTTCAATTCTCTCACAATCCTTGTACTTACCATAAGAAACAACAAGAATCTTGTTTGGGTGCATCTTTAACGCCTAACACTTCAATTTCAGACTTCCTGGCGATCATAAGTAGCTAACCAGAATTGAATACCACTGTTTTTTGTTTCCTTTATATTTATTTTTATGAATATTTTGTATTTATGACAAATGAGACCGCTCTTCCATTTATGTCAGGAATATAAAACTTTCCTTATAAAGAGCTTCACATAATTATCCAAGTATTTATAAAGATAAATTAAAACCAAATAATATGACAGACGAGCAAAGAGGCCAATCATTGTGAAGGTGGTATAAAAATGAAGCTTGGGAAACACTGTTTTACAGAATTAAATGCGAAAACTATAGAAAAGAGGACGGGATGAGCGGGTCAAGGAAGGAGTCCAGAAAAATCTAGCAAGAAAAGATGGGAAGTGACAAATAGCCATCCATTCAAGTTTGTAAAAACACAAAATAAATGCTGTCTCTTTATTCTTGCCAAAACATCATGCTACGTCTCAAGAAGGGAGGGGGTCAAACCCAATGGAGGCAACTCCTAAGCTTTTGCTAAGAATTACAGAAACAATTACTTCTACCTGCCATAGACTCAAAAGCCATAGGGAAATAGGCCAGCTCAGGAGTATCTAAACTAATTTCCATTGATCTACTTCTATGTTATTTAAATTAACTAAAGGATTGGAGTCAAAGTTCCTTAGAGTCACATATGCCCATACCATATCCAGGTGGTTAATTAAGTATAAAGGTTTAATTTCTGATAAAAAAAAATTAATTACCTAAGAATATTGATTAAAGCATATTCCAGGTATTAAATCTCTGTATCAAATTATCCCAAAACTTAAGAGGTATAAGACAACCATTTATTCTGTTCATGCATTTTGGGAGTCAGGAATTTGAACAGGGCACCATGGTGACCGTGACATTTGGAAGGTGGAATCATCTGAAGGCTCCGTCATTCCCTTTCGGTCTGATGGTGGACGGGGCCTCAGTTCCTCCCCATCGGGGCCTCCCTATGTGGTCCTTCCACGTGAGCTGGATTGAACTTCCTCACAGCATGGTGGCCAGGCTCCAAAGGTAAGCATCGCATGAGTGAGACAGACCCAGATGGGAGCCAAATCATCTTTTGCCACCTAAGAGAAATCCCATAATGTCCCTTGCACCACATTCTAATTAGTTGCAAGCGAGTCCATACGGGTAGCCCAGATTCAAGGATGGGAGTATAGGATTAGGCTCTGCCTTTCACTGGAAGAATGTCAAAAGAATTTGCAAGCAGCCTGTGCAGAGGTTTAATAACAGGAAAACTGCCTCCTCAGCACCCCTCAACTCCCCCTTCTTACAAACTTCCTGGCCAACAATGATCATCATGGGAGTTGACCACACACATTATCACCTGGACACCAAGTTGGAGGGCTTTACTCTGCCTGCTCTCAATTTCAAGGTACTGACCTTCGCAACCAAAGAAGCATCCCCCACCCCTGCAGCAAAAAAAAAAAAAAAAAAAAAAAGAGAAGAAAAAGTAGGTGAGAAAGAAGCAGATGAAATTGGCAGAAAGAAAACACGAAATGACAGAGTGAAAACGGACAGAAAGAACAGATTTATATTCCTTTTCTTTGTAACAAGTGCATGCTGAAACAATAGATGTTCAAAGGAATCCGCGCCAGGAAGATTTCCCGAGGAGACACAGGGTTGGCCTGCATCTTTGAAGTCACACGTTCTATAAAAAGGTCTGGAAAGCATTGAGCTGTACCTTAGAAAGTAAAGCACTTGGCACCTTAATGGGAGCGTGCCTCTTGGCTCTAAGTCGTACCCCCAGCTCTGCCGTGGGACACACCATGCTGCCACGTCAAGTGTCGGGTCCTGTCTCTAATGCATGTGGCAATAAAATAACAGACACCATAAGAGCCACTTGAAAAGAGACAGTAGGTACTCCTGGGGCTTATACAGCTCAGTCAACTCAGATTCATAAAAAAGAATTAAAAATAAGCAACTTCCTACCAAGGATAGCAAAGGATTTCAACATTATCTTAAAATAACACCCATTCCTACCAAGGATAGCAAATGATTTCAACATTATCTTAAAATAACACCCAACATAATGTGTTGGATGCTGTAGTGGCACCGACATCCACGGCAGAGCAGATCTCATACTGTAAGTTGGGGACTTTGTTAATGATGATAATTGCTTATTCCAAAGGGAACACACAGAGTGATTGGAACTTTTTAATCACTGCCCAGTTTCTGTATCTCCTGTCGTTACTGATTCCCAGGATTCCTGGATTCCTGGTGGTTCTCTAATGGAACGGACTTCCCACATCCCATATGATTAAGCCAAGAGAGAAGACTATTTGTGTTCTTTCCCGAAAAGACTTCTCCTGGACTCACATGAATGAGTCTTAAGAAATAACTCAGGTTATGGAGTTGGTGTGCTTAGCACAGCCAGCACATGGATTATTATAAGAAAATGTGGGAAGGAAGGAAGGAAGGAAGGAAGGAAGGAAGGAAGGAAGGAAGGAAGGAAAAGAGGAAGGGAGGGAGGGAAGAATGGGTTTGAGGTGCTAGGCTTGTCATTAAAATCATCCTGACATACGTACTTCTTAGTAAGCATCTTGAAAATATGTAACCAGAGCCTTAAAAACAAGACAAAACAAAACAGGGGCACGTGGGTGGCTGAGTCAGTTAAGCACCCCGCTCTTGATTTTGGCTCAGGTCGTGATCTCACGGTTTGTGAGATCAAGCCCCACGTCAGGCTCTGTGCTGACAGCACAGAGCCTGCTTGGGGTTCTCTCTCTCCCTTTCTCTCTGCTCCTCCCCTGAGTGCTCCCTCTCCCTCTCGCACACACACACAAATAAATAAATAAACATAAAGAACAAAACAAAACAACTTTACATTCTTGGCCTAAGTAGTTCTATTTCCCCAACGCTAAGAATTCCTCAAGAATTTATGGTAAGGGGTTAAACGAAACAACACAAAACAAAACAAACTGAGGCATGTTAAAGTCACTACCTTATTTATTACACAGAAAAATCGGAAGTAACAGAATGTCCAAACACGTGGGTCGGTAACCTACAAGTCAGCAGCGTGACGGGATTAGTAAAGGGGGGAGCAGTGACCTGAGTGGTTCTGGGTCTGGCACTGCCCTGCATCTGTTTCCATTCACAGTCTTGTTCAGACCCAAATCAAAGCCTGTGGGTTCGGCAGCACAGTGGTTTTACAGGTGAGCTCACAGGTGAGATGTGCTACACAGCAGGCTCGGGAGTCAAAACCGTGCGTTCAGATCCTGTCACTGACCTTCAGCACCTGAGTGTCCTTGAGCACAGTCTCTACCCTCCGTTTGAGTTTCTCGGAGCTGCCATAACAAATAACCACGGCTGGGGGGCTTAGAACAACAGAAGTATATTCTCTCCCAGTTCTGGAAGCCAGGAGTCCAAAATGAACCTGTCATCAGGGGCTGTGCTCCTGCAAAGCCTTTAGGAGGTGGAAAGATTCACCCCTGCCTCTTTCAGCTGCAGGTGGCTCCAGGAGTTCCTGAGCTTGTGGCCACATCACTCCTGCCCTGCTTCCAGGGTCACATGGCCTCCTCCTCTTATCTCAAGTCTCCCCCTGTGCCTTTCTGACAAGGACACTCGTCATTGCATTTAGGGCTCACCTGGATAATCCAGGAATCTGTCCTCATGTCAAGATCATTAACTTAAACACATCTGCAAAGACCCTTTCCCAAATAAAGCCACATTCACAGGTTCCAGGAACCGAGGACATGGATGTCTCTTTCCTGAAGGGCCACCATTCAATCCACTACACTCTCCCTGAGCCAGATATTCCTGGTTTATGAAACAGAGACCCTCAAAGACCTCACCTCCTTGCACTCAGAGAAGACCAAATGAGGTGGCCAATGTACCATTTCTGTATTCCTGTGGCTTCCATGTTACCAGGAGGAAAGTGGCATAACAAGAAGGTTCAAATGGCACGTTTAAGGTCCCCTATCATGTCAGCATATGACTCTAGACGGGGACACGCTGGCACACAGTTTTTTCAGAAAGGAAAGTTATTTTCCCTCTTGGAATCAGAGACAGCAAAAGCAGCAAGACTCTGGAGACCATGAACACCAGGAGTTCTCCAAGTGTGGCCCGGGGACTCTATCAGAGGCTCTGTGAGGTCAGACCACTTTTCACGGTAAAACTAAGGTATTATTTGACTTTTTTTTTTTTCATTTTCTTACAAGTAGAAGTGGAGTTTCCCAGTGGCCATATGACATGTGATATCGCAAAAGACCGAATGCAAAAGCAGATGTGAGAATGTGACTGTTTTCTGTAAAGCTGAGCGTTAAAGAGATCTGCAGAAACATATAACAATGCTGTCCTCCTCACTATTTGTCTGAAAATGCAGTTATTTTTCCTAAAAAATTTATTCATGTCAACATGCAATGGGTTTATGATTTTTAAATGAATTACTGCATACAAATTTAATTGTTTTCTACTCGAATTGCTAATGCGGTAAGTAAAAACAGATATAGTCCACATAAGCAAAAGTTCTTTGGGAAGAACTGGGAAGTGCTGGGAAGTGCTGATGTAGACCGAGGCTGGCGTCCAGTAAGACGCACCATACCCCTCCTTGTCTCACCACCTTGTGGACATCCAGGGGTGACTCCGGGTTCCCAATGAATCCTGCCCCAAACTCTCAGTCCTTTCCACATTGTGTTACTAGCAGCAAGGACTCTTTCCATTGCCAGTGAGAGAAACTTGGCATAAGCAAAAAAAGAGAGAAAAATTTATGGGAAAGATACAGAAGGGTCCCCCGAATCGCAAGAAACAGATCAGGAACTACAACGGCAGCTCCAGGGACCCCAGGGACTGGCCACCCTGGACTCAGGTCTTGTAGCTACCCCCCTCCCCCGCCCCATCTCTCTCATTTCTGCATTCTGCGGGATCCCCGACGGATGGGAAATGTGTCCACGGGCAGCTCTGGAGTGACGTCTTTGTATCTCCAGGACCAGATGGGGCAAAGGTCCTTCTGATGAGCCTTGCTGTCCACATTCGTTTGGGTACACTCCGAGCGGTCTCTTGAGTCAAAAACCCACATCTGCGGCCGACAGCCTGTGGCTCTTGGGTTGGCCACAGTAAGAGGGAAAGAAACTCGCAAATGAAGATGCCGGTCTTAAGAAGGCAAAAGCCTCCCAGGATGACTAAAGCCACAAACGCCCTCCACTGTGCTCAGACGGGCCTGGCCAGTGGAGCCATGTTAGTCACACAAATGATACCCGGTGGACATTTCGTTTCAGTGCCACGTCCCTCACTGTCATTCTACACACGGAGAAACAGTGTCTTCTGTTTTGACAAAGCTCTTGTGAACTACCTCTTCATGGGCCCATGCACCTACCACAGCAGAAGGGAGATACAACCACAACATCTCTGGCATATAGCGTCTAGGGTCTTACTTACACAAGTGACTTGCCCAGCTGGCCCCCATTCTCCATCAATTTAGACACCGTCCCTCAAAAAGAACAAAAGGCAACACTGTGTATCCAATGATGATCACACAAAAGGGAACTTCGATCCAGCTGAACCACCACCCTTCCCCTATCAGTAGAGGGTTGGCAAAGGCTGAGTCTGGGAGCAAAAGGCAAAGAAAAATTAAGAATTCACATATGAGAACTTGTCCACTCCATTAATAAATATCACTACATATGAGAACCCAAAGTAGATTTGTCTCTTAGGATCTGGTTCTAGAAATAACTGGGAACCATGTAAGTGATCCCGTTTCCCTCTTTGCATGCCCTGCTAGGAAGCTCAGAGTCCACTTTGACCTGATTTCCAGGTCCTCCTGATGTACATTTTATGAACTAGCCTTGGTCCTGACTTTGTGTTGTTTTTCCTACTCTCATGCTACCTTCCCTTGATTTCCCTGGCCATTCCCCCTACCCCAACTTTTATTATACTTCTGTTGGACACTCTAACTGCTTTTTACTAACACTGGAAAAGCAAATCGCGCTTTCCTGTATTTCCTCACTACGTTTCCTCAATGCGACTAGGTGTATAATGACCAAATGAAGCCAACTGACCACGCAGCAATGAGCATGCCCTGCATATCTAACGCAACCTCCGTTTTCCCACAAAGGCTGTGTTAGCAGCTGTGGGGAAACCAGGGCTGGTATGTCTCCTCTCTCCCTGTGCGCGGCCTGCCAAGGAGCTGTGCCCAGGAGCTAGAGCAGTCTGTGATCGGATGCTAGAAGGGACTGGTGCAGAAGAGCCAAAAAGCCTGACAGTCTTCTCTTCCCTTGCTTCTTCCCTACATTGAAGCACTCATAATAAAATGTACCAGAATACAATACAAAATAGGATAAGAGATCTGCTTGAAGAAGCTCTCTGTTAATGTACTAATCTTGACAGAGCTAGCTAACAAGGCAAAGGGTAGGTGGGGAGGGGAGGCAACAGGAGGCAGTGTTAGCCACAAAAGTACAAGACAAAAGACGGCTGAAGTTTCCAGATAATCCAAGGATAATCCAAATAAATAAATTTCCAGATAATAACAAGTCCCAGGAGCCCCAGAGGCCAGGCATATCTCATGGTGGCCTTCACAGGACAAGACAGAGCCCAAACTGGTTCCGATGCTAAGAGATGCTCCCAGAACAGCGTGTTCCTCAAGGGCTCGTGCCGCAGCGAACACTTCCCGAGGTGCCGGAAGCTGACCCAGAGTTTGGCATAAAACTGAGGTACGGTGTTGGCGGAAAGATGGGAGCCTCTGACCGTGTAAACCAGTGGGCTCCAGGCACCGTGTTAAGCGCTGTACAAACATCATTTTGTTGATATTACTGGCTCCATCTTTCACATGAGGAGAGAGCAGCCATGGCCACGTTGAGTATCTTGTCTAAGGATGAGGTGACCCAAATGGTAGTGAGCAGAGATTCAGGCCCAGGCATGAGGGCATCATGCCATGATCTCTGCACAACCCTGTCGTCTCCTTGTCTGCCCAAACACCCAGCCGCGTTGTTTCTTTATCCACTTGTTCATTTGTTCCTTCACACCTTCATCCGTCACACACCTGAGCATGAGCTCAGGTACGGCACAAAATACTGGGACCAAGCCACTGACGGGGCGTGGTGCTTTTCCGCATCGGATGTTGCCTATTGCGGAGGAACTGTGTCACCCCAAATAATATGCTGAAGTCCTGATTCCTGGTAGCTGTAAATGTCACCCGATTTGGAAATAGGGTCTTTGCAGGTAAGATGACATCATACTGGAGCAGAGCGGGTCCTAACGCAAAAGCTGGTGTCCTCATCAAAGGAAGATAAAAGACAGACCCACAAGGATAAGGCCATGGAACGACAGGGGCAGGGACTGACGACGCATCTCTAAGCCAAGGAACACCAAGAGCCCCCAGCAACACCAGACGCTGAGGAAGGCACGGAGCAGACTCTCCCTGAGAGCCTAGACAGAGAGCGGGGCCCTGCCAACATCTTGATCTCAGACTGCTAAGCTTCAGAACGGGAAGAGAATGTATTTGTGTTCTAAGCCGCCTAGTTGGGGAGACCCGTGAAACCCACCAACGCAGAAAGCACCTGCCGAACACCGGCTATGTACCCGGGGCCCTTCACTGGGTGCTCAGCCTCCTGAGTTGCAAAAGAAAACAAAAGAAACACACCGTTACCCTTGAGAAACTCTTAGGGGAAAAGGTAGGGGGATGAGATACGTCTGAAACATTCCACACACACATAAAAGCTCATCAAATCATTTTCACTGCTCCCTAGAAAATGTCTCCTTGAGGGGGCAAAAAATGGTTGTGTAGTATTTATTCAGAGTTTACAGAATGTGGTTTTCAATCCCAAGGGCAATGAGATGGTTTTGATGTAAGCCAAGGGGGAACTGCATGGAAATGCTTTCCCAGCTCTAGGGATTTTCATCTTTGTGCCAGGGGACTTCACGTGAGTGGGTCTGCTTGTCCAAATTCCCAAAACCAAGGGGCTTTGACCACTCCCACTGAAAAAACATAAGGACATGGTGATAACTCAAAAAATTTGGTGCACTGGCGATGCTTACAGTGGGTACAACATGCTAAAACTCTCTGCTTTAACTTCTGCCGGAAGAAGGAGGGGCATGAACCAACGATGGAAAGAAAGATGATTCTCAGGAGTTGTTGCTAAAGTTATGTCCCTGAAAACTCTCCTGTTTGCAGAGGATGCAGGAAAAGCTACACTGTAAGTTACTACAGAGACAATAGAATCCAACCACTTTATTTCCTCAATCAACACTTTGTTCAGTGCTGGTAACCAGAGCCCCAAGAAGCCCGAGTCTGTGACAGGCACTCTCTAAAGATTTAATTACAGATTATAAATAAAGGGGTACATTCCAGAACATGGGGGTTGTAGTAAAGACAGGCTAAATCTTCACTAAGCTCGCTTCCTTCTTGGGCATCCCTGATTCTTGCCAGAGCGAGGACAGACATGAGGACACTGCTTCCAGGCTTGGGGCATAGAGCATCCCCCATGGTTCTACACTTCCTCTCCCTCCGCTTCTGCTGAGCCAGGATGAGAGCGTACCTTGCAGGCCCTAGTGGGGATGGAGAGTAAAGCACCTGGAGAGATAAAACCCAGGTCTCTGAATGACCCACAATAGACTGTGACCGCAGCTATAAAGTAACCCTTATTATATTAAAGATTAAATGCGAAAGCACTAAAATTTTGGAGTTTTCACTTACACCAACTGGCCTAGGCTGATACAAGGAACAAAGAACAAATTCCATTTTTGACCTTTACAGAGATGGGAAAGCAGGGTCAGGGGGGACCCTAGAGGGAGCTCCAAGGGCCAGATGAGCGAAGATGCTGTGGATATTACCGAGAACCCTTGAGAGACAGACACACGGATGCCGGCTGCGGGGAGAGGAAGGTCAGGGGCAAGTGTAAAAGAGTAAGAGGGGAGGAGGAAAATGTGCAGATGAGAACAACGTTCATTTCTACACACAGCCTGGAGCGATCTGGTCTTCTTCTGGCCACCCTTACCTCTCCCACCTCACACCTCATGCAGGAGGACTTTTCAGCAAAGGCCACATATGGGAGAGAACTGGGAAATGGGTACGACTGCCAAAGCTTTCTTGCTTCTGTGTTTCATGGTGCTGGGATGGTTAAAAGCTTCCCAGGTGACTCCACTGCATCACCCACATTGAGAACCACTGCTGTAGCAGGAACTTAACACATAAAGACAGGAAGGGGACCTAGCTGGCTCAGTCAGTACAGCATGAGACTCTTGACCTCAGGGTCATGATTTCAAGCCCCATATTGGCTGTGGGACCTACTTAAAAAAGGAGAGGAGAGGAGAGGGGAGGGGAGGGGAGGGGAGGGGAGGGGAGGGGAGGGGAGGGGAGGGGAGGGGAGGGGAGGGGAGGGGAGGGGAGGGGAGGGGAGGGGAGGGGAGGGGAGGAGAGGAGAGGAGAGGAGAGGAGAGGAGAGGAGAGGAGAGGAGAGGAGAGGAGATGAGGAGAGGAGAGGAGAGGAGAGGAAAGGAAAGGAAAGGAAAGGAAAGGAAAGGAAAGGAAAGGAAAGGAAAGGAAAGGAAAGGAAAGGAAAGGAAAGGAAAGGAAAGGAAAGGAAAGGAAAGGAAAGGAAAGGAAAGGAAAGGAAAGGAAAGAAACATTCTGGAGCTACTAAGAAAGCTTGAGCATCATAGGATACGAAGTCTCTGCTTCTGTTAACCAGCACAAGAGATAGGGCAGCGGCCCATTCGACTGGCTTTTGCTTTACTTGTCCTTGCTCTCCCCTGGTCCTTATAGACGTCATCTAGTTTAGCCAGGCACACACAATTCCCAGCCTCCCCACATCAGCTGCTATCCCTTTGCTTACTGTTGATAACGACTATCGTTCCTTTCAGCCTCCCTCCAGTTACAACCCCCACACCAAGCCCTGCTAGTCTCCCACGACCTTAACCACTGGTGAGCCCTCGGAGCCATCAGACACACCCTGCAGCGGCTGGAATGATGCCTCGCCTCGTGCTCCCATGGCGCCCCGTGGGATAACACACAAGGGTGGCCAGGCACTGCCTATGAGCCAGGCACTGGGGCAACTGCTCTTTATTCCAGTCACTTTGAGATAGATGTCATCTCTCTCAGTTAATCCTCGGGTACCTCCATGAGTTAGATACTGCGATCGTCTCCACTGTACACACGAGGGAACTGAGTAAAACTGCCCGACGTCGTGCCATGCAAGCAGTCAGTGGCAGAGCTGGCCTTGGATGCAAGTCTGCCTGACTATACAGTCAGTGGCCACGACCCCTGCAAGAGGCTGTGGTCAGTACATCCGCCCCCACACCTCGTGTGCATCTGGCCCCAGGCCTTATCACCTCTGCTGGACAGACCCATCTCAATCTTTTTGGCAGGTCTGGGCATGCAGAGCTGCTTCATGGATGCTGGATGAACAAGCAGATGAACAAGTGAATGAACAAGCAGATGAACAAGTGAATGAATAAATGAACAAGTGAATGAACAAATGAACAAGTGAATGAACAGATGAATGAACAGATGAACGAACAAATGAACGAACAAGTGAATGAACAAATGGAAGAACAAATGATTCCACATTTTGCTGGGCCTAGGGTATGCATAATCATGACCTTAATCAATGCATGTAAAGGAAGATAAGATATTGGTCAAAACTGAAGTTTCTTGATTTCATTTTTCTAATGTACTCATTTTTGAGAGAGAGAGAGAGACAGACAGACAGAAAGAGTGTGAGCAGGGGAGGGGCAGAGAGAGAGGGAGACACAGAATCTGAAGCAGGCTCCAGGCTCTGAGCTGTCAGCACAGAGCCAGACGCGGGGCTCAAACTCACGGACTGCGAGATCATGACCTGAGCCAAAGTAGGACATTCAACCGACTGAGCCACCCAGGCACCACTGTAGTTTCTTGACACACACACACACACACACACACACACACACACACACACACACACACACACTCATGTCCAAAATGCCACCTTCTAGGAAAGAAAATGGCTGGACCCTAATTTAATAGTTTACATAAATAGCTCCTTAATAGGCAAGAAGCACCAAAGGTCAGTCACATACATACAGTTGGGTTTACTGGGATTATGGGGACATCAAATATTCCAGCTTCTATACAGATGTTTGTATGTGGTTGGTTTGCCTTATTCGCTGGGACAGAAAGTAGGGTCTCTTTGTTGCAGCAAAGGAGAAGGGAATATGTGTAGAACACCTGTTCTGCTGACACTGCGTATATATACCTTCTCTCATCAACCCCCAGAGAACCTCTATGAGGATGCTACCGTCCTCTCAATAGTTCAGAAACGGTTCAGGCAGGGTAAACTCTTTCTGTGAGGTCACGCAGCCAGTCAAAGCACATACCCTTTCTTCACAGAGTATATTTCTAAAAGGAGTAGTTCAGACTGCCCTGAACTTAGGGCTTCTAAAGAGGAGAAAATGCTCTATATTCTCTCCCCAAGCCTCGGAGAACACGTGATCAGTCTGAATAACATCTGGCCTCAAACATCGCCATGCGGTAATAATAATAATTGCTACCACCATACAGATATTTTTATAAAGGACCTAGGAATTAACAAGGTAAATGTAAAAAGTATTATGATATATTTAAAATCTGGGGGGGCAATGGGGAGTTAGAATATTGTGAAGAAAAAAATCACTCTTTTCATTATGGAAAAAACAGTATTTTTCTGCCATATAGACACAGGGCATAAAAGTTAGACGTGATGAGCTGTAAGATATTTATGGCACTTGCCAAGTGCGAGACACAAACCATGTGGTCCCCAAATCAAGAACCACAGTTTAAGGAGATGCAGGGCTAGGAGATTTATATAAATATACATCTACGAGTGATCACCGATAAACTACCCCGATCGCATAGACTAACGGGATGCAGGCACTGGAAACAGTAAATCCGAAAGCTGAAAGGGAGCCCCTCCTGGTAAGTTGACCTCAGCAATCCTGATGGCGGATCTGCCGCTGGAGACGAGTTCTGGGTTTCATTCCGAGAACCGAGGGGGATGTACTTATCTTTCGGTTAGGACCAAATTAATTTTAAGGCAGCTTTGTGGCTCCTGTTTCAACAGCTGTTTATTCTCTCCCCAAGAAATTATCTAATGTGCTTTTAGAGGCAGCCACTTGGATGCTGCTTGTAGAGCGGACTCGGGGAATAACCCTAAACCCTGCAAGAGACAAACAAGCAGAGGCCAGGGGAAATT
Source organism: Panthera pardus (assembly GCF_024362965.1). Lineage (NCBI taxonomy): Eukaryota > Metazoa > Chordata > Mammalia > Carnivora > Felidae > Panthera > Panthera pardus. Next base: position 16,959,931 of record NW_026526754.1, on the reverse strand, counting down.
TATGGCGTAACCCAAGCTCGCAGAATCATAAAACTCGGGTGTTTTCCTTAATATAGCCAGAGCCTCACATTCAATTCCAGGGTCAAGAATTTGAAACATTGGCAGGCTTCCTACGACAAATATGGTGGTCTGAAATCCTAAACATCTGGCCCTAGTTCTCGAAGACACATTATAAGATCCAGAGGTAGAGGGACTGATTCCTAAGGACTTTTCTGGAACAATAGTGTCATTTTAGAAAAGGAAAGAAAAGAGAAAAAAAAAACAAAGAACAAACATGGCAAATTTTGAAACATAAAGTGAGGCAGAAGTTGTGTGTTGTGTTTTGTGTTGTTTTGTTTTGAACAGATATGGCCACCGGCAAACAAAATTTCTTGGGAGAAGCAAGAAAATAATTTAGAAAGAGCCATATACCTGTCATGCCCAGACAGTTATTAAGATCCTCTCTGTCTCACACATGCACATAATCTTCAAGTCTATCAGACAAATCACAGTGGGCCTAGAGTCTTCCTGGTGGGGTCTAAAAGAAACACATCAATTTTCGAACACTAACAATTTTAAATTAGGACAAGAAGGAATATTGTTAGTAATACCGGGAAGCAAGAGGGAGGCATTTCAACTTGCAAAATGACAATACGATTAAATTGAAATTGTTGTTTTCCGAATGCAGTCACTTTATAAAATGTACAGTAACGCTTTTATATGTAAATTATCTAAACTCAGAAAACCCTTCACTTTAAATGGAATTGAGACTGGCTTAACGTAGAACACTTTGGTGAAAACGTGCTTAAAATGAATAAAACTGCAAAGTGAAACAAATAATATTCTGCAGACAAATACTACAAATAAATGCTAGGTTTTTTTCTCCCTTTTTTTTTCTCTTTTTGGTTGTTGTTTATTTGTTTTGTTTTTGATTGATAGGTGTTACACTAAGAGAAACAGACAGAACTCCGGCCTGCAAATTTATTTTTAACTTTGCTGCTGCTTAACGTTAAGTGATATTTTCCATTTAAGTGATATTTTCCAGTTGGCAACTTATAAATGTTACTAATGGTGCTTCACAGAAGAGAAGTAAAGGTGTAAATACTAAGAGCCAGTGTAAGATAGGGCAAAGTAACTTCTTTGAATCAAGATGCTGGTTCCAAAATGCCCTTTCAAACACATCCAGGGGTCTCATTTCCTTTATAAAATGTCTTATTTAAAACCTCCCTTTCCTTAATTAACAACACGCGTGTCCCCCGCTGATGAGCATTTCAAATCTTGGCACTTTTCCTTGGGTGAATGTTATAACATCTGCAGACTTTCTCAGTGCACATGTGACCGTCGCTCCAACGAGACCACGTGCTCTTTGGAGGCAAGCGTGGCATCTTTGGATTCCTGTTCTTTCCCTGAGCCGACACTAACAACCTGATAGAAGATTTAGCAAATGGTGGTCTCCCAAGAATGGACGAGCAGGGATGGTTTGACGAGCCTGGGGGCTGTCTCCCCAAAATAACCCATCCACCGTAATCACTCCCACCGTGGTGATGGCTACATGCCAGGTCCCGTGCTTAACACAATATGTGCAAAGACTTAGAAAAATGGGCTTTGACAGGAAAGTGATCACCCATAACCAAACAGTACGAGGGGGTGGGGGGTGGGGCTTGGATCTGAAACCAGGTGTGTGTGATAGGAGGGCTCATAATCCTGACCAATCCCCTTTAGACCTGCTGGGCAGGGTCTCTGCGTGTCCATTCTCCCCTCCACACTGTTGCCTTCTATAGTGCCTGGTACCTTACAGATTAAAAAATAAATAAATGTTGAAGCCCGGTCAATCAATAGAACAATTCCCCGCACATCGTAGGGGCTTTGTCACCTAAATAAATGCTTCCTTTACACACACACACACACAAATTCCTTAGTAAAACTAGGAGCCTCCCAAGGTGTGTACCTTCTCCATCAAGAGTACGGAACGGGGCAGAGAATTTATCCATGTATGTATTCATCGATTCACCTTGTGACAGGTAGTAAGACATGCTTTCCATGCATGTATGGACCATGGGCCGAAGCTACACATCTAGTTTTTAAAGTCTGACTGCAACTCTATAAAGTTAGCGAAAAAGAATCAAACCCATTTAACTCCCAACACTGTAAAAACCCAGTGATAACTCCTGAGCCAGTCTTTTTGTTTTTTTGGCAGTACAATAATTCTTTTATGATGGTACCCAGTGAGAATCCCTCATGGAATTTTCTCTTAACATGGAAATGCATATGGCCCTCTGTGGCACAACAGCTGCATAACTACATAATTGTTTACAAATGCGCAAAATAAGTACCCAAACCAATAAAAAATAATAACTTGGGCATCCATAAAGAAGAGATTCTATAAACATGCAATGGCCCATACTTTCTCTATAAATAACTGTTGAGGCAAAAATACAACCACCAGAACCTCTTATTTCAAATCCCTTTCCATAAAGTAAATGGCGTTGGCAGTCTGGCAGGCTAATACCATTGTGCTTTCCCAAGCGAAAATGCTTTTTTATTAACATTTATCATTTAGGCACCATTAAAGTAACTGCAGTCAAAGTGGATCCATTTACAATAAGACGCTTGGTGTTGAGTCCACTACGTTCTGAATATGTTTCAAACTGACACACAGCTTCCCGCCATCACCAAGGAGACGGGGGCCACAGACGGGGAATTCATGAATATGATTATTCGTATTCATATTCACTAATATGAACTGATGGTGAGGAGGAAGGAGAAAAATATGGATCCTTCCAAATATGCTTCCAACTAATGTCCATCGTAATCCTCCCCTAGATCCACGAGAGACCAACCCAAAGGAATTCCGTAGTGGAGTCTCCAAAGAAGCAATGAAGGCTTGCCCTTCAGGGCTTCTCTGCCTGGAATGCTCCTCTCCCTTTCCATTCTACCTCCTCCGTGTGTCCAGGACAACTCCTATTCACTCATCAAAACCCAACTCAACTATCTTCTGTCCCAGGAAACATTCCTTGGCCAACATCAGAGAGAGTGAATCATGCCCTTCACAGCAGTTCCTCGATCAATTTCTGCACTCAACACGCAACTGTTGACCACCTACCAAGATCCAAACACTGTTCAAAAGGCACTGGAGATACGATAACGAACAGGATGGACAAAAAGCTGGTAGTCTCCAAATACAGAGCTAACTAAATCGTATAATATCAGGTAGGATGATATTATTTCAGGTTCTATAATTATTGTAATTATTGTGCTGTGTCTTCCAGAATACACTATCGACTACCGTATCTCTATATTCACATGGTTTCTCAAGTTACCAATGTCTATTGAACTGATTTAAATTAAATTAAAAAAGAAACTTAGTGTTTATTTATTCTTGAGAGAGACAGAGTGCAATCAGGGGAGGGGCAGAGAAAGATCTAGACAGAATCCGAAGCAGGTGCCAGGCTCCGAGCTGTCAGCACAGAGCCCAACGGAGGGGCTCGAACTCACGGACCACGAAATCATGACCGGAGCCAGAGCTGGAGCTGGAGCCAGACGCTTAACCAACTGAGCCACCCAGGTACCCCTGATTTAAATGAAATTTTAAAAACCACATGAACTATTAGCATAGTGCGGGTCAAGCCCTAGGCTGAGGGACAGGGACTGGATTTATACAAAATGCCCCTGCCCTCCAGGAGCTTAGAGCCAACGCCTGGGCAACTCTGGTCAAGGTAATTGTGATCATAGTGGGATAAAACCGCTTAACCTTTTATACCTTTCAGAGCAAACACTACTTCCTGTTATGCTCACAACAATGGGGAGAGGTGTTATTAGTTGAACGTTACTGAGCATCAAGGCATTCATTCCCTAACCACGTATCTTGGGAAAAGATACAGGATACATCCCTTTTGCAACAAAAACAGAAGAATCAACATGAGGCTGGTGAGATCACATACAGAAAACCTGGCTAAAGAAATGGTGGCCCACAAGAAGGGTGACGGTTGACCAGGAGGGGAAATGAGGCTGGAACATGGCGGGTCATGGAGATCCAGCACGAAAGGAAGGCCCTGCAGCTGGATAAGGGTCACACCTCCTTGTGGCCCACACCTCCAATGAAATCTCCCTGGAGACAGTCCGGTGGGCCTCACGTTGATGTCACAGAAAAAGCAGTGTAGAGACATGAGGGTTGCCAAAGAGCCACAGACACGTGTCCAGCAGCGGCTGCGGGATATTGGCATAGACATAAGCACAGCATAGCATGGGGATCCTGGCGCGGGGTCCTCATCTAAACCGCAGGGGCATCCGGGACAAGGGTCTTGGGATGGTTCCTCTACCACATAAGTCTAGTCTCAAAGGGCCAGTGGAACTTGGCAGGTGGGCTGGTTCCTAGAAAACCTATACCAAATCTCTACAAACTATCAGAACAGCAGCAGAATTATCGTTTCTCAGTCATGATGGCCAGAAGTCTGAAATCAAGGTATCAGCACAGCCGCCCTCCCTCTAAGCCTCTAGGGGAGAACCCCTCCTCACCCACCACCTTCTGGTAGCCCAGATGTTCCTTGGCTTGTGGCAGTACGATACCTATCTGTGCCTCCCTCTGCCTGTGCTGTTCTCTCCATGTGTCTCATCACATCGCCCTCCTGTTCTAGGTGTTGCCTCTGTGTCCAGATGTCCCCTGTGTGTAAGGATGCCGGCCATAATGGATTAGGGGACACCCTAAGGACCTCATTTGAATTTGATCACCTCTGAAAAGATCCTAGTTCCAAATAAGGCCACATTCTGAGTTGCTGAAGGTTAGGACTTGAACTTGACCTTTGGATTTTTTGGGGGTGTGTGTGTGGGGGTGACACAATTCAACCCTCAGTAGCAGAGCAGTGGCAGATAAACGGTAGGTAAAGGGAATGTCATCCTTTCCCAAAACACCTGGGTTGGAACCTGCCTCCTCCACTTACTACTTGTGACCTAGACAAAGTCTGACCCACTTTGTCCCTGTTTTCTCATCTGTAAAATGAGAAAGTTAACACATACCTCATAGGCTAGTTATAAGGATTGCATGAGCTAATTCAAGGATAAGGTAGATGAGTAGCTGATGGGCTCAAGAGCTCCCTCCCCCCTCCTTTCTTTTAGACATTGCTCTTGCTGACAGTATTTATTAAGACACATCCTCTCTGAGACCACATGATTTCTTGCTCAAAGCCCTGCAAGACCTCACGTGGCAGACATCTTGGTTGGTGGCCCCATCGGCCTCCTCTCCTGCAGGGCTTTCCCAGCATCCCTCACAACCTAGGAGGCCACATGAGGGATTCTGGAAAAGCTCTTGCCTTTCCTGATAAAAAGGTCAGAGCCAGCTGGTACCATTCCCTTCTCCTTCTTCCCAGCTGGAACCCAACTGGTATGCCTACCATGGTGGTGGCCATCTAAGAGCCCAGAGCAATGATCTAGAGAACCACAGGGCTGGTGACCCAGAACTCTGACAAGTGTTGAGCCGCTGAGCCAGCTGAGTCACTGCCAGCAACTGCCTCCCTCTGGGCTTCTTATTAGGCAAGAAAAGACAAAGCCCTATTTGCTTATGCTAATTTTACTTGTGTTTTCTCTAACCTGCTGCTGAACTCACTCCTATCTTGATAAACCTTCTCATTGATCTCTGCGTTTCCAACCCTAAACCATGACGATCCATTCTCTTCCAACAGCCCTGGTATTGGCAAGAGTCCTGTCATAATATAGCATTATCATATGTGATACCTTATGTCAAACGTATGTCACATCCTGTATCACAGTGCATCCTATGAGTCTCTAGCTGAAAGCCATCCAGCGGTTCCTTACTGAAACCAGAGGCAAGTCTCAAGCCGTCCGCTTACAAGGCTCTGCGTGATGTGGCACCTGCCATCAGCTTTCACCTGAAGCTGTTCTGTTCTGCCTCCAATGAGCCTCTCGACTGCCTCCGACACGCCAACCTCCTTTTCAGGTCCAGAGGTCTTGACAACTGTTTCTTCTCTTTCGGACACGTTGCTGCTGTAAATTTGAGTACTTGGCTCTTTACCATCCTCCGTGTCGCTCCTAGAAGAGCACCTTGAACAGGGAGGGCTGTCAGGACGTGTCAGGTGAACCAAGGAGAGAAAATCTAATATCCACGGAGCACAACTGTGTGACACAACCACATTGTCCAAGGGGACCCCATGGAAGAGCTCTGGGTTCACCCGGTCATCTAAAATCCACACTTTGGTTTCTTTTACCTGCTTTACTCCTCATCCCACCGAGTATGGTCTCCTGGAAATTAAACCTGGACGCGTGCGCACGTACCCACAAAGCCCTCCTACTGGGGTACACCAGGGCGGCGATCCCCTGCTCCCTAGAGTCCCAGGCCCTAGCTCCGTCTCTTTCTCTCACTATACTCACATCAGGACCCGTGCATTAGTCTGCCAGCTGCCATAACAGAATACACACCTTGGTGGCTTAAACAACACGTATTTCTTTTCTCACAGTTCCGGAGGCTGGAGGTCAAGGTGTTGGTAAGTTTGGTTTCTTCTGAGGCCTCTCTGGCATGTGGACGACCATGTTCCCATTGTGTCAGTTCAACACATCACACATACCAAATAATAACAGCCTCGAAGGACAGAGCTTTGCTGGCCTGGTTACCAGGAATGATCTACGTCTTACGGCTCACACTATGACCTGTCTGTCATTCCTGGCAATCTGTCTCTTGAGGCGGCCAGATCATATTTTCTTAGAGAAATTTTCAAACGTACCTCACAGTAGAGAAACTAGTTACAATGAACCCATAATGCACCAATAGCTACAACGCTTTCCAATCTGGAATCGTGTATCTTCTCCTCCAGCTATCATTTTTTTACTTAAAAAAATTTTTTTAATGTTGATTTAAAAAATTTTTTTTTAATGTATGTTTATTTTTGAGAGAAAGAGAGACAGAACGTGAGCAGGGGAAGGGCAGAGAGAGAAGGAGACACAGAATCTGTGCTGACAGCTCAGAGCCCGATGTGGGACTTGAACTCATGGATTATGAGATCAAGACCTGAACTGAAGTCGGAAGCTTAACCAACTGAGCCACCCAGGCGTCCCTATGTTTCTTTATTTTTGAAAGAGAGACAGACAGACAGAAAGCGAACCTGGCAGGGGCAGACAGAGAGGGAGACACAGAATCCGAAGCAGCCTCCAGGCTCCGAGCTGTCAGCACAAAGCCCGACGCGGGGCATGAACTCGTGAACAGCAAGATCATGACCTGAGTCGAAGTCAGATGCTTGACCAACTGAGTCACCCACATGCCCCCAACTATTTCTTTTTATTATTTTAAAGCAAATCCCAAACATCGCAATGGTATACTTTTCTCAGTATGAGTCTCTAATACAAAATGAATTTTATTCAGAATATTATCATGCTTCCCAAATTAACAGTCCTTACTTAACACTATTACCTACTCCATATTCAGATTTCCCTGACGGTCTCAGAAAATTATCTTTGATGGTAGGTTCATTTAAATCTAAATCAAAACAAGCTTCACGGATTGCAATTAGATGCTGTGTTGCTCACGTCTTTTTTAATCCATGCAACATTTTGAAGTCAGATGCACACCGCCTTCGCACTCAGAGCACTTTCTCACTTAAGACGTCACGGCAGAGTATTCATTATCCAAGATACGGGAGCCCAAGAGCCCAGGGTCCTGTGAATGGGAGGGGGCTCAGGCTGCTTCTTCACTGAGCTCGCACAGATTACAGATGATTTAATGTCCAGGAGGGCAGTGCTGCAAGATATGCTCTTTCTCTTTCCAAGTGAGCTTGGTTCTGAATTTGGATTAATTTAAATGGCGCGTGCACAGAGGGAATTTGTATGATATGTTTACGGAATAACTGTGATCAATACTCATGCGTTTATAAGTGGGAGTGTGTGCGCAGTAGGCTTTGAGGAGGTTCCTGTGTGCTCACTCTTTAACGGTGATCAATACTCATAGTCAATCACCGACAGGGGACTCGGAGCAAACATTTACATTCAAACTGTGCTGGGTCCCCTTATGGAAGGTTCTTTCATTTGGTCGGTGAGTCGCAAATACATTTATCAGACAATGTTATACGGGGATGGAACTATAAAAACACATTTTTAAGCATTAAAGGTTTATCATTCTGTCATCTGTTCACACTTTCATCACCAAGATCTTTGGGGCTGGTCTTTCACACTATTATTCCTGAACAGCTGTATGCTCTAAAATTGATAGTCTTCTTAGTTGATGGATCCACACACAAAAAAAAAAAAAAAAAAAAAAAAAAAAAAAATGTTAAATATTCAACAAGCTCTCAATGGCTGCAGCCATCCAGTCTGAATATTTCCCTTCAGAGCACATATACCAGTCTGATAAGAGCCTCTTGCTCCCTATTTGTTGAAGCAATTATTCAGTCCGGTTATTACCGAATAAGCCCCCCAAAATGGTAAAGTTATGCACAGGGGATAGTGATATATTTGAAATGTGTATACCTGCACAGGGCTTTGAATGTTACAATTTCCGTGTGACATTGGAGGATTCGCAACAGATTTGTTTCTCTAGCATACAAAGGCCAGACTACCAAGAGCAGAGTGAGGCACATTCTTTGGTTAATTTAGCTGGCTGGCTTTAAAGAAGCTCATTTGCAGTCTTTCCCTATGGTGACCCTCCATTTTCAAAAATTTCTATTGAGTGGGTCCTTAGGTCCCCAAATCTGGCCTCAACAAACAGGTAAGTTACTTGTGGTCCAGATGTGAGTAAACCGCACAAGCAGAAAATAAAACTGTGCGGAAACAAGAAATGCACACTCTCTATATAGCATTAATCTGTCATCTCCCGAGTGTGGACATCCCAGCAGGGCGACGTCGGAAAGGCTCGGTAGGGTGGGCACGTACTGGGGGGGAAGCAGGCAGGGGCGAGGCCGTCAGCCCGTATCAACATGCCACTTCCATAATCAAGTCTCCCGGCAGTTAAGTGTATATGCGGTGGGGTGGCTCTCCATGCCGTCCAGGAAATGGGTCTCCAACTGCCCTAAATGCATGGGCCGTTGGGTGATTTGAGGGTGCAGTTTGATGTGGGTAAGACACCTGTTCCCAGGGCTCCAGATGGGAAAGACGAGGTCAACTCCGGGGACATCTCTATCAGGAGAGTCACTGCCGGGGAAAGATAAACAGCTACTCCTGGCTGCGGCCGCCCGGCAAGAAAGCCAGCTGCCTCTTTGGAACAAGAGGCCGCATGAAGCACGTTCCTTAGGAACCAACAAGTGCTCAATCACACTGCAGTGTGTTTTCATCACTTGTTAAGAGGCCCCAAATGTGAAGGGCACGGCAGCACGTTCACCTGAGAAGCTCGTGGCAGAGCCGTGCGGACAGGCCAGCGGCTGAAAGACGTTCTAATGAAGAAAAGTTGAATATGCTCTTTTTATCACACGAGAGGGGCTGCGTCAGAGACGAACCGAATTCCTCTGCAAGATCCGTATCTCGGGAGGACTCCGGCGCGGCCCGATTACTTTCGGCAGGCTGGGCCTGCTCCCCGGACCCCCTGAACCGGAATGGCCCGGGAATCTGCAGTCTCTCCATGGGCCAGGCACCGCCAACATGCTTCTCCCTGTGATCACTGCCTAGCTTAAATGAGTTAATCTCGTTTTCCAGATGAATTGTTACTTTGTCTCCCGCAGGCTGTGATTACCGGATAAAAGTACTGTGTTAACGGGAGGGCTGGGGGTTTCCAGAGTCACCTCCCACGCACCGCAAGCAACAAGCTACTCTCCACTCACCTTGTCTCCCCTGTCTGTGTTTAATAGGGTTAAAAGAACCAGAAGGGGAGTGGGGAGCCGTGGAATGACACGCGGGGCGGTACCCCTTTCCGATGAATTATGGCCCCTCATAAGAGGTCAGAGGACCAATTTATCTTCATGTTTTGAAACACAGTGTATAATCCTGACAAAATTTAAAGCACATCTAGGGCAAAAGAGACGTGTAAACGACACTGAGTCTTCCACTCCTTTCTCTGAGCTGCTCTTGAAACACATCAGCCAACAAACAGGTCTGGGCTGGGGGGCCTACTACCTGGAAAGCGTTTTCTCTGGGGTGCTTTCAAAGTTTGTACGTTTGCTTGTTTGTTGGTTTTAGGAAGGCCAACACCTGGGCTCTCCCCTCAAGGAGCTTTATGCCTCTGTGACTGATGGTAAGCATCATTTCTCTTTTTAAATTTCTAAAAATTACTTTGGACTGTAGACCATAATATATGCCATTGGAAGCACAGACTCTGATCCTAAGCCCATTCCCCACCTGCTTCAACTGCGAGGTCTCCACAAAGCCGCTCGATTTCTTTGAGCCCTAGTCTGGCATCTGGGAAGGGGTAATAACCACACCAACTTTCAAGGCCATTGTAAGGATATGCGATAAAGCACGCTTTTAGAGGGTCACGAGTATGTAATGAGGAGCAGCTCCAAACAGTATTATTACTTCCTACAGTAGTTACTGAATCATAGGCTGATATCAAGCCTGTGCGGTAGAGCAGGGAAGAAACGAAAAGAGGTCGTAGGTGGGTGTGAGATTTACCAAACAAAAAATATTGGATACCTATTTAAATTCTAATTTCAGATAAACAACAAATAATTTCTTAGTAGAGGTACAGCTCATATATATATATGTGCGTGTGTGTGTGTGTATATACACACACACGAGCTACACATACACAGGCTAAATATCATATATATGTATATATATATATATATATATATATATATATATATATACACACACACACACACACACACACAGTATCAGTATGGGACATATAGGTATGTCCCAAAGGTTGCATGGCTACATTTACACTAAGAAACTATTGGTTATTTATCTGAGATTCAAATGTAATTGGGTGTCTTGACTTTTATCCGGCAAGACTAGCTGTGGAATTTGAGGTCAGAAGATCAAGACTGAGTCTTACTTACCAGCTATGTAACTCAGGGACAGATATGATAATTCTCTGAGCCTCAAGTTTCCTCGTCTATGCAATGAGGCTAAATGTAAACATGATACCCTGCGTAATTCACACAGCTGTGGATGAGGTCAAATAATGTACGGGAGCATGATTTGTAATGCAAAGTATCGTTCCTTTTTAATTTTTTTTTCTTGATCGTTTATTGCTTTAGAATAGAAACAGCCTCATGTTCAGCTAATTTTACAGAGGGGCCTGGGGCCTGACTGGGGTATCGAAGGAAGACTCTCTGCCCAAGGCTTCCCTTCACAGTGAGGGACAAGGCATCCTCCCTATCCCAAACACACAATGGCACGTTTCTGAGGACTGTGTCCTTCCCGAGGATGGTCTCTGACTAGTTGGACCTGAAGTGGATGCTTCCCAATGAGAGGTGGCCCACATTCCAGAAGCTGCTGAGAATAAACAATGTGTATATTCATTATTCCCTCCTATTCTTTGAGGTGGTGATTATAATCTGGGCATGCCAGACGCTCCACGATGGGAAGGCTCTACGCATTCTGAGCGTCTCCAGCATTGAGACCAGCCTGGGGTAAATCCCGGCTTCACCACCCCCTACCTGTATGACCTCAGGCAACTTGAAGAATCTCCGTGAACCTCGGTGGACACAACAGCAAGAGTCAAGGAGAGCTGGCTGATTGAGTGGATGAGGATGTGACACAAGATCATACGTGCGGAGCATGATCTCACCGCCCTCTTCCTTGGTACACGCTTAGTATAAAATGACTACTTTTCAGACCGTGGGTAGGCACACTGACCGATGAAATCCTCGATTATTTCAGGTGGTGTCTCTCAGTCACCAGGTATAAAAGAGTGCCAGCTGCAGAATACGGGGGAAGACGTCCTCAAACATGCAAAGCTTGAACACCACTGACTGTGGACATCCCTGGCCCTCGTTCCCCACTCCGCTGCTGACCCAGCGGAGGAGAGCTGGGATTCACAGACCCTTCTGGTGCAAACATTCCAGAGCAAGCCAAGGAGGAAGCTGCAAAGAGTAGCCCCTGATACAAGATGCCACACTATAGGTGAGGAGGCATGGACACACACACATCGCCCATGTTTTATACCCTGCACACCTGTTTTCATAGATTTGGGGGGTTTTGCACAATGTCGGGCAAAAGATGTCTTAGAGACACATAAAGTCTGACTATGGCAGCTTTTTAAGATATTTGAGGAATGCTTTTGTTCTCAGATGAGTCATGTTCTGAATGGGGTGAGGGGTGGAAGGAAGGACCACTGAGTGATCAGAATGAACGCGGCAGCAAGGCTTCCCTGACAACCCAGGATGTCAATTATGCAAACAATTTGTTCCTGAAGGGACAAAAGTTTATCTTCTGTTTAAAACATGCAATGGTTTGTGCAGAATGTGGTCTCTTTCGACTGGGGAACTGATGGACTCACTTCTAGAGGCAGTTTGTATCTCAGTCAGCTGTAAGTGTGAGAACCTTCTGAGAAGGTTGATGATCCGGCCAGCACCGGATGACTTGAACACAAGTCACAAGGGGGACGTCAGGCTCGAGAATGGCCATTCTCTCTGCTGGATGGACTGTCAGAGCTTCCGGAACTGGAAGAGCATCTACTTCGGGGGATAGAGATGCTTCGGAGGCACTGAGTTCTCCTGCCACTTCCATTAGCTTCTTTCCAGCTGACAGATGAGAAGGTGGAGAAAGAGAAAAGAAAAGGTTGACAGAGAGGACGGTGAGGATCCAGAGAAAGCTGCAGAGAGAGGGAGCCCTCGACTACAGAGAGAGACCGAGATGGAATTGTGGCAGACTCAGGAGGCTCCCAGAGAGAAGATTCTTGGAGAAAACACCCAATCTAAGGGCAGAGGCAGACAATGGCACAGGTGTGTTAGCCCGACTCTGGAATAATAAATGTGTTTAAGGATGTGTGTGTGTGTAAGTTAAAGGCAGCTGTCTTCAAAAAGCTACCCTGATAGTCTGAAAAAGGATACAGGTAAATGTTAATCAAAAAATGTACACGTATATGTCTAAGGTATTTTCTGATACCCTTATTACATATTATTTAACTTTATTAAACTTGGGACTTGTCAATGGAAATGTTTTAAATGAAAAAAATGTATTCTTTTTTTAAGTTTATTTATTTTGAGAGAGAGACCGAGAGAGAGAGAGCAGGGGAGGGGCAGAGAGAGAGAGAGAGAGAGAGAGAGAATCTCAACTGGGCTCCCCACTGTCAGCACAGAGCCTGACACAGGGCTCAAACTCACAAAACTGTGAGATCGTGACCTGAGCCAAAATCAAGAGTTGGATGCTTAACTGACTGAACCACCCGGCCGCCCCAATAAACATGTATTGTGATAAGTAAGGTGTGATTATGTTTATAATCGAATGTGGACAAATTCCTATCTGAATTTTTGAAAAACTACCATCTCTGACTGCAGAGTACATTTCACTGCATGGTAAGCTTCTTGAGGATACAAACCTATCTTACTCACTGATATCTCCGCACCATCCTCCACCCTCAATAAATGCATTTTAGTGAAAAGTGAATGCCTCTTCCTAGCCGGTCAGCTTCCTTAACAAAGATACACTACCACCACCTAGTGACGACATACCAGAATTGCAGGAATAGGGTTTTTGGTTTTATTTTTGCATTATTTTTAATGCAAGGGCACGCAGAAGCAGTCTTAATCTGGTGGCACATGAGGCATTACACAAAGTCACCAAATGCAAAGAACTCGAAGCAAGAAAGCAAATAAATATGAAACCGTTTTGTTCGTGTGATCCCAAGCAATATTGGCTTTTGTCCAGTCCTTTCCTGTCATGTTAAGTATTTGTTTCACAGAATCCTCCCATATTTTTTAGTATGCACAACTGCAGGCTCAGAGCAGAGACAGAGCCTGGTCTTCACGTCAGCTTAGTGGGCCCTGTAAGGGGGAGGAGAGCTTGACTGACAGCTGGCAAACGGAGACCAGAACAAAGACCGAGGCTTCACTCAGAAATACTGCTCGGTTTTTGTTTGTTTGTTTTTGTTTGTTGTTTGTTTTTTGCTTTTTATTTTATTTTATTTTATTTTATTTTATTTTATTGATTTTTTTTATGGCCACATTTGCTTTCCCTTATTTTCATATCCTCTCAAAAGAAGACCCTTTGACTCTTTTTGCTTTGTTTTATTTTGTTTTTCATATAGACCATGTTGTCAGTGAGGTCCGGAAGCTACAATGAATATAAAGTACTGGGCAAAACAACATTTGATAAATGTAAACAATATGCACAGAGAAAACCTCTCAGATGAAAAACCCACATACATTTTTAGCGGCCGTCAGACTGAATGCAAATGACTTTCAAAAAATATAAGTGGTTGGCTTTTTAATATCAAAGAAATCACAGCCTTTTCTCTGGCACTAAAAACACGGCTGCGCTAAAAAGAAATAAGTAACTAAATGAACCAGGCGGCTGATTTTCAGCTCGCAGAAAGTCACGGCCTCTGCCCTAACCTCAGAAGCAGCGTTGGACTTCTAGAAATGTTAAACGGGTCGGGGGGCGGGGGGGGGGGGTGGGCTATGTTGAGAGCACCAGAAATGCTGCTATTTTTTAAGGCTGCCTCTCAAAAACAAACGTGCTTCATGTTTTAGAGGAAGAAGCAGCAATTAAACAAGGAAATAGAAGACTTAGCCCAGGCTCACAAATGAAGCCACGCGATGTCACTGCTTTGGAATCGCTGGGCCCCAGTTGTTTTCCAAGGCGGTGCACAGGCAGTCTTGCCCGAAAGAAAGGAGTCAGTAGGGAGAAAATAAATAGAGCGTTTCCAGAACTCGCCCAGCAGCTCGGAAAACTGTCTGCTTACTATTACACAGTTTGAACATTGTCATAATCATTTTCACAGTAAAGATAGCCTTCCTGCAGTTTAGACCAAGAATGCATGACTAATTTTAACCACTTGTGCAAATCTCCTAATGGAAATTTCAAACAGCTTGTATGGATTAGAGTTTTGTAAACTGTATGGACAGAGTGGCCACGATACCAAGTGGCGGCCGTCCCCACACCAACCCCGCCAGGGCCTAACGGGTTCCCGAATGACAGAGAGCAGTCACACAGCATGCGCGCACACACACACACACACACACACAGGCCAGAATTCTCCTTGACGCCACATGTAACATATGTTGTATGTGTACAGGAAGTACATCCAAGGGTCCTACACAGGCAGGCAGAGGAGAAAATGCAGGCAACTGGTCATGTGCTACCATTTCCAGAGACACCAGTAAGTCCTGGAGGTGAGCAAAGTCTAGAGGTCCCCCCCATATGCGATCTCACCAAGTTCAAGCCATACAGCCTCAGCGTGGGGAGGACAGTTCCCATTTTACAGACAGAAACTGAGGCTCAGAGAGGGGTGAGGACAACGCAGTTGCTGGTGGTTAAAGAGAAAATTCCACCACGATCTGAGGACCGTCTCGAGAACGGACACCCACGGCTGGGAGACTGAAGAGTCAAGTTTGCCTGCGGATGGATAATTGCAATAATCCCACAACAGTGTGAATGCATGAAATGCCACTGAATTTGCACACTTAAAAATGGTCACTCTTATGGTACCTATGTTTTGCCACAATTAAAAATAAACAGATCAAGTCCACAAACGGCTTTCCGCTGAGATTGACTGGTCATAGTCACGTGTGTGAAGAATCTTCTGTCATACCCACCTCTTTGCCCACAACTCGGCCAGAAACTCAGAGCATTAAGGAATAAAAAATTTAGGCAAATGCTTCCCCTTTAGGAGGTCAAAGTCAGTGGGATAGTTGGGAACATATTTTGTTTTATTTTCCCCATTGCCCAGATTCAGGCATTCGAGGTTTCTGGGGCTTTTTTATCCTCCTTCATGGAGATTCTAATTTCTACCTTGTTAGCAATTTTCACAGGAGAGCACAGGGAGAAGCAGAAATCAGGACAGGAGGCAAACACAGGGAATGGCTGCCTGCGTGACCAAGGGTCCTTACGAAACACCGAGAAAAAAACGGGTCTTGTCTGGAGGGAGGAGGGGAGAGGAGAAGAAGAAAATGGAAACTGATGGCCTCCCTCCTCCCTCCTGGGTCTTGATTTCCCTCCTGGCTAAAGTCAAGGTCTCTCCAGCCCTCAGCCTAATTCTCTGTCCTCGGGGGAGCCTTCCCTGTCTGTGATCCCACTAATTCCAGGGGCTTGCCTTTCAGACCGATCCCCCTCGGGAAGGGAGCAAAAAAGTTCCGTGTTGACTGACAGGAGAGGCTTTGGGGCGGGTGTCCGCTCCTGAAGCCCCACACTGCAGCAGGCGGGGGCGGTGGGCAAGGGGGGGCACTGCCAAGGCATCTGCTCTCAGGGAATCCCACTCTGGGCCCTCTGTCGCTCAGAGAGTGGCGCAATTCAAATGGGACTGGAGAGGGCAACTGCTCTGAGTAAGAGTTTCCCCTGACCCCACAGCACACAGCTGCCTCTGAATATGCTCTGAAAACGTGTCCCCAGCACATCTGGTTCCTCTTCCATGTCTCCTTGACGTTCTCGCTTCCTCTCCTTCCTCATCTTTGGCTTTGCACCTAGAAAAGAATCGCGTCACTTGTTCCTCTACCGGCTGATGGTGGTCAGGAAGGGCTACTGGCCATTTCTCCTCTCGCCTGCTGTTTCCTGGCCTTTCCTCCGGCCCACACGCTGCGGGTGCAGCCACCATGGAGGGGACCTCACGCTGCAGCCCCAAACGGTGGCTCATATCACATTCCATGGTCCTGGATGGCTTAACCTAATTCCTGGTTTATGATGTGGTTCCGAGGCATGACCTTTGTGTATTCTCTTTCTCCGGGGAGCCCCCCACGGGGAAGGGAGGAAAGAATGAGGTAGGTGGAGGAGACATGGCGGGGGGGGGGGTGGAGGGAGAAGGAATCAAGGGCAGCAGACTCGGGCTCCCATTCTGAAGCTGCCACCTGCCGGAGGGCCATCAGGTCCTCAGCTTCCTCATGTGTCAAATGGGGTGGGGGAGGGCGTGAGCTGGGGGGACTACAAAGCAGGGTCACCAAACAATCATGGCAAACTGCTGCGCGGGGCTCGCCATGTGCCAGGCCCTGTGAAAAGTGCTTTATAGAACGCGGCAGGCTTCGTTCTCACCGTGAAACAAGTCCTCGCGTCACACTGCTGCTTGAAAGATGAAGAGATTAGGCACAGAGAAGCTGCACAACTGGCCCAAGGCCACACAGCTGCACATGGCAGTCTGGCTCCGGACTGTGCTCTTCCCGTGTCACTTACTCTCTACGGTGGCGTCCATTTAAGGCCCTTTATAAATGCCAAGTCCTTGCCCCCTGCCTTTCGAGATTCTTTCTGCCAGAGTCCTTTGGGTCAACTTTCAATAAACTTCAATCCTTTGCGTGCTGTGCTGCTTAGCTTTCTTCCCGGTAGCTGGAAATCATTCAATAACTATTCATTAAGCGCCTGTTCTGGGCCACCCACCATGCTAGTGAAGGCCCCTCTCCCAAGTCCTGGCTCTCAAGGCTACGGCCAGTGTGCCCATGAGGTGTCTGTGGTGAGGCCCACTGCACACCCAGAAATGCCTTAAGAAAGACATCGAGGAAGCCTAAGTTGGTGGAGCAGGGAGGGATGGTCCTGTATGCCGGGGGGAAATAGGAGTGCTGGCCCGGCCCCTCCCCAGGTTCGTGGTTTCTTGGCCCACTGGCCTGGCGTGCTCTGACCTGCGCAGGCTGCACTGCCCAGAATGTGGTCAGGTGTCTGTGAGGGTCGCCGGTCCACCCACTTACTAGCGTGTTGTCAGAAAGATGGCCCTAGGACAGTGTTTCTCGATGAGGGTGTTGCCGCCATCTTGAGGAGCGACACGTCTCTGCCGTGCAGGACGAGACTCCACATCCTGTCTCCCAGCCACCTCCCCTCCCCGAGGCACAGTGAGCCTTGGTCATCTTGGGCTGCTTAAAAATGCCAAAGGTGCGGGGAGGGGCCAGTGCCACCCTTACCTGTAAGAACCAGTGTCTTAGAAGATGTGACCGCAAGTCAGATGACCCCACGAGAGACACCCCAATACCATTCTGTGGTCTGGAGAGACAGAAGGTATATGAACAAAGCCCCGAATTCCGTCAAGTTCAAAGGTGATTTAAAGTTGGCCGGAAGACAATTACATGGAAAATCCCGAAGAAATGCAAACCTCAATTAAGTAAGGTGCCATCTGGTAGAAGGTGTGGATGTCAGTGAGCAGAGAGAACAGGTGATCTGTCCTCTTTAGGAAATAGAATCATTGATAATCGTCGTGTCTATAAAAAGGCGGTTGTCCTAGAAGTCCAGGTGTCCACGGGAAACCAGTTCTCATCTCAGCCAGGAGCCTCCCTGGTTGTTAAGAATTCCCAGTATGCTGAGAAAGCAGTCCGAAAAATGGCATGGCAAGGGAACCCCAATATTGTTTGGTAAGACGTCTTGCTTCCTTAATGCACAGACGTTGTTTAACCACAGGAAGACTAACATACAATCATGCATGCCGTTCTTACAACCACCTTGTGAGATAGATACTATCATGATTCCCTCTTTAAAATGAGCCAAATAAACACAGAGAGGTTAAGTTGCTTGCCCTAGGACACACAGCTAGATATGGGAGAGACTAACTCTAAACCCAGACAGGGGGTGTTTGAATCAAACATAAAAAGTAATGTTTTTATGTTAGAATTAAACGTAAAAATATTGGCATAATCAAAACAAGAGAAATATGTTATTGTATTGGCATATCTTCAGGTACGTGGTATATTATGGACTTGTAATGTTTGAATTTGGCTTTCAGGAGGAGAGCCGGGAAAACTAAGGTCTTTGGGCCAAATCGGGCCCACCACTGTTTTTATGAATAAAGTTTTATTGGACTACAGCCAGATTGTTCATTTATATACTATCTGCGGCTGCTTTCACACAAAGGGAGACTTGAATAATTGTGACAGAGACCATCTGAACTGCAAAGCTGGAAATACTATCTGGTCCTCTACAGAAAAAGTCTGCCAACACTTGTTCTAGGCTTAGGCATTAGCGTATAAGTTTCTATTTTAAATATGCAAATGGTAATTGCTAGAGAATTGTGATCGTCAGGCGAAATATTTATAAAAGCATCAGAACATTAAGAAAACTTTAGGTTAATCATGTTTGCAGTTATATTTATTAGTTATCTACAAATCATTTAGCTTCTTGGGAAGTTTGTCCGTTACAACGCTTGAAAAGGAAATTGAAAGAGCAAATTCATGAATGCGGCTTAATATTTTTAAGATCTCCACCTAAATTCGTAAGTGAGCACAAACATTGCTCTAGAGTTCCTCAAAACTGGCTGCTAAAATTTCTTAGGCTTGTGAGCACAGCAATAATCTTTGGGAAGTTATACTAAAAACTGTAAAGAAGAGCCAGGATTTGAAATTTATGATGTGTACCCATTTGCATTCCCACCAACAGTGCAAGAGGGTTCCCATTTCTCCACATCCTCGCCAGCATCTATAGTCTCCTGATTTGTTCATTTTAGCTACTCTGACCGGCGTGAGGTGGTATCTCAGTGTGGCTTTGATTTGTATTTCCCTGATGAGGAGTGATGTCGGGATGAGCACTGAGTGTTGTATGGAAACCAATGTGACAATAAATTTCATAGTAAAAGAAAGAAAGACGGACAGAAAGAAAGAAAGAAAGAAAGAAAGAAAGAAAGAAAGAAAGAAATTTGTGATGTGAATGAAATGAATCTTAATTTTAAAAACCTAGGTCAACACGCTCTTCTGCTCACACAAGGCCACCCCAGCAGCCACCAAAAAACCCTATTAACAATCTGGATCCTGGATCTCCTCCCCTCTGCTTGTCAGGAGTCAACCCAACCGAAAGAGCACTGAAGAATCAAAGCTGGGTCCTCGCTGACACCAGTGACTGAATCCAGACCCCATCTGTCTTTTCTGACCCAGTTCAGGTTGTGAGTCTTTGTGACAAATGGGACTGCCCTCAGCCACAGAATCCCATATAAAAGAAACATCAAGGAAAAATGCCAATGTAAGATGATTTTAAAAGTATTTTTATATAAAATAAATAAATATTTCACATATTATATATCAAATAAGCCTTTTTACGAAATATAGGTATTAATGTACAATACACATGATATGTGAGTACATAAATGTTTTACAAAATCACTTCGTGATTTCATATAGCATTTATAATCCATAAAGCCCTTTCATCAAACACACTATCTCTCTTGATCCAGTAAAATAATGTAGCAACGCAGAGGCTGACGTGAGCTTTGAATGGAGTGATGCCTGCCTGCTAGCAGCATGGCCTTAGGCAAATTACTAAACCTCTCCGTTTTCCCAACACTAAGCAAGGGTAATAATCACACCTACTTCATGGGTTATTGTGGGGATCCAAACACAGAGTGTCTGAAATGAGTGCTTAGTGCACAGTACTGGCACACAGTAATGGGAATGTGGATCTCAGCTGCTGTCATCGTAACTACTATATCATTCTAGAAAAATCCTGTAAGGTCAGAAAGGCAGGCATGATTACCTCCCTGTTAGAAGAAGCTGCCAGGCACAGAAAGCTTCAGAGACTTGCGCAGCGGAGTGGTATAACCGTATTTCTGATTCCCATGCCCAGTGTAGAGAGCCTCGACTGTGCTCCCTACCTGTCCTGTTGCCTCTCAGACTTGACCTCCATCAGAATCACCTGGAGGGCTTCTGGAAAGAAGCTACCCCCAGAGATGCGGATTCAGTAGATTTGGGTCTGGGGTAGGGCTTTAGAACGTGCGTCTTTAACAAGTTACAAGAGGTGTCAGTGCTGTTGGTCCAGGGACCCCACTTTAAGAACCACTCTGATCGAACTCAGTGGAGCGTCTTCAGGGAGTCCCACCTGCCCTTCTACAGTGTATCTGGTGCAAACTCATGTGTCATTAAAATGTCTGGCACTGGGCCAATGCCCAATAGATGGCTCTACTGTACTTAATTATTTTATTTTACTTAGCTGCATTTTTGCCATGGTTTCAATCTGGCTCTTGATTCTCTTAGCTAACAGCGATTGCTCTCCTTTCTCTGATCCATCCGTGCACTGCCCCTCCAATCTGGAACACACTGTTCTCTTTCCAGCTGTGACCTTGGCTGCTCTCCACAAAGACTGCCTTTCCAGTTTGGCTCTGCCGTCTCTAATCCGGCCACCTGAACCTTCCTTGGCAGGCCGCAGCCTCACAGGTGGGACCTTCGAGTTACTATCTGATGAAGTCGGCTGGGCCCCTCACCACCCACCTGTATCAGGAGAGACAAGCTGTTTGGCTCGCACCCAAGGGCGTCGGTGCCCCCCCTAGTCCTGGTAGAGACACGGCAGATACGGCAAGATGGACTCACTCATTGAGGAAACCACTCCTTGCCTGTCTGATTTCCTGTCTCCTGCTGGTCAAACAAGGGAGGGACACAAGAGAGGATTATGAAGGAATGGGGGAACATAGGGGAGGGGGAGGCTTTGCTCCCCAGAACTCAGACCGTGTGAGTGTCTGTGGCTATAAATACTATAAAAATAATAATAACAATAATAATAATAAGAGGAAGTAATACTAGCAGGGCTCTCATAGCTTAACAATATTTTGACAACAAATGTTCATATTTCATTTGAAATTTATGAAACCTTTGTGCCTGTAATCCCGTGAGCAGCAACATGGTAAAAGAAAGTAGCTGGCAGTCTAGATTAATAATATTTTGCTTCATACTGGCAGAGCATTTGAAAGAAGCACCTTGCTTTATCTATCCCCCGTTTTTACGGTCCTGGACTTGGAACAGACTGGGGCTTCAAAAATTGGCTGGAAGATATTCATAGAGGTGTTATTAATTTATGGGAAACTGAAGGACCCACCTCAAGGTTTAAGTAGGCCATTTAGAAACAGCAAGGAGTAGGTGTGAGATACATAGCAGAATGCAGGGGGAAAAAAAAGCGTGCTGGGTGACTCGGGGCTTAAATCAAGAGCAGGAGGAGTACCTTCGGTAAGCTATAATAGTTGATATTCTAATAAAGCGTTCTTATGAGAAAAAGCAATCTGTTCACATATGAATTCTGCCATATGTTTCCATCTTTTCATGGTCTAGGAGGCCATGTCAGTAATTTCCAGTACTTACATGGGCATGCAGGATGCCTTTGCTGGCTAATGTGAATAAATGGGCTGGATTTACTGTTTTTCTAATGCTCAGTACACACACCATGCGGGCTGCTTCCAGAAGCAAAGTGGAATTTATGGATTCGCACTGAATTTCAAATGGATACGGGAGCAGAGCAATGGAAAGTGAGACTGACGTGTTGCCTAACATTTCTCCGTGGAGGCTGCTGCTCCCTTGACAGTGAAGGATATTGTCTGACGAGAGCCAGGAAAGATCCCCAAAAAACATGGCTCCTGTCGTACCCCATGTCCAGCGGCGCTCGAGACCACGGCTGCAGCGTATGCAAGGATCACGCTCACCGCAGGCCCCTTGACCCCAGCCCTAACCCATGACCTTCCCACTTCTAAACTGTCTTTAAATCCTGATGTTTTTACATAGGGTTGCCTCCCTGCCAGGTGGGAAGAGTAAATCTCTCCGATCAATGAGCTCCACTGATTCGTTCTAATATCGCATGATCTAACTTCGCAGATCTTAAGCCACAATTTTAGACTAAAAAGAAGGAGCGTACTCACAGCTTGACTAATAATTTGCAGCAGTGAAGAGAAGAATGAAATCCTACCTTCTCCCAGAAGAGCATTTCTCAACCTCGACACTATTGGCAGTTGGGGTTGGCTAATTCCTTGTGTGGGGGTTGGGCTGAGCAACACAGGACATTCAGTAGCATTCCCGCCCTCCACCTACCAGATGATGATGGCACTGCCCCCGACTCCTACCCTGGCGTGACAATCAAAAATGTCTCTAGCCACTGCCAGGTGGCCCCAGGGTGGCAACATCATCTGAACTTGGAAATGATAAAGGAAACAGAGGGAAAAAGAAGAGGAGTATAGAGGCATACCCCTATGGCATATGGGAGGATGTGTGTCTATGCTGTGTGTATAACGGAGGGCGTGGGTGGGGGTCTCTAGAACCATGGTAAAAACCTGCAGGTGAGGGTCAACACTGCCCAGCCACAAAACCAGGAAGGCAGTCAACATCTGAGTTGAAGACCCAAGAGGGGAACACATAAGTGCTTTTCAACGTGCACATTATCTGCAACAAAGAAACAGACCTTTGTAAGCATCTTGCTGAAGCTTCGGAGGAGAGAGATCTAAAAGGTTTCTGGCGAGCTCTGGATGGCAAATAAAAATGAATAATATGATGTCCATATGGCCAGCCTTTCAAATCCTTCCATGGGCATATCTCTCATAGCAAAGAGGATCCCCAGAGGTAGAGGTGTATTTAAAGACTCATGTTCTATCATTAAAAAATCATGCAAAAGAGGCATTCTTTTTGCTGTCTTGCTCTAAACGATATGGTTTGATCACCAAAGAGGTTGACTCTTAAGGAAAATGTGCTTTGATTTCCTGGGGCTTTCAATAAACTTTGCAGTTGGGACTCCACCAGGGAAAACTAGGGATACTCATACCCTAGTTTAAGAAGCATGAAATTAAGATGGTCTTCTTGTATCATAGGGATCATAAATAACATATTTACGAGGCTCCGCTAGTGACCTTAGTCCCTCGACCCATTATATCCTCAACGGAAAGTTTAATAAACACGGGGGTGGGGGGGGGGCGGATTTGGGAATATGGCTCTTGTAGTTGAGAGGAACAGCTATAAATCTACAGGTGCTACCCGTAAGAGTTTGTTAGATGTCTTAGAACCCAAAGGCAGCCATTCTTAATGACCAGATGTCAACCAGATGGGAGCCACTTTGGGTACTGCTCTCTAGTGTTTCCCTGCAAATTGGAGAATTGATGAAAACAAATCTCTGTAAAGGCAACGTGCACTTTTGGTGAGTATTGCAGCCAAGGAAGCTGTGGTTTCCTCGTGTCTTGAAGAAAATCTTTCAAGTTCAAAACTTCATGGAAGTAAAAGCTGCTGCTTCTTTTCACCCACCATTAGGATTGAGAGCAGGGTGGAGATGTGGACCACTGAAAGCTACTGAAAGTTAGTCCAGGGCTCAAGTTCAACCACGCCCCCTTCTTAGCACATGGGTTTCCCCGTCTACACACTGAGAGCGAATGACCGCTCTCTCCTGCAGGGTTGCTGCAAGGAAGGAGGTGATGCTTTTCAAACACCCTGTACACACAGTCCAGGTTTTCTTTCCATGGTCCTTGTCATGTGATAGAGCCATTCTCACATGAAATGACTGTAAGCCTTTTGCAAGGAAGGAGTCCACCAAACTAAGACGGACGGGACTGAGACTACCAGGCGGTCTGAAATCTGGAATCACAGAGCGGAGCACAGGCCCTGGGTGCACGTCTATCCCCCTAGACGTACACACACCAAGGGAAATGCCATGCTTTTGCTTTTACGAACTTGTAAAGCAATAAAGACTTGTGTTCAGAGCACTCTTACTTTCAAAAAGAAGTCATTGATACATTTTAGGAAGTCAGAAGCCATTAGTGACGACGTATCGAGTGGGTCTGCTCAGTGAGGATTATCAAAGGGGGTCTAGGAATGGCGTTGGGACACAGAGATAGGGGCCTGGTTTTACAAACGGATGACGCCGGCAGAAGCCTGAACACAAAGGCTTCGGCCACCCGTGACATTTGAAAATACCCAAGGATTGATGTGGCGTTAAAAGACACCATCAGGCCATCCTGGGTAGGCTGATGGATGCTCTTGAAGTGTATGCATATACAATACGTTCTACTATACGGTTCGTACCTAATCACTGGCAGCGCTTAAATAATTCAGGGACTTCAGGGCAGAAGTTTATTCATACACGCATCCAGACTGTGGCTGGAAATTGCCTAGATGGAAGGGAGAAGACAATGAGCGGGCTCAGGGCTATCTTTCTGAATTTGGAACTATGAACATACCGGTGTATGTGTCCTATTTACACTTGACAATTTCAGATCTTCATTCAACAAACATTTCTTACGTGACCACCACGTGCACTGTGTATCTGGCCCTAGACAACACGTAGCCCTGGCCCTCAAGGAGTTCACAGTATAGTGGGTGGGGTGTTTTTAAAAAAAAAAAAAAAATATTCTGCCACCTGTTAAAATGGTAAGGAAGACTTTATTCAGGACTGTTTCCATAGAGGTCAGGACCATGGCAACAGGGGAGTCAGACTGCACTCTTACTGAAGGCAGGCCTAGATGACTGGACACCAAGGGTGGCGGGATTCTCTCTAACCCGACTCGGCAGGATTCTCGCTAAGACCGGGCTGTGCAGACCCGGCAAGGATGGGGCCAAGGTTGAGGCCTAGTTGAGAAGTGAGCTCAGAGGAGCCAAGTACAGTTTGCTCAAGGAGAGTCTTTTCCCCAGGGGAGAAGAGAGGGTAGAAACTGCCACGGACACTATGGGAGTCGGCAAAGTTTTCTTAAACAGCCTTGTTTAAGTGTTCGGGTGTTTCTGGGAGCACGAGCAGGCATCAGCAAAGGGAAATTCAAGGCAAGCAGACAGGATGGCAGCAGAAAGCACAGGTTGGTGACCTTCCAGTGGTCAGGCATGGCTAGAAGAGGGCTTCTCAAGGGGGGAGCGTTATTGAGATTTTACGGCTGGAAAATGGTGGGGGGGGGGGGTGCTGTCCTGCCGTTGTAGGGTGCTGAGCAGTATTCCTGGCCTCCACTCACTAAGATGCCTGCAGGACCTTCCCTCTCCCAGCACGTGCCCAACTCATGGCAACCAAAATGCCGCCAGATATTGCCAAATTTCCCAGGGAGCGGGGATGGGGTAGGGTGGGTAAGACTGCCTATGGGTGAGGGACAGCGGGCCAGAAGGACCTGGGATTTGGAGTGAGCAGAGCAGAGAATCTAGGCGCCGAGGACAGAACTAGGGGCCAGGGTCTAAAGTTTCTGTAATGAAGGCAGAATCTTTCGTTCTCCAACTACAGTGATTGAATGCGACAGAGGACGGAGAAACAGAGAAGTGAAATGGGTGCGTGGGGACTTGGAAAAGTCAGAGCTGTCACAATTTTTCTTTAAAAAAAACAAAAGGTAAAGAAAACAGCAACTGATACACTGATGCATCATGAATGATCTTTGTGATAACCTTTCAGGTAAGTTTTCTATTTCTGATGAACAGCTAAGAATGAGGATAAAGCAACAACAAGAAACAGAGATGTTTTCTAGGAATAAACTAGTCACCATTTTCAAAACGTTTGCAGGTCTTGTCACTTTTTTTTTTTCCAGTTTACATTTGACATGGATTATTATTACAAAAACCTTAAAGCATGGACTAAAAAACAAAAAGAAAACAAACAAAAAAACCCCCAAAAACGAAACTCCTGGTCAGTGTGCTTGATTTCAGCAACAATCAGCAGCAAGCCAGGTAGCAAGTTCATTTGTGCCACACCAGATCTGACCTCACTTAACATTTTCTTTTTCACTTCTGCTAGCACAATTAGCAGAAGCAAGGGAGTGGCTATTTTAACGTGCCTTTCCAGCTAATTTTTAATCTGTTCTAACGTATGAATTTAGAAATGCCTGCTTTAGAGCTTCAGGGATTACTAAGTAATAAACCCTGAAGGTTCCAAAATCCAGCTAATAGTCAGACCTGCAGAATATGAAATATAGTGTTAATTTAGAATAACGTAATGCCTAAAAATGAAGCAAGTTAGGTCTAATTGAGCTATGAACTGCTTGCCTTGTATTGTGTAATGGAGGCTATGCTAACCAAGGGTTGCTGAGCTATAGATAACCATTACTCTTAGCAAATATGTTTATTGGGGTCTCTCTCTCTTCATTACCCAACCTCATAAAGTATATGCCTGCATATTCCGATAAAACATAAAACGGCCAGGCAGAGTCACAATTAGGACGCCCTGAAAAGCTGCATCATAAAATGGTATCTGTCTCCAAATGATTGTTCACTTAACCATGATAAATATTTATCAGTGTGCAATAGAACAAAACCCTAAACAACTATAGTCCATGTTGAAAACGAAGGGAGGATTTTTACATTTTCAATTCTCCTCTTTTGATAAATACAACGCTCGAACCTAAAAAGTATCATTTGGTATAAGGACGTGGATTCTACATTATAATTATGCCATAGGAAAGCCAATGACATATTAGGTTCATATTTCCAGTATCTACCTGAAGCGACTGGGGTTTGCTATTATATCATGAGCGAAGGCAAGGGAACCGTGTGAATGGATGGGAACGAAACGGTGCTAATTTGGGTGGCAACTCCATGTACAACCTTTTAGGTTGCCAGTACTCTCGTTGCAAGTGTTTTAAGTGATAAAATAAAAATGAAAATGAAGTCGTTAATGATCCCGACTCTCTTCTTGCCATGACACACCAAGTGGGGAAACGTAAGCTCTCAGATACACATCCTGACATCCTGCAGAATTTGCACGGCCCAGACCATAGCTGCTTGGATCTGGAATCTGTATGCTACCACGTGGCATTCTGTGTGGTCCAGGCAAGAAGGACTTTGCCTTCCCTCGGTGAATTTCAAAAAACGAAGTCTGTCTCCTGGCCAGAGATACTGGTTTCTGTGGGCAACTTCTTCTTCTTCTTTTTTTTAAGTTTATTTATTTATTTTGAGAGAGAGAGAAGGGAGAGAGCATACATGAGGCAGGGGCACAGAGACAGGGAGAGAGAATCCTAAGCAGGCTCTGTGCTGTTGGCACAGAGCCTGACACGGGGCTCAATCTCACAAATTGTGAGACGACCTGAGCCGAAATCATGAGTCACCCAGTCTGCCCCAGTCTGTGGGTCAACTTCTGCCTACTGGAGAGCTGCAGAAGGCATGAGACAGGGGCATGGCAGAGTCCCCTATAAATATAAATGCCTCCCAACCGTCAGGCCGATCTTACAAATAGCCTGAGACCCGTGGGAGGAAGTCCTATAGCAGTGGTTCTCAAACTTGGGCATGTGTCAGGACCCGCTGGAAGGTTTGTGAAAACCTAGATGGCTGGGTCCCCTCCCTAGTTCTTCTGATTCAAGATGTCTGGGGTGGGGGCGGAGAATCTGAATTTCTAACGAATTCCCAGGTGATGCTGATGCTGCTGGTCTGGAAACCATGCTTTGCAGGAACCGGGTTCCTAAGGCAATGGCAGTGTGGGGAAGATGAAATAATAAGGAAGCCTTTGACGGTCACAGCACGGAGGTCTGTTCCCAGTCTGTAGATCCCAAATCGACTTTCACTTTCTTTTCCTTTCCTTTGTGCCGTTCCATTTCTCCACTCCCCCATTTTCTCTTCCCTTTCTTTTTTGTTTTACTTACATCTCTATTTCTAATTTCCGATTTCTATTTCTCCTCTTCTCCTTCCTCCTCCTCTGTGCCCTTTCTCTCCCCCTTTCTTTTGTTCTTTCTTCTCTCGTCAGTGCCACCCCGAGATTTTTTTCCCCAGCAATAATTAACCTCCCACCAGGCTCTCGACAGTGACCAAGATTACAGATGGACCCCCCTGGCCTTTCCCCTGCCATGGGAGATACACATGGGGCCAACAAACATCTCAATCCTTGGCAAGTAGAATGAGGGGCCAACTGTCAGAAGAGTTTCAAAGAGGGAAGCTATGAACTTGGTCCTAAGCAGTCGATAGAAAAAGCTTCTCTGCTTTTGCATTTAGCACTACATAAGAAAAAAAAAAAAAAAAAAAAAAAAAAAAAAAAAAAAAAAAAAATATATATATATATATATATATATATATATATATATATCTCCACCATATAGTTGCTGTTGGTGGATAGGGTAGCTTTTCAGCATTAATTCTCATTTTGGGGGCTATACTTGCAGTTTGGGATGAATAGTCCCTAGGTCTCCTTGTAACTTGCACTTAACCCCCCATGCTGGATGGAGATTTATAACAAAAGTGATTATTTCGAGATCACTCCTAGGTGAAGAGCTACCCTACACAGGCTTAGCTCTATATAGCCTGATTGTGTCAGACTCTGAATATTGGCCACATACACACGAAAAACTCTCACAGAGAGAGTTATTAGGCTGCAGAACAGCTTCCCAAGGGAGGTCCCGGGGCCTTATCGCTTGAGTCATTTGAAACGAGACTGGACCAAACACTTGACTGCACCATTAGGGAACAATCCTACCCTGGCTGAGGACGGACAAGATGACCTCATAGATCTTTCCCGTTCCCTCCCAGGGTCGTAAAATCTGAATGGAAATTCTGACTAGTCATCTTGCTGCAGTGGGAAGTGGAGACTCCAAGAGGCCGGACGGTAATTATCTCAGAGGGTGGACCAGGTCACAACGGAGGTCAAAGAGAAAACAGTCCCCTGTAAGGCTGGGGGCGAAAGACGGCCCAGAATATAAATCAGAGTGGGGACATTCCCGAAAGAAGCCTGTGATACGCTCTTCACGGACGCTGGCATAAGACGCTAACGCCTGTGTGTCGTCCCAGGCCTCCGTTCACACTAGTGAGCTCCTCCATGCTCCGACTGTTAAGAGGAGTCAATTGCCAGTTTTCCTTTCTGGCTCCCTCTCTTTTTTTGAAGACATGAGTGCCTGGCTGAAACACAGATGGGAATGAAGAGAACTACAGTTGGGTGATGAGTGTGGCATCCCTACAGTTCAATACAATGGGGCCCTTTCTAATTACAGCTCAAACCAGTTGAAATGGAGACTAACCTGGGGAAAGATGACTGACGAAGTCAACTGGTTGCGCGGGGCCCTTTAGCAGGGAGCCTTCCCTGAGGTTCTGAGAGGCTCCACGTGGCACCCCCATCCCTAGGGACATTGTGGCTGTGAGCAGCAGCCCCCCAGCAGGCACGCTTGCACCACGTGAAGACCCCCTAAGAAATCTGAGGCAACTGTAAGCGGGTGGGGTGTAGAGGACTCTGGACCTGGTCTGACTCAACATGCTGCAGCCGCCATTCCGACTCAGCTGGCCCCAAAGTGCAAAACCTCAGGACACTGGACAGGCCAGTCATGCCCGCTCCCGTCCTTGTCCTTCTAAGGGAAAGGCCCGTAATCCACGGGCCTCCCACCTGGGGTGGGGGAGCTCTTTATCAGCTGACACTATCCCTTCCCCACTCTGAGTACAGCTGAACAGACCCCCGGTCCACTTGCATCTGAGCCAGGGGCACTCAACGCCAAAGCCTGGGCTGCGATTTACCGATGGCAAAGAGGACTCCTGGCCTTGAATTCTTGCACTCAGGTAATCAGGAAACGTACCCTGAGCCTACGGAGGCAGGCACAGCTCATGAAGACGTGCCATGAGGTAGAGCTGAGTTGCCCCGTCTGGAGCAAAAAGGAGAGATAAATTCTGGGCAAGCGGAATGAGGGGGCAAATCTAAATAAAGCTACCAGTGGTGGAAGGAGCCAATCAGAAAAAGAGAATACAGCAAATACATGGAGGGATTCATAGGGGCAGGTACCTAGCGTGGCCTTGCTTCCTCACCTGCCAAGATCCCTTACAGTACACCTTTTTTGTTTTTTTAGAATAACTGACCTAGTAGGACTTGGCTCCTTGTGACTGAAAAAGCCTAATTAAGACACTCGGAGAATCTGAGTTGTACGTCATAATGAGCTCTTAAGGCTCAAACCACTACCGTTAGGATATTTAATATCAAAACTCACACAAGTCCTTGAAGACTGTGGCTTATCGAAGGCATTAAAAATAAGCACAAGTCACACTCAGCATGTCTCCCCACCTGCCATTTTGGAAACTTGAAAGGGATTTTGGAAAAATTTCAAGGATGGAACAGAGGAACATGGCATCTGGACTTGAACCCTAGATTTTGAAAGGCTTAGCCTTCCTTGCTTTCTTTTGCAACAGCCTAGAGATTCATTTATTAAAATTTCCAATCCCAAAACAGAAATGTCATGCGCGTAGCATCCTCTACTCGGTGATGATCTGTCTCCCCCTTGGAGATGACGGCCAATCACAAAGGCATGTGTTTCCAGAACACCCACTTTGCATTACCCACAGGTACCGACTACACTGTCAGCGGTGGGCAAGTACATGAGAGTGTTGTCCTTCCTCCCAAGCTGTAGAAGAATGAGTGGCACAAGGGACATCAGTTCCTAACCACCCTGAAAGGGAGAAGTACCTGGTTCAGGAGTGATACTGATCGCACGCATGGAAACACACGTATCCTCACTGATCCAGAACGACTGTGCGTAGAAAAGTTCTTGAATGGCTTAAATCCAAGATAAGTCCATCAGAGAACAGTAGCATGGTACCCTAGGCCTGATTTTTAAATATCAAGCTATCCTAGCAGATCTTGATTTGTGAGTCTAAAAATAATAGTAAAAATAAAATAATAGTAATAGCAGATCCCACATACAATCATTTCCTCAATTCCTACAATAATTATGGACTTGAAGAGTACCTCTTTACAAAAGAAGAAACAAAGGCTTAAAACAAACAAACAAACAAAAAACGGCTGATCCACGTGTGGCCCGAGGGCTGGGAACACCACCACTTGTTTGAGAGCTTGCTAGAAATGGGGAGTCCTGGACGCCAGCCCAGGCCTAGAGAATTAGAGGCTCTGGGGGTGGGACCCAGGAATTGTGTTTTAACAAGCCCTCCAGAGGATTCTCATGCCAAGAAAAGTTTAAGAAAAGAAGGACTGTCTTAGTAACTTTCCAAGGCCAGGGAACTAGTGAGTGGCAGAATCAACATGAAAACGTTTGTGCTGAGTATTGGAAATGGCCCTACCCATGCCAGGTAATTAACGAGGAGCCAGGCTTGCCCTAATCGCATTAACACCTGCAATATGGGATTCCTCTGAGATCAGGACTGGGAGCCCTCAAGCCCCAGTCTTTCCCCAGAGTCTCTCTGCCTTATCGGGCAAAATACTGTATGACCACACTCAACTTCCTTTTTTGCATATGGGGGAGCCCTTGGGTGGTTACCAATTCCAATTTATTCAAATGATGATTACAGGGGCTCTGATTCAGGTATGGAGGATGCCTCCTTTTTTTTTTCTTTTCCCATATAAATTAAAGAGAATAAAATCAAGAACCAATACAGCATCCAGTGTGCAAACACTGAGCTAAGTACCTCAGAAGAGCGCAAACAGAACTTTCCCGCAGAGATGGAAATGTTCTGTATCTGTGCTACCCAATGTAGTAGCAGCCACCAGCCACATTTGGCTGGTAAGCACTTGAAGTGTATGACTAGATTTTTAATTTTATTTAAATTTTAATTAGTTTAAATTTAAATAGCCCCATGTGGCCAATGGCTACCTTATGTATTGGATAACTCTAGATGCCTCTGATTTCAACTTCCCTTCTAAGCTTCTAAGGGCAAGGGCTAACAATATGCCCATTTCACAGATGAGAAAATGGAGACTTCCAGAGGCAACATAATGAACCCCAGCTCACATAGCCAGTCAGTGGTAGGGCTGGGGTCTTAACCCTGGTCTGCAACTCCAGATTTACAAGGCACAAAAGCACTCAGCTGCCACTGAGTAGGTAGACCTGAGGAGAGCCATTGTTCTCAGCAAAGACAACAGCAATGACTGCGGCCCCTTAAGAAAGCTGCTTCTGAGTATCTCTTTCTCCAGACAATGACCAGGGCTGCCATTCTCTTGGCAGCTGTCAGTGAGAGGATGTTTGGACTTTACTTTGCTATTATTAAATGTACATTTTCCGCGTAACAATAAGGAGCTTCTGTCACAAATGATTTATATGGAAATACTACTACTCCTGGCAGAGAAACAGAAACAGGAGATTTTTACAGTTTCAAGATTAACCAAAAAAGAAAAAGAAAAAGAAAAAAAAAAAGCTCGTGTCGATATTCTATTCATTCTTTAATGTATGTGCTTTAGGTCTGCCCCACCTTTCGACCTCCCCCCATCACCACTGCCATGATGAGAAATGGGTTCCAGGATGTCAGGTACCTCTGAACGACCTCTGTCGGGACAGACAAGGTGGGCCAGCGGGGGATACCATCCTCCCCAAATCCATCACCAAGTTCAAGACATGGTGACTCCCCAAGCAGCTGCATCAGATGGCAGTCTTGAGGTTCTAGAAGCAAGCTCTGCACTTGCCTGCATCCCTGCTCTCCCACCTCCCTGCCACGGGAGGCAGCGTGGTCCACGACCTTGCCCACCGTGGCCACATGTGCACTGCCACCCCGCGGCGGGGGTGGGGGGGGTTGGCTCGCCCTCTCTGAGCCTCAATAATCTCCAGGGTGAAATGGGAAGAACAGTGACCCACATGGGGCTTCCCTGAGCCCTTGACCCTGTGTCTGGCCAATAAAAGGGGCTGGAAGAAGGTGAGTTCCCTCCTTTCTAGCCCTTAGTCAAAACCCTGACCCTCTTTTAGGCCTATTTCAGATTCAATCTTATTTGCCAAAATGTCCCTGCCCTCTTAGTCTACGAGCGTTTTCCTAGTCTATAGATCCCTGTCTATGCCTATGCTAGGCGTAGATGTCCAAGGATGCACATCACAGTTTGTTTACAATTATTGTATTTTCAGCATGGACTGTGGGCATGGACGTGGCTTCCTGAGCATTGGACCTTGCCCATCATTTCCTTCCACGATGCAAGTAGCACAGGGCCCTGTATATACTAGGTACTCACATAAATACTTGTTGAACCGAATTTCTGTAAAGATTGAGGCCAATCTGTAATAAGCAAATCCATCCCATGCATCCATCCATCCAACCATCCATCCATCCATCCATTTACTTAATATTTATTGAGCACCTACTATACCCACTAAGTGTCAGGCATGGGTATTGGTACTCAGAACACAGGAGGGGCCAAAACAAACAAATCCCTGGGCCTTCGTGGAGTTCACCTTCCAGTGGCAGAGGGGAATGGGACAATTACCAAAGGAACGGATAAAAGAAAGAAATGGTGTCCCTCAATACATGCTACAGAGAAGAGTAAAGCAGGGAAGATTCAGGGAGAGCAAATTTCAGGAAGAAAATCTGCAATTTTAAATAGGGTGGTCAGGGACTGCGTCCCTGAGAAGGAGATGTTTAAGCAAAGATTTGAAGGAGTTGAGAGGGCAACTTTTTTGATATAAAATTAATTTGGAAAACAGGAAATTGTATGCCAAAGAAGTGCCTGGTTCTCTGAAGGATATCACAAAAAAAAAACAAAAAACAAAAAACAAAAAAAAAACCCAACCACACTGATTTCACTGGCAAACCTCACTTCCCATGATTTCATCTACGTTAATACCAGCTGATGCTTACTGGATATCTATCATGTTCCAGGCACTGCCCAAGCGCTTTATATAACTGAGGTCACTGCCAAGAGCAAAGGTATAGACCGGGGATGAAAAAAAATGGATGCTCAGAAGCCCCAGGCAGGAATCAGAAAGGGCTAAGGCCACTTACATGACGGGGAGTGGTGGGGACCTGGGCACCACAATAAGAGGTACCCCACCGTCCCCACATCACCTGCCTCAGCAGCCCAGGATGAAACGGGCTCAGGACCGTTTGATCTTGTGTCTTTTTGAGAGACGTTCAGAGGCTGGATTTTTACGTGACATTTTCCAATTCTAAAATGCTGCCAGGCAATTAGAACATATCATGTTTCCTTAAACATTTGTTAAGAAAACATCCAAACTGTTTAAAATATATTTTCAGGATGTATTTGGTCTGAACAGAGCTTTCAACCTCTGGAACAGATAGGCAAAGAGTAGACAGAGAACCAAAAACATTTGCAAGGAGCCTGTCACACAGCCACTGCCCTTGACCCCGAGGCTGAGTATAATTCATATTTGAAAATAGCCTGCCTTCTGGGGGCCTCTTGTGTGTCTGCCCAGGGGACAGTGAGCTTTGGGATCTGGGAAACACTGTGTCCTTGTATGTGGATGGAATACACTGCCCACTGGGATTTGAAGGCAAAAACAGCTGATCGTTCATTAAAACAATAAAAGTACTTTCGGTTGCTTATTGGTTTTTTTTTTTTTTTTAATCTGCGTACATTCCACCAATAAAAATGCATTTGGAAAAATCATCCAGAGGAAACACTGTCTTTATTCAAAACTGTTTTTCTTCCCCTTTCACTTGCTATTTCTAAATTATCTTATCAATAATGTATTAAAGTAATACTCAAAAATGGAACAATACTGCACCTTTAAGAAAATATTATTTTTCCTGAGGTCCTATCAAGGTAAATTTCATCAGTATTCAAAGAATGAGCAAAGCACTTCAACAATTTATTTCAATAAAAGAAGACTTAGCTGAAAGGAGTATAAATGATGAGAACTTGCTTTAAACTGATTTATTCCCTGCAGCAATAAAAGGAATGTTTCTTCACTCAGCTGTTTAATATGCAAATATGCAGAACATCCAGCCCCTGACAGCACATCATTAATAAAACCTTGCACTGAGCAGAGCGCCCGATATTTCATTCTGATGAAAATACATGATGATGATTTTGGACCGTAGACTTTTAGAGCTGGAACAATGTGCTTTCCTGGTGATGAAACCCCACTAGTCACTGGGGGGATAGAAGCTTTTCAAAAACGTGATCCCATTTCTGCAAGAGAAAGTCTCCAGGTAAAGAAAATAGTAAATCCTGAAGGCTGATAACAGTTCGTGCAACCAAGACCCAAGTGACATGATATAAACGGGGGCAGTGAGGGGGAGGGGGGGGTCAAAGGACCGAGACCGACTTCTTCTGGGGGTGGTAGCACATCATTTTTTTCTGTTTTGTTTTGGTGCATAGCAAACGTCCTGATAAATGATGCATTTGCAGCTACTTTTCTATGCATTCAAACAAGACAGCAAAGCTACATAAGGAAGACATGGGACTCAGGGTTCTCAACCTAGTTACTGCCCTGGATTGGCTTGTGGTGTAGCAACCTCTGAATTACTCTCAGATTCTTAAAACAAGCAAAGTGAAGACCCTGGAAAATATTCCTTGTACGAGATCCTGTGTTTTCTCTTTCCATTAAAATCCTGGATCGGCGGGATTATAAGGGCTCAATTTTTTTTTTTTCTTCTATGCAACTTTTTATATTTTCCAAATTGTTTATAATGAGTATGCCATATGTATGATCAGAAAAATCATGTTATTAAAAATGTAATTTATTCATATTTTTAAAACTCGTTCATGGGCTAGTGCCCAGGGACTTATAAGATTGTAAGCACTAGGGATTGGGTCTCCCAGCATCTTAGACCACTCCATAAACCCTTGTGCTTGCTCTCAAAATAAATATTTGTTATATAGTTAAATAAATTACTAGCTGTAAGTGCACAGAACAGTGCCTGGAACATGGCAAGCCCCATAAACGTATTCGTGAAATAAATAACCAATAAGTCAGATTAAATAAAGTATTTTGGTTTGCAGAGGTGAGTTTTTATAAATATTTATTTAAGTAGGTAAAGAATGAATATAGAAGTGTTAGTTTTCCCCCTTTTAATGCTAAGCTTACTACACTGTATGTATGACTCCTGTCAAAAGTATGACTCCAGGGGCACCTAGGTGGCTCAGTCCAGCTTCGGCTCAGGTCATGATCTTGCAGTCCATGAGTTCGAGCCCCACGTTGGGCTCTGTGCTGACAGCTCGGAACCTGGAGGCTGCTTTCGATTCTGGGTCTCCTCTCTCTCTGCCCCTCCCCTGCTCACACTCTCTTTCAAAAATAAAAATAAACATTAAAAAAAAATTTTTTTTTTAAAAAGTACGACTCAAGCTTGGAGAACTTTTGGATTAAAATCCCAGCTACTACACTTGGTTCTGTGTGATCTTGGGCAAGTCAACTGCCTCCAGAAACCCTGCTTTCCTCATCTGTTAAATATGCATAATAGTAATCATACTTATTTTGATGAGTGTTCTGAGGCTTGGGTGTGACCATCCGTGTAAACACTTGGCACA
The DNA here is from genome assembly GCF_024362965.1 of Panthera pardus. Taxonomy (NCBI): domain Eukaryota; kingdom Metazoa; phylum Chordata; class Mammalia; order Carnivora; family Felidae; genus Panthera; species Panthera pardus. The sequence continues at coordinate 16,923,172 of NW_026526754.1, read as the reverse complement.
GTTCCGGGCCCGGAGTGGAGGCTCAGGTTCACCATTCGTGGAGTGCCTACTAAAAATTACACACTGTACATATATTAATGCTAATCTTCATGACAACTCTTCAAGGTAAACGCTGCTAGCCATGTTTCACCAAGGGGAGGCTAAGGGGACATGACATGAAGGAGGCCACACAGTTTGGTCTTGAACCTGGGTCTGTCACCAAATCCTACGCCATCACACTGGCTTCACCAAAGATCTGCCTTCTTCGAGACCAAAAAAGAAAAAAGAAAAAATCAGATGTACTGATTGTTCCAAAATACATGGAAAGAGTACGTTTCCATTCATTTACCTCTATTTTCCAGTTATAATTCATGCTTGAAAATTCTCCCCTTATTAGTTTCTTACTAAAGTATTTAAAAACAAGGCAGGTGATGGGGCAGGTGGCAGGTGACCAAGAGAGACTTCCCCAGTATCTTAGGAGATGGTAAGAGTGACCATGAACTTCCCTGCAGCCGCACTGTGATTTCCAAAGCTCATTCATTAGAGAAAGTCCATATCACGTCTGTAACTTGTGAGATTTTCTTCCATTCTAGCCAATTTGAGGATAAGACATCCGTGAACTTGTTCCTCCTGTTTGTGATGGCTCCTCTTTCAGAAAACATGAGCCAGATGAAAACAGTCACATGGCAGGCACTCACTCCCCACACACACCCACTCCGTGCTTCCCCTCCCTCTGCCCTGATGTTCCCTTTATCCAACCAAAGAACAACTCTCTGTGCCAAAGGAAAGAGGACGGTTGGGTTTTATTTCCAAATATTTCAATTATAAATCAATCGTTTAGCAAAATTCAATGAAGTTTGCAAAATTTCCCTTTGAATCAGCTCCCACTGAGGATCGGAAAAAAGTCTTGGGGGCAAAATTTCAAGTGGTCTCTTGCAGGTTTTAGTAAACTTCTCCAAGCTAGTACTTTCCATGTTTCTGAGTTTATGTGCTCAGTAATACGCCCTCATAACTCAAATGGGATGAACCAATTAAACATTTCCCTGTAGTCTTTAAAATAGCTGCTCTTGGCATGTTTTTTGCATGGCAGAAACCTCTGCGGGAGGATACGATAGAAATCTTGCACTATTTAAATATAGAATTGGGACATCAAAGAAAGGGTTGTATTGAAATAACATGGATAATTAAGGAAGTGGAGAACAGTAATAACTGATTTACATAAAATGCTAATGAGTCTCTTGACTTGTTTGGCAATTTGCACTTTAGGCTTGGTAAGTGTGGCTCCAAATTTATGATCTAATTTTTATTTTAATATTTTCTTTTAGCAACTTGTAACCAACACTAATGGGCGCCTGCCAACATCGAACTTCTCCATCCATCCTTCAACCACCCAGAAGCGCCTTTCCCAATCGAGTGCGTGGGACCGGGCCGAGGTCATGGGTCCGGGAGCTTCCTGGACACCCTGTTTCCGTCGGGTTTCTTTGTAGCTTATGGTGCTGGTGTCGTTCCAGATGATCGGTGGGGTTCAAAATCTTCACGGCTGGCTGGGCTCACCCAGATGGACAACTTGGTAAACAAACGTAGTGCTCCAGAGCGACTGCCTGCGTAGCTGGCTCCTTGTGATTCAGAGGGACAGGCTGGGGCAAGGCACCCTCGCGCTCTGGGTGAGCACTTAGGCCACACTGTTCTCTGGTGCCTTTCGCAGCTGGGAAGAAATGATATGCTCTGGAAATTCCTGTTTTATTGTACTCTTGTAAGGATCTCGCCTCACAGGGCCACAGCCTCCCGTGAATACGAATGAGGGTTTGAGCTGTTCCTTCGGGACACGTCTGCGCGCTGACCTTCAGCATACCCTATTTCCCTCCGAGCCTTCTAAGCATGATCCATTGCTTTCTCTGGCCATTCCCCCTTCACCCCATTGACGGGCTTCAAAGCTACTTAAATTTCCAAGCCCTGACGCGCTGCGGCGGTGACCAGGGCTCTGCCTTGCTCTCTTATGGATTGTACAAGGTCACCGCTGGGGAGAGGAAGGAGGCAGGCAGAGCATTTATCAGGATGTATTGCTTTACGTTTTCTATCCATCACCAAGGCGATGATTCTATTTTAGTGAAAATCCATTGAACTCCGATCAAGTCAGATGGCTGTTATCATTGGAAACTCAAGAGCTGTCAGGCCATAATCGGTACAAATGCCGGACCCTGGAATGGGGGGCTCCGGGCCAGGGATGGTCTTGTGGGGGATCTTTTGGGCCCTTCTTGTTTTTAAAATTTCACCTGACAATTTTATTTTAAGCATCTTTTTTTCCAGCTGTTCGGTTTGCAAGTGATAAAATCTGGTTATGCAAGGTAGAATGAACCGATTACAGGCAATTTAGGCATAGTTTGGAGACACAATGGTTTCGCCTGTCATGCTACACTGCTTACTGTGGTCCTAATAACCTACCCATCAGAATACCGATGCACACCTGAGCGATCACAGAGGCCTGAACGTAAGGCCAGCACATACACATTCCCGTCTGAGAAAGAAACCACCAAACTTCAGCTACACTCTTTTGTGGTCTCAACGTACAAATTTTCTGATCACCACACTTGGCTATAGAACACAGTGCTAACAGGCACTCTGTCTCCCTGGATGTATTTGTATGATCAATGTCCCTACTTTCATTTGCATGCATTTGGCAAGGTTTTGGTCCACAGTTATCATCTTGAACACGGTGGGGCGGCGGGGGGGAGGTGAGGTGGGGTGGAAAGAAAAATGAATTCCAAAGCTCCCTGCAAAATTCTTTTAGGCTTGTCTTCTGGTTATGGATTTAATTAAATCTGACATTTGAAGAAAACCATTTAAACATATTTGCTGCCCTGCCAGTATTCTAAACTTTTACTAAACTGGGGGTGGGGGTGAGAATTAGGATGACAGAATGATTTTTAAGCAGGACCCTGTAGCTCCCAAGTGATACTTAACTATCCAAAAACGAATTATTTTCCCTGCGGGTTGTAAAGGATTGTATCCCTTCCACTGCCCCGGTAGAAAGCCAGTCCCTGCCGGGGTGGGCTAAAAAGGAACCAAGTAAGGCCCCCCGAAGCTTAGTGCCTATGCGGTTCATCTCACCACTTTTCAAAATGTAAAGCAATCTTTCCATTTATTTTCTCTTTTGTAATCCATATCTTTATTCTCCTTCATTAGTGAGGGTAATTGAATATTGACTGTGCATTTTAAATACATTTTCATCCTAAATAATAGCGACAATAATAAGGGCAGTTATTTATTGGTCACTTACTGTGAACCAGGCTTTGTGGCAAGTCCTTTATATATGTCGTTTCATGTAAGTCTTAAAACCACCTCTAAATGCGACAGGGGCATCTCCATTTACAGATGCGGAAAGAAGGGATATGAGGGCATCAGCGATTAACCGGATTATTGCCACTCAGGAGTGGCAGCTGTGTGACAATAATACTCATGTCCATCCTATAGAGCTGTATTAAATAGTATCTGCATTAGTTCTCTAGGGTCGCAAAGGAGGAGGCCTGAAATTTATTCTCTTGGAGTTCTGGAGGCTGGACATCTGAGTCACAGGGATGGTGCCTCCTGGTGCTCTGAGGGAGAAGCAATCTCAGGCCTCTTCCCCAGCTAATGCTGGTTGCTGGAGACGCACCCCCTCCAGCCTCTGCCTCCACCTTTACAGGGCTTTCTCACTGTGAGTCCATTTCTGTCTGTCACAAGGACACTCTCCTTGAATTGGGGGGTCCATGTTTACAGTCCCATCTGTAAAGACTTTATTTGCAAGTGGAGCTGTATTCCGAGGTTCTGGAGAGCCAGGAATTGGAGTAGAGGAAGGGACACTATTCAGCAGACTTCAGCATCCATCTGGAATCCAAGTCTGGGCCCATCAGACCCACCACACTATAATCCAAACTGAGAGGGCGGCATGATTGTCCCGGGCCTCGGATCATTCCATACATTTCTCAACTTCAGCTCTCTGACATTTAATTCTGGCTTACTCTTTGTGGGAGTGTCTGCCCCTTGTATTATGGGATGTTGAGCAGCGTCCCTGGCCTGGACCCACTAGGTGCCAACCTCCAGGCCCTGACTGGGGCAACCAAAAATATCTCAGATATACTGAAATGCCCTCTGAGGGGCGACACGATTCCTGGATACTGCTGCCCTAGCTGGAGGAGTCAGAAAGCTAAACACTACCTTTCCAGGACTTACAGCTACCTTCTAGACACCGGTCTATCCCACCAACTGCTAGGTGCTGTCACATGAGACATGAAGAGGACAAGCGAGGGAAGGGCCTTACTCCTGCTTCTTTGAAGCTTCTCCTCGTGCCCAGCAAGGGAGGGCACATGCAAACAGAGTTTTTGGTCTCACTCCTCTGGTGCCCAGTCTCTAATTCCCTGGGTGGTGGTATTAGGGCCACAGCAGTGGAGGTGGCTTTGTCTTACTCAGTCTGGCTTAGCTCCAGTAGTGGCTTCCCTGGAGGGTTACGTCTGTATGATTCATTGGGCCATTCTTGGAGAGGACCAACTTCGATTCCACTCCTTCAGCTTTTCCAACAACTTTGCAAGCACCACATTGCCTTTATTAAACCCCTTCCTGTATACAATTTATAGAGAGGTTCCCATTTCCTGCACCAAGCCCTGGTGGAGATAGCCTATCAGGGAGTATTTATCAAGTTATGATCAGGTGTCTCCTCAGGGAAACTCAGGCATGCTCTGATGACACCCATGTCTGGGCCACCATACCCACTGTTCCCTCTGCTAAGTGCACTTCCTTCCTTTCCTCGCCTAGAGCTCAGCTTCCCAGAGTAGTCCAGCTGCCAGCACTCACATAGATGCCAATGTCTTCTTTTGTTTATTTTTAAGAGAGAGCATGAGCAGTGAGGGAGGGGCAGAGAGAGAGAGCGGGGGGGGGGGGGGGGAGACAGAGAATCTTAAGCACGCTCCATACTCAGCAAAGAAGCCCAAAAGGGGGCTCGATCTCATGATCGTGAGATCATGACCTGAGCAGAAATCAAGAGTCAGATGCTTAATGGACTGAGCCACCCAGAAGCCCCTCCAAGACCCCTGTTATGCATAGCCTTCTCTACGGTCAAGTTTCCTCCTCCAAACTGCTACCTCCTAACTCTCTTACACCTTCACCCACACTTAGCAAAGGAAAGTATTCCTTTCCCTCTCTTGCCTACATTCTTGGTACCTTTGTCATTGCATTTACCACACCGAACATTCTAATTGTATGTCCATATGCCTTGCCCTAACTAAACTGTAGGATCCTAATTCCTACTTAAGCCCCACCAAGTGTGAGGGGGCCTAGCAGGGCCTAACTCAGGGTAAGCTCATAGTGAATGGCAGTTGAATGAAGAATAGATCAACAAATGAATGGATGGAACCTTGATATCATCCCTGTTTACCTAATGACATTTTATCTCACAGCCTTGCCCTTGAAGTTGTCATGGAATACCCAAGGGAAGCCAAGACTAATATAGCAGGAAAGATACCCCCAGGGGCATAAGGATTAAGTTGTGTGGTTTTGATGGCTGTGTATTTAAGAGGAGCTTTGGCTGAGGGCAGAGCAAAGTCTAATATGAGAATCAAAGAGCACAATGAAAGACTCATTTGGAAGAACAGGAAGGGACCAAACTGGTGACGCCTTATGGGATAGGCAATCAAGCCTCAACCTGGTGTGAAAGAAAGGGACACAGAGAGGAACAAAAGGGAGATTGCTCAGATGAGTTCAGTAGAACAACAGAGCCTAGTAATGGGGCTCTGATCAGTATCCTGTTATCTTCATCATTATTATTTTTAGTTTTCCAAACCAAAAAAACCCTAGAACCCAGCAAAGTATATCTATATTGAGATAGTCCAATGCATAACAATGTCAACTTGTCCAAGTCTAAATATGGGTTAAAGGAAATGCAGAGCCCTACTTCTAGAAAGTCTATGAGGAGCAGGAGACTAAAGTTTAAATGCCAAAGATTTATAGATAAGTTCACCCATGGACCCTCAGGAAAGCGGCTAGCAAATATATAAAGCAGTGTTTTCCTCTCCCATTAAACAGAAGGAAAAAATTTATACGCAAGGGGCTTCATAAGAGTGGAATACAGTTCTTTTCATGATAGACTAGTTTTGTATTAAGCACTGTTGTAGGATTTTAGAAGCTATGGTCCTTGTGAGCCTACTTTTAATTAACTATGAGAGCCAACCCCTCTGTACAGTTTCCCGTGGCAGAGGTTGTAGGGTGAGATACCAGGGGGAGGAAGAGTCTGGGCACCTGGTCCATCAGCCACCCGATGAGCAGCACCAAATAAGTCACCCACTCTGATGCCTGAGACACATCTGCAGAGAGCTCACTGTGTTGGGCATGGGGCTGTGAACTTCATACCAACCGCCTTACTGACGACACCACGTTCTGAGATTGGCAAAGTCACTGTGCCCATCTAACAGATGAGGAGCCTGAAGCACAGAGAGGTCACTCCATGGTCACACAGCTTTGAAGCTTTGACAGAGGGGATTGAAGTCACGTGTTCCTGACTCTGCAGAGGACACGCTTCTCCACACCAGAGTCCATCACAGACAGCCCCAGACAGCCCCACCAATGGAGGCTCCATCTTGTAAAGGGTAAGTCACGCTGGACCTAGGCCCTGAAAACCCACCCTGCCGGGAGCTGCCCCAATCAGAAGTCCTGGTGTTGTGACAAACCATGCTGCTTGTTTGTTTCAGATCCACTGAGTCAGCATTTTCTGGGACTTTCCGGGGCAAAGACTGCGCCCATCCATACACAAGTGCTACCAGGAAAGAGCACTTAACTGAAAATTCCCTTAGTGGCAAGGCTGGACTGAGGGTCCTGCCCACATTTGTTCACCTACTTTGCTTCTCAGAATCACTTGATGAGCAAGGTGCCAAGATGCCACTTTTGTCCCCATTTTATGGAAAAGAAAACTGAGGCTGAGAAGGTTATGGAATAGGATCGAGGCAGCACAACTGGCTTCTCCCAGGGTACCATTTGAAGACTGTGGAACCCTGTCTGAAGGGCTTTAAGACACCCTGCACGTGATGTGCAGCAACCTCACGAAGACAGGCTATGTTTTACATCTGTGAAAGACCATGTCTCTCCAACTTGTGGCACTGAGGGGGATAAAGACTGCTGGGGAGAGGGTGAGAGAGAAAACTAATATTTTCGAGGCGACTGAATTCAAGAAGCGAATGCAGGAAGAATGCATATTTAAAACCCCCCGTGATAAATGACATAAGGGACTTTGAAGTCGGCCAGCAGTTGGGGTTTCGGGTTAGAGACGACAGCAACACAACTCAACTTCCCTAGAATCCTTTTTAAAGCCCCTTTATTATGGAAATGTCACCCCCTGGACATTGATACTGTCTTAGGAGAATCTGTCCTCTGGCTTAAGTCTGAATCTACTACGGAGCTTCCTTAGCAAGCCTTCTTAGGAGGCTGCATGTCACAAGAATTAAGAGCAAACTTTTATCTCTCTTTTCTAAATCTCCTGCTTTCAATCACTAATCTCTCCAGGAAAAGAACACAACCAAACAGCCCCATTAGGCAAGAGGCAGATAGAACTGATGTAAATCCCCCCTGAATTAATGGGCCTGCTCTGTACTCCCCACCACGGCCTTTCCCAAGATGACCTCGACAGTCAGCAGATCTTGCTTGTCTGCATCTTCCAAAGACTCAGGGCCCCACTCACCGAGGAAGGAGTCTGCTGAAGTTCTCAGGTGGGCACCCCCCTCAAACGGCTCTAGACGCTAACTGAAATCTGACATCTACAGATCTTTAAAATAATTTTTTAAAAAAAGGCAGGTGGCAATATTCCAACCTTGCAACATGGGCTATAAGCGTGTTAGGAAGCAACCGATTGTTCTGGAGTTTTTCGCCGTGATCGTCAAACGAGGATCCCTCTGTGCCTAATGATGGGTATGAGCCGTGAGGATGGGCCAGGGGATAACCGTGTAACAAGCAACCCTCCGAATCTCAGTGTCTGACGGCCACGAAGCAGAAGCATAATTTCTTTCTCTCTGTCCACCCTGGGTCCATTGGGGCTCTTGTCTTTGCCCTTCCTCCAGGACCCACGGTGACAGGGCAGCTGGTGTCTGGAACACTGCCAGTCAGCAGTGGCAGAGAATACGTGCGTCACCCTCCCAGGCTCTTAAAGTTTCTGCCTCCAAGAGATGCACATCGCTTCCAGTCCGAATCCATTGGCCGAAGCAAGTCATGGGACAGGGGAGGCCAGTCGTACCGTGTGTCCACAGGGAGCGAGAAACCCAATGGTGTGGGCAGCCCTACAGGCTTCCCCGTGGGTACAGAGGCATCAAGGATGGGGGAACGCTCTTCTCCAGCGACCCCAAGGATGTGTGTATCAGGAGGGGGCAGAGTCAGAATCCAGCCCATGGCTCCTGAAGCCGTTTTGCAACTTGGACACATAGTGCCCCTCAGCAGGGCTGACGCCTGCAGGAACCCAGACCAACTCAGAAAATTCCACAAGGCCCCGGCCTCTGCTATCTTTTGTCCCCATCACGTTTACCTAATAGATGACCCTACCAATTCCCATTGGCAGCCCTTTGTAGTGTAATGAACAGGATGCAGGCTGATGAATGCAGCCACTGCACAGAAAACGTCAGTTCTTTCATTAAGCAAACCTTCCCAAGTTCATTGTATTGAACCAGGGTTTAGGCTATTAGGCTGACACATGACAGAGCCAATTCCAGTCACATTGTAAGTGCCTATTCATGTTTGGCAAATTCTGTTTTACGCACACGCACACATTTAGAATTGGGCTCTTGTTGCCTGCAACTTTCCCCCCCCGAAATCTATTTTCCTATTTTTAACTGTTAATAATTAAGAAAAATGCCACTTTCATCACGGAGCCTCAACAAGCCTAATTGAGGGAGAACATAATGGATCGCCGTACCAGGTTTCTATTCTGCTGGCCACCGACGTGCTTGCTCTTCCCAGAGGCACTGATATGGATATACCGTGCTCATTTGCGGAAAGGAAAAAAATAAAATATTTACGCACACAGTTTTGACACTGCTGGCTCTTCTTTCTGCTCACATTTGAAAAGGAAAACATCACTTATAAGCTGGGAATCCCTGCTAGTGAAGGGGACAGGATTAAAGGCATCATTCTAGGGGACAGGCTATGATGAGCCAGCCTGCAGCGGAAGGAGCTCAGCATCCAGAGCTCGGAGCCTGGCTGCTTTATCCGCCAACCAGCCACTTCCCGCGCGGGTGGTCAATCCGTAACACTCATGCGGCAGATGTGCGGCGGGGGCCTCCCGGGTGGCTGCCCACAGTGCGTATCGGGATGGAGACGTCACAGGGTCTGTGTTCTGGGGGAGGGAGGCCACCCGACAATCAGTGCACCGAGCTCGGTAGGATGATGTATCCTGAATCTAACCTCTTCTCTCCATCTCCGTCGTCACCACGTGGTCTAAGTCGCCATTATCGTTCCCGTAGCCCATGAGATGCCCCCCAACTGGCCCTGCAGCTTCCGCTCTTGCCTCCTACAGACCGAAACCACATCTTTTTAAAACTGTGGATAAAATCCTATCACAAACTTCCAGTGGCTTCCAGGACGAGTGGAATAAAGTCCAGAGACCTCACAGCGGCTTCACAATCTGAGGTCTGCCACCCTCTCCAAACACATCGCCTATCACTCCACCTGGTTCCAACCATAGTGGCTGCTTCCTCTCCCTTGAACAGGTCACGCACATGTCCATCACAGGAAATAGGCACTCACCATACTTCTGCTTGGAATTCTCTTTGGTGAGGCTGGGGATGGGGAAGGGGAGTGACTGCTAATGGGCCCAGGGTCTTTTTTTTGGCATGATGAAAACGTTCTGTACTTAGACAGTGGTGATGATTGTACAACTTCACAAATATACCAAAAAGCATGATATATATGTGCAAAAACTGTGTACACTTTAAAAGGGAGGGCGTTACGGTACTGAATTGTATCTCAATGCAAAATAAAAGGATGTGTTTTCGCTTCTGAGATTAAGTTTCCCCAAGGCTCTGGCTTCCTTCTAGCTCATCTTCTTGTGCTCTTCTGTGGCTCTTTTAGCTGGAAGGCAGCTGCCATGTTGCATGGTGCCATTTAGAGAGGCCCACATGGCAACACTGAACAAACAACAGCGGACAAAGGAATGGAGTCCCTCAGTCCAACATCAGCCAAAAAAAAGAAAAAAGAAGAAGAAGAAGAAAAAGAAGAAGAAGAAAAAGAAGAAAGGGAGGAGGAGGAAGAGGAGGAAGAAGAAGAGGAGGAAGAAGAATTCTGCCAAGAACTTTGAGTGTGAACTTGAGAACAGACCTTTCCCAGCCCAGCCCCAGTCCATGAATGCAGCCCCTTAGTTACAGCCTGAGAGATGCTAAACCACGCCTGGATCCTTCATCCACGGAAGTCATGATGTGACCTAAGTATGTGGTCTTATTTTATTATTATTTTTTTAATTAGAAAGGACTCGCCCCTAGGGCACCTGGGTGGCTCAGTTGAACCAACTTCAGCTCAGGTCATGATCTCACGGTCTGTGGGTCTGAGCCCCACGTCGGGCTCTGTGCTGACAGCTCAGAGCCTGGAGCCTGCTTCCGATTCTGTGTCTCCCTCTCTCTCTTCTCCTCCCTGCCTTGTGTTCTATCAAAAATAAATAAACATAAAAAAGAAAAAAGAAAAGGACTCGCCCTGAGTCACCCGGCTCTGAACTGTTGGGATGCAGGCCTACTTACAAAGGTCTGGTTGCTCCCTTCACTGCCACACTGCTGTATTCATCCCTCGTCCCTGGAATTTGTTCCCGGGGCACGATGTCCGAGGCCTAGTAGGTGCTCAATTAGGTTTTGTAGCACTGAGTCAAATTTTCTAACTCTCTCTCCTCTGCATGTAGCTAGAAACTGCTCCCGACAAGAAAGCAAATGAGAGTAAAATATGTATACTCCATCAAGTTCTATTATTTTCCAGTCCCCCGTATGCACCTTACATTCCCACCAAGGTTCTCAGTGAATGCTGGTGACCCTGCCCTGACCCTGACGGTGACATTATTCTATGTACAGACAAGAGGTAGTTCTAAGATTTGGCCTTGGCTGTACTAACCTCACTTATTTACTGGACAAGCCATCATCAGGGCAGGACCCCCTCCCCACTGTGTTTTCCAGTGAGGCACCCAATCCTCGTACGTGGCAAACTCCAAAGTCAGGGCATCACTTTCTACTATTAGAAGGCGACTTTGTTTCGGAAACAATTCACACGGACCCTTCTTAAAGCTTTTCCTTAAATAGCCTGTGCACAGAGCCCCACCTCTCCCTCTCTCTGCCCTGCTGCCACATGTCTCATTCAAGAGAGATTTATTACGGGGCTGTCAACACAATCCCACCTTTACAGACAAAGATAAAAATAAGAAACACCTTACAAGAAGATGCCGTGGCGAAAGCTAAATCATAAATGTTTGATAAGGAATGGTCAAATCCAGACAAATAACTGTTCAATCCCACTTTGTATTAAGCAGATAAAGTCATACAGAAAATCAATGTGATGTATTGAAAGGGGGGGGAAAAATTGCCAAGCTTGAGGATTGGGCTACACAGTGTTAGGATGTAGTCGCTTCGTAAGAACCTGATAATATGATAGCAACGTAAATTTTTAAAAATGGGGTTCTGATTTCTGACATGCCAGACCTCTCTGCTGCTGCTGGAGGTAATTTCTGGGGTGGCACGCATCCTCATGGGAGAACGGCAGGGGAAAAAAGTGGTGCTGCCATTTCAGAGGATCATTTGGAAATTCCTAAAAAAGTATTTGGAAGGTGCACTTCTGCTACCGGAAAGGCACCCTTCTGACACTCTTGAACAAGGAGACAAAACACATGTGCAGAGACGTTTGGTCACCAAATCATGTGTAAAAGCAAAACACAGAATTGACCTAAATGCCTGCCAGCAGAGGAATGAATAAATTGCCGGACCCTCACGTGATGGAATATTCTGTGGTCAGGGCGCACCGCCAGGTCGAGCTACACGTGCAGGCACCAAAGAATCTCCAACACACTATTACACAAATGGGGCAAGGTAATAAACAAAATGTCTTCAATGGTTTCGGGTTGCACATTTTTTTTTTTCTTAAGAAAGCCATACATATTTGTATCTGATAGTAAATGCACATGATGTTTCTGGAAGAATCCACAATATAACTTTCATGGTGGTTTCTTTTGGAGAGACGGCTGGGAATGAGAGGTGGAAGGAAAATTTTTACTGTTACATCTTATCGAAAGGTTTGAAACTGTCACCAGGAGCCTCTACTCCTTTGATGGTGTCTTTCCCCGCAAGTGGGTGAATAGAGAAGCAATGACAACAACCCACACTAAAACAAAGCAACAGGATAACCTTTTCCAGGAAGCTAGGAAGCCCTGGCTTGTTTCGTGAATCATCCAATGGAGACTCAGGGATCTCCGGATGTTCATCACTAAAGCCCGCCCTGGCTCCTCTTCCGCCAGAAATCGTGGCACGAAGGCCGGATCTTCCTGCAGTGAGGCGTGGCCACCTCCACCTCCAGGAAGACGATCCATGTCTCGGGTTTCCTTCTGCTTCTCCCAAGCCCTCACCAAACTCCTCAAATAAACGGAATGGGTTTCTGCCATAGCGCGGGGCCTTTCATGCACAGAAGTGCTTGAGAGGTGGGCTCGCGGGGGCCAGGTGACTTCTATCACTGACCCTGGAGGACAATTGGCGCTCTCTCTCCCGCTGATGGCATTATTTTATAGACACTGTGATTAAAAAAAAAATAATAAATAAAAAGAAAGACGCAGAGTTTGCGTCAAACAGATGAGGAGAGGCCTCCTGAACCAGGGAGTAATGAAAACTGATCAACAAGCAGGCACTTGCATGGAGAACAGAAACCACCCCAGTGTCACCATGGTGAGGGGGGTGTTGGCTTGGAGGTGAAATAATAGGAAATGAAGATCAATTAGCAATGTACCGATAAGCCTGAAATGACTTGACTCGATTACACACACTGACAGCATGTCCCTGGCAGGTGGGGCCCCTGGGACGCGATGGCAGCTGACAGAGGGGGACGGGTTGTCTAGTGGTTTGCTCTTCTGAAAGAAACGTCTAAGAAGAGCCAGGCTGTATGTCCAAATAAGAGTGACTTACAAAAATGAAAAGAACTTTTCCCAATTTATCTTTGAAATGACACTTTTTAAAATGCATTTATTCATTTTTTGGGGGGGAGGGGCAGAGAGAGAGAGAGAGACAGACAGACAGACAGACAGACAGACACAGAATCTCAAGCAGGATCCAGGCTCTGAGCTGTCAGCACAGAGTGTGACGTGGAGCTTGAACCCACAAGCTGTGAGATCATGAGCTGATATTGGAGGCTTAACCAACTGAGCCACCCAGATGCCCCTCTTTTTTTTTTTTTTTTTACAGTTCATTTATTTTGAGAGAGAGAGTGGGGGAGGGGCAGAGAGAAATGGAGAGAGGGAGAGAGGGAGGGAGGGAGAGAGAATCCCAAGCAGGCTCCACAATGTCAGCACAGACCCCGATGTGGGGCTCGAACCCACCAACCACAAGATCACAAGTTTAGCTTAACTTGGATGCTTAACCTACTGAGCCACTCAGGTGCCCCTGACATGACACTCTCTATATAAGCAAAGACATGAACACTGTGATTTTTCAAAGATTTTTTTGGCACTGGTGAACGAGGGGAAGAGGCCCCTTTAGATAAATAAACAAGACTCCTGACCCAGCCTCTTGGAGTCAGAGGTTAGTACTGTGCTTTGTAAAAACCAAGTGCACTCAAAAAACATTCGACAGTTGGCTAACATGATGTCTTGAGAGTTATTCTTCTTACATCGCACTTTCATGAGACTGCTCAAATATCAAGACACCTCAGAACCTTCTGGAGGGTTTGTGAAAAGAACATGTGATGGCTGGTCTGACTTCCAGGGTTTCTGATTCAGGGGGTGTGGGGTGGGGCCAGAGACTGTGCATCTCTAACAAGTTCCCAGGTGCTGCTGCGGCCGGCCAGGGACTACACTTTGAGAGCCACCAGTGCAGTGGTTATAAGCTTGGTCTGTGGAACCAGAGGGACTTGGTTTAATCCTTGCCTCTCCCGCTTGCTGAACTGTGAGTTAAACAGTCACTAAAACGTCTCTATGCCTCAGTTTCTTTACCTGTAAAATGGACCTAAGAGCGATACCTGCCTGCACTGGGTTAAATCCTCTTTCCACAAAATCCACGTGCACCTGGCAGCTCGGAATGAGACCACATTTGGAACCGGGGGCTCTGCAGGTATAATTAGTAAAAATAAAAGAAGTTCACAGTGAATTCAGGTGGGCCCTCAATCCAATGACCGGTGCCCTTCTAAGAAGAGGAGAGGGCACACAGACAGAGGAACGATCGTCACGTGAAGACAGAAACAGAGAACTCAGTCACACTACCACACACCAAGGAACACCAGGGATTACTGGCACCCACCAGACACAAGGAGAGAGGCACGGCACAGATTCTCACCAGAGCCCCAGAAGGAACCCACCCTGCCAACTACTCGATCTCAGACTTCTGCCCCCCGTAACCGTGAGAGAATACATTTTGGCTATTTTAGGCCACCCAGTTTGTAGTACCTTGTTATGGTGGCCCAGGACACTGCTTACATTGGCTTCAGGAATTCTTGGGAGGGCTAAGTTACCGAATACACAGCAAGTGTCTAGAGCAGGGCCTGGTAGGTGATGAATAATACCAAGTAGTAGCTCCTATTATTATTTTGGTTTTGCCAATACTGTCTTTCACTATTTTGGTATTAAAGATACTTTCTCGGGGCACCTGGCTGGCTCTGTCGGTTAAGTGTCCCGACTCCTGATTTCAGCTCAGGTCATGATCTCACAATTCGTAAGATCGAGCCCCACGTCGGGCTCCATGCTGACAGCGTGGAGCCTGCTTGGGATTTTCTCTCTCCCTCTCTCTCTCTCTCTGCCCCCTCCCACTTACACATGTGTATACGTACTCTCTCTCAATAAATAAATAAGCAAACAAACACTTAAAAAATACTTTCCCTTGGAAGAAGAAAAAAAAACCCATCAGAATTGCAGAGAAGGGTATACAGCAGCAGGGATGATCTTGTCCCCACCCAAGGGATATTTGGCAATGTCTGCAGAAATTTTCTTTTTGTAGGACCTGAGAAACAGGTGCATGTTGCTGGCATCTAACGGGCAGAGGCCTGGGGTGCTGTTAAACATGCCACAATGCACAGGAAGCCACACACACACACACACACACACACACACACACAAAACAACGAGTTATCTGACCCAAAAGTCAATAGTGCAAGGCTGAGAAACTCTGGAGTGACGTGAAGAGTCAGTCACCTGATCCCCGAGTTCGGCTTCCTAAGACGAGCACAGAAGCAGTTTGTCGGGCACCACACAAGTCTTCCTAGGAGAGCAACTACCACCAACACACACACACACACACACACACCCCAGATAAAACCGAGTTCATAAGAGTAATAAATAAGAACAACAACAAACCAAGGGTCGAGCGTGGCCCACGGCGGGGGCTCATGCAACTCTCTGCCTCACCTCCCAAGCTACAGAAGGCAAAGCGGCCTTCGTCTCCACTGGGAATCACACGCTGGGGAAATGGGGAGGGGCCTGGAATCTGTCATCAGGGTCTGAGCGCACAGGGCAGAGGCCAGGTGCACTGTTGAGAAAGCCTCTGTGCTTTAGCTCTGGCCAGGGTCATACGTCAACTGAAGCAGAGACGCATCTCAAACCCCGGTCTGTTACCGTACTGTTTTCTTGCTCTGGTGACAGCACCAAGCGTCCCAGCAGCCGGAAGCCACCTGGACTGCTTCATGAACAAGCTTGTCCATGATTGTTCTTGACACGTTGCAGGGCCCTTTGACACGGGATCCTTTAGAAGCTGGGGGAGAAATCTGGGGGAGAAGCCCTAAGTCCTCTGTAGCACGATCTCCTTCCAATCTGTGGACCCAAGAGACCTGGGGGTGTGGAGACGAGAGAGAAACTGTTGCAATGACCCAGGTAAGAGATGATGACAACCAGGACTAGAGTAGTGACGGTGGAGATGATGAGCGCCGACAGACTCGAGGCGGTAAAATGGACATGACAAGTGATGACAGGACCCGTGAGGGTGGGGGTGAGGAAGGTGCCAAGATGGCTCCTGGTTTTTGGACTGTGCAATTGGATGAATGGCAGGACCACTCCTTTAGCTGGAGAGCACTAGGAGAGGGCTGCATTCGTTCCAAAATTAAATGAGTACATGAACTGAGAGGGAAAACTTGCTCATCAAACATATGCTCCAGTTTCCTGCTGCTCCAGTCTGGATGGACTCTGGAGCCTTGATGGTCAGAGGGACTCTTGAAATGGCTTGTGTCCGCATCCTTTCCCCTAGTGTCCTCCTGCTTTCCATGAAACACATCCTATCTGGCACCCACCAATCTTCACGAGTCAGAGAAATCCATGTGAGGAGCTGACTCTTGGCTCTGCAAGGAATCACGTGTTGGAAGAGCTAGGAAGATTCAGGGGGATGCACTCTGTGGATATGTCACCAAGAGAGAAAGGAGAATAGAAATGCATTTTGGAGCAGTGACTGTGCATCCCAGAGGGCCTGATCAGATAGTGTTGGTCTGCCACTGAACCATGATGGGGGACACTGAGGCACAGAGAGGTGGTCTGCCTTTAACGCACACGCGTGCGCACGCACACGCACACACACATTTGCGTTAAGAGAAACGGCAGAGCACAACTTTTATTCTCAAGTTGACATAATAATTTCATTTCCCTCCCACCCCACTCTGTAATGAAGCAAACCAGAGGGAAGAATAAACCGCAAGCCCCCTCTCAAATATGCCTTTGGTATCAAACCAAGATCTGACTCAATGTTGTTGGGTTTTTTTGTTTGTTTGTTTCTCCCCCCCCCCCCCAGCAACCAAGGCATTTCCCCAGGGCTGTGCATTTTAGAGTTTAAGATGCACAGAGATAACCATATTCAAATACTGGGCCAGTGGGCCCCTGAGATAAGGAACACTCCCAGCCCGCAGGGTCCAGGAAAATCAAGCTCATATCACCTAAATAAAGCCTAACTTCTAAATAAGGCTTCAGATCACAGATTTGTTTATTTTCATTTGGTGATAATTGTTCACAGCAGAACATATCAGAAAATTCTATAATAGGAACCACAGCCAGGAAATAGTAAATAATTAATCACCCTCCCTCCCAGCCTCTTGCATCTGTTGATATAAATGACCGTATAATTCCAAACCCAATTATCACTACTTAGCCGTTCCATTTTGTAGTTAAAATCCCACAAAATTAAAGTGCATCAATTGTTAATGGTAATAGACCAGACAAGGGATTAAAGATTATTTTAATGTTTATTTCCTGTCAAGAGATCTTTTGGCAGGAAACACCACAGACAAAAGGCTGCACGCTCAGATGAGATTCATATATTTAAATCTTCTAACTTCTAAAAACATTATGGATATAATTACTTGTTTAATTTACTTGTTCCCCCAAGATACAGGCTGAGGAGATCAAGCCAACTTTATTATATCAAGTTCTCAGAAACAAAAGGCATTGCTCTGTAGCGTTTTATAAGCTGTTTTATCCTCAATAATCAAATCCAATTTGATGCCTGTGTCCCAGTGTTGCCTACAGAGAGGAGAGGCAGAGGAGGGAGCAGGAAGGGAGACAGACCGGGTGTAGCTCTCAGGCCTGTGACCAGAGGGATGTGTGGCCAAGGTGCACTGCAAAGCTCCCTCCGGTCTCCATTTCCTCGTTTGTAAAACAAGGTTGATAAGGACCACTGTGTAGCCTGGAGGGAAGGCTGCAGAAGACTGGGGGGAAAGCAGGAGAGTGAGGCCAGAGGACCCCCCAACTCCAAACACACAGACATATGATGCGGTGGTGCTGGCTTTTAACATGATGACCCAGATGATCCACAGATACTTAATCTTTCTGGATTATCAAAATACACATGTATGCACATGACCATCCACTCACTACCCGTCCCCCCCCCCCCCCCCCCCGACACACACACCCTGGCCCACACAGCAGAAAATACAACTGCAACATCCAGGGGTCTCTGGAACATAATTGAAGAAACATCAGTCTATTTCCAATAGTCAAGACAGGTAAATTGTTTCAGAATGTCCTGTCAATTTATTTAGGACATGGGTTAAGAAAGGTTAAGAAATTCCCGGGCAATAACTAAGTAAAACATGTATTTATACCATATATACACACATATCTATATAGAAAGAGGGATGGATGAATGGATAGATGGACAGACGGACGAATGGAAAGGCAAAAATATTAACTGTTCTCCTAACAATCCTGTTTAGATCATGGAGAAATCAGAATCTGAAAAGAACTTGGGTCTCTTTTCCTAAAGTGCTCAGTTTATTGTTTTACCTGCTTATTTGCTGCCACCTTCATTACACTCTAAAATTCGTGAGGGGAAAGGTTATCTATTTATTCACTGCTGTATTGCTGACATTTGAAATAGAGCCGGGAACATAATAGATACTTGATAGGTACCACTGGTGTGAACCAACCATAAGGGCAAGCATCATAATATAAAAAAATATAACCATTATATTCTTGCAAAGGGAGTTACAGCCCACAATCCTCAGTATATTCACTCTGTTTACCAAGAGGGATCCTGAAAACCGGAGGGACTGAGACCACAGATCGCATATCCAGGTGACGGGATGAGGCCAGTTTGAACTCACATTTCCTGAATCTAAATTCTCGGCTCGATCCCGTGTCACTGCTCTGGCCCTCTGAGAGTACCGCTCTACCTGAGGATGAGGGGCAGTTTGCTCTAAGTAGCAAAGCAGGTGACTTAAAAAGTGATCCAAACCCAACTCAAAACGCCTTATTCGGTGACCGCTGGAAGTCTAGAAGGAAACAGGCCACAGGCACAGTGGACTCCACAGCTCCATAAAAGGCACAGGTTTCCTCCCGTGACCCCTTCAGCGTCTGCTTCATCTCAGGCTGGAAGGCCCCTTGAGAACAGAACGGCGGAGTATGCCCAGAGGCAGCATAAAGTCTGTACCCTCCTTGGGTGCCACTCTTGAGTCAGGAATCCAGTCCCAGAAGGGCCCTCCATTTTCATTGGTCAGGACCAGGTCACATGTCTATTTCTAAACCAATCACTGGCAAGACGTACAGGTTACCTGGATAGGCTTAGTTTCGGGAAGTGAAAGGAGACTGGGGAGCCACCCATCATAACTGGTGCACTTCTTTTACCAAACATATGAGGCAAAAGACGTGATAAAATAAGCCCGAGTTCTTTTTTTTTTTTTTTTTTTTTTTTTTTTTTTTTTTTTTTTAATTTTTTAACGTTTATTTATTTTTGAGACAGAGAGAGACAGAGCATGAACGGGGGAGGGTCAGAGAGAGGGAGACACATTATCTGAAACAGGCTCCAGGCTCTGAGCTGTCAGCACAGAGCCCGACGCGGGGCTCGAACTCACGGACCGCGAGATCATGACCTGAGCCGAAGTCGGCCGCTCAACCGACTGAGCCACCCAGGCGCCCCCCGAGTTCTTTTTTTTAATACAGGGCTCAAACTATAAAATACCCTAACTATCCAACAACAGGAGTTCATACGGTACAATCTTAGGAAATCATTAAAGTATTTTTTCCAGGCAATGTTTAGTGACATGACAAATTCTTATTAAAGAGAAAAAAGATGATATATGTGTGTGTGTGTGTGTGTGTGTGTGTGTATATACACACACACACATATATATATACACACACACACACACATACACATACACACATACATACACACACATACATATATATGTATGTATGCATATATATATATATATATATATATATGCGCAACTTTAAAAAAAATAAATGCCATCATTCAGAAGAGAGAAGAGAACATACAAAAAATATTAAGAGCAATTATCTCAGGGCACTGGAATTAACAGAACATTTTAATTTTCTTCTGCCTTCTCCTTTTTCTACCACGCATATTATCCACTACCATATTAAAAACACAAACACTGGGTTTTCAGAATAACAAGTGACTCTGGATGGGGTTGGGGAGGGGAGTCAAATCAGGTTCTATGTCTGGGTCCAGTCAAATATTTACTTGGATCATCAGTTAGGAAAGGTTAAGAAACTCACAGTCTAATAAAAATATATACACATATAAAAGAAATACCCACTTTTTTTTTTTAACTACAGAGAAATCAGAATCTGAAAAGAAATTCGGCATCACTCCCCCAGCACGCAGCTCTTGAGTGTGATAAACCCCGAGTCCTGGAGCAAGGGGGAGGCTGGGCTGGGAGCTCTTATGGTAGTAGCTGTCTAGGTAACACACAGGAACACCCCCAACAGGTTGAGACATGGCTGTGCCGGGATCACTAGGGAGCAGAGTGAGCTGAGGGGTCTGTGTGATTTATTGTGGCTTTCTTCAAAGCCCTTTGTAGTGTCCAAGATCACATTTGGCACTCATGGGACACACCTTCCAAACCTGTTTTAAGTAACCCCGAGCCTTGCTCTCAAGCTGCCTTCCGGACATCTGGCTTGTCATGAGGACTTGGAGATATTCCTTGAAAATAGTCTCAGGAATGCCAATAATACGTTCATTTTGTACCTGATCTGGGTGGAAAATAATCACTGTGATGACACAATCAATAACAGTGACCATGTCTATGGCACTCTGCCAGCCATTTTACCTACACGATATCTGAGTCTTGCAGGAAACAGCTAACAATACTCCCCACTCTAGAGATGATAAAACTAAGGCTGGGGAAGAGGAAAGCTCATTAGGAGTCCAACCATTCACTTTGGTAGAACCCAGATTCATACCCAGCTGTGTCTGATTCTAAAGCATTTGCTCTTCTGCTTCCTGGTTTAGGGGAGCTGCAATGACACTCCTTAGCCAAGCACTGATGCTTAGCACCCGCAATGATGACAGAACAGGAGACAGAGGACACGGCCTGGAAGGGGGAGCTGGGTCCCTGGAGGTATATGCACCAAGGTTCTCTGGGAGTAGAAGGAACCACTAAGCAGGTAACAGGGAAAGACAAGAGTTTCACCCTAGACCTAGGGTAAGCATCAAACATAGACCCTGGCATCACTCCAGCCCATCTCTGATGCCATTTTAACAATCTTCTCACATTTCCAGGGACCTGCGTGACTGCCCACCTCCAGGGGACATGTTCTTCTATCAGAGATACACTGAATAGCTGCTTGTATTCAACCTGACATCCACAGATACTTAAGCGTCTAATCCAATCCTTATAACTTTTGCACAGACATGAAGGAACCACAGCTTTCTAGCACCTTGGGGCTCTCTCTCATCTGCCTTTCGTGTTTCAGCAAGTGGGGGTACACACACATGATACAGGGCAGTGTAAGGAGGGTATAATGG
The DNA here is from genome assembly GCF_024362965.1 of Panthera pardus. Taxonomy (NCBI): domain Eukaryota; kingdom Metazoa; phylum Chordata; class Mammalia; order Carnivora; family Felidae; genus Panthera; species Panthera pardus. The sequence goes on along the minus strand of NW_026526754.1, from coordinate 16,901,783 downwards.
TGCTACTTTGGTTCTTACAATATAAGAAACTTTTATGGGCTCCTGGTACCAACCAAGGGACACCACGTCCCTGGACCTTGGGTGGGGTGGGGAGGGTCCCAACTTCTTCATGAGCGCACCAACTGAGCAGATATGTAATGGCTTCAATAGTCAAAGGGCTATCAAATGAACACAAGAAAAGCCAAATTCCTGTCAGTCCAAAGCTCAGGAGACAATCTGTTAAGGAGATTCACGTTGCGACAAAGGCTTAGGATACACACCCAACAGCCAAGTCACTTTCCTCTCACTCCTTTTTCATTGGAAGGTGTGCTGTGTAGGTGCATAAACTCTGGAGTTTTCTGTCTGCATCGGGCAGCTAGCTTGCAAAAACCCAGAGTGGAACGTTTGTATGCCAGGAGATTTGTGAGATGGGGGAGATGTGGCATGGAAACCCATTCCATAACCTTTCACCAGGCATAAAATTTACTGTGAATGGGATTCCTAAAAGTCCATGTTAGCTTCTGATTTAAAACTATTAAATCTGGTTTCCTGAGAACACCTCCATTATAATAAATACATCACTATGACAACATATGCTAATTGCACAATCTCAAAGACCAGAGTGAACAACCTATACATGAAAAATGCATTTGAACGTGGCTGTCCTGGATTCATACCTCCGAGCCTTGAGATGTGGGCTGAGTCACTGGCGAATGGATGGACAAGCTGCCATCATGGTGGAGAGCACTGATAGGGCACTGGAACCCCAATTTCACACAGGAGATAAAAATTGGATCTATGTTCATTTGTAACGAAGGCGGCGTCTCCAGCTTATGGAATTTAAAGGGAGAAATTATCTGTATATTTACAGATAGGAGTGCATTCTTCTAAATGACAACAGGAGCGCTAAGCAGATACCCATACTTTTCATCTTCAAAGTAAAGCTTGACAAAAGTAGAAAAACGTTATGGTCACTATACGTACTAATGTTTTAAAAGGAAAAATGAGATTTTTTATGCAACTTAGGCAAGCTCTCTCTTTTTTTAAGTTTATGTGTTTATTTTGAGAAAGAAAATGAGGGAGGGGCAGAGAATAAGGGAGAGAGAATCCCAAGCATGCTCCATGCTGTCAGTGCAGAGCCTGACGTGGGGCTCTATCTCACAAACCATGAGATCAGGACCTGAGCTGAAACCAAGAGCTGGATGCTTCACCGACTGGGCTGCCCAGGGGCCCTCTTTTTGTTTTCTTAATCTGGGCTTATTATTTCTTTTTTTCCTTCTTCCTCATGGCTCTTCCCTTCTTCCTCAGACATTTAAGCCTGTCCTATCAGCCTCTAGCTGCTACGAGGGGCACACAGTTAAATGACCCAGAACCTGCCCTTACAGTTAGATAGGAGAAATAGATCAAAATGGTGGCCAGGGCCTCAGATGCAAGCAGACATAATTTGGATCATTCACTGGTGCTGTAGCCTATCACCGTGGGCAACCAAGGTCATTTAAATGCTCTGACTGTCCATTATCCAGACTCTGTAACATGGGCTCTGGGAACACATTTGTGAGGTACCCCTAAGGATTAAGATGATGAGTGAACCTACTTGCACATCCTAGACACTGAACACATAAAATAATAATGCAACAACAGAATCCAATTATTTTAACCAAGGTCAAAAGTGGGCAGAACCATAAGAGCAGGGCAAATGGAGAGGAAGAGACACAGGGTGGGAAAGATCAAGGTTGCGGTGTGTGTTGATACAAGGGGAAGGGCTGTGTGGGGAAACAATGAACCTAGTGCAAAGTTCTGTAGAAATAAACAATGGCCACCCAGATGAGACTAGAGGGAGGCCGTCCACTCAGAGCTGGGTGTACCAGGGGAGTCAGCCACTATCACTTGTGCTTGGCAGGGACTCAACAGGAGGCAGGGTGAGGGAAAGCTTTCTAGTGAAAAAAGAGAAAGTTTCAGGCATGCCCTGATCATGGAGGCAGGCTCTCCAGAAGCCAGCATCCTATATGATTGGTTTCAGGAGCGTATTTGGCTTTTTCTGGCTGTTCCCGATTTGGAAGTGGAGACAAAATTCAGGGAAGCTGGTGTCACTGACCAAGTCCTGTCTGCTGTGGGTTGATTGCTACGGAGGTGTGGATTGGCTTCCGGGGCTGACCGATGTAGAACTTGTGGGTCAGAGTTTCAGGATCAGACGTGGTCTGGCCACTGTCCATTTGTACAGGCAATTCCTCATTAGCAGATCATCTATCTAATGACCAATGACTGTTTACCCCAGGGCTGTCCACAAGAAGGAATGTGATAAGAACCCTTCTCCAAAGCAGTGAGTGCAGGAGACTGGCTGGCTGTAGATGAAGGGGGACAGCCACCCGTCAGTGCTTCCTGATGACAAGGACACCACATTCTCAGAAGGCCCCACACAGTCCAGAAACTGATGCCCTGTCACTGTGGGCCTTTGTATAAGGGATACACGTGAATTAGAGAGGAAAAAGGTAGTTGGACGTCCAAAAGAAATAGCTGTTTTTCACACAACTCCTGGGAGGTGGTAATTTATTCAGTCATCTTTCAACATAATTCCTGTCTGATTGATTTTCTCCCTGGCTTCATCTTCTCCAAGGTGTCACACACCTGTTCAGGGTGAATAAGAATAAGTATGGGTACACACAGGATGGTTCAAGAAGCCCAATGAATAATGGAAAGGACTAAGCTAAAGCAAATGAAAAAGAAAAGCTCACTGTTTGTATTAAAAAAAAAATCTGCTAAAATGATTACTAATGGTGCTTTTTACAAAAATAGCAATAAAAACCTCTAGCTCCTGAGAATTAGAGAGAAAAAGGACTGGGATCCCCCGAGGGCAGTAATACTTGATTCGATGTCCCCAGCCTTAGCCAACACATTTTTGGCTTCTTTTTTAGAAGCTTCTGCTTTGGGTTTATGGTTTGACCCCCAGTCTGCCACTTACCAGTGGGAGACCCTGAGTCACCTTTAGGGTTGTTTTGAGCAGGAGGGAGGTGATATTCTAAGGGCCTGTGTGATGCCCAGTCCTCAGTAAGCACTTAGGAAATGAAATGGGGAGGAATATGTCGACCCCTCCCAGGATGGCGGTGGTGAAGGTTTGATAACATGGAGACTTGGCCCAAAGCGGGCTGGCCTCCAATCTCTTCCCTGTGAGACACAAAGGTGCTTTGTAAAGGGCTTAATTGCATATTGAAAAGGGACCACTGTCATAGAATCATGTGCTAGTTTTTATAATGATATAAATGTGTAGAAAGGTACAAGAAATCAGAGTAACCAGATAGTCGCCAAGGGGGTAGGACGGGAAAGCAAGACTTGGAAGGGCAGTCATTCCATGTCCTCCACATGTGTCTGACCAGCAGTCACTGACTCCTCCCCCTCCCCAGCAACCCGATTCCTTTGGGAAACAGCCCTTGCCCTGGGCTCCATCTATGTGTCTGGGAAGCTTGTGGTGGCAGATGACCTACACTTGTCCATTCGCTCCCACACGCCAATTGAAGGATGACCCCCGACTAGACCAAAGACGATCAACTGGTCAACCCTAGGTTTTGACAACTGCGATTTCATATCCTACAGGAGCAGCTGGCTTTGCCACTGGCAAGGGAGAGAGTTCCTGAGTTGACATGGTTTAGAAAAGCTAAGCTACAAAGGGGAAGAGACAGATTCTTGATATCATCTGAACAGCCAGGTCCAGTAGAACCTGAACCAGTTCTATCCCTGGATAGAATTTTGCTTCTGTGAAGCAATAAACACCCTTTGTTTTGCTTCAACCAATTGAATGATGAAGTTTCTCTCACAAGCAAGACGGTCTGACTGATACAGCTGAGAAAGTTTTGGCTGAGGTGACAGAGATGGAAGGAAATTCTGGGCATGGCCTGCCTTCGGGGAGCTTACGTTCTAGTTGGAGAAGCATACCAAAACCAAGCGAACCAAAAAATAAAATGGAAGCTATGGAAGGTTGCGGGGAGTACCACGAGGTGAAGGAAGGAAGAGCTGAGATAAAGAATCCTGGAGCAGTGCTGTATTTACTCGGGACAGCATGGGAGACAGAAGGCGGGTGCTTAAGGTGACCACCTTCTGATCCCCAAAACCTAGGACTATGTTACGTGATGTGGCAAAAAAGGGAGCTCTGCAGACATAAATCAGTTCAGCTTTTCGAGATGTGTGGAGCATGCTGAGGTAGCCAGGTGGGCCCAGTGGCATCAGAAAGGGCCTCAAAAGATGGAAAAGCCAGAGTTGTTGCAGACTCAGTGGGATTTAAGGATGCTACAAGGCCAGATCTGAAGATGGAACATAAGCAGCCACTAGAAAATGTTCACAGATTCTACCCTGGAGCCTCCAGAAGGGACCGCCCCCTGCCGACACCTTGATGTCAACCCGGTGAGACCCGTCTCTGACTTGTACCACCCAGAACAGTAGGGGAACGCATCACATTGTTTAAGCCACCGAGTCTGTGACACTTTGTTACAGCACCAACAGCAAACTCAGACAGATGGTCAGCACTGGCCTCTCTGACGGGCATTCATACCAAGGGCGGAAGCATGACGAGAAGAGGGCCACACCAAGGTGGCAAGACGACCACGTGGAAAACCCTGGGATCGGAAAGGGGCCGACACGTTCTGAGAACAGCACGAAGACCGTGGAGGCTGGAGTGTATATTGCTTAGCCTTGAGGTTCAGAGAAGAATTTAAAGCCCTTTAAATATTCAACGCGACCCAACTTTGGGGGGAAACAAAGCAGTCTTTAATGATTTCCTTGATTTTAAACTCGTTGAGGGCTAGGACCGGAGATCATCCATATATTAATAATAACTAGCACAAAGAATTCCACAAAGTGCAATTTTCCTTCGTAATTCCAATTTATATGCCTATTTAGATTCCTAACATGCATTCCAGATCTTCAGAATGTGTCTTATTCTCCTATATTCTGTCCTGCTGCACCCAGCAGTATATTCACGTGCCTGACCCATAATAGGCACTAAATAAATATTTGTGGGGTAAATATGCCCAGGTTTTTGGTTTGAAAATATATCCCCTGATGCTATATATCCCCCTATGACCTGTTCTCCCAAGTCACCCTAGAAATAATTTGAACGTTTTGGTTTGGTTGGAAGAGGAAGGCGACGGACCCAAAGGCCACTGGCACTACCTGTCTGAAAGGAAGCTCAGGGCGGGGGGTGCAATGGAAGAAGGACTAGTGATTTGTTCATAAAGTATTATCAAGATATCAAGCGAGCTAGAGGTCACTAATAATGGCAACTGCCTCATGCTGGGAAGAAAATATTTTTTTTTGGAGGGGGGCTGTCCCCCACACCACTCAAGCTGCTGAGCAAGCAAAAAATCGCAATATGAATAAACTCTGCGGGCACGAGAAGTCTGGGGCTCCCTTTTAAATCAGTTCCTAGAAGGCGAGAAACCAGTATATCATAGTGAGACAATCATTTATAATGGGACCATTATTAGGAGCCAAGATATAAAAATTGTACATGAAACAGCCTTATAAGCAGATTCAGTGCGTGGCTGATTAACCTCCCTGTCCCACCGGGGGCCTGGGTGGCTCAGGGGAGTGGTAATGAGATGTGGAAGTCATTCGCCTCGAGGTCACAGGTTTAAAGCTGGACATGTGAGACGGGCCTAATTGCTACTCCTGGGTGACTCGGCAGAGAACAGAGGGGCATGTGCTGCCTTGTGGGCTTGGAGACACAGAGACCAGGGTTCGAGTCCCTGTGCCGTCCCTGAATTGGCTGTGGGGTCACAGATGTTCCTGTGGCCTAGGTTCCGCAGCGTATAAGATTTTGTTAAGGTTGATTCCTTTCTTTTTTTGTTGTGAGGTAAATGCGAATATGCTTGGCACGTGGTAAGTATTTGACAGAGGGGGACTACTGCTGTTCTCTAAAGAATACATTTCCTTTTGCATCCTTAGCCATTACAAAGGCTAGAGTAGCCATGAACTTACAAGTTCAAGCACCACCGAATCTTCTCGGGTCTGGATAGCTGTACAGAGCTCGTCTGCCATTTGCAGGGAACAAAGAAGAGGCCCTTACCTTCGGTTATCTGGTTTGGGTTACCAGGGGCAGGGATCATAGCAGCGCTAATAGTCACCAAGAGCCTACTATGTATCAGGCAAATTTTTATACATTTTGTCTCCATTCACTAATTTAATCCTTGCAGAATCCCCACGCGGTAGGTACCATAATATTACTGTTACAAGCAGTAATCCCACGGGTTTATGCCTAGTAGGATGAAAGGCATTACGTGTACCCAGGCGGTAGGATCCCAGAATTTGTTTAACTACTGGACTGGGTCCCGAACAAGGGCTGGGAACAATCAGGAAAGATGCTTTGCCTGCGTATCTGTGATGAATGTGCCTCACGCCCAGGGTTCCCCAATGATGCATCCTGATAGGGAGCCAGGATCGCCAGCAGCAAAAGAAATGGAGGTCAATGTGGGAGCTCTCCATGGACCCACGAGCAGGTGTCTTAGCTGGCAGAAGCCCATGGTGACAACGTGGGGGCTTAGTATGGCCAAGCATCTTATCCATCAGGTGGGTCGTGGCGGCAGGAGCATCACAGAAACAAATGAGTTGGGCACTGCTGGCCCAGGCAGCACTGAATTTGACCTGGTGCACACAGGAGGTGCTCCACAAAGGTGACAGATGTCACCAAGACTGAAACACAAGTGGGGAGCCCAGAGAGGGAGGGAGGAGCAATGAGAGGGACTTTAAGCAAAAAAAAAAAAAAAAAAAAAAAAGAAAGGCAATGGGAAGTGGCAGAAAGATGAGGTTGGAAACCCAATCCCTGAGTTCAAATCCCACCTGTGACGTCTTCCTCCTTTTCTCTTTCCCCATACCTCCTCCCCACTGCCCCCTTCCAACCTGCCTCCTGGTCCTGGAGATAAGGGCAAATGCTTTCCGACAACATAGGAGAAGAGGTATTTGGTAATATCCCTGGATTAGGAATTCCGATTTGAGTATATGCAAAAGTGCTGTGTGTTTAAGTTTCTTGTTAAATGGAGAGAAACTGCATTATCTGGGGGGCAGGGGGTCTGCAGGTATGTCCCACCTAATCCAACACAGTACTTAAGTGTTAACTCTCCGGTAAATTGGTTGTTGTTTTTCCTCCTTGCCACCACCCCACCCCCCCCCCCCCGCCCCCGCCCCAGCCCTGCACTTTCCAAGGACCCGAGGCTCTTGATGAAAAGGGAGGAATAATCCTTTCTTTGGTGTCTGCCATCAAGATCTATTTGGTAACCCACTCCTCTAATGCCGCCTGCGCAGAGAAATAATTTCAGCTCCCCGTTAATTTGAGTATTGAACTGAAATTCTGCAGCTGCTTGCTGCCAAGCCTGAAAGCAGAAATTAATTTCAATGACCCAGGCGAGTGGAGGGGAGCTCTGTCAGGTAATTAGTCTTTGTCTTTTGCTACTCAGGGTCTATCACCGTGCTAATCCGTACATAAACCCAGGCTTTCCCCGAGTCGCTGGCAATCTGCGGGGCCGTTTGACTACCTCTTGCTTAGGTTCACTGAGAGAGCCCGGGCATCTGCGGCGAAACGGATGAAGGCTCCCTTTCATGTTTTCCCTTCTTCCTTCTACCTATTTAGGGCCCTGCAGAATTCATGCAGCTGATTTACATGTTCTTTTCCTGTTTGATCGAGTCTGCCGTTGATTAAGTGGAACTTGGGGTGGGAGAGGGGAGGGGGGGAAGGTTTCCCACTCCGGCAGCGTTCTGACTTTGCCGGTTTATTAATGAAAGAGGCACCAATATTGATAGCCCTGACGCTTCAAGTGCCACAATTATGGGGTATGTCCTTCCAAGCTTCTAATTAAGAAGGAGCCTCTTCTACCCTGGAGGGGCTGTATTGTCATATTTGCATTGGATTCTGGCTTGGGTGGGGGGCTCCCCTGCCTTTTCTTTTAGGAAAATCTCCCAGGGGAACCCTAGACCTGAGAAAAATAAACACAGGTATGGAAAGCTTTGTTCTCTGTGGGGGCCATTTTGAAATCCAAGGAAAAGAATGATTTCTGGAGGAGGTACCTGTTCACAAAATACAGCCTACCTTCCTTCCATCCCTCTCCCAAACTTCTCTGGGCTTCGTGCTTTTCATGTTTTAAACCCTGAAGGAATTGGGTCGGGTGGTTTAAAAAATTAAATAGTTACGATCACTTTTTTGAGGACTTGGAGAGGACTTTACATCTGCTAGTGAAGTTCACCCTTAGAGCAACTGTGTGGGTAGGTTTCAGCGGTTCCATTTCACAGATGAGAAAACTAATGTTCAGCCAAGGGAAGGTGTGCAGCTCGTGGCTCTTTCTGACCCAAAGTCCCTCTTTCCTTCCACTCCATGCATGGAACAGTCAAAAGCCCACAGGGCCAGCCTGCAGGCCAGAATTCTGGCCCAGAGCAGCTGGCCTGCGGTGGTACTAGGATATTTCAAAAGAAATGGGAAATCTGGACTTTTACGTGAATTCCTCCTTAAATATTGGTAATTCATTTGTTAATGAAGCCTGCATTTGTGTGCAGATTCAGAGACCCTCTATGTGCCTTAGAATCAAGATAGATGTTTAACCCTGTCTTTATTTATTATTATTATTATTATTATTATGAACACCTCATCCATATGAAAATGACCCAGCTTTGTTTGCTGGCTTTGCCTTTGTCACTCTCAGGTCTGGATGGTCCCAGGCTCCGGAAATGCCCCAGCACAATGCCAAATTTAAAATGGTAACATCGGGCAACTGGGTGGCTCAGTCTGGTAAGCATCTGACTTTGGCTCAGGTCATGATCTCACCGTTCATGGGTTTGAGCCTTGCGTCAGGCTCTGTGCTGAGGGCTCAGAGCCTGGAGCCTGCTTCAGATTCTCTCTCTCTCTCTCTCTCTCTCTCTCTCTCTCTCTCTCTCTCTCTCTCTCTCAAAAATAAACAAACATTTAAAAAATGAAACAAACAGTGGCCCCCAAATGACTTCTTCCTAGTCCTTCCAGGGTTAACCTCAGACCCTCGCTCTCCCTTTTTAGTGGGTCTTGTGCCTTGCACGGGCCAGTTGCAGAGACATCAAGCAGGTGCATCCGGAGTCCGGTGGCAGGGGGCACTCCCCAGTCCCACCTCTCCTGCAGAGTCCTCTTGAACCCACCCTGGGGTTACTCCCAAGTCAGTAAGGAACCCTGCTGTGTGACCTCGGGCACCTGATCACCTGCAGAAGCATCCTGTGTGCCTTGACACCCAATGCAGCCAGACTACACAGGCTTACGGTTCTGAGTTTTTTCCCCCTTGTTATTTTATTGTCCAAAACAGAGCAACGGCGACAGAGCACTGGACAGCAAGCCAGTCTTTCGGCCTCAGTCTTCCTACCTCAAAAGTGGCCTCCATATACCTCCCTCATTGCCTGTCGGGAAATTTTAAAAGGAAAGCAGAGCTGACACTCAGTAGGCCTGCAGGACATCGGGCTCCCACCGCCAGCTCCCAGACATCTTAATCCTCTTGCTTCAGACTCAAATTGTTCAAGTTTTATTCCTCACGGTTTTTTTCTTTCCTTTTCTTTGTTTTTTACATGCTTAGGACTGAAGACTGGGAATGGGAAAAAACAAAACAAAACAAACCCTGAATCTTCATAGGAGCTACAACTGTGAAATCGAATCATTTCTCATTTTAGGATGAATTCCTAGGAATGACAACATTCCCTCCCAAAGGGAAGAGAAACACAGAGAGGGAGAGTGACTTAGTAACAGAAAAGCTCTAATGTTCTAATGTATCTCATTGGAACCAGAAGTGTTCCATCCTGCCTCTGACCCCCTTCTATCCCTTCCGGCCTGCTGCTGGGGGTGGTGCACCGAGGAAAAGTCAGAAGCATTAGGCAGGCCAAGCCTTTCCAGTGCTGTTTGCACAGAGGCAAAAAAAAAAAAAAAAAAAGGTGGTGGAGGGCTTGCTGGGCAGGGGAAGGAAAGCAGAGCCAAGGAGGAGGGGGAGGGACAGGGAATAAGAAGGGACAACCAACTAGGAGAGAGGGTTAAAAATGGAACGGCAGACCCCTGTGCCTGCCCCTGGGGTTCAGATCCTGACTCTTCCCCGGGGCTACTTAGGACACTTAGACAAATCACTCACCCCTCCAAGCCTTGGTTGGGTTATCTGTAAAATGGGAGCGTCATAGTACCTTCACGCTTTTTTTTTTTTAAATTGTCTTGTGCAAAACGCTGTGGGTAGTGCCTGGGGTGACACAGCTAGTCCAGCAGCTGGACTGGAGTGGACCAGGAGGTATGGAGATCCGGGAGAGAGGCAGCTTCGTGAAGCATGCACGCATCCCAGGGGAGGGAAATCGAACACTGCAGAGAGACAGGTGAGTGGGTTGAAAGTGACTCCCTGTCCACTGGTGGAACCAGGCATGGAGACCTTTCCTCCTCTTGGAGAAAGGAAAGGGCCTGCAAGGAAGTAGTCTTCCATGTACCCTGCACTTCACGGGCACTGATACCGCCTACAGAGGTCCCCGATGAGCTCCCGCGGGATGGGAGATGGGGGCGAACACTGCAGCAGGCCCTGGGCCAGGAGAACATTACCCAGGCCACATATGCCCTACCACTACCAACAGCTCCACTTCTAAGGTCCTTACGTTTCTTTCAGACAGAAGAGACAGGGCGCCCACTATGTATTTAGTTCTGTGCCATTTACCAAGGGACCCCCAGAAGAACAGCGTCTCTAGCCCCCTTTCCTCATTTCTTTGTTCTGAGGATGGCCTCAGGGACTAAGGGAGTGCAACATGGTAGAAAGTTCCAGAAAAATCTGATTTCAAATGCCAAGTGGGCGACTGAGGAGTGACGTGACTATGGCCCATCTGCTTGAACTGTTACAAGCCTCATCGGTAACACGGGGGCAGGAATACTTATCACAGGATTAGGGAGCACATGTCGAAAATGGAAGAGGTGTGCTGGGTGTTTGAGGCGTGCTATTTATTTTTTATTTTTGCAGGTTCCTCGATGTGCTCTAGATGGCCAGGCACCGGGGAGGCTGGACCATCGGTTTGCCTCAAGCGGGCACAGGCGCCTGTCGGGAATTGGGCAGGCAAGTTCAAACCACACCGGCCTCTTCGCTAACATAAGGAATTCTCCCCAGTACAGAGGCCCTCAGACTGGTCTTATGAATTCTTTAAGGGATGAAGCTCATGCCGCCCCAGGAAGAAGTTATCCGAAAGGGCCAGCCAAATTAACTGGAGGTTGAATACTTCTTGAACCTCTTCCAGAAACAAAACACACAACTCCAGGGAAGGTGGGGGGACTCCTCTCTATTTTCACTTCCCTAGCTAAGTTCGCATGCCTCGGTAAATGAGCACTTACCTTTCAGACCCTCTTAGAATTCCAGAAACTGGAGGCTAAAAAATCCATTAATTTAAATTTTTAAAAGTTCCCATGGAGCAAGAGAAAAGGGGGTCATTACTAGGAAGCGAAAGGACTGAGCGTGGTGGGGGAGGAGAGCAGTCACTCGATTTTCTATCAGGAAAAAAATAACACACTGCAAAACCTCATTAAGCCGGTATCGGCTTATTCAAAAGAGCTTATCATTTGCAGCAACTATTCCCCAATCAACTGGATGCCTCTATTGTAATCTCCTTTAATGCTGAAAGTCTGATAATTAAATATATTAATATATCAGAGAGGCTGGGCTTGGTTCATTGGGTGGCACGGGCATTTTGCGGTGATGCCCCTCCAAAGCGTCCAGCAAAGCAATCTGTGCGTAGTAGGTATTCCATACCCCTTCGCTTCCTTTCCCTGCATTTTGCATTATCAAAGCTTTCATCTGCCCTATAATATGTCTAGTCCTTATCAAGAATAACATGTTTCCATTTTAATATACTACCTTTTATTAAACTGGAGCCACAAACTCTTAATAGCAAGGGCCTGTTCGGGGCACTCTAATCACCACTGGCGAGCAGATACCCCTCTGAGGAAAACACGGGCAGTGTTCAATGGCAGGGATGGGGACCGTCCGTCCACCTTCATGGCGGCAGAATGAGTTACGGGATCGTATTATCGATGCAATGAGGCCGGGCTCCCTCTGCACTTCACTTCCACAGCAGACCTCTGAGCCCAGAACAGCAAGAGGCACTTTCCTCTGTGACCTGGTTTCCAAAGCGTTCCACCCCCCCACCCCCAGAAAGTGGCCACCACTGATGTCAGCACAGGAAGGCCTACTTCTGAGATTTTTTTTTTTTGTAACTGAAGTGTAACTGACACACAATAGCCTTTTAGTTTCAAGGGTACATCACAGTGATTTGGTATTTTTATACATTACTAAGCGATCCCCACGATAAGCCTAGTTATCTGTCACCAAAGTTATTACGACATTGTTGACTATATTCTCTGGGTTTTACAATACATCCCCATGACATATTCATTTCGTAACTGGAAAATCCTCTTCCCCTATTTCACCCACCCCCCGAAACCCGCTTCCTTCTGGTAACCAACGGTCTGTTCTATGTATCTATGAGACCCCCTTATTTTGTCTGTTCTATTTGTTTTTTGTCTTATATATTCCAGATCGAAGTGAAATCACACAGAATTTATCTTTGTCTGTGACATATTTTTCTTAGCATCACAGCCACGAGGTCCATCCGTGTTGCTGCAAATAGCAAGACTGTATTCTTTTTTAATGGCTGCGTAATATTCCATTGTGCATGAACACCAACCACATCTTTATCTGTTCAGGTATTGATCAACACTGACGTAGCACCCGTATCTTGGCTACTGTAACTAATGTGCCAATGTACACAGGGGTGTGTAGATCTCTTTAAATTGGTGTCTTCTCTTTCTTCAGATAAATGCCCAGAAATGCAACTGCTGGATGATAAGGTGGTTCTACTTTTCATTTTTTTGAGGAACCTCCACTGTGTTTTCCATTGTAGTCACACCAGTTTATATTACCATCAGCAATGCGTGAGGGTTCCTTTTTTCTCTTCATCCTCGCCAAAACTTATTATTTCTTGACATTTCTTGGTCATTTTTGCTAACAGCTGATCTGACAGGTATGCGGTGATATTTCATTGAGGTTTCGGTCCAACTCCAGAGTTCTATGAGTATCTGCCACTCACAGATTTTTCCCAAGGTGGACACCCAGGCTCGGGGCAAATCAAAACCTCGTGCTTTTCATGATGATGGCGAGGCCAGCAATGGTGACCGTGATGACGATGTGAATGGCACTGATGACGATGAGGTGAACGGCGATGCTGTGAGTGTGTGCCGTATGAGCATCCTCTGCATCTGATCCTCGCAAAGCTCTGAGGAAGAGCTCGGTACCGCCCCCATTCTGTAGATGGAAACACCGAGGCTCACAGAGGATAAGTGAATTGCCCAAGATGCCCAGAAAGTAAATGGCCCAGCCAGGACATGGGTGCAGGTGGGCAACGTCGAGTTCTGCCTTAGCTAACATTACCTTGGTGTCTGAATCTCCTCAAGTGCGGTAAGAAAACACCCCAGCTTGAACAACAGACATGTATATCGCACGGCTCTAGAGGCTCGGAAGTCTAAGATCCAGGCACCGGCAGATTCAGTGTCTGGTGAGAGCTCTCTGCTGGGCTTGCCCACGGTGCCTCAGGGTCTGTCCTCACACGGCCCTTCCTCAGTGCACACGCACAAAGAGAGACGGCCATATCTCTGCCCTCCGCTTCTGATAAGGGTGCTAATCCCCTCCCAAGGGTCCCGCTCTCGTGACCTCATCTAAACCGAATCACCCCCCAAAGACCCCACCTCCAAATACTATAACGTTGGTTAGGGCTTCAACATAGGAATGTGGGGGGACACGTTCAGTCCCTAACAACCCACTTCAAGCAACTGTGCCTCCCCTGCTGTCTGGGTGGAAATAGCACCTCAGAACCCCTGCCCTTCCTCCCAGATGAGCCGTCCCCAAGGTCCCTAGGATCTAGTCAGGCAGCGTGGCCAAGATCTAAGCCCCCAGCCATCCTTCCTCGGGCCTCCTGGATGACCGATTAAAGGAGCAGCCAGGCGTCCTTCCAACAGGCAAAACACCCGAGACTTAGACTGAAAGGGTTTCGCGCATCTCATCCCAGCCCAGAGCTGGACACCGGCTGGCCCTGCATCGGGCAACCTTCCACCGCAGACACTGGGGGGCCAGGGCGTGGCTCGGGCATGGGACACAGCTAGATGTGAAATCTAATGATACTGGGCAAAGTGGACAGCCGGGAAACGGATGCCGCAGGGGTGCAGCCAGGGTTGTGCGTCCACCTCAAGGGAGGTCACGGCACGGAGTCTGGTTCCATGTGCCGTACAAGCTCGGTACGTATCCACAACGTTACAGGCCTTCTTCCTCCCCAGGCTTGTGCACAAGTTCAGCACCTGCCCCAACCTCCTACACACACATACACACACCCTGTCGCTCTCTCTCACATACACACTCCCTCACGCAAACACTCTCATACACTTACATACGCACTCTCACTCACACTCATTTGCACATACTCGCACACTCATCGTCAATCACATGCACACACAGTCTCTCACACTCACACATATGCAAACACACACACGCACACACACGCACACACACGCACGCACGTCCTGACCTAGTTCGGAGCCTCCGGGCCACTGGCTCTCAGCCTGATTCTGTTGAATGGTGTTTGCAGGAAGGCCCCATCCCGGCCACCCGACGTCCCTAGAACTGTAACGCTTCCTGTGGCTCTCCCAACCAAACAGCGTTGCCGGTGCCCGAGTGGGTAAGTGAACGAGATACCAAAAGGACGAGTTACGCATCCGTCAAATACATAAAAGGCAGAAGCACCTTATTGCCAAATGTGGGTATTTCAACATTCACTTGTAACAAGATACTTGTTAGACACTACACCAGCCGCCAGTTCTTAGCTGACAACAATTTATGGTTTTCCTGTTCCCCTGGGCACTCGTGTTTTAAGGTAAAAGTCTCAGAAGAATGAACTCTGCTGGTGGAAGTGTTCTTCTGAGCATCTATAGATACGGGGGGAAGCAGGCGTGTGGTGCAGGAGACCACGGCGAGCCCACCAGCTGCACCTGCTCTGCGGTGCCCCGGCAGGTGAGGCAAAAGCGTGGTGTAGCCGCCGTGGTTAGCTGCCACTGTGAGTGAGGGCTTGGACCTGTGGGTCGCCAGGGGGCAGCTCCGAAAAGGACACGCGGCCCTTTGGAGGGCTGAGCCGGCATCGTCCCGGGCAGAGAAAAACCTAGACAACCCTGCCCCCTGCCCCCGCTCCCCTTGCTGATCTACATCCGCTCCCCTGGCTGACCTACATGTGAGTGGAACGTGAAACGGGCGTCTGCCCGCATATGACGTGCTCCGGAGCACAGGCTAGGCCGTGGCGCACCTCACGTCCTGCAGAGTCCTCTCTATGCACCACACGTGAGATAAGGAAGAAAGAGAGGCCGGCCAGCTAACGTCCCCCTGCACAGCGGAGCAGAAAAGCACGCAGGAGGCAGCAGAGGTGGCTTTCTTGAGAAGGACTCATGGCGACCAGTTGATGGCAAGCAGGGGACTTCGCAGTGGCACCGCGGAGCCAGGGGCCTGTCTGCCTGTGCGCTCGTCAGAAACCTGCATGAGGAGAGGCTGCAGGCCCTGTCCCTGCGTGTGTTCTAGAGGAAGGACCCGAACAGAGTCCTGAACTCGTGGTTCCCTTTTAAAGGCACACCAAGTGCATGGCTGCTTGGTAGAAAGGGCAGGAATGCGGGGAAGATGAGGCTTTGAGATCCAGGAGCCCTGACTTCCAACTCCTGACTAACGGGGTGACCTCCTCCTGGTCACTCCAGATCCCCACGTCTTTGTCTGTAAGACCACGAGAACAGGGGCGCCCGGGGGCCTCGGTAGGTTACATGTCCGATTTCGGCTCAGTTCGTGATCTCACAGCTCGAGAGTTCAAGCCCCGCGTTGGGCTCCGTGCTGACAGCTCAGGGCCTGGAGCCTAGTCAAATTCTCTCTCTGCCCCTTCCCCATTCACATTCTGTCTCTGGCTCTGGCTCTGTCTCTCTCTCAAAAAGAATAAACACTAAAAATCAAAAGACAATGACAACAAATGCTAGGTCCTTCTTCCACGTGGCCCCTCTCTCCCTTACACTCAAGGGCCATTAGGCCAAAATGTAAGGAAGGGGGTGTGCAGTGTATTCCAGCTGCTGTAACAACATACCAGACACTGGGTGGCTTAAATTCACCCAAATGCCATTTCTCACAGCTCTGGATTCTGGAAGTTCCAAAACGGAGTGCCAGAGAGGTCCCGTGAGCGAGGGCCCTCTTCCTGCTCCAGGGCCAGAGCCTTTTCTCTGTCCTCAGACGCTGGAGGAGCTCTCTGGAGCCCGTTTTATAAGGCAAGAGTCCCACTGAGGAGAGCTCCGCCCTCACGAATTCAGCACCCCCCCCCCCCCCCGCCCCAAGGTCCCACCTTCTAATACCAGCATCTTTGGGAGGTGGGATTTCCACATAAGAATTCTGGGGAAATAGTCACACAGACCCTCTGGGGAGGGTCTTCTGGTGGTAGGTGGAGGGCACTGTAAGGGTTAGATCGCCATCTCCCCCATTTTCCCCCTCCCTCTCTTGGTCTCCGCACCCCCTCCCCCCAGCCCACGACATCTGCAGCAACAGGAGTGAGAGCATCTGAAGGAAAGGACTTAGGGTGGAGGCAGCTGACCAGCTCAATAATGGCTGCCAGTGCTCAGAACATGCCCACCTACTATGTACCAAATAGGATGCTAAGTGCTTTCGTGAATGGTATCATTTATTCCTCACTTCCCTTCAAAAAATCCTAGGAAGAACAGACAGGTATTGACCTCACCGTACAGAGCAGAAAACATAGCTTAGAAAGATGAAGTCACTTTCCAAGTTCTTGAAAGTATGATCCACCTGAGCCCTGGGAAGTCAGAAAGAAGAGTTTATTCGTTAAGTAGGAGGGAAAGACTACTCCAGGCAGAGCGAAGAGCTTGTGTCAAGGCCCTGTGGCAGGAGTTGGGGGGGGGGTGCTGGCAGCCTCCAGGGGGAAGGGGAGTGGGGTGAGAGGAGGTGGCAGGGAGTGGCAGGTGCGTGAAGGACCTGGTAAGGATTGCGGGTTTTGTCCTAAGGGATATGAAGGGCCGGGGGGGGGGGGGGTTGGTGACACAGGGAGTGGCAAAATGGGATTTCTGTTTTAGAGAAATGACTCTAGTGTCTGCCTGAAGAAAAGATTTCAACAGAGGCAGGAGGGGAGGCAAGGTGCCAGCCAGAAATCGTGCTGACAATCCGGCTAATGGCCGAGATTCAGAATTCACCCACCACTGCCAGCGAGGATGGTGCAGGAAAACAGAACAAGGCCAAACCTCAGTAGTGTTTTCTGTACCCTATCCCTTGAGGAGAGAAAAAAAAGAAAAAAAAAAAAAAAAAAAAGACCCAAGCGAAAATTCTTCCTGTTTTTAGAGTCTTCTGAATGGCGTAAGAATCCCGATGGGAAAGTCCAACGTGGAAAAACAAGCAGAAGTACCCTTTGGAAAGTTTTAATTTTGTTTTAACTTTGCTAAATCTACTTACATTCACATTTTGAAATATGCATGCATGATAAAGCACTGCAGTTGTGGTCTATTGGGTTAAAAATCTGCTTCTTGGAACGGGTTCAAGGGAATACTTATACAAAAGACCTCAGAATGGAAAGTAGATAAAATAGAATGGAAACATCCCCTAAATATGCAAGATAAATGCGCAGTGAGGAGGAAACTGGAACCATCACGAAATGGGAGGTTCAAAACAGCTGGCCTTTTAGTCCCTCATGGAACGTGCTGGAAGGGAAGTGTCTGGCCAGTTCTCGGCATCGACATTCACACCTTTCCAAGGTGTCTCCTCTTCTGTTCAGAATTCAGTTGAAACCAAGAAATTAACACTCAACTTAAGGCAGTGAAATTCCATTCTAGCATATGCTACTCGCAAAGCATGGGGTGATCATGGTGTTTATTTTGCAAAGTTCCATACAAAGAGAGCTAAAAAAAAATTTTCTGGAATAAATCCACCAACAAGCATTTCTGTGCTTATTCTCTGTAATTATCCTTGTATGGGGACGCATACAAAAGAGGAAGAAAATATGGTTCTTATCCTTAAGGAGTTGGCAATCCACTTCGGAGGGTACTCCTCGACTCCTGGCGTGTGTAGGAATCACCTAGGGAACCTGACAGAAACACAGGTCTGCCCACTGGATCTCACACTGCCCCCCAACTCCCAGTGCATAAGAATATCCACACAGGGACTGGAATTTGCATTGGAAGCAAACCAAAGGACTTCTGATAGGGGCTGGGATTTAGAGCCAGTGAAGTGAAAAGAAGGAAAAGCTCCAGGAAGCATTAGTACCACAGAACCCAACTAGAGGGAGAGATCCCGGTGCCTGTCCAGCCACACTTGTCTCCAAAGCTGCATCCCATCGACGGCAGCCGTACCAGATGTTTAAGCATCCAGCCTTTGCTTTCCCGGCCCCAACAAAGGGCACGGATCCTTTGTGTAGAGGTTCATTCCACTGTAGGACAACACTTGACTGTCCTCTACTGAGCCTTGCAAAAGCAGGTGTTTCTTGTATCTTCCTCAGAATGAACACATTCCGGTTCCCTCAACCCCTCTCCTAATGCCCTGGTCCCAAGGCCCCCGTCACTCCTGTCACTCTACCAAGGACCAATTCCAGTCTGCCATTAGTGTTCTTATCAAATGATACCCAACACGGAAAATGAGATTCCAGATGTGGTTTGACCAATGCCAAGTCCAAAGACCAACTGACCAATGCCAATGCCTCTCTTGATCTGGAAATTTATGATTTGTACAGCTGCCCAAGGGTGCATTGCTGTTGTCAAAGCCTGACACACTGAAATCACTATCTTCTCTCTCTTGCACCTTCTATTCATCTAGTAACCTTTTCAGAAATGAAAGACAGTTAATGCCACTCATGTTGTTGCTTAGTGGTCCTGAGTTTCTTAGCTAAAATTTCAGAAATTATGTATTTAATGAGTTGTTGCGGCATTTTCACAGGGATTAACATCCAAGTTATTTCTTTCTTCTCTCCTCACCCTCGCCCCACACACTCATTCTCATTCTTCTTTTTATCAGCTCAGGTCCACCTCTTTCCTCTTGCTCCTCTCCTTTTCTCCATGATTTCAACACGATTTCCAACAGACACACCTGAGGCCTGGTGGGTGACTTCTTTTTACTCAAGGACTCCCAGTATCCTAGAACTTCAGGATTTGAAGGAAGCCTTGGAGACCAGCCGAGGCAAACCCTTCAATGTGGAGGTGCAGAGGGGCAGAGGTCACACTGAGACGCCCAAGTTGGGGCCGCGCCAGGATCAGGACCCAGACCTTCTCCCTGGCTGAGCATTTTTGACATCCTGTCCTTTTTTGGGACTTGGAGGCTGAGCTGTGTGGCCAGGGCAGGGGTGAGGGGGAAGGCTCGACGGCCCATCTGCTCCATCTGCTGGGAGAGGTATGGTGGGAAACGCACTAAGAGAGACAGTGGTCTCTCCGGTCCCTGAATTGGGTAAAATGTTAAACGAGAGCAAGAACTCACCCACCCCCCTCACTGCTCAAATGAGATTTCTCTTAAGAGTAGAAACAATGCCGCTGAGATCCCAGACATCCCAGTAGCATCCTGCCCTTTGTGTGTGTGTGTGGGGGGGGGGGGCGGGGGGGGGGACACAAACAAAACAAAAAAGGAAAATGAAAACAGAAACAAAAACAGAAGCGCACCTTACAACGATGGCGGGGTACAAAAGGGGCACAGGAGCCAACTGACAGAGCTCCTGATGGCCAGGCCTGGAATAACATGAGCAAGGAGACCAACATAGTCGGCTGGATTATAACCCGAAGCGGAGAATAAATATCCATGAGCCTGCACGGCTGTAAATAAATGACTGAATAAATAAATAACTGGGGGAGAAGGGACAAATCTCCCATGCAAAAGAATTCCAAATAGTTTATGTAGATGCTGTGCCCGCGAAGAGTGGGAACATAAATCCCTACTCCTATAGCGTGAGCTGCACACAGCAGCCTCCTTCCAAAAGGAAGAGTGTGGGATGGACAGGAAAAGAGTAACCGTATCCGGGAGAAAGGGACGGATCCTGCTTAGGCCAGGTGAAGAAGGTCTAATAGAGATCATTCACCTTAACATATGTGACAATATGTGACCCTGATGACGTGATAAGAAGGACACTGTACCCTGAGGTCTTCTCTTCCAAAACCCAAGTCTAAGCATGGAAAAAAAAAACCATTAAGACAAAGTTGAATATTGGGACGTCGTACATCATCCTGGACCGGCACTCCTCACAACTGCCCATGTCACCAAGGACAAGGGACGTCAGAGACACTACTGCTGTCTGAGGAGTCCAAGGACACATTAATAACTAAATGTAATGTAGGACCCTGGATGGGATTCTGGAGCAGAAAGAAGTCACTAGGTAAAAACTAAGGAAATGTGTATAAACTGTGGGCTTGAGTGAATAAGAATATATTGATATTATTCAACTGTAATAAATGTACCTGATTTTGTAAGATGTTAATAATAGGAGAAGCTGGGTGTGAGGTATGCGGGAAGTCCGTTCTAGTGTCTCAGTCTTTGTATAAATCTAAAACTGATCAAGAAACAAAGCCTATTTTTTTAAAAAAAGTCTGTTTTAAAAGTGTGTGTGTATATATACACACACATGCAAGCATGCACACACTATGTGAAAGAACAGCATACAGAAAAGCATGTGACCTTCTCGAAGTGCGTTGGGGGTTGCTTGGGTAGGGACATACTCTGATACTATGAAGGGGGGCATGTAAGCCCTAAGTGGACAGGCCCCAGGGACTCCTGGCCTACGGGGAGGCGACAGCTAGAAGAGACGTGGAGAAGGGCACGGAGCATGGGGCATCCCGGTCACCCCTGTCTCCCCAGAAAAGCCAGGTGTCAGTGGCTCCACCAGCATGGTTCATGATCCATCAATGCTTCAGAGACCAGAAGTGGGAGCCAAGGCTTTGGGCCACTTGGGACCCACAACCTGTGAGAGGCAGCCAAGCAAAGGGGGAGAGGGGTGTCCTAGAATCTCAGCAAGAACACCTCCTCCAAAAGACAGGCTCTCGTTCCAGTGACAGAGGCTGGAACTCTGGGTTGGCCAGGCCATCAGCCAGGTTTGCAACGGGGCCATGATATTCTCACCTTGCAGATTCAATGAAAACGGCTTTGGACACGTACCCTGGAGGTGAGCACCATCCTTCATAACCATGCCAGCATTCAAAACTGTGTTCATAAGATCCCGCTCCTTTAGGCAAATGAATTCAAGCCCGAAATCGTAAGGGGAATAATACTTTCCCGTTCAGCATTGTGCCTTTCTGCAATAAATAATTTCTAGTCAGGGTGCTAGAGAATTCTAAATGATAGACATATTATGTTCATGAAAGACAACTTTAAGAAAAATCTTTCTGCAATAAAAGTGAGGGCTTTCCCCCCTGCTTGGCATCCCAGCTTGCCATAGAAATGAGTGATTTTCTGAATTTCTGCCAAGTTAGATGGTTCAGCATGCTATTAGATTAGTCTGTTTATACAGAAACAGCCCAAAATAGGAAACACACAGAAGCTATTAAAGATATTGTCCTGTGAGGGAAAGAAGTGAATGGTTTTCTTACTGCAAGTGGGAAGTAAGATATAAGTCAGTATTAATGTGATAAAGAAGTTAATGCGTTCTAAAGCAAACCACTGGGTTCTTCATCTTGTTTCAGAGGTGACAATAAAAGGAACACACAGACGATTATTTAGGGTTGGGTGAGCAGGGAAGGTAGGGAACACTTCGCACAGCCCAACCGGACCTGCCAGTTAGAAATATATCCCTTTTAGAAACTGATGCTGGGGCACTGGGGGAGTTTTCAAAGGGAAAGATGGTTGGTGGCCAGAAAAAAAAAAAAAAAAGACAACTAAATAAATATATAAATAAAACAGGGTTTCAGAAATTCCAAAGTGAAATTCCAATTTCACTTCTGCCCTTGGGTTGCTCTGTAAACTAATGGAAATCATATGACCTACAAGGTCAATGTGATTCAAGACGGAGGACTTATATTGAGCTCTACCTGTGAGATGCTGCAGATTGTTACTTTCCTCATCTATAAAGTAAGTGGACAGTGTGACCTATACCTTGAAGTCACCGCGTCTCTCCTCGGTAAGTCACAAGATGACCTATGGAGGAAAGACGGGGCCACATTCCGGCCACGTGAGCTGCTCCCGACAACATTTTAGGATAGACAATATGGGTCTCTGTCTCTGTAGGTAAAAGTATGTCTGAAGTGCTCAAAGAAAGCCTGGCGCTGTATTATTTTCCTCTTACTTTACAGATGAAAATTGTGAAGAAATGGGGCTTACAAAATGCATGTTTTTTATGGGATCACTATCTTCCTGGCTGTCCTCTGAGTTCTGTTGAGTAACTTAGAACTTGCTGTGCAGAATAGGAAAGAATGAAGTTTGCACTATTTATATTGCTTTCCCACTGCTGTGTAACAAATTACCACAAATTTAGTGGCTGAAAGCAACCTACATTATTATCTTACAGTTTTCATGGGTCAAGAGTACGGTCATGGCTTATGGGTTGGGCTGTGGTCTCATCAGAGACTTATCAGGGGAATTTCAATCACCTTTAAGCTCCCGAAGATTGGCGGTAGAACTAATTTCTTCCAGCCTGTAGGAGTGATAATCTCCATTTTCTTGTGGTATATTCTGGACCAATCCAGAAGATTCCTGCAGTTCCTTGTCACATTGCCCACTCCATAGCTCCTCTCACCACATGGCATCTTACTTCCTCAAAGCCATCAATGGAGACTCTGGCTTCAGACCCTCTTTAAAGGGCTTTCATCTGATTAATCCAGGCCCACCCAGGATGATAACCTTTCTGATTGACCTCGCACCAACTGATCTGGGACCTTACTTATATCTGCAGGACCCCTTCACCTTGCAATGTGATGTAGCCTAATCGATGAAGTGACATCCCATCATGTTTTCCATATTCTATTGGTTAGAAGTCCATTTCTCCACACACTCAAGGGGAGGATATCACAAGGGAGTGGATACCAGGAAGTGGGAATCAGTGGGGCCACCAAGGATCCACCTGCCAAGTAGAGGAAGAAAACACAGGGCTTCACGTCTAAACAAAGTTTCATCATAGTAGGGTCAGAATGACTTCATTTACGGGGCACCTGGGTGGCTCAGTCGGTGGAGCCTCCGGCCTCACCTCAGGTCATTATCTCACTGTCCATGGGTTCAAGCCCTATGTCAGGCTCTGGGCCCACAGCTCAGCTTGGAGCCCAGGGCCTGCTTCAGATTCTGTGTCTCCCTCTCTCCCCCCACCCTCCACTGTCTCTCTCTCACTGTCTCTGTCTCTCTCTCTCTCTCAAAAGTAAATAATAAAACATTAAAAAAATAATTATTTCTTTTATGAGTGAGCATTTAGAATCTTGGAGGGTGGAGAGAATCAAGATAGAACCCTGTATTTATTGCAAATAATCACATTTTCTCAAGGTTTTGCTAGAATAATGGGTTTCTAGGTATTATGTAATAAAATAAATGTATGCTTAAAATGTACAGTCAAGGGACGCCTGGGTGGCTTAGTCGGTTAAGCGTCCGACTTTGGCTCAGGTCATGATCTCACGGTCCGTGAGTTCGAGCCCCGCATCGGGCTCCGTGCTGACAGCCCAGAGCCTGGAGCCCATTTCAGATTCTGTGTCTCCCTCTCTCTCTGCCCCTCCCCTGTTCATGCTCTGTCTCTCTCTGTCTCAAAAATGAATAAACGTTAAAAAAAAAAAAAAAACGTACAGTCAAAGTTTGGCAACTGACGACCGGGTAACCAAAATCCTCTTTCTATCAGGGCGACAATAAACCTGGGCATCAAGGAGCACCAAAGCACCAGGAAAAGCCAAGGCAGGCTCAAAGGCAGCTGTGTCTAGCTGCCTGAAAGACTAGAACAACACGACGTTCGCCGAGGACAATGAATGATCGAATGTGATAAGCTGGCCAATAAAAGCCAGGTTCTGAGGCTTCTAGACACAAGGAAAGAATAAGCGATACCAAGAGAGAAAGACACATCGAGAGGAAAGAGTTGGGGGCAGGTAAGGTTGGAGAAGAGGGAGGGAGTGAAGCAAATTTAATACCGGGAGGGACTGGCTGGTGGGGGAGGGGGAGGGGGCAGGAGCCAACGTAGCTCCCGGTTAACTGAAAAGTTCAGTTAACCAAAATGACATATCAGTTAAGTAAGATTCCACGAGGCTTGGCAGCCTGATTCTGGCCATTAACTGTAATGTTTTCGGAATCCTGGCACTTGCACAGGTGTAAGTTGAAACCATCTGGTTTCTGTGCTCTACCCCACCTATTAAAGCCCAGCATCTTCAAAAGATAAATTGTGCACCATGGGGGTGAGGGAGGGACAGGAGGCGCAAGGCTTTACCACATGCCTTGCCTTCACCAGAGAGACGCTTTAAAGAACCTTAGAATCGGATTGTTTTATTTTGAAATTGTGATGGAAAGTATAGTAAAATAAAACAAAATAAAATATAGTAATATGCTTTAACACACAGAAATACCACCTGGGCAAATAAATTGCTCAGAAACAAAATCCCAAAGAAATAAACACAATGTGTGGTGACCCAGACATGATAAATGAAGGAAGAAATAAACTGAGGTTGGCGGTGGGGGGGGGGGGGGTGGAGCTGGAATCCATATCCAAAACCATGTCTTTACAGTTGTGATGTTTATAAATTTGACACCTTTGCAAGGAGAGCTCACTCAAGATTATTTCTATGCAAATATGCGTCTTGCCAAGCCAAGAGCACGAAGGAAAGAAAAAAAAAAAACAAACTCCCAAATATATTTCTTGAAAATCAATTCGTGTGCAGTACAAGTGTATCAAGGAGCTGCAGGTACACTGGTAAATATTAAAATGTTGTGTCGTGTGGGAGTTTGTCCGAGGACAAGCATCCCGGATACAGGGGACAGGAAACTGTTCCACTCTGCCCAGTGTTGAGTGTCTGTCTAGCCTGGAGAGAACGTGGCATCTCTGTCACTGTTATAGCCACTTTCTTCCTTCCAGGGACAAAGCGGGAACCCTGATTGTCCCAAGCTCCCCGGTACCTTGTGGTGGATAGAGAAAGTTCGAAAGAAGGTTGCACGGGGCAAACTTGTAGAACACAGAGCACCCCACCTGGCCGGACTGCCGCCAGAGGGCTTCCAGTCCAGGCAAGCAGCAGGTTCCTCGGAGAAGGTCTCGGCCCGTCCCCTTTAGCCCCTTAACAACGATCCCCCGGTAAATACCTGATTAAACCAGCCTGTCATTTACTGGTTAGGAACCTCGCTTCCAGAAAGCCAAAGGCGTCCTTTCCTTATACATCCTTTGTACACATCCTTTATTACACATCCTTTCGTTATTAGCTCGTAAGTGTACCGCCTCGATCGGCTGTGTGTCTAACCCTGTCCTAGGTATTCTATATTCATTATCATCTGGAGATTGTCTCACCTCATTTGAAAGAAGAGGACGCCGAAGTGAGAGACCAAATTGTGTCCTCAGTGTCCCGTGGTTAATTAAGAGCAGAGCTGGGTCTAAAGGAATCCAGATAGAGATAAGGTGTGTATGTTTTTGTGGGGCTTTCTTGTCTTTTTACTGTGACCATCATCTTCCTTTGCTTTTACAGTTACAAACTGTGTACAACTGAGGTTAGAAACTGTGCAGCAGTAGAGGCTGGAAGGGGACCCGAGAGGTCCAGTGGGGTTCTGGAATCATCCTATTAATGTGGGTGCTCATTACACGCACATGTCAGTTTGGGTAAATTCACTGAAGCATATACACAAAGCGCGTGCCCTTTCCTGCTTATACTTGACTAAAAAAAGGTGGGGCACCTGGGTGTCTCAGTCAGCTAAGGGTCCAACTCTTGATCTTGGCTCAGGTCATGATCTCATGGGCTGAGATCTCAGGGCTCATCGAGCCCTGTGTTGGGCCACGCTCAGTATGGAGCCTGCTTAAGATTCTCTCCCCCTGCCCCTCCCCCGCTGGAGCTGGCGCTCTCTCTCCTTCCCTCTCTCTCAAAAATAAAAATCAAAAGGTTGAGGAACCTGCCCCACAGGGACAGTGGTCTGAGTAAGGTCTCTGTTGCACACTCCTCTTACTTGGGGAAGAAACTGATGGGCACATCCGGGGCGCCAGTGAAAAGCTGGTCACCTAAGTGTATTGGACCACGGGCCAATGTGTGTCACAGTGCTGTGGCTCCCGGCCGTCTCCTCTCCTCTTGGTCCTATCTTTCAGGGGTAGGAGTCGCTCTCATGAGTCATTATACACATTACAAAGATTAAAGCGATGTTGGCTTTGTTCCCTGATGCTGTCCAAGAAGAGGCCTGTTAGGAGCTGAATCCTGTTCCCTCCAAAACTGCCATGTTGAAGTCCTAACCCCCTAGTCCCTCAGGATGCGACCGTATTTGGAAACAGAACCTTTAAAAAGGTGTTTAGGGTAACATGAGGCCAGTAGGATGGGCCCTAATCCGACTGCTGTCCTTACAAGACAAGGAGATCAGGACACAGATGCGCACGGGGGGAGGACCCTGTGAGGACATGGGAAGAGGAGAGAGGACTGTGCACCAAGGAGACAAGCCTCACAGCAAGGCAACCCTACCGGCACCTTGACTTTAGACTTCCAGCCTCCAGAACCACGAGACAACGTCTGTTGTCTAAGCCTCTGGGGCTGCAGTGCTCTGTTTCGGCCGCCCTGCGACTCCTTCAGCATCCAAAGCGACAATGGCTCCAGGGCCGACTGAGCTCGGGAGTCTCTAAGAGCAAGGGTTCTGGAATCAGGAACACTGGGACCTGAGTTCCTGCCCTGTGGCCTGGGGCCAGTCAGTTCTCACTTCCATCATAGGCAAAGTGTGGTCAGTAACAACCTCACAGGCTTGTCGTGAAAACCTCATCGGATAACGCAAGGCGGTGCGGAAGGCCATGGGGGGCCCGCAGATGGGGCTCAAGAAATATTAGCTGTTAGCATTGTTGATAAAATGAACATCAAAAAACCCTTCCTGACTCGTTATCAGTTTCTTGTAACCATGTGTATCGTGCAAACGAAATGGTGCTACAGAAAAGTCAGTTAATACTGTGATGGATAGACACGCCACAGTGGAGCGACGAAGATTCATCCCAAGTCCCTGGGATACCAGGACACGGCGAGGATGGCCCAGAGGACGAGGAGCCCAACACGGTGCGGAGGGGACGGGACGCGCACACGGGAGTCCTGGAACCTGGCAGGATGGGGTGGCAGCCGCGGGGGAAGTGCGCGCGCCACAGGAGCTCAGGTGTGGGCAGGGCGCTCGTTCCAGCCTGGGGGGACTGGGGACACATCTGAGGGATTCTCACCCTCGCCCGCCCTAGGGGCGCAAGCCCGGAGAAAGCCACGGAGCCTCTTCACGCGGCTGCTCACGTGCGCCACCTGTGTTCACACCGAGTCCCTGCACGGAGCTGGGCCGGTGAGGGGATCCCGGGCGCGCAGTAAGGAGGCTCATTACCACTTTCTACAACTGACTTGACCAGGGAGCTCGGAGACTTGAACAAAATGACCAGACTTATCTGGCAGGGCTGCACAGACCATCGCTGGGTTGAGGAACCTGCCCCACAGGGACAGTGGTCTGAGTAAGGTCTCTGTTGCACACTCCTCTTACTTGGGGAAGAAACTGATGGGCACATCCGGGGCGCCGGCTCTTCTCAGACTGTGTCTGCTTTCTTAAATTTGTCCCTTGCTGAAGAAACAAAAAACGAACAAGCATCCTACTTACTTACATAACGGCAACAAAAAAATGGCAAAGAAAAAAAAGCTGGGTGCGTGTGAGTGCACACACACGCACTGGCACATGCACACGCACCCAGAGAAAGCAGGGAACCCCTGCCACCGGTACCTTTGTGAGACCAGCGGGTTCATGAGTCACCAGGTGGAGAGTTCTAGCCAAGGGAAGCGGAAGCTGACCAATGTTCTAAGTCGGTTTCTACTGACTTCCTAAGGCATTATTTCTTGCCTCCTTCCTCAGTTCCTCTGAACACACACTTGTGAGCCTACCATGCACCAAGTCCTGGGACGTGGAGACAAGGGCAGAGGCATCCCCTGACCCAGAGGATCCGGGGTCTAGAGCAGTGCCCGGAGCTCCTACCGGCACCTTCTAGAGTGGCCACGCCTTGCCAAACAACAGGGATGGTATATGAGCAATGGAGAGTATGGACCATGTTTCCATAATATCATAAACCCAGCCTCCAATCTTCCAAACATGGTAGAAATCTCAACATTTAAATTTAACTGGGATCCCTAAGCTTACAAAACTGATTTTACAGCTAGAATCACACAGGAGGGGCCCCAAACTCAGAACACGCTCCCTATTTCTGAAACGTCAATGCATTAACCTCGCCTTACTGCAAGACTAGGGCAATACCGTGACGACGCCCAGCCCAGAACTAGGGCTTATTAAACACGTGGTGACCGATTACACAAAGCATTGCAAAGAGCTACGGAAAAGGAAAAGTTAAGAATGCATTTAAAAGACAACTATGCCAGTATTTCTGGGGTGTACGTAAAGTACTTCAAGGCAGTGACGGTTGTTGGTACCCCAACTCTGCCTCACTCAGCCTCAGTGTCGAGAAGGGGTGGTCCCACACGAGACTAAGGTGATGGGGAACGGGGGGGTCCGTTTGCCACGCACCCTGCGCCCTTTGGCACAAAGACATACATGCTTTCCTGAAGTCAACAGGCTGGCACTGACAAATGTCGGGTCAGGTCCCCGGGGTCACTTCAGGAATGATGCGGAAAGGTGCGCAGCAGGCCCCACAGATCCACAAATAAGGTGGCTCTGTGACTGCCCGGGGAGCCTGCCACTTCCACACCAGCCGGGTTACAGGGGTTGCCTCACGGGCCCCAGCCTGAAAGGCAGCAATCTGGATTCAAAGCAAAAGGTGGGGTGAATATGTGACAAGCGTGATTTTCCTAATAACGAAACAACACCCATATAAGCAAGTCAGCACATTCCACTCTATTCCTGCTGCTTATGCATTAACCCACAATGTGAAAGGTGGAAAGGACCCTGTGAAACCCAAAAGTTCTTTCCATTACCGTTTGGTTTAAAAAAAAAAAAAAAGTCATCTAGAGTGGACTCTCAAGTATTCACCTTACACAGTGTGAATACCCATTCATGTTGATGTAGAGATTTTCATATGTTTAATTACAAGGTGTTTACTGTGTTTAACTACAAGGTTCAACCACATTTTTTTTTGTAAACAGCCAGGTGATAAATATTTTAGACTTTGTGTGCATATGGCCTCTGA